>NC_138165.1:98765726-99365726 GCF_964165515.1 Mesoplodon bidens
TGAGCAGACAAGCCTCTCGGGCTGGTGAGTGCCGGTCAGCACCGATCCTTTGTGTGGGAATCTCTCCACTTTGCCCTACCCAGGTATGTGGGGGACTTTCTTGCCTTTTGGGAGGTCTGTGGTCTTCTGCCAGCGTTCAGTAGGTGTTCTGTAGGAGTTGTTCCACGTGTAGCTGTATTTCTGTTGTATCTGTGGGGTGGAATGTGATCTCCGCGTCTTACTCTTCCGCCATCTTCCCCGGAAGTCCCAGTTCTTCTTTAGATGACCACCAACCTGCTTTGGACAGTGCTTCTAGTTGAATTCTTAAGGAAACTGATTCTTTTTTTTTCCACTTAAAAAAAAAAAACTTTATTGGAGTATAATTGCTTTACAATGTTCTGTTAGTTTCTGCTGTACAACAAAGTAAATTAGCTATATGTATACATATATTCCCATATTCCCTCCCTATCCCATCACCTCTAGGTCGTCACAAAGCACCTAGCTGATCTCCCTGTGCTATGCGGCTGCTTCCCACTAGCCATCCATTTTACATTTGGTAGTGTATATACACCAGTGCAACTCTCTCACTTCCTCCCAGCTTCCCCTTCCCCCCTTGTGTCCTCATGTCCATTCTCTACATCTGCGTCTTTATTCCTGCCCTGCCACTAGGTTTGTCTACTGTTTTTTTAGATTCCATATATGTGCAGTAGCATACGGTATTTGTTCTTCTCTGAGATTGAATTTTGCAGACACAAAATTTATTGGAGAGTGTGTTCTGAAGCAACACCTGTGAGAGTGTGAGGGAAACAGGATTGGGCAGAGGGAGAAGCTGGGCTTAGATGCAGTATAAACAGAGGCTGAGCCAAGCCCACTGGAGCCAAGGGGCTGAGATGGCTCTTTGTTATTCCAGTTTGGGGTTGTCCCACTGCTGACTGAACAGTGCAGAGCTAGAACAGAACTCAGAATCCTGAAATCCTGACTGCTATGCTAGTGTTCTTCCTAATATCCGCAGTGCACAGGCTGGTCTTTGAAAACTAGTAGGGAAATGGAGCCTTAATTTAACCTAAAGAAATCTGATCAAGGAATTCCTTCTCTATGTAACTATTAGAAAGGTGATTTATTTATACCTACATACATATGTTTGTGTGTATATATGTATTTGTATGTATATAAACACATGTATATATAACTTTCTGATATATTATAAAATTATTTGCTTAATGAGGAAACTTTGAAAATTCAAATTATGGAGAATGCTACTCACAGAAAATCGGCAGATTATCAAGCCCTGAAAATCCTTTTTTATTCTTCTTTTACATCATCTCCAAGTGCTTGGCTTTGATGTTTTAAGATGTCACTGCATATTTATATTGCTGCTTAATGGTATTTGGATCCTTTGATATTCAAACTTAACCAAACATGGTTAAGTCTTATTCTTGAGGATTTAGATACTGACCTAGACAAACATCCTGACCATGTAAATGGGATTTTGACCCACAATTCAACCAGAACTAGGTGAGTTCTTCCTAATAGAATGTGTTTATTTAGTGGAACAGCTAGCTTGAAATTGATGACAGTATTGCAATGTTTCATTCCTCTAATCTTCCGAGAGTCTATAATATGAGCTTACTGACTGCATAAGCTGTACAGGAGTAAACTAAGATAGTTTTTGAAGAACTTATTGGAAAGAAACTTATGTTTTCTGACATATAGAAAGTAATCTCTGTGCCTTCAAATTTATTTTGTAAATGGGACTACAGAGAGAGATGGTTTTACTGAATGAGGTCTATGACATCACTACATCTTTATTCCTTAGAGTCACAGTTTTTTATTATCTTAACCTAAGAATATGGATGGGTTCTTTTGAATGGTGGGATGCCTAGACTCATTCTTCCCATCAAAATAATAATAGTAAGAGACCCCACTCTTCAGATCCTTTCTCTCCCACTCTTATTTGGGCTCAGAATGGTCAAACCTTCCCACCACCCCAGCTAGATCTCAGGATCTTGGGGAAGAAGAATCTACAAATATCCTCAGAAAAATTTTCTAGATGAAGCAGATCATAGAACCATTAACCACAGGCATGTCTTTTTAAGACTGAGTCTGAATCTTTCCTATAGAAAATATCTACCTTCCATGAAGCTCCCTGAGTAGTCAGAGATTCTGAGAATGTCCTAAAATCGAGGATTGCTCTCATTGTGAGCCATGTGATGAATGTGTGTCCTAGTCCTAGAGATATGTACTGAAAATGCTAGTGAAGTATAGTCTGTTAACTAAAAGAAGGTGAGATTTTTAGTGATAGGCCTAGAAAAGATTATCAACTATATTTGTTGAAACGTTCATTTTTGTTGGCCTGGTGATTATTGCCTAGTGAACTGAGACTGCTGATATTAAATAGTTCTTGAGAGGTGGACTATGTATTCATGTAACATGCATCTCCATCCTAATTCCAAGCTGAAATCTCAGATGATGACTCTTTAGTTTTTAACTCAGCAGTTTCATGAAAGCAAAGGTACTTTCAAGAAACCCAGGTATCCTAAGCATTGTTTAGAAAATAGCCATGTGGAAGAAGAAATTACAAGAGATAAACATTTTTTTGATCAGTGAAACACTTTGTTGTTGCCTTCTCATTTACATCTTGATCTCCTTTTCATCCACAACAAGGTGTTGTTAACACCCATAGCTTAGCTTCAGGGGTGGACCCTGAATGGGTAAAGCACAGGGCACTTCCCTTGCCACAGTGACTGGCATGGGGTGGGTTTGCAACAGTCCAAAGGCAGTTAAGCCTTTGGTGGTTGAGGGAGAATGAATCCTTTTCTCCCAGGCTTTCCCCTCATCCTCTTTCACTTGCAAAATAATGAGTCCTGACTGACACATTAGCAGAAGTGTTCTTCCCAGTAAAATGAATTTTTCTTGAGCAGTAATGATAGGACAGACACTTGAAAATTTGGACACATCCTGAGATATGCTAATGGAATTTTTCCATAGAAACTTAAAGCCTGATTCACAGTGACATGTTCAACAAGTATTTTTTTAGTGTAACCTCTTCTAAAATTGTGAGATAGATCTGCAATGCTTCAAATCCAGGATTCTCCATTGATCTTAGGGTAGTTCAGCATAGTAAATGTATTGATATGTTGTATGGATGCTTAGAGGCCAAAGGAATGAGCTACTGGAGGGGCTGACATGGTGGGTCTCCAGAGGTATTTATTACCAAAGTCTTTGAGGCCAAAGGGCTCTTGATCTAAGTAAATATGTGGTGCAGTGAATCTCTTTGAAATTTGAGAATGAGCCATCAGATTGAATTAACACCAGCTAAAATTTTGTGCTCCAACTTCCTCAAAAATATTCTATAAGTTGGCAATAGTGACTAAGGATATGACCATGAATAAATCTCACCATCTTGGTTTCTTCCTTACACAAAATGCAATGAAACAGATTTGCAGAGTTCATTGCATACACCCTCCAGCTGAGTGACACAATAGCTATGTGTACAAATCTCTGATCACTGAAATTCCCCATTCCCTTTTATTGCCTACCTAGCATATATGCTAATTAACTATGCTTACAAATGCTTGTGTTTAAAAATCTTAGTAGATCTCATTTTACCCACTGGCAGTGGTCCTAAACCATCATAGAAAAAATTCTTAGAGTTATTCCCCATCCCTCTCTTTCATGAAGATATGATAGACTATATCAACTCTTAACATGTAGGTCTTGTAACTGATTAAAAAAAAATCACAAACTTGCCTGAACCTCTGAATATAAATAAGCATTCCTTTAACGTAGGAGGCTTATACCTATGATCCAAAATCAGTTTTCAAACTGGAAAACACTTTTGAGTTTTTCTTTGGAATCATCACCCTAAAACACTTGAAATAGTGGTAGATTTTTATTTTTTGAGGATGGATTAGACTGTTAGAATTTATACTGGATTTGATTCCTGGTTCTAACCTGGATAATCAAGCTGGCTAATAATCTTTTGGACAAAAGGGAGATAGCACTATAAGAAATAGGTTAGATGTGTGTGTGGTTGTGAGTCTGTGCACAACCATGCCTGAAAGCAGTTTGAAAAGCAGAGTGCTTTGAGCTATAGCAGTATCACTGGAATAAGTATACATATTCCCAAATTGGAAGAGGACAACAGCCATTTTTACTTATTAAATTTCTTACACCTGTCCATCCTCCTGACCTCCAAGGAGGAAAGTGGAGCTGGAAATGAAGCCTCCATAAAAATCCAAAAGAATGGGGTTTGGAAAGCTTCCACGTTCCACTCTAAGGAAGCAGTTCCACAGACTAATGAAAACTGTGCTCAGCTTTTCAACTTTTCATTCAGTGCTTTTCGTGGAATCCAGAGTCACCCAGCAGCCATGTGGCTGACAGGTTCTTGGTGTTCCAGATGGGTGTCAGGCCTGTGCCTCTGAGGTGGGAGAACCAAGTTCAGGACATTGGTCTACCAGAGACCTCCAAGCTCCATGTAATATCAAACAGTGAAAGCTCTCCCAGAGATTGCCATCTCAACACTAAGACCCAGCTCCACTCAATGACCAGCAATCTACAGTGCTGGTCACACTATGCCAAACAAAAAGCCAGACAGGACCACAACCCCACCTATTAGCAGAGAGGCTGCGTAAAATCTTAATAAGGTCACAGACAGCCCCAAACGCACCACTGGACGTGGTCCTACCCACCAGAAAGTAAAGATCCAGCCTCATCCACCAGAACACAGGCACCAGATCCCTCCACCAGGAAGCCTACATAACCCATAGAACCAAATTTACCACTGGGGGCAGACACCAAAAACAACAAGAACCATGAACTTGCAGCCTGTGAAAAAGAGACCCAAACACAGTAAGTGAAGCAAAATGAGAACACACACACACAAAACACAGCAGATGAAGGAACAAGGTAAAACCCCACCAGACCAAACAAATGAAGAGGAAATAGGGAGTCTACCAGAAAAAGAATTCAGAGTAATGATAGTAAAGCTGATCCCAAATCTTGGAAATAGAATGGAGAAAATACAAGAAATGTTTAACAGGGACCAAGAAGAACTAAATAGCAAACAAACAATGATGAACAACCCAATAAATGAAATTAAAAATTCTCTAGAAGGAATCAATAGCAGAATCACAGAGGAAAGAGAATGGATAAGTGATGAGGAAGATAAAATAGTGGAAATAACTACGACAGAGCAGAATAAAGAAAAAGGAACAAAAAAAGTTGAGCAGAGTCTCAGAGACCTCTGGGACAAAATTAATGCACCAACATTTGAATTATAGGGGTCCCAGAAGAAGAAGAGAGAAAGAAAGGGAGTGAGAAAATATTTAGAAGAGATTATAGTTGAAAACTTCCCTAATATGGAAAGGAAATAGTCAAGTCCAGGAAGCACAGAGAGTGCCATACAGAAAAAATCCAAGGAAAAACATGCAAAAACACATATTAATCAAACTATCAAAAATTAAATACAAAGAAAAAATATTAAAAGCAGCAAGGGAAAATCAACAAAAATATAAAAGGGAATTCCCATAAGGTTAACAGCTGATCTTTTAGCAGAAACTCTGCAAGCCAGAAGGGAGTGGCAGGACATATTGAAAATGATGAAAGGGAGAAACCTGCAACGAAGATTACTCTACACAGCAAGGATCTCATTCAGATTAGATGGAAATATTAAGACCTTTACAGGCAAGCAAAAGCTAAGAGAATTCAGCACCAGCAAAACAGCTTTACAACAAATGCTAAAGGAACTTCTCTAGGCAGGAAACATAAGAGAAGGAAAAGACCTACAATAACAAAACCAAAACAATTAAGAAAATGGTAATAGGAACATACATATCGATAACTACCTTAAATGTAAATGGATTAAAAGCTACAACTAAAAGACATAGACTGGCTGAATGGATACAAAAACAAGACCCGTATATATGCTGTCTACAGAGACACACTTCAGACCTAGGGACACATACAGACTGAAAGTGAGGGGATGGAAAAAAATATTCCATGGAAATGGAGATGAAAAGAAAGCTGGAGTAGCAATTCTCATATCAGAAAAAATAGACTTTAGAATAAAGACTATTACAAAAAACAAAGAAGGACACTACATAATGGTCAAGGGATCATTCCAAGAAAAAGATATAACAATTGTAAATATTTATGCACCCAACTTAGGAGCACATCAATATATAGGCAAATGCTAACAGCCATAAAATGGGAAATCGACAGTAACACATTCATAGTAGGGGACTTTAACAACCCACTTTCACCAATGGACAGATCAACAAAAATGAAAATAAATAAGGAAACACAAGCTTTAAATGATACATTAAACATGATGGACTTAATTGATATTTATAGGACATTCTACCCCAAAACAACTTAATACACTTTCTTCTCAAGGGCTCATGGAGCATTCTCCAGAATAGATCATATCTTGGGTCACAAATCAAGCCTTGGTAAATTTAAGAAAATTGAAATCGTATCAAGTATCTTTTCCAACCACATCACTATGAGACTAGATATCAATTACAGGAAAAAACCTGTAAAAAATACAAACACAGGGCTGCCCTGGTGGCGCAGTGGTTGAGAGTCTGCCTGCCACAACAGTGAGAGGCCTGCTTACCACAAAAACAAGCAAACGAAAAAACAAACAAAAAAACCCCAAATGCATGGAGGCTAAACAATATACTACTAAATAATCAAGAGATCAGGGAAGAAATCAAAGTGGAAATCAAATAATACCTAGAAACAAGTGACAATGAAAACATGACAACCCAAAACCTATGGGATACAGCAAAAGCAGTTCTAAGAGGGAAGTTTATAGCAATACAATCCTACCTAAAGAAACAAGAAACATCTCAAATAAACAACCTAACCTTACACCTAAAGCAATTAGAGAAAGAAGAACAAAAAACCCCAAAATTTAGCAGAAGGAAAGAAATCATAAAGATCAGATCAGAAATAAATGAAAAACAAATGAAGGCAACAGTAGCAAAGATGACTAAAAGTAAAAGCTGTTTTTTTGAGGAGATAAACAAAATTGATAAGCTGTTAGCCAGACTCATCAAGAAAAAAAGGGAGAAGACTCAAATCAAAAGAATTAGAAATGAAAAAGGAGAAGTATCAATGGACACTGCAGAAATACAAAGGATCATGAGAGATTATTACAGGCAACTCTATGCCAATAAAATGGACAGCCTGGAAGAAATGGACAAATTCTTAGAAAAGCACAACCTTCCGAGACAGAACCAGGAAGAAATAGAAAATATAAACAGACCAATCACCAACAGAGAAATTGAGACTGTGCTTAAAAATCTTCCAATAAACAAAGGCTGAGGACCAGATGGCTTCACAGGCGAATTCTATCAAACATTTAGAGAAGAGGTAACACATATCCTTCTCAAACTCTTCCAAAATATAGCAGAAGGAGGAACACTCCCAAACTCATTCTGCGAGGCCACCATCACCCTGATAACAAAACCATACAAAGATGTCACAAAGAAAGAAAACTAGAGGCCAATATCACTGATTAACATAGATGCAAAAATCCTCAACAAAATGCTAGCAAACAGAATCGACCAGCACATTCAAAGGATCATACACCATGACCAAGTGGGGTTTATCCCAGGAATGCAAGGATTCTTCAATATATGCAAATCAATCAGTGTGATAAACCATATTAACAAATTGAAGGAGAAAAACCATCAATAGGTGCAGAAAAATCTTTCAACAAAATTCAACACCCATTTATGACAAAAACCCTCCAGAAAGTAGACAGGGAGGAAACTTACCTCAACATAATAAAGAACATATATGACGACCCCACAGCCAACATTACTCTCAATGGTGAAAAAGTGAAGCCATTTCCTCTAAGATCAGGAATAAGGAAAGGTCGTCCACTCTCACCACTATTATTCAACATAGCTTTGGAAGTTTTAGCCAAAGCAAAAGAAAAGAGAAAGAAAAAGAAATGAAAGGAATCCAAATCAGAAAAGAAGTAAAGCTGTCACTGTTTGCAAATGACATGATACTATACATAGAGAATCCTAAGATGCTCCCAGCAAAATACTAGAGCTAATCAATGAATTTGGGAAAGTAGCAGGATACAAAATTAATGCACAGAAATCTATTGCATTCTTATACACTAATGATGAAAAATCTGAAAGAGAAATTAATGAACAAAAAGAATAAAATACCTAGGAATAAACCTCCCTAAGGAGACAAAAGACCTGTATGCAGAAAACTATAAGACACTGATGAAAGAAATTAAGGATGATAGAAACAGATGGAGAGATATACCATGTTCTTGGATTGGAAGAATCAACATTGTGAAAATGATTATACTACCCATAGCAATCTACAGTATCAATTCAAACCATATCAAACTACCAATGGCATTTTTCACAGAACTAGAACAAAGAATTGTGCAATTTTTATGGAAACACAAAAGACCTCGAATAGCCAAAGCAATCTTGAGAAAGAAAAATGGAGCTGGAGGAATCAGGCCCCCTGACTTCAGACTATACTGCAAAGCTACAGTAATCAAGACAGTATGGTACTGGCACAAAAACAGAAAGATAGATCAATGGAACAGGATAGAAAGCCCAGAGATAAACCCACACACATATGGTCACCTTATTTTTGATAAAGGAGGCAAGAACATACAATTGAGAAAAGACAGCCTCTTCAATAAGTGGTGCTAGGAAAACTGGACAGCTACATGTAAAAGAAAGAAATTAGAACACTCCTTAACACCATACAGAAAAATAAACTCAAAATGGATTAAAGACCGAAATGTAAGGCTAGACACTATAAAACTCTTAGAGGAAAACATAGGCAGAAAACTCTATGACACAAATCACAGCAACATCCTTTTTGACCCACCTCCTAGAGAAATGGAAATAAAGTCAAAAATAACCAAATGGGGCCTAATAAAACTTAGAAGCCTTTCCACAGATAAGAGAACCATAAACAAGATGAAAAGACAACCCCAGGATGAGAGAAAATATTTGCAAATCAAGCAACTGACAAAGGATTAATCTCTAAAATCTACAAGCAGCTCATGCAGCTCAATATCTAAAAAATAAACAGGGCTTCCCTGGTGGCACAATGGTTGAGAGTCTGCCTGCTGATGCAGGGGACACGGGTTCATGCCCCGGTCTGGGAAGATCCCACATGCCGCGGAGAGGCTAGGCCCGTGAGCCATGGGCGCTGAGCCTGTGCGTCCAGAGTCTGTGCTCCGCAACAGGAGAGGCCACAGCAGTGAGGGGCCCACGTATCACAGAAACAAAAACAAACAAAAAGCAAACAACCCAATCCGAAAATGGGCAGTAGACCTAAATAGACATTTCTCCAAAGAAGATATACAGATTGCCAACAAACACATGAAAGGATGCTCAACCTCACTAATCATTAGAGAAATGCAAATCAAAACTACAATGAGGGTCACCTCACACCAGTCAGAATGGCCATCATCAAAAACTCTACGAACAATAAATGCTGGAGAGGGTGTGGAGAAAAGGGAACCCTCTTGCACTGCTGGTGGGAATGTAAATTCATACAGCCACTATGGAGCACAGTATGGAGGTTCCTTAAAAAAAACTAAAAATAGAACTACCATATGACCCAGCAGTCCCAGTACTGGGCATATACCCCGAGAAAACCGTAATTCAAAAAGAGTCATGTACCACAATGTTCATTGCCGCTTTATTTACAATAGCCAGGACATGGAAACAACCTAAGTGTCCTATCCATCGACAGATGAATGGATAAAGAAGATGTGACACATATATACAATGGCACATTACTCAGCCATAAAAAGATACGATATTGAGTTATTTGTAGTGAGGTGGGTGGACCTACGGTCTGTCATACAGTGTGAAGTAAGTCAGAAAGAGAAAAAGAAATACTGTATGTTGATACATATATATGGAATCTAAAAACAAAAATGGTTCTGAAGAACCTAGGGACAAGAGAAGAATAAAGTACAGATGTAGAGAATGGACTTGAGGACACTGGGTCGGGGAAGTTTAAGCTGGGATGAAGTGAGATAGTGGCATGGACGTATATACAGTATCAAATGTAAAACAGGTATCTAGTGGAAAGTGGTTGCATAACACAGGGGGGTCAGCTCAGTGCTTTGTAACCACCTGGTGGGGTGGTATGGGGAAGGTGGGAGGGAAACACAAGAGGGAGGAGATATGGGGACATATGTATACATATAGCTGATTCACTTTGTTATAAAGCAGAAACTAACACACCATTGTAAAGCAATTATACTCCAATAAAGATGTTAAAAAAAAGTTCTTACAGCTAAAAAGTCAATTTTATCATTATAAGGTCATATTTTGTATGTAAGAAAAGTACTGCAATTATGAGTTGATTAGATTGTTCACTTGATTATTTTTATTACCTTCATTACCTCTACATTTCAGTCTGCCCTTTCTATTTTAGG
This sequence comes from Mesoplodon bidens, assembly GCF_964165515.1. NCBI lineage: Eukaryota > Metazoa > Chordata > Mammalia > Artiodactyla > Ziphiidae > Mesoplodon > Mesoplodon bidens. The sequence goes on from NC_138165.1 coordinate 98,776,156, forward strand.
GCCCTGAGGGCAGACCCATGTGCATATAAATCTTTGTTTAGGCTGTGCTCTGGCAGAATGTGGGACTAGCCAATCAGTTTTCTTGATAATCATTTTGATGGATCTGCACAGAATTTTAACTTCATTTCTGATTATGGATTATTTAAGATAAATACTTATCAACAAGCCATAAATCTTCAATTATTTAAGATTTAAAATTAACCTCTGGTGTCTGAATTTTTCTGGTACAGAGTCTATATTTAGATACCTAACTACTCACATGGAGGGCTTTAGACTAATGTGTGAAATATCAAAGTTTAGAGTTTTTTAATTTAAAAAATAAGATTCCAATGGTCTCAACAACCTTGTATCAAATTTGAGCAAAGGAACCATCCAGCTGTCAGAAGTTCTGGCAGGAAATTCTCTAGATTCTTATTTCCAAAAACCAATAAATGAAAATCTTACATAAAGAACAAAAGCATTAAAACATAGGCTCAAATATTAAAACAGTGAAATATATGAGAATGATCTTCATGCAATTAGAGTTACAATAGCAATTTCTGAGAAAATGGATTCCAACCTCTTAACCGGAACACTCATATCACTTACATTTATACCAGACATTATTTCTGGGACAAAAGGGCTGCAAAACAAACTTTGCAAATCAATTTTTATAAAAACTACATAATTTTTCCAAGTTTATCCTCAGCTTCTTCAAAGACGGTTTCTGAATTCTTTCACACTGATAAATATATTTTTCCATTTTTTGGTGTCTTTTGGAGTAATAATAAAATAAGAATTACAAAGTACAATTAAAACCCTGTGCATTCTTATATAAGGCTAGAACCGTGTAGCATGTTAGATATAGCCTTAATCTACTTATTGCTCTATTATTTCATTTATCTGATTTTGGTATACTTTAGAAAACGTTTATTATAAAATATGTAATTCTAACATTTATAATTGATTAAATGAGCTGCCTGAGGCCATTACTCTAAAATTGAGTATCTGAGACTTGATCAAAACTTAGAAATACACACACACACACAAAAAAAACCCATGCAAAATATCTGATCAAAGATGTCTTCATGGGCTTCCCTGGTGGCGCAGTGGTTGAGAGTCCGCCTGCTGATGCAGGGGACATGGGTTCGTGCCCCGGTCCGGGAGGATCCCACATGCCACGGAGCGCCTGGGCCCGTGAGCCATGGCCACTGAGCCTGCGCTTCCGGAGCCTGAGCTCCGCAACGGGGGAGGCCACAACAGTGAGAGGCCCGCGTACCGCAAAAAAAAGAAAAAAAAAATGCTACTAAATAGAGTTTGAACTGGTAGAGAATGTAGGCTTTCCTTGTATAGATAATGTTAATTCTGTAAAGTATAATTTTTTTCCTAAATGTGACAAGGTTTTACATTGGGAAATAGATGTCTTCATGTTAAACTACTTCCCATGATGTATAGACACAAGCTCAAGTTTCATCTGATAAACCTGACCTCAAGCTTCTCCACACAGTCTTCTTGTAAGACCATGGCAGAAAGTGCATTCTGTTTTTCAGACACTGATGGCACCAAGGTCTGCTTGATTGTTTCTATGTTGTTCAGAGTCAGGAAGTATCCTCAGAAAGACTTCCCTCAGCTGGTTGGTTTCTGCACTAGCTCTTGGGGCCTATATTTTGAAAAGATTCTGTCGGAGGGGGAAGTAGCGTTTCTGGAGAAGCCTTGTCTTGGAGGAGCTCCCTGAATCTTTGCTGGAGGCCAGAGACTTTTGCTAAAGTGTGGGTTGAATGTGCCCTAGCTTGGCAGGGCACTGAGGAGTGGTTGCACATTACTACGGAAGATTTCTTTCTAGAGAAATTCTTCTAAACTATGTTTTGGCATCTTTTAATGGCAAGAAAACATATGAAGAATATGCCAACCTTATTAGTTACCAGGGAAACGCCAGTAACATCACAATTTTGTTTTAGTGAACATCAGGTTCACAAAAATTAAAACATCTAATGTTAAAGAGCAGGAACTCATGAAATGCTGGTTAGAACATAAATTGGTAAAATTACTTTTAGAAACAATTTAGTATTGTTTTGTAAAAACTGAAATTTACATGATTTTTGACTCAGAACTTCATCTTTCAGGTCTATGCCTATGATAAACTTGCACATATGCACTTCTGGATGATATAAAATATTTTTTCATAGCCGGTTGTTCCAAACACTCTAAAAACTGGAAACATACCAAATATTCCTCAACATTAAAATGTATAAGTAACTTACAGAATATTTAGACAGTGGAATATTCTACAACAATGAAAATGGATGAACCATAACTACCAATATAGTTATATTCAAAAATATAATGCTTGAAAAAGCAAGATGGAGATTCAATTTATATGAAGTTGAAAGATGTGAAAACTTTATCAACATAGTGTTTTGGGAGAGTGGTAAACTATAGTAAAAAGCATGATATGATAAGCAGAAAATTCAGATAGATGGGGAAGTAGAGAAGTATAAGAAACACAGGTCCCTTATAAGGTATTGGCATTTTTTTCTTAAAAGTTAATAGTATGTACACCTTATGTTTATATTATATACACACATATGAATATACATATGTACATATTATTTCATATGCATTAAGTATTTTATAATCTAAAATAATAGATTATTATCCCTGTAAGTTCATTGGACCTTGACAACTCTACTTTAACAATGTAAAGAATAATTCAAAAAGGGGAGAGGGAGTCTTACCATTTCTAATCAATACATTGCATTTTATAACCTGAATAAATCTTCCTGGCCCTCCAACCAGTCAGTCTCTTTATATAGTCACTTTTCCCTCCAGATTTATTGAGATATAATTAACATATAAAATTATATGAGTTTAAGATGTACAAAGTGTCAATTTGATACATTTGTACATTGCAAAATGATTACCACAATAACATTAGCTAACATCTCCATCATGTCACATAATTACCATTTATTTTTTGTAGTGAGAACATTCAAGTATATGATACAATATTATTAGCTATAATCACCATACTGTTCATTAGATTTCTAGAACTCATTAATCTTATAAATGGAAGTTTGTATTCTTTGACCAATAACTCCTCATTTTCCTTACCACCTCCCATGCCCCTAACAATTACTTCTACTCCCTGTTTTTCTGAGTTGGGCTTTTTAGATTCTACATGTAAGTGACATCATACAGTATTTGGTTTTCTCAGTCTGACTTGTTTCACTTAGTATTTACAGTCATTTTTAAAAAAAACAAATTTCAGTAGCCATAAGTTATTAAGAAGGAATTGAATATTTTACTTGGAGCTCTCAGAAGAACATTAAAGGGAATCCAGACTGTAACTAAGAGGAAAAAATTCCCTTTTACTACCTTCTCTGTTGTCTCACAACCGTTGGCAGTCAACTGGCCAACCGCGTCCCCTCCCCACAGGGTCTCACTAACAGATCAGACCCTGCATTTGATATTCCCTCCTCCTCCTCCTTCCCTCTCTCTTTTTCTTCTCTTTCTCTTTCTCCTCTCTATATTGAGGAATATACTAGCTGCATGAAATGTATTTTGTATATTACCCTCTTTTTCTCTTTGTTGGTATGGTTTGTATAAGGTTGAAAATTTCTCTTCCTTGTGGAAAATCTTCTCTCAAGCCTTTAGACTTAGAGCCTCTTGGGCGGTGGTTTCTGACTACCAATCCAATTTATTTATTCCTGGTTCCTTCGGGTTCTCTAATTCTTCTTAAGTCAATTTTGTTAGTTTATATTTTTAAATTATTTTTACTTCATTTAAGATTTGTAAAGCACTGAACTATATAGTCTTTCACAGTAATATCTTTATTTTAAAGGTGTCTACTGTGTCTGAGTTTTGACATATTTTCATTCCAATATTGTTATTTGTGTCTCTTTCTTCTTGTGCACTTTTACCACAGGATTTTCTATGTTATATCTTTCAAAAAAACCACCTGGTTTAAAAACTAAATACTATTCTTTTAACAAAAATGTTTCTATTTTATTTATTTATGCTACTGTGTTTATCTCTTCTCTTCTACTTTATTTTGAATTACTTTGCTGTTCTTTTTCTAGTTTCTTGACTCAAATGTTTAGGTCAATTATCTTCAAAATTTTAAAAGGTCCATATGGAAGAAAAAGGCTCTGAGTTCTGATTTTAGGTTTAGAATTGTCAGATGAACTATTATTTAATTCAAGCTGGTTGTAAACAATTGTGGCAAAGACGCAGGAAATTATCAACCAATATTTTAAAATATTAGAAGTTGTACTGAATTTTTATAGTGGGTTATAAACAAAAAATTCAACCTAAGATGGGAAAAGAGAAAAAAATCATGTTTTTGCCTTCAGTTATATCTGAAGTGATTACCAATAGGTATTATTTATGAATTATCATATATTTTATGACTTCTCACAATTATTCAAATATGCTTCAAAATCAAATATGCTTCACATATGCTCAACAAACACTTTGATAACAAAATAATTGTATTATTACTATTTTGATAACAAAATAATCTTTATCTCTTTATGTTAAATGGCAATGAAGGAGGAACTGTGATATTCAGCAACAGAGGCAGGAAAACTCAACAGGAATCTAGCCTGTGTTATAAACACCAGGGTATAATCAGATTAAATATTACTTGGGAACTAGGCCTTAGTTGGTTAGCTAACCATGAAGTTGTTTGTTTAAGTCACTAGGTCATGAATTCAGCTTCACTTATATAACAGTTTAAGATACTTTATAGCACAGCATCTGAATAACAAAGGTCGACTGTTATGTCATTTTTTTCTTTCATACACACAAGATAGCCTTTATTAAACTCTATGATCAGTTTTATAGGTTTTGCTCATGGTATGAAAAGGGAATTTAGAAAATCTGCATTTCTGGAATATTGCTTGCTAATAGGTTTAAGAAGTCAACTTTGTCACTGATCTCTTTGAAAATTGCCCCCTTGGTTGCAGGATGTACATACTTGCTCTCACCCTGAGGCAATTAATGCCAGTGATTCAGTATTTGGAGTAGTCATAGGAAATCAGCAGGGAAGGCTGATAAGGGATGGAGTACTATCAACATTGTAAGTGTTTAAGTGAACCAACCATGCTCATGTTTCTGACAGCGGCACCTAGTGCACCTGATGGTCAGCAGTGTGAGCATGGATTATGGGTCTGAAAGCTTTGGGGACAAAGGAAGATAGCTCTGTTAGCATGGACACCCTTGATGACAAGCCTGGAGAACAGAAGAACAGATAAGTCAAAAGAGTCTGAACAGGAGAGAAGAAAAATAGCAGATGTTGTATTACAACTGAAAATACTTATTCATGAGCATCCCCTGTGGATTCTGTGACATAATTGAGAGGGAATAGGCAGTCCTTTTATTTTTAAGTTATTGTGGCAGGGAAACATAGGCAACATATTTTGTAGGTCAGGGTGCTTGGGTTATGAGTAGAAGGAGAACATGGATTAAGTAGAAGCAATAATAGTAATTATTATTATAATATCCAGCTTCTACTGAGAATAAAGTTTTACATGCCTTAAACTGTTTATTGCATTCTTTCAATAGTTGAGCAAAACAAGGTAAGTAAAATTGTTAACCTTGTCATTACAGACTATGAAAACTATAAAAGTCATTTAGCTTGCTCAGGGCCACATAGTAAAATGCAGAATCATCATTTGATACTGAAGATTTCTGACTTTGGAATCTGAGGGCTCCCTCTCCCTCTGTAGGCAGTACTGAGTCTTAGGAGCAGGAGGGAGACAGGAGTCCAGGAAATCCTAGGGCTTCTCACTGCAGCTTCAAGGGGAGTTTTTGAATATAGGACATTGGAGGATCCCATGAGACTGGCTTAGGCTCCTGATCTCCTCTTCTTATAAGGACACCAGTCGTGTTGGATTAGGGTCCACTCTAATGACTTCATTTTCACTTAATTACCTCTTTAAAGACCTTATTGTCAAATACAGTTACATTCTGAGTTACTGGGGGTTAGAACTTCAGCATATTAATTTTGGAGGGACACAATCCAGCCCATAACAGAGATACACTGACATATTTTAGGATTTCATAAAAAGGGTTGCTGTGAAAAAATATCAATTATAATATTGTAAAGTATGTGGTAAAATATAATGTACAAATGGAAAACTTTGAACTAAGGGAAGACATAGGTTAATAGTAGAGTCTAAGGACATTTTATAATGATCAAAAAGTAAATCCATCAAGAAGATATAACAGTCATAACCATATATGCTCTTAACAACAGAGTCTGAAAATACACAAAACAACCGACAGAATTAAAGGGAGAAATAGGCAATTCAACAATAATAGTTGGAGATTTCAGTACCTCACTTTAAATAATAGATAGAGCAACGAGGCAGAAGACCAATAAGGAAATAGAAGATTGAACAACACTATAAACCAAGTAGACATAACAGACGCCTATGGAACACAAACCCAACAATGCTTGAATACATATTCTTCTCAAGTGCATACTAAACATTCTCCAGGATAGACCATATGCTATATTATAAAACAATCATAGATAAATGTAAAAGGATCAAAACCATACAAAACATGTTTTCCAACCACAAAGGAATGAAATTAGAAATTAATAACAGAAAAAAATTTGATATATTTACAAAAAGTTGAAAGTAAACAAAATATACCTAAATAACCAATGGGTGAAAGAAGAAACCACAAAGAAAATTAAAAAATACTCTGAGATGAATGAAAATAAAAACACAACATAACAAAACTTATGAGATGCAGCTAAAGCAGTGTTTAGAGGGAAACTTATTGCTGTAAATATCTCAAATCAATAACCTAAACTTCCACTTTAATACACTGGAGAAAGAAAGGAAAACCAAATCTAAAGTAAGCAGACAAAGAAAATAGTAAATATTAGAGTGAAAATGAATAAAGTAGAGAATGGAATAAAATTCATAAAATAGAATCAACAAAACCAATAGTTAGTTTTTTGAAAAGATCAACAAAATTGACAAAATCTTTAGCCAGAATGACCAAGAAAAAAAAAAGAGAGAAGACTTAAATTACTTACATCAGGAATGAAAAGAGAGCATAACTGACAACCTCACAATAATTAAAAAAATTATAGTGGAAAACTATGAACATCTGCATATTAACAATTAAATAATTTAGATGAAAGGAAGAAATTTCCTAAAAGATACAAACTACTGAAACTAACTGAAGAAGAAATAGAAAATCTGTATAGATCCAAAACAAGTGTTTGAATGAATCCCCTGAAAGATATGTTGATGTCCTAACTCCTAGTAACTCAGAATGTGATCTTATTTGGAAATGGGGTTATTATAGATGTAATTAATTAAATTAAGATAAGGTCATACTGAAATAGGGTGAGCTTTACTCCAATATGACTGGTGTTTTAAGCTACCCAATTTGTGGTACTTTGTTATGGTAGCTCTAGGAACTAATGTAATAAATAAAGAGATTGAGTCAATAATCAAAAACTTCCCACAAAGAAAAGCCCAGGCCCACATGGCTTCACTGGTGTATTCTACCAAATGTTTAAAGAATAATTAAAACCAATCCTTCCAAAACTTCTCTAAAAAATAGAAGAGGAGAGAATTCCTCATGTCTCATTCTACGAGGCCAGTCAAAACATCACAGTAAATCTACAGACCAGTATCTTTTATGATCATAGATAAAAAATCCTCAGTAAAATACTCGCAAATTGAATTCTTCAACTCAAAAGAATTATACACCATGATCAAGGGAGCTTTGTCCCAGAAGTGCAAGGTTAGTTTAACATTTGATGATCAATGAATGCATTGAACTGTATTGAGAGAATAAAGGGCAAAAAACACACTATAATCTCAAAAGACACAGAGGAGCATTTGAAAAAGTCCGACACCTTTTCATGATAAAAACACTGAACACACTAGAAATGGAAGGGAGCTTCCTCAACTTAATAAGGAACATCTATAAAAAACCCACAACTAGCATCATACTTAATGGTGAGAGACTGAATGCTTTCTCCCTAGGATAAGGAATAATACAAGTATTCACTATTGCTACTTCTATTCAACATTGTACTGGAGATTCTAACCAGGACAATTGACAAAAAAATGTTATAAAAGGCATCCAGATTGGAAAGGAAGATATAAAATGATTTCTATTTGCAGACGACATTATCTAATACATAAAAAAGTCTAAGAAAACCAGTAAAAATTAACTAGAGCTAGTAACTGAGTTACACAAGATATAATATATATATAAATCAATTGCATTTCCATAGACTAGCAGTGAACAATTTAAAAATGAAATTAAGAAAACAAATTCATTTTTAATGGCATTGGAGAGAAAACGTACTTAGGACTAAATTTAACAAAAATGCAAAACTCATACTCTAAAAACTACAAAACATTTTTGAAATAAATTAAAGAAATAAATGGAAATAGATATCCTATGCTTATAGATGGATAGATTAAATATTGTTAAGATGACAGTACTTTCAAATACAATTTGACCTAAAGAGTCAACACAATCCTTTTCAAAATACCAGCTGACTTTTTTTTTGTTACAGAAATTGACAAGATGATTATAAAATTCCTGTGGAAATACAAAGAACCCAGGATAGAAACAATCTCAAAACCAGAAAAACAAATTTGGAGGACTCATGCTGTCTGACTTCAAAACTTATTACAAAGCTACAGTAATCAAGACAATATGGTACTGGAAAAAAGATAGACATGTGGATCAATGGAACATTAAGAGTTCCAAAATTCTTAGATTTATGGTCAATTGATTTTGACAGGGATGTCAAGAAAATTCAATGGAGGAAAATAATCTTTCAAATGTTGGAATAACTGGATATATACTTGCAAAAGAACAAAGGCAGATCTCTTCCTTATACAATGCACAAAAATTAACTCAAGATGAATCAGACTAAATGTAAAGGCTAAACTGTAAAACACTTTAAAAGAAAGTATAGGAGTAAATCTTCATGGTCTTGGGTTAGGCAAAGCCTTCTTAAATATGACACCAACAGTACACACAGCAAAAGAAAAAGAAGATAAATTGTATTTCATCAAAATTAAAAACTTTGGTGCTTCAAAATATACCATGAAGAAGGTGAAAAGAAAACCCACAGAATAGGAGAAAATAATTGAAAATCATATATCTGATATATGAAAGCTGTATATAGAATATGTAAAGAGCTCTTACAATTCAAAATTAAAAAGATGAGAAATTAAATTTAAAAGTGGGTAAAGGATCTAAATAGACATTTACCCAAAGAAGGTATATAAATGACTAATAAATCCATGAAAAAATGCCCAACATCATTACTTGTTAGAAAAGTGCAAATCAAAACCACATGAAAAACAACTTTTCATTTGCTAGAATGGTTATAATCAAAAAGACAGAGAGTAAATGTTGTGTTGAAAAGAATGTAGAAAAATTTGAACACTTGTACTCTTTTGATAAGAATGTAAAATAGTACAGCTCTTTTTAAAAACAGTGGCTGTTCCTAAAAAAGTTAAAATAAGAGTTATATGTCCTAGCTATTCCACTCTTAAGTATATACCCAAGAGAAATGAACACTATGTTCATACAAAATCTTGTACATGAATGTTCAGAGTAGCATTGTTCATAATAGCCAAAATGTTGAAATAACTCAATGTGCATCAACTGATGAATGGATAAACAAAATGTGGTATATCCATACAATCGAATATTATTGGGTAATAAAAAGTAATGAAGTACTGATACATGCTTCCACTTGGATGAACCTTGAAACATTATGGTAAATGAAAGAACCTAGTTAGAAAAGACCACATATTATATGATTCCATATAGGAATGTTCATAATAGGTAAATCTATAGAGATGGAAAGTAGATTAATGGTTGTCTAGGAAAAGGAGAGTGAGGAAGAAATGAGGAATGACTGATAAAAGTTTCTTTTTGAAGTGATACAAATATTCAAAAATTGACTACTGTGATGGTTGCACATGTCTTTGAATATGCTAGGAAACATTGAATGGTACATGTTAAATGGTTGAATTGTATGGTATGTGAATCATATCTCAATAAAGTTGTTACATATATTTTAAAAAAGATTAGAATTTGGAAGGGACTGACCTAGGCTCCAAGAAGAAAAGGAGAAGATCTAAAAGGAGGACATAAAAAAAATACGGGCTACTGGGTGAACCTAACTCATAGTGAAGAGGGCTCCTGATGCCCAAAGAAGCTACTTGTATTAGTAGAAAGAAGTGGAGAATAAAAGGGAAGAAAACTGTCCAAGAACCTACTATAAGCTCAGCACTGTGATAACTGCTTCAAGTGTATTAACTCACGAGGTCATCTTAGCATCTTATGAGATGGGCATTGTTATCTGTAGTTTACAAATGAGGACAGTGAGTCAGAGAAGTCAGGTTGGCTCATCCAGAATTATACAGCCACCAATAAATAAGAACTAGAATTCAAGACAAGCTGGGTCACTCCAAACCTTAGTTCTTTTTCCTGTACCTGTGTGCCCCGGAAGCCCCGCGAGGACCAGACTCCAGTGACTGCTGTCAAACCTGCTCTTGGTCCCTCCTTATTAAAGGGGTAAATCTCTAGGAAAGAGGGGGAAGCAGCGAGAGGGTGGGATTTCATCAGGTGACTGAGGTGTGGAGGAAATCAACAATGAGGCTCAAGTACCACCCGGAGTCCTCAAGTCAGCTTTCATTTCCTGCACCTCTTTTCTGGGCTCAGTCTCATAAACAAAGGAGAGTGCTTAAAGATGGGCACAGTGGATACTAATTAGAAAGCAGAGTATCTGTGGGAGTTACATGAAGAACATGTCTAAAGTCAGTTTGACAAAGAGTTAAATGTCACAATTTGGAATTTACTACAGGAGAAACTGAGATTAAGATCAAAAGAACTTCAAGAGCTAGAAGAGCTCATTAGTGTCTAAGAGCCTTGTTTTTCCTACTGTGACATCACCATGCTGCTTACTTTGTACGGCTAAAGTTTATACAACTACTACAAAGAAAGATATGGCAGAATGTAAATATTTGTTAAATCTCTTCTTTATGGGTCTTTTGGCCTGTTTTCTGGTGTAGATTCAGTGTCTATCACATTGCCCAGAAACTAACACAATGCCTGGTACCTAATATAGTGACTGGATCTTGGTAGAAGCTTAATAAATATTTACAGATTGAATGTGTTGGAAAAAATTTTGTATTCACCTGTTAAAGTCTTTCTCTTGCTGCCTTTGAAATTCCACTTAGCGCTTTTATGTTCAAAATGATTTTGTAAGACCTCAAATTGAAGTCATTCATCTTTTATTTTGCTGATTAAAATTCATTTCTTTAGAAAGTCCCAACAACAAGAACAGAAAGATGCAGAGTTGTGAAATGAGTACAAAAACTGTAATTGGATGGCTGCCTCTGGAAACTGTAGTAGACAGATTGTTTTGGCTTCCTAATGTTCAAACTTTGTAGGGGCTGTTTTTATGATGTTTGAGCATTTCCATCAGCGTGGCAGTGACTTTCAAAAAGTATACCTCCTCCAGCACTTTTCACCAGCCAGTTCTGTCAGCAAATCCAACTTGCAGAGTCTTCTGGCATTTCAGCCAGCTGGGAAGGACAGTTGCCTACCCTAGTGGTTAACATTAATGGCAGTATGCAAGGCCCAGAGGCATACAAAGAATATAAAAGGGGGTGATTTCTATCCTCAGTGTGGCATGACCTGGAATGGGGAGACCTTCATTTTTATATTTATTTTCTAATCTATCCAGTTGAATTTATATTCATCTAAAATTTTAACTGGGAATCATGACAAAGGTCAATTACAAAGCTATTTTCCTATCTAATTCAATTAACATCATGAAGATTTGTAACAGACTGAACTCAACTTCCTGTCCTTTGAGATGGTGAAGAGTTTTCAAATTAAAGGAGGGGTCAGGGTTTTTTCCCAAGGGGACACAGTGTCTTCGGACAGCTCCCTCAGATGGGTTGATCTACTCAGGGGCCCCTTGACTGATGGTAACCCGTCCTTCTTCTGCAAAGAGGGGCTTTGTCAGTACATGGAGGGGTATGCTTTGGGACATTTCCTGCTGCCTAGAATGGCCAAGTAACAAAGTTCTAGCTAGCACCCTTCTCCCAGTTGAAGTTTTTGTTTTGTTGGCAGAAGGATGTGGACTGATTGTACTGGAGAATCTGGGAGAGAGTGGCCTCTGTGCATGAGCCAGGACTTTTATTCCCAGTGCTCAAAAAAATCAGATTTGTTTCCTGATCACAAATATTTGAGTTCTGGTTATACTAATTAATGAAATTCTCAAAATCTCTGAATTGGATAGGCTTAGGGGCAAAGTTTTTGAAAGAAAGGAATAGAGGACTTGTCTTGAAGGTGTAGACTGCGTAGATTTTAAGGTTTGTTTGCAGATGGTTATTCGAATGTTTATCTAGGATGACTTGGAGAGAGACTGTGGTGAAGGGGCTTAAGCCTCAGTCCCCACCAGCCTATTCTGTGATGTAACCCTCGTTATAACATTGCACAAGGGTCAGTCGACACAAAACCAGTTTCAGAAGAGAGAGGAGAATTCTAATTGTAAGGTTTCCTTTTATGCGCTGCTCAAGACCTCCATTCCCTCTTTCTTCACCTTCATCCCCGTCATCATACTCACATGGGGATTCCTCCGACTTCTGCCATCTAAGTAGCATCCATATCCAGCCACCTCCATTATCATTCGTGACCATTAAAGTTGTGTTCATTTTTTTTTTTTGGTCAAAGGAAAACCCTATGCCTATGCCCTCTCCTTCATCTCCTCTGACACCTCTTTCAACTTTGTCCTTGACCTAGAGCCCCTGATGCTCCATGTGGTCTATGAATGTGTTTTAGGTTCTTTGTAAACTCCTTAAAATTATATGCAGAGCTTTCTTGATATGCGTTTTTGTTTTAATTAATTTTAGTTTACTTAATTTGTAGACAGGTGATATCTACACATAGTTAAATAATGAAATAATGCTAGTAAACTCACCTGCTTCACTAAGATTTTTTTTCTCACCTAACTTAACTTTTTGAGTTACTGCAGTTCCATCTGACATTTGATCAATAGTTGAAATACAGAATTTTAATTGAAAATCATTTGAAGGCCTAGTTCAATTATTTTTCAGCAAGCAGTTTTGCTGTTGAGAATTTCAACTTTATTTTGAATTTTGTTCTGTGTTACCTATCTTTCTTTTCTGGACATTTTAGTATTTTTATTTTTAGAGTACTTGAATTTCACAGTGTTTAGCGTGGATTTTTTCATTCACTTTTTTCTGGACCTGCACTGAACCTGCTTACTTTGAAAATCCATGTCCTTCCATTCTAGAAGTTTCTTTCTTTTTTGTATTATCTATTTGATAATTTCTTCCTCTTGATTTCTCTCTGCTTCCTGTCTCAAATTTCTATTAGTTAGATGTTGGGTTTGTCTGTACTTTTAATGTTTTACACTTTAAAATTTTCATTATCCTTATTTTTCTTTATGAAAGATTATATTTACCTTATATTCCAATCCTTCTATTTAATTTAAAATGTTGTCTACTACATTTTTTATATTTCTGGATTTTTATTTTGTAATCGTTTATTTAAAAAAAATCTCTGACACACAAAGAGGTATAGAGAAAAACAATGAATATGACATGCCACCTGATTTTAAAAAATCACTACAAATAGAGTCGTAGCCCCTTGTGAATAATTTCCCAATTACAGTGCCTCCTTTTCCTTTCCAGAGGTATCTGTATTGGTGTTTATCACTGCTATGTATATTTTTATGGTTTTACTACAATTTTCCCTTACATATTGTTTTATATTCTTAAATGTTTTACATAAATGGCATCATACTGTAAGAATTGCCACATAACTTTCTTTTTTTTGCTCAAAATTATGTTTGTGAGGTTAATTCATGGTGATACATGGAACTCATTTATTCATTTTCATAGTTCCCATTGTATGACTATACTACATTTTACTAATCCACATCCCTCTTAATGGATATTTTGGGTTTTTCCAGTTTTTCTTTTCTGGTATTTCAAACAATTCTACCATGAACATTCTTGCGCAAGGCTCCTTGTGTACATGTTTATGAGTTTTTCTGGGATTCATACCTAAGAGTAGAATTGCTAGTCATAAGATATGCTTAGCTGCAACTTGGCAAGATACTGCTTTCAAAGACAGTTTACATATTTATTCTCCCTCTTCCAGAGCTTCTGTCACTTCACGTCCTTGTCAGCACTTAATATTGTCAGAATTTAAAATTTTCCCCAATTTAATGATTGTGACATTGTATTACAGATTGGTTTTTTTTTTTTTAATTAATTAATTTATTTATTTATTTTTGGCTGTGTTGGGTCTTCGTTTCTGTGTGAGGGCTTTCTCTAGTTGCAGCGAGCGGGGGCCACTCTTCATCGCGGTGCACGGGCCTCTCACTGTCGCGGCCTCTCTTGTTGCGGAGCACAGGCTCCAGACGCGCAGGCTCAGTAGCTGTGGCTCACAGGCCTAGTTGCTCCGCGACATGTGGGATCTTCCCAGACCAGGGCTCGAACCCGTGTCCCCTGCATTGACAGGCAGATTCTCAACCACTGCGCCACCAGGGAAGCCCTACAGATTGGTTTTAATTCTCATTTCTCTCACTACTAATGATATTAGCCGTTTATATATTCCTCTTTTTATAATCTGCTAATTTATCATCTTTGCTTTCCCTTCTGCTGGGTTGAATATATTTTTCATACTATTTGGTATGCTTATTCCTTTTATATAGCACCCTGGTTTTTCTTTATGGATGCAATATCTTCTGTTATCACTCTATACTTTTGAAGTGCTCTTCTAGTTGGAATACTGACTTTGTTTTTTCCAGGTCTTTATATTTTTCTTTCACATTTGTGCATTTCAAATACTTGGTAATCTGTGATTTTTTCACATTTAAGAGTAAGGCCTACCACACTGATTTGTAGCTCTGTACACTTGAGAGATGTTAGCTGACTGCAAGGTTCTTCATTGTCCAGTTTTCCCTTCTACAGGGGACTTTTATTTAGGGCCATTCAGGTTTTCCAGAGAAGGGTCACCCATTATGTGCCTTAGATATTCTGGGATATACTGGGAACAGGGTGATTATCCTGGTATATACTCGGAGCAGGGTAGAGAGAACAGTTCCTCCACTCAGTGTGTAGAGTTATGCTTAGTTCTTGAGGGTACAGTCTCCAGAGTTTGCCTGGACTTGCAAACCTATCACTATTATTTGTGGGGCCATGGGAAAGTGAATTAACTCTATGTGTCTCAGTCTCCTCACCTATAAAATGGGAAGGACTACCTGGAAAGTTGTTATGAGATTAACAGATATTCAGGAAAAGTTTTAAAATGTAAGCATTGAGGACCATCGGGGGAAAAATCTCAGGTTTTCAGAAAAATCCCCCAAGAGCTAAAGACCAAATCCTCACACTTTATAGAAGGCACTTGCCTCAGTCCCTCTGCAGGACCATAATCATGAAAATGTAACTATGGCACACACACACACACACACACACACACACACACACACACTCCTGGCAACTTGGAAAGTGAGTGCTCAAACATACCCCAGAAAATTCCGTAGTTTGTGTCTATACTTAAAATCACCCCTGTACCAAGCTCTCATGAGCACAAATTTCTCTCCTCTGGGTTGGCAAGGAGTCATGGATCAGATTGCCTCAGTATCAGATTAAGCTCCCAGAGCATTATCTCTAAAGTCTCTTGAGTCCTGAGCATGGCTCTCCTAGAAATAATGACCAGTGGGGGCTGCTCACCTATAGTAAATGGACCAAAAATTTCTTTCCAGAAAAAGTCTATTTACTGAAATTAACTCCTCCACTTTCCTATCCTTAAACTTTGAGCTGTTGGAAATTAGATCAAAATGGAATAACTCTTTCTTCACAGTAAGCTTAGATTACAAAGAGCCCAGAGGTGGAAGAATTATTGCTGTTTTAAACAAAAAACCTTAATTTAGCAAGAGACATTGAATAGATGCTGAAATTTAGGCAGCTCCATTTTAACTTGTACTGGTTTGCTGGTGAAAGGATTTTATTATCTGAAAAGAAAAAGCTAGCTTGGAGTGCCTCAAGCGTATAATCTTCAAACCTATGGCTTTGAAAATGTGCCTTCCAAACAAGCAATTAAGATACGTATGGCAAAAAAAATATGAGATGTGATTAATTTGCATTTGGAGATTTTGATGGTTTGTTTATTTATTTATTTTTTTGCTAGAAGACAGGGTGACACCATTAGGTTCATGTCTAAACTGAATAACTAAAAATGCATCAAACTGTTTTAACGCAATTCTTCTTTTTCTTATTTTTCCACCCAGCTGAACATTAAGCTCAAAGACAGAAATTTAACTTAGGGTAAGAAGCCACACCCCAAGTAACTGGAAAGAGGCTTGTGCCAGAGGTTGGATTAATTTTTTAAAAAAGGTTAAAGTCTTGTATAATATCAAAACCCCAGGTTCTAGAAAGATGGGGGGTTGAAATTTTTTTTTTTTTTTTGCCAAAACATATTCTAGATTGGTGGATTTCTGGAGTGAGTGGGTGGGTGGATAGAAGCATGTATTTAAATTTCAAAAGCTAATAGTAAAAAAATACAGCAAAAGAGAACTGGAATATTAGTGTTTACTAATATCAACTGAAGAATGTATTTGTGTGTATGTGTGTGTGTGTGTTTTATTCTGAGTGGCAATTACAGTTACTATGATATAAAAAATTGAGATTTATGGGCATAACATATTTAATTCCATGTCAGATTTTGGATTTCTGCACTGAAACTAGTTAATGGAAATGTTTTGCAAAACAGGATTTCAAAGAAAATATATTACAATTAAAAGGTTAGAGTTGAAATAAACTAGTATCTTTTATGATATGGTCCTAGAAGTATTCAATCTGGAAATTGTATGAATCTATAGAAAAGTTTCCACTTGTACATTCTGGGTATGGTGTACAAGAATGACATCTGATGTACTTTCCAGTTTTTAAAAAATTAACTTCTATTTTCATATATTGAATCATAATTCAGAAGCATTCCATTTTGAAAAGTTCTGATTATATTTTCAGACAATTTAATTATCTTTATTTTTTATTTTTATTTATTTATATTTTTTAACATCTTTATTGGAGTATCATTGCTTTACAATGGTGTGTTAGTTTCTGCTGTATAACAAAGTGAATTAGCTATACATATACATATACATATACATATACCCCCATATCTCCTCCCTCTTGCGTCTCCCTCCCACCCTCTCTATCCCACCCCTTTAGGTGGTCACAAAGAACCGAGCTAATCTCCCTGTGCTATGTGGCTGCTTCCCACTAGTTATCTGTTTTATATTTGGTAGTGTATATAAGTCAATGCCACTCTCTCACTTCGTCCCAGCTTACCCTTCCCCCTCCCCGTGTCCTCAAGTCCATTCTCTATGCCTGTGTCTGTATTTCTGTCCTGCCCCTAGGTTCTTCAGAACCTTCTTTTTTTTTCTTTTAGATTCCATATATATGTGTTGGCATACAGTATTTGTTTTTCTCTTTCTGACTTACTTCACTCTGTATGACAGTCTCTACGTCCATCCACCTCACGACAAATAACTCAATTTTGTTTCTTTTTATGGCTGAGTAATATTCCATTGTATATATGTGCCACATCTTCTTTATCCATTCATCTGTTGATGGACACTTAGGTTGCTTCCATGTCCTGGCTATTGTAAATAGAGCTGCAATGAACATTGTGGTACATGACACTTTTTGAATTATGGTTTTCTCAGGGTATATGCCCAGTAGTAGGACTGCTGGGTCATATGGTAGTTCTATTTTTAGTTTTTTAAGGAACCTCCATACTGTTCTCCATAGTGGCTGTATCAATTTACATTCCCACCAACAGTGCAAGAGGGTTCCCTTTTCTCCACACCCTCTCCAGAATTTATTGTTTGTAGAGTTTTTGATGATGGCCATTCTGACTGGTGGGAGGTGATACCTCATTGTAGTTTTGATCTGCATTTCTCTAATGATTAGTGAGGTTGAGCATCCTTTCATGTGTTTCTTGGCAATCTGTATATCTTCTTTGGAGAAAAGTCTATTTAGGTCTTCTGCCTGTTTTTGGATTGGGTTTTTCATTTTTTTGATATTGAGCTGCATGAGCTGCTTCTAGATTTTGGAGATTAATCCTTTGTCAGTTGCTTCATTTACAAATATTTTCTCTCATTCTGAGCGTTGTCTTTTCATCTTGTTTATGTTTTCCTTTGCTGTGCAAAAGCTTTTAAGTTTCATTAGGTCCCATTTGTTTATTTTTGTTTTTATTTCCATTTCTCTAGGAGGTGGGTCAAAAAGGATATTGTTGTGATTTATGTCATAGAGTATTCTGCCTGTGTTTTCCTGTAAGAGTTTTATAGTGTCTGGCCTTACATTTAGGTCTTTAATCCACTTTGACTTAATTTTTGTGTATGGTTTTAAGGAGTGTTCTAATTTCATTCTTTTACACATAGCTGTCCAGTTTTCCCAGCACCACTTATTGAAGAGGCTGTCTTTTCTTCATTGTATATTGTTGCCTCCTTTATCAAAGATAAGGTGACCATATGAGCATGGGTTTATCTCTGGGCTTTCTATACTGTTTCATTGATCTATATTTCTGCTTTTGTGCCAGTACCATACTGTCTTGATTACTGTAAGTTTTTAGTATAGTCTGAAGTCCGGGAGCCTGATTCCTCCAACTCCGTTTTTCTTTCTCAAGGTTGCTTTGGCTATTCGGAGTCTTTTGTGTTTTCATACAAATTGTGAAACTTTTTTGTTCTAGTTCTATGAAAAATGCCATTGGTAGCTTAATAGGGATTGCATTGAATCTGTAGATTGTTTTGGGTAGTATAGTCATTTTGACAATGTTGATTCTTCCAATCCAAGAACATGGTATATCTCTCCATCTGTTTGTATCATCTTTAATTTCTTTCATCAGTGTCTTATAGTTTTTGGCATGCAGGTCTTTTATCTCCTTAGGTAGGTTTATTCCAAGGTATTTTATTATTTTTCTTACAATGGTATATGGGAGGGTTTCCTTAATATCTCTTTCAGATTTTTCATCATTAGTGTATAGGAATGCAAGAGATTTCTGTGCATTAATTTTGTATCCTGCTACTTTACCAAATTCATTGATTAGCTCTAGTAGTTTTCTGGTAGCATCTTTAGGATTCTCTATGTATAGTATCATGTCATCTGCAAACTGACAGCTTTACTTCTTCTTGTCCAATTTGGAATCCTCTTATTTCCTTTTCTTCTCTGATTGCTGTGACTAAAACTTCCAAAAGTATGTTGAATCATAGTGGTGAGAGTGGACCAACCTTGCCTTGTTCGTGATCTTAGAGGAAATGGTTTCAATTTTTAACCATCGAGAATGATGTTGGCTGTGGGTTTGTCATATATGGCCCTTATTATGTTGAGATAAGTTCCCTCTATGCCTACTTTCTGGAGGGTTTTTATCATAAATCGGTGTTGAATTTTGTCAAAAGCTTTTTCTGCATGTATTGAGATAATTATATGGGTTTTCTCCTTCAATTTGTTAATATGGTGATTGATTTGCATATATTGAAGAATCCTTGCACTCCTGGGGTAAACCCCACTTGATCATGTTGTATGATCCTTTGAATGTGCTGTTGGATTCTGTTTGCTACTATTTTGTTGAGGATATTTGCACCTATATTCAACAGTGATATTGGCCTGTAGTTTTCTTTCTTTGTGACATCTTTGTCTCATTTTGGTGTCAGGGTGATGGTGGTCTCATAGAATGCATTGAGGAGTGTTCTTCCCTCTGCTCTATTTTGGAAGAGTTTGAGAAGGATAGGTGTTAGCTCTTCTCTAACTGTTTAATAGAATTCGCCTGTGAAGCCATCTGGTCTTGGGCTTTTGTTTGTTGGAAGATTTTTAATCACAGTCTGAATTTCAGTGCTTCTGATTGGTCTGTTTATATTTTTTATTTCTTCCTGGTTCAGTCTCGGAAGGTTGTGCTTTTCTAAGAATTTGTCCGTTTCTTCCAGGGTGTCCATTTTATTGGCATAGAGTTGCTTGTAGTATTCTCTCATTGTCCTATGTATTTCTGCAGTGCCAGTTTTTACTTCTTTTTTATTTCTAATTGTATTGATTTGCATCTTCTCCCTTTTTTTCTTGATGAGTCTGGCTAATGGTTTATCAATTTTGTTTATCTTCTCAAAGAACCAGCTTTTAGTTTTATTGAACTTTGCATTGTTCCCTTCATTTCTTTTTCACTTATTTCTGATCTGATCTTTATGATTTCTTTCCTTCTGCTACCTTTGGGTTTTTTTTTTGTTGTTGTTCTTCTTCTTCTTTCTCAAATTGCTTTAGGTGTAAGGTTAGGTTGATTATTTCAGATGTTTCTTGAAGTAGGATTGTATTGTGCTACACTTCCCTCTAAGAACTGCTTTTCCTGCATCCCATAGGTTTTGGGTCGTTGTGTTTTCATTGTCATTTGTTTCTAGGTATTTTTTGATTTGCTCTTGATTTCTTCACTGATCTCTTGGTTATTTAGTAGTGTATTTTTTAACCTCCATTTGTCTGTATTTTTTACAGATTTTTCTCTGTAATTGATATCTAGTCTCATAGAGTTGTGGTCAGAAAAGACACTTGATGTTATTTCAATTTTCTTAAATTTACCAAGGCTTAATTTGTGACCCAAGATATGATTTATCCTGGAGAATGTTCCATTAGCCCTTGAGAAGAAAGTGTATTCTGTTGTTTTTGGATGGAATGTCAATAAATATCAATTAAGTCCATCTTGTTTAACATATCATTTATAGCTTGTGTTTCCTTATTTATTTTTATTTTGGATGATCTGTCCATTGGTTAAAGTGGGGTGTTAAATTCTCCTAGTATGATTGTGTTACTGTCGATTTCCCCTTTTATGGCTGTTAGCATTTGCCTTATGTATTGAGGTGCTCCTATGTTGGGTGCATAAATATTTACAATTGTTATGTCTTCTTCTTGTATTGATCCCTTGATCATTATGTAGTGCCCTTCTTTGTCTTTTGTAATAGTCTTTATTTTAAAGTCTATTTTATCTGATATGAGAATTGCTACTCCAGCTTTCTTTTTATTTCCTTTTGCATGGAATATCTTTTTCTATCCTGTCACTTTAAATCCGTATGTGTCCCTAGGTCTGAAGTATGTCTCTTGTAGACAGCATATATACAGGTCTTGTTTTTGTATCCATTCGGCCACTCTATGTCTTTTGGTTGGAGCATTTAATCCATTTACATTTAAGATAGTTATTGATATGGGTGTTCCTATTACCATTTTCTTAATTGTTTTGCATTTGTTATTGTAGGTCTTTTCCTTCTCTTGTGCTTCCTGACTAGAGAAGCTCCTTTAGCACTTGTTGTAAAGCTGGTTTGGTGTTGTTGAATTCTCTTAGCTTTTGCTTGTCTGTAAGGATTTTAATTTCTCTGTCGTATCTGAATGAGATCCTTGCTGGGTAGAGTAATCTTGTTTGTCATTGTTTCCCTTTCATCACTTTAAATATGTCCTGCCACTCCCTTCTGGCTTGCAGAGTTTCTGCTGAAAGATCAGCTGTTAACGTAATGGGGATTCCCTTGTATGTTATTTGTTGCTTTTCCTTCGCTGCTTTTATTTTTTCTTTGTATTTAATTTTTGATAGTTTGATTAATATGTGTCTTTGCATGTTTATCCTTGGATTTATCCTGTATGGGACTTTCTGTGCTTCCTGGGCTTGATTGACTATTTCCTTTCCCATATTAGGGAAGTTTTTAAGTATAATCTCTGCAAATATTTTCTCACTCCCTTTCTTTTTCTCTTCTTCTTCTGGGACCCCTATAATTTGAATGTTGGTGCATTAATGTTGTCTGAGAGGTCTCTGAGACTCTCCTCAACTCTTTTTGTTCTGTTTTCTTTATTTTGCTCTGCTGTAGTTATTTCTACTAGTTTATCTTCCTGGTTGCTTATCCGTTCTTCTTCCTCAGTGATTCTGCTATTGATTCCTTCTAGAGAATTTTGAATTTCATTTATTGTGTTTTTCATCATTGTTTGCTCTTTAGTTCTTCTAGGTCCTCATTGTTTCTTGTATTATCTCCATTCTATTTCCAAGATTTTGGATCATCTTTAATATCATTACTCTGAATTCATTTTCAAGTAGGCTTCCTATTTCCTCTTCATTTGGTCTGGTGGATATCTACCTTGCTCCTTCATCTGCTGTGTGTTGCTCTGTCTTCTCATTTTGCTTCACTTACTGTGTTTGGGGTCTCTTTTTCACAAGCTGCATGTTTGTGGTTCTCGTTTTTGGTGTCTGCCCCCAGTGGGTAAATTTGGTTCCACGGGTTGTGTAGGCTTTCTGGTGGAGGGGTCTGGTGCCTGTGTTCTGGTGGATGAGGCTGGATCTTGTCTTTCTTGTGGGCAGGACCGTGTCTGGTGTTGTGTTTTGGGGTGTCTGTGGCCTTATTGTGTAGGCAGCCTCTCTGCTAATGGGTGGGGTTGTGTTCCTGTCTTGCTAGCTGTTTGGCATAGGGTGTCCAGCACTGTAGCTTGCTGGTCATTGAGTGGAGCTGGGCGTTAGTGTTGAGATGGAGATCTCTGGGAGAGGTTTCACTGTTTGATATTACATGGGGCCCAGAGGTCTCTGGTTGTCAAATGTCCTGAATTCAGGTCTCCCACCTTAGAGGCACTGGCCTGACACCCAGCTGGAGTGCCAAGCCCCTGTCAGCCACACGGCTCAGAAGAAAAGGGAGAAAAAAAGAAAGAAAGAAAAAAGTAAAATAAAATAAAGTTTTTACAATAAAAAATTATTAAAATTAAAAGATTTAAAAGTAATACAAAAAGAAAAAGAAAGAAAGAAGAGAGCCACCAAACCAAAAAGCAAATCCACCACTGAAAACAAGTGGTAAAAACTATCCAAAAAAAATAAAAGACAGACAGATCCCTAGGACAAGTGGTAAAAGCAAAGCTATACAGACAAAATCACACAAAGAAGCATATACATACACACTCAGGAAAAAAAAAATCTATATATTAAAAAAAAGGAAGAGAGCAAAGAAATCAATAAAGAAATCTACCAATGATAATAAACTCTGAATACTAAACTAAGATAAACATAAGACCAGAAATAAATTAGATGCAGAAAGCCAACCCAATTCTACAGTTGCTCCCAAAGTTCACTGCCTCAGTTTTGGGATGATTCATGGTGTATTC
Organism: Mesoplodon bidens; assembly: GCF_964165515.1. Classification (NCBI taxonomy): domain Eukaryota; kingdom Metazoa; phylum Chordata; class Mammalia; order Artiodactyla; family Ziphiidae; genus Mesoplodon; species Mesoplodon bidens. Next base: position 98,799,351 of record NC_138165.1, read on the forward strand.
AGTTATTCCAGAGATGCTGGGTACATCAAGTTGATTGTGGAGATTTAATCCGCTGCTTCTGAGGCTGCTGGGAGAGATTTCCCTTTCTCTTCTTTGTTCTCACAGCTCCCGGGGTTCAGCTTTGGATTTGGCCCCTCCTCTGCGTGTAGGTTGCCTGAGGGCGTCTGTTCTTCGCTCAGACAGGATGGGGTTAAAGGAGCTGCTGATTCGGGGGCCCTGGTTCACTCAGGCCGGGGGGAGGGAGGGGCATGGAGTGCGGGGCGAGCCTGCAGCGGCGGAGGCTGGCGTGACGTTGCACCAGCCTGAGGCGCGCCGTACGTTCTCCCGGGGAAGCCGTCCCTGGATCACGGGACCCTGGCAGTGGCGGGCTGCACAGGTTCCGGGAGGGGCGGTGTGGAGAGTGACCTGTGCTCACACACAGGCTTCTTGGTGGTGGCAGCAGCAGCCCCAGCATCCCATGCCCGTCTCTGGGTCCATGCTTTCAGCCGTGGCTCGCACCCGTCTCTGGAGCTCCTTTAAGCAGCGCTCTGAATCCCCTCTCCTCGTGCACCAGGAAACAAAGAGGGAAGAAAAAGTCTCTTGCCTCTTCGGCAGATCCAGACTTTCCCGGACTCCCTCCCGGCCAGCCGTGTATGCACTAACCCCCTGCAGGCTGTGTTCACGCCACCAGCCCCAGTCCTCTCCCTGCGCTCTGACCTAAACCCGAAACCCGAGCCTCAGTTCCCAGCCCCGCCCAACCCGGCAGGCGAGCAGACAAGCCTCTTGGGCTGGTGATTGCTGGTCGGCACCGATCATCTGTGCGGGAATCTCTCCGCTTTGCCCTACGCTCCCCTGTTGCTGTGCTCTCCTCCGCGGCTCCGAAGCTTCCCCCTTCCACCACCCGCAGTCTCCGCCTGCGAAGGGGCTCCTAGTGTGTGGAAACCTTTCCTCCTTCATAGCTCCATCCCACTGTTGCAGGCCCTGTCCCTATTCTTTTCTCTCTGTTTTTTCATTTGCCCTACCCAGGTACATGGGGGAGTTTCTTGCTTTTTGGGGAGTCTGAGGTCTTCTGCCAGCGTTCAGTAGGTGTTCTGTAGGTGTTGTTCCACATGTAGATGTATTTCTGATGTATTCTTGGTGAGAAAGGTGATCTCCACGTCTTCCTCCTCCGCCATCTTGAAGGTCTCCCTTAATTGTCTTTAGAAAGTTTGATTTTGAAAGCACTGCTTAACCATCAGTGTCTACAAACTTGGGATTCTACCCTAGGATTATCTTTAATTAAAATAAAGTTATCAATACCATGTGTGAACTTTTATTTATATATTAGTGTAAATTTTAATAATATATGATGCCTATCTCCCAGTACTCTATGGTAAACTTTGTCATAGCACTAATGCCTCTATATGACAGGTATCTGCTTACTTACCTGCTCCTGTGGGGCTATAGGCTCTTTGAGGTCGGCACTGAATGTATTTTCTAAGTCAGGATGTTTGTATCATGCCTGACATGAAACAGAGATTCAATAAACATTTGTTTGATAGAATGAAAGCCAGAATGGACTCCCCCATTTTATGATAAAGAACTTGAAGCCAGCAGGTTAGAACACAATCAGGGCTAGAATTTCTGGATTTCTGTTCTTGATCTCTTGCCATAACTGTTTCATGTTGTTTTATATTTCAACAGTATTACAGTGTAAGGGAAAAATCCTATCTTGGATAACAACAAAAAGCTTATTCCCCCTCCCTCTCCCACTCAGATGTTGATAACTATTACAGAAAGCAAAGGACTTTGTCAGAGCCTTTGCAGGCATACTGATGGGGCATTTCCAGCATGTCTCTGCTCACCTTTCCTCCATGACTACTATTTTCTCCCCCATAGCAGTAAAAAGGATTTATCGCTTGTCTCATAAAGATCTGAGGGAAGGTTAGAGGTTGCAGAGAGACTGAGAAAAATGCCCGTTACTGAGACCTGCTTGATGACCAGTTAGTGGCTGTGTTCAAAGACGAATTTGTGTTATTGAAAATAGAACTGAACAAACCAAAGCCTTGTTTCAAAGCTTTGTGATCAGGGGTAAGAAAACTTGTATTCGTTAGGGATGAACAGATTGAATTATATACACCTTGAAATCTAAAAGAAGCTGTGGCACAGTGGGACTCACACAGGGTTGGGGGTTGTCACTTCCCACGAAAGCGAGACAACATGCTTGCCCTCCTAAGGATGAGGAACTGACAAGCCTCAGTGTCCTTCCATTCTGGGATCTCATTCTGAGTCAGCATTTGGATAATGCAAACATTCAGGGAAGGGATGAAAAACTTTTTATAATTCCTCATATTTTTAAGTCCAATAAGAACTCTAGGCAGTCCTCAGTAACATCCTTTGTTAATGTAGAAATGAAAGGGCTTTCCTGGTAAGTGGACCAGAGCCAACGTTAGATGAGAAGTTCCACTTGACTCAAGAGTTGTTCTGAAAAGGTTTTATGAGCTGTGTGGGTCAAAGAAATGTATTTTCTCCCATACATAACTGACCAAAGCACTTTATTCTCCCTCATGTTAGTGGAAAGAAAGGAAGATGGAGAAAACACAAAGAAAACGCTGTATTGATCTCAGAACCACTCATGCACATTACTTCCTCAGATGACAGTTTAAAAGATGCTTCATGTCTTGTTGCATAGTATAGAGCTTTTTTTTTTAAAAAAAAGGGGGGGAAAATTTCCCTTAATTGTGCTTTATGGGTGAGGTTACTTTTTTTCTTCTAACATTTTATATGGCTTTAAAAATTTTTTTTTGGTGCTGCTGGGGTAAACAGTCCTCCTCTCTCCATTCATAAGCCCGTTTCTTTCTGAGCTTTCTGAAACTGGAAAAAGAAGTAGAAGATGCTTCTCTACACTGGAGAGGTGGTGCAAGGTGTGGAGGACACTAGACTACGGAGTGAAGCAAACCTGGGTTGAAAAACTGTTGCTGACTCATATGGGTCTGGGAAAGATACTCAGTCTTGATGAGCTGCAGTGCTCAGCATCTGTGTCTCCTCTTTCTGGGAACTGTACCCCGTATAAATTTCACTGGGTAACCACTCAGGGGAAACTATTCTTATGCCTTGATTTGGATGAAATTGACTTTACCTGTGCTCTAGAAGTGGGCCTTGAGTAGCCAAGGCAAATGGATCTATTCCATCCCTTAAATCTAATCAGAACTAATATAATATAATGGAGATGTTTGCTGTTGTTCTTGGGAAAAGATATTTCTTTTCTTTTGCAGCAACTACAAGAAAAGTCTCTCTCTTTCTTTGTGTATTAGATTGCTAGGGATGCCATAACACAATACCACAGCCCAGGTGGCTTAAGCAACAGGAATTTATTTTCTCACAGTTATGGAGGCTAGAAGTTCCAGATCATGTGTCAGCAGGTTTGGTTTCTCCTGAGGCCTCTTACCTTGGCTTGCAGATGGCCGCCTTCTTGCTATGTCCCCACATGGTCTTTCCTCTTTGCACACTAACCCCTGGTATCTCTTGTGTGTCCAACTTTCCTCTTCTTTTAAGGACAACAGTCAGTTTGGATAAGGGCTCACCATAAACAGCTTTATTTTAATCTAATTACCTCTTTAAAGGACCTATCTCACACTCTGAGGTGCTGGGAGTTAGGGGTTTTGAAATATGAATTTTGGAGGGACACTGTTCACCCCATAACACTTTGATTAGTGCCTATGAAGATGTGAAGTCTGGAATTAATTCATCCATTTCATTACTGTGAGGATGAAACTCACCCCACAGCTGATACAGTAGAATGATGGGAGGAAATCAGATCTTTGAATTACAATAACTGCTGGATTAAACCTTGGTAGAAGCCCAGGACTTCTGGACTTTTGAGTTTGGGAGACTAATCTTTCTGAAAGTAGAAACTTTTTGGTGACTTGTTCTTTAATTTTTGGAACTTACTTTTTTTTTTTTTTTTTTTTTTTTTTTCTTTTTGCGGTATGCGGGCCTCTCACTGTTGTGGCCTCTCCCGTTGCGGAGCACAGGCTCCGGATGCGCAGGCCCAGCGGCCATGGCTCACGGGCCCAGCCGCTCCGCGGCACATGGGATCCTCCCAGACCGGGGCACGAACCCGCATCCCCCGCATCGGCAGGCGGACTCCCAACCACTGCGCCACCAGGGAGGCCCTAATTTTTGGAACTTAAAGATCATCATTTTAAAAGAGCAAATTATCATTTGGCTTGAAAGTTCAACATTTAAGATAGAACTCTTCATTCACGTTAAGCTTCACTTATAGTTGGAGCTGGAGTTTAGCTACACATTTGAGAAATGTCAGGGAAAGTTCTTCTGCTCCAAATGTCACCGCCATGTATTTGCTTCAAGCCTGAAATTTCATCATTAGACTCATTCCTTTGAGCTAAAGTATAATCCCTCTTTTGTATCTTTCATTAGGATGTTCTTGGTATCAGATGATTAGGTCAAGAAAGCAAATTTTGTGGGTTTTCCAGATCTCATAATACAGGTTTTAGGAAAATCTTGAAAAAATATTTTTAAACTTAAAAAATTTATTCTTGGTTATGCACATATTCCGAGTGTGTTTGTAGATACAGTGAATGACAAATTAGAAGGTTAGAGAGAGATTGAGACAAATGTCAGCCAGAAACAACATTATTAGGTTATATTTCTAATCTCATATACAATGTGGCATATGTAAATCGTACATAAAATATTAACCCAATGCATTCAACCAAGTATAAATTGAGGCATGGTGGGTGCAGGTGGGCTCAGCTGGATACTATTGTAACATTGGGGTTAGACAAGGGCAAACTGACTGCTGAGCATCCCCAAACCTGGAAGGACAGGAAAGGACTCATGCTCAGGGAGTCAAGTAGCACAAGCTCAGCCCTAGAACAGCTCCTTAGTCATCATAGAACCAGCCTAGTAGCTTTCCCTTTGGCTCAGTACCCTGTGGACTCCCGTCTGGGTCCTGGGGAATGAGAAAACTGAGAGTAAATACCCAGAGAAGTATTTCTAGTAACTACTCCATACAAGATATTGGCAAACAGGGCAGTGCTATTTCTGTCCTCTCCTGTTTCCACACAAACACCATGCAGCTTGGTACTGTGGGGCTGCCACGCATTAGTGGTGGTGCCTGGTGGAAATATGGGAAATGCCTGCAAGAAGTAATGGTGCCCAGTGGATGTGGAGGATCCACACACAGATGAAGATATGGGCAGAAGGAAAAACAGTCTGTGGATGGGATGGTCTGGGAGTCCATGTAAGAAATTTCCTTGCCGGTGCTTTGTGACTGCCTGGAGGGGTGGGATGGGGAGGGTGGGAGGGAGGGAGATGCATGAGGGAAGGGATGTGGGAACAGATGTATATGTATGACTGATTCACTTTGTTATAAAGCAGAAACTAATAAAAAAACATTAAAAAAAAGACATTTCCTTAAGCCTTTTAGTAATGCTTGAGGGTTCTTCATAGAAAGCTGTGGACCTGCAAATGGGAGGAATGGTCAGCATAATATGGCTAAATAATGGAATTTATGTGACCTCTTTTTCAATGGGAAGCTAGGAGGATTCTTTGAAAATAAGTGTATGAACACATGTATTTATGGCTAACCTTATAGACTTATTCATCATTAATTCAGTACTTACTAAGTGCCAGAAAATTGTGCTAGGAAAAAAACTTAGTATTTTCCTAGTGGAAGGTGTTGAAAGTAAATCTCTATCAGATCTTCTTGGCTGGTGAAAACAGGATATAGGCATATTTTTCCTTGGGGAATTTGTGGAGTTAGCTTTTTAGGCAGTAACTTTTGGAAGAGTGTACAGAGTAATGTCTAAGATTACAGACTCTGGAGTCAGATTACCTACTTTGAAGCAAGCTCTGCCTTTTATTTGCTGTGTGGCCACAGGTAAGTCACTCAATGTCTCTGAGCCCCAATGTCCTCACCTTTAAAATGGGGATAATGATACCATCAAACTCATAGTTATTGAGATTATTGTAAGAAGTTAAATTAGATCATCTGTAGCAAACGTGTATGCTTATTGCCTAAAGTTCTTGAGGCTCCTAATTTCATGCTTGCAGGTCACCTTCCAGTGGTCTCTGCCTCTCTTTGCCTGAAGCTTTCTCTGAAGCTGTGGAAGCATGCAGCTCTGAGGTGCTAGGGAATTCATGCCCAAGGAGCATCTCACAAATAATGACTGAAGGGAATTGGTGTGTAAATATCTCAGCTCCCTCACCCTTCAGGCAGGATAACTGCGAGGCATGTGTTTTATAATGCTTTTCCTGCAGGATTAAACTTCCATCTCTGCTATGGTAACTGGCTTGATAATGCACACTTTATTGTCTGCTTTCCTTTCCCTTCTCATTGCTCTTCCCCCTTTCCGGTTTTTTCTACACCTTGCAAATGAACCACATACATCTGAGTTTTTGTTTTAGAGTCTGCTTCTGGGAAACCCAAATTAATAATAACTCATGTAAAGGGTTTAGTACATGGCAAACTCTCAAAAATAAAACAAAGCCAGCAAAAATTATTACTATTAGATAACCTCTTACTTCTATTTCATCTCAAAAGTTCCTAGTTGTTGAAATCATGAAGCAATTCACTCTTCTTTTAAGCTCTTTATTTTTCTTTTTAATCTCTTAATTTCATGGTCTACCTAAAAAGAAAATTAAACTTGAGATAAAATGATAGCAACTGAGAAAGTTTACTCCTCAAGCCACAGTTTTTGTAACCTAATTTTCTCCCCACGGATCTCGATATTTTGGTGAATAACCAATGAACTCCATCTTATTTATATTTCTGTATAAATTTAGCTGTTTACAGGATGTTTGCCTGATTAATGAACAGAGAAGGATGAACAACGGAAATACACCAATAATATGATAATGATACCCAAAGTACATTTGTGTTATGACATAAATATTAAAGGTCAGGCTGTTTAGGAATTCTAAATTTGTCTTAGAGGACATTTTAGTGTTTCACTAATAGAAAGGTGAACTTCAAACAAAATGACCTTAGGCCTTTGTTTTGACTAATAGCATTGATATGAATTCATATGCACGAAGCTTTTTCTTTGTCATTGACTAGTGATTTCCAAATGGATAAGCACTATCATTTGGGTAGATTTTATTTGTATTTCCTCCTTGAAAGAAATATAAAGAAAGAAGTATCATGCATGAGTATTTGAAATATATGGTATGTGACTTATGCCAATTTTATTTAACAGACTGGCTAAGATCATGGACTCCTGGCATGCCTGGGATCAAATTCTGGTTCCATGGCTAACAAAATATTTGATCTTGGTCAAGTTGTCCAACCTCTCTAGTAAGACTCATTTTCTATATCTATAATGTGAGAGTAAAATAATGCCAATCTCATGAGGCTATTGTGAAGGTCAAATGGGATGATGTATGTAAAGCAAGTGGCACAGCACTTAGCACATAGTAAGTGCTCAATGTGTTAGCTATTGCTACTGTTTTTAAAGCAACTCATTTTCTTCTACCATTTCACCTTTGAGATGGAGAAAAATGTAATATTGTGAAAAGTTTACAAACCTTCTAAACTTTTGTGTATGTGGGCTATGGTCTGAATATTTATGCCCCCCACTAGTAAAAAAAAAAGAAAAAAAACCTCATATATTGAAAACCTAATGCCCGAGATGGAGGTGGGGCCTTTGGGAGGTGATTAGGTCATGAGGTTAGAGTGCTCATGAATGGGATCAGTGTTCTTATAAAAGAGACCCCAGAGAGCTGGCTTGTCCCTTCCACCATGTAAGGATACAGCAAGAAGTCTTCAGCCCAGAAGACGGCCCTTACCTGACCATGCTGGCACCCTGATCTCATAATTTTAGATTCCGGAACTGTGAACAATTAATTTTTGTCGTTTATAAGCTACCCAATCTGTGATATTTTGTTATAGCACCCTGAATGGACCAAGGCAGTATGAAATCATTTGTTAGTGTCTGTCTTCAAATTTAAGTCGTCATATTTTTGTGGAAATGTTGATTCAAGAGCTACAACACTATATTTTCTCATAGAAGAGTTTTTTTTTTTTTTTTTTTTTTGTAATTAGAAGCCACATTTAGAATCTAGCTCCTCCAATTAGAGGCTTCTATTATACCTTTTCTAGTGTTGCAGTGTCTTATACACTCACATTCATTTCATAAGAAACTTAAAGATGTCGTAGCCATTAGCCTTGTTCAAAGTCAAAAAGGCAAATGAATATCTCTAGCAAGAATATAGGTATAATTTGGCAGTCTACATTATTTTTCTGTTGAAATATTTTACTCAAGATTTCTCCCCAAATCCACGCTTCTTACACAATTAACATGGGGATTTTGATCTTTCTTTCTTCCTTTTTTTCCTCCTTTTCTCCCTCCCTCCTGCTCTCCCTGCTTCCCTGTCTCCCTTTCTCTTGATATTCAATCTCTGTCTTCCTACATTTTCCCAATTGTCTCACTCATACTAGAGAACCAAAAAGACTTCAGAGAAACATTATCCAAGAACGTGTATTGGGGCCTCCCTGGTGGCGCAGTGGTTGAGAGTCCGCCTGCCGATGCAGGGGATACGGGTTCGTGCCCCGGTCTGGGAGGATCCCATATGCCGCGGAGCGGCTGGGCCCGTGAGCCATGGCCGCTGGGCCTGCGCATCCGGAGCCTGTGCTCCGCAACGGGAGAGGCCACAACAGTGAGAGGCCCGCATACCGCAAAAAGAAAAAAAAAAAAAAAAAAAAGAACGTGTATTGGGAAATATATATTCAATGTCGTTCATGGGTCACGGAAACTGTGTTATTTTAGGAGTGCTCTAGCTAAACAGGAGATCACTTGGTAAGGGACATCAAAGACTCACAAAGTTATTTAGACTGTTAAATAGAAGAGAGTAATTATGTTAAAATTTACATCTCTCACATTGAGGAAGGGAACTCTAATTATAGAAGGTGATTTAAAGGCAGACAAACTTAATATCTTCTTTATCCTCTACAGAAAGATCAATGATGAATTATTGTTTGGGGACTGATTTGGTTTTGTAAGAATGACAAATTAGAAAAAGGAATGAATTTCTTTCAGAATATCTGGAAAATCTGGGGCATTCAAATCAGCAGGGTCTGGTGACCTGGTTTCTGGATTTTTCCAAGAACTTTGAAACAAGCCAATATTTCTGAGAAATTGTGGAAAGGGGCTGACATCCTTCCAGACAACAAAGGGAAAATGGTAAGCCTATATTTAAGATTAAAAAAAAAAGTTAATAGTGAATGGTGTACTATCAACCCCTGAAAGTTATTGAAAGAATATATCAAATAATAAATAAGCCATCACCTCAGAGATATAGATGATTAGAAATAAAAAAAAACATAACTTTGGCATTAATAAATCTTTCCAAAGTTATTTATGCATCACTAATGGGCCATGCAGACAAGGGTGAATCACAGGATACAATTTACCTCAATTTCCCCATAGCTCAGAACTCATCAACTAATTAAGAGATTCTGAGATATTGACTGTACTTGTGAAGTAGCAGCACGACAGATTTTCATGATGCATGCTTACTTACTGGTAATGTGCAATATTTTTTTCATCCATATTTGGAATATGAACTCCTAAAGTTTGATTAAGTCAGATCAGCTAAATCAGAATCTCTGTGGGTGGGGCTCAGCTATCTGTATTCTGTAAGCTGCCCACAAGGTTCTGGTGCCCAATGAACGTTGAGAGCTACTGTCTGAGATGGAAACTATTGCTGCTCTACACCCCACAGAGGGTTCAGGAGTACAGGCTTTGTTAACCAACTGAGTGTTTCCTGATTGTCCCACTTGTCTTCCTGCCTTTCCGTCTTTCTATCGTGGCATTCCCATGCCTAGGTCACCTATCTCTTTTTGAGGTGTCCATGCCACATTTATCTTTCAAGCCTTAGCTCAATTTCCATCCCTCTTCCAAAGCTTACTACCCCAGCCCTTACTTGACAGCCCCCTCCCACCTCTGGATATCCACAGCCTCACTGTTCAAAGTGTGACCCATGAACAAGTAACATGGAGCATCACATGAGAACTCATCAGAAATGTGCGTTCAGGCTCCACCCCAGACCCACTGAAACAGCAACTGCATTTTAACAAGATCCCTGGGGATCAGTGTGTACATGAAGGTCTCTGAAGTGTTGGTGCACAGTAGTTACACTGTTTAGCACTTCCCTTGGGTTGTCTCATATGGTTCACACCCTGATTTGTCTGTCAGTCTCATCGAATAGAGTATAGGTTCCTTGATAGAAAGGACCACCCCTTACAGTTTATTGCATCACTCTATAACATTTCGTACATGACCATGCAATGACTAACAATAATAACACAAATTGAATGCAGATTAAGTGCCAATTGCTTTATATAAACAATTCCTTTAATCCCCACAGCAATCCTGAGATGTAGGGTTGAATACTCACTCATTCTAGATGAGAAAACGGGTTCAGAGTATTTAACTAAGTCACAGCACACCACACAGATGGCAAGTGGCAGAGCTGGAATCTATAGCCACGGCTCTTAACCACCATGTGAACTATAATATGCACTCAGTAAACTGTGGTTTAATAATTCAAAGCTTAGAAAAAGATGGCATTAATTTTAAATCCCTATGTCTTTTACTTACAAACATGGACCTAATACACAGAGGTTCAGTGCTCCATTTAGAATATTTTGCAGGTTTATGAAAGTCGTTATGGGCAACAGCTCTTCTCCCATGTTTTTTTAGCCTTCATAGTAGCATATTATCATAATCTTCATTTAGTTTCTCTTCAGTCTAAACAGTTCCTAGAATTAATCTCCTCTGTGTTGTTTAGTGTGGTGAGACTAGACCTGACTTCTATTATCGTTCATCTCTTAGTTGGTTTTGGCTAAGAGAGAGCTAGTCTGATTTTGATACAGGAGCTGGGAGTAAAGGTAGAGTACATCTCTATTCTTATTTCTGTTGTCTTTCTTGTTGGGAGCACAGCAGCAGTAGATAAAGAGCATGGACTTTTGTAGTAGACAGGCTTAGGTTTGAATCCTGGCTCTGCAGTAGGGTAAGTTATTTCACCTATGTACCTCAGTTTCCCCATTTATGAAATGGTGTCAATAATACCTCATAGGATTGTGAAAATAATAAAAAATTATCTATTTAAATTCCTAGGACACAGGAACCATTTAGTAACTATGAGCTTCCATCATGAATGCAAACCACCTGCCTTGTTATCTTTTTTTATTAAAAAAATGTTTTCAAGCTTGCCATAAGTAAACTCCCAGTAGAAGGCAGGTCACCAAGCTGTCAGCCACCTGGAAGGTACTGCTTAATTCCTAGTACATTGCATAGGGTAATGCACTTAGTAGGTGCGTCGGAAATCTTGGTTGGAAGTTTTATGGTCATGATTAGAGATAATAATAGATCATAAAAACATATTTCCCACTTTTGCATCTCTCTTAGTCATAAGTTAGTGCTAAGAAAAGTTTGACAAATGGTGGAGGCAGGGCTCCATGGGAAGCTCCAGGCAGGCAGGGTTCTCGGCTTGTCTGGTTCCCTCTTAGATGACCAGCCTCTACAGAGTGTGGCATCAGCAGGGGGTGGATAGATACCTGTTGATTGACTGGTTTTGCAGGCAATGAGCTGGACATGACTGCTAGCCTAAAATTAATCGTGAACAAGCACTGTGGCATCAGGGTAAACTGAAAACTAGAGTTGGAAATTAGTGCTCTTAGATTCCCACCACTTTCCTAGGCATGACTGGATTTGGGACACATCTCTGAGTTTTGGTAGCTAGGACTCTTGACAACAAACACATAAAATGTATAGCTAGATCCCTCATCTGTTCTGCAAAGCTAATAATGCTTAGCTTACCTCAAAGGGATACTGTGTAGGATTGCTAATTAATGTCAGTAATGAGCTTTAGAGCTACTAAGGAGCCCGAAACTGATGTTAATTTTTTTGTTAAGAATAGTTTGATTGAGATGCATTCTGACTCTTAGTGTTTAGGCATCTAATATCCTCAGAATTTCAATTCTAGGTCGATCAAGTTAGACCTTTAAGGAAATTGTAGTCTTTAGCAATGGACACATCTCTGAGGTTCTCCCATCACATATTCTATATGGAGAAGGGGCAGGGGTACTGGTTTGGGAGCCCAGAAACCTGCCGTTGGTTTCAGTTCTTCCATCTATCATGGGCAACACTCAGCCTCATGGAGCTTCAGTTTCCTTATCTGTAATATAAGAGAAGTGGACAAGCTCTTTTAGTCACTTGTAGCTTTGAAGTCCATAACCAAACTCATCTTAGCTTTCCTCTGGGCTTCCTCTGGGCTTCTCTAGTTCAGGAGAGTTTAAAATTCTTATCCATAGGAAAAAGGAAACTACTGCGCAGTGTTTTCAGAATCTAATACTGTGCCCTGTAACTATTAAATATTCAATATATAAAAGTATGTGTGGGTTTATTAGGCCTGGTAATTACCACCACCCGAGTTTCATTTTCTATGCAATTCTAATATTCCTTTGCTATTTTGGTTAATGACATAGTAATATGGTTCATTGGTGCTTTCAATGAACAACAAGAAACAAAACCATTTTCAAGCGCTGAGAGGGTGTGGAGAGATTAACAAGAAAATGTAAGATGCCTATAATGATTTGAGCACAAGCACAAGCCTTGTATTGGCAGAATACTCCTTTAATCCCATGCAGTACTACCATTTTGTTTGATACTTGGTACTGTTCATAAGTAACATGTTTGAGGGAGGAAATCCTCAAATATTATTGCTCATCTAAATACCAGTACATTTTGTGCCAAGCTGAGTGGAAAGAAATATGGGTTTTGTTTCATTTACTATGTGCTTAGTCCTTTGCAGAAGGAGTAAGCACATACTAAAAACTATGGGTTTGTAAATATTTTCCATTTGTTTCCAAGGACTCCAATAAGTAGTACAATACTTCAGGTCTCAAGGAAAATTATCCACTTGAATTATATGTCCTTTGCCCCCAAATTCCATTTGCCAATTCAGTTGAGGTCAATAACTGTGATAAAAATGTTGGTACTTATTTACTAAAACTGATCACATTTAACAGAAGAGCAGGTTGGGTTTTAGTAATGCAAAGTATAATCTTAAACTTCTGAAGAATGTTATGAAGAAATGTGATAAGCCTTTTAATTTATTTAAAATGTATCCCCACCTACTTGTAAAATGGATTTGAGGTGACTAAGTTATTAAGAAATTTGAGCTGCAGTTGAAATTCATTGTTATTGCTATGCTGGAGGTGATTTGGTTAATGAAGGCTTAATGGTCTAAGACTCTCATTATTTGGTAAGGATTTGTAAGTTCTTTTATTGCTCTTTCATTTTTACATAGTTTTCCACAGTTTTCGTCAACACTGATGGCTCAGAAAATGAATGAAAGTGCTTTTGAGACCTGCAGTTTTGAGAAAGCAGATTCTAAAGCATTAGTATTGAATTTGTATACAATGAAGTATGTGCTTGGGTGAATATAGCCATGCTAGGTTATTTAAATTTTAAAAATATTTCCTAGAATGTTGATTTTTTTCCCAGGATCTTTTCTTCCCATCTTGTCATTTAAATGGTTAGGATAGTACAGAATGATAGAAGAATTATTGTATTTCATTAATTCAAACATACACTTCTTTTTTTTATATTTCAACATCTTTGAATACAGGATGCATCTTATAGTTGATAGTATCTTACAATTGCTGTCGATCAAAAGATATAGTTTTTACTACTTGAATGTAAGCAAACTTGGTTATAATGCCTATTGGGGTGAAAAAAACAATGGCAGTCCCTGGAGACTGCCATCAACAAACTGTATGTAGACCATTTGACAAAGGACCTGAGTTTTATTTGTCTGAAGACTTTCAGTTGATAACTTGGTAACATGAAGAAAGTAACAATAACTAAGCTTTCCGAATAGATGTCAGAGGATTAGCAGAAAATCCAGAGATAGTAGTGAACTCTTTGAGAGTGTCACATCACCAAAACTCTATGCTGAAAATTTATTCAAAAGATTGAACTCTGAATGAGAAGATCTTTTAGAAATATCTTAACCAATTTATCTTGCTCACATTTTATTTCACTTATATACATATATGTGCATAAGAATGACATATGATAAATTCTTAGACCTAAAAGTATAAATATCCTAAGTAATGAGAAAACACTGGTTAGAGTTTAATTAGTTTTTCTTTCTTAAAAGTATACACATGGAAGCAACCTAAGTTTCTGTCAACAGGTGAATGGATAAAGAAGATGTGGCACATATATACAATGGAATATTACTCAGCTGTAAAAAGAAACGAAATTGAGTTATTTGTAGTGAGGCGGATGGACCTAGAGACTGTCATAAAGAGTGAAGTAAGTCAGAAAGAGAAAAACAAATACTGTATGCTAACACATATATATGGAATCTAAAAAAAAAAAAATGAAGGTTCTGAAGAACCTAGGGGCAGGTCAGGAATAAAGACGCAGACGTAGAGAATGGACTTGAGGACACAGGGAGGGGGAATGGTAAACTGGGATGAAGTGAGAGAGTGGCATGGACATATATACACTACCAAATGTAAAATAGCTAGTGGGAAGCAGCCGTATAGCAGAGGGAGAGCATCTCAGTGCTTTGTGACCACCTAGAAGGGTGGGATAGGGAAGGTGGGAGGGAGACACAAGCGGGAGGGGATAGGGGGATATATGTATATGTATAGCTGATTCACTTTGTTATACAGCAGAAACTAGCACACCCTTGTAAAGCAATTATACTCCAATAAAGATGTTAAAAATAAATAAATAGGGCTTCCCTGGTGGCGCAGTGGTTGAGAGTCTGCCTGCCGATGCAGGGGACATGGGTTTGTGCCCCGGTCTGGAAGGATCCCACATGCCGTGGAGCAGCTGGGCCCATGAGCCATGGCCGCTGAGCCTGCACATCCGGAGCCTGTGGTCTGCAACAGGAGAGGCCACAACAGCGAGAGGCCCGCGTACCGCAAAAAAAAAAAAAAAAATTAAAATAAATAAATAAATAAATAAATGCTGTGTAAATAGTTGCCAACACAGCAAAAAAAAAAAAAAAAAGTATACAAAATATAATTTATGGTGTAGTATTTTAAAATAAACATGCTACTTTTTAATTGATTTAATCTCTATAATCAAAATAATTGGGGCCACTGATGATGGATAATTAGTCCTATATCCCAAAAGAGTCAAAAATACCTAGAGCATCCTAAATTCAGGACATCCTACATTGTTGTTTCAAAGAGCCTGGTATGTTTTCAAAACATCCCACTGTTTCAGGAGCTGCCCCTTTGATTATGGGAAAAAGTGAGAACTTGGACAGCACAGATGTTTCCAATTTGGAGAATGAGGAAGCCCTATGCCTGTATGTTATTCTGGTTCTTAAGGATCTTGGGAATCGGTTTTCCCCCTTCCCCCTTGTGATCAACATACACACAGCAGTAACCTTTTATAAATTTATTTTATGCTAACCCTTGCCCTAACGTCAGTACACATAAAAAATATCTGTAGAAATTTCTTCTTGGCTTCCTCAGGGAATTTTGGGTAAAATGTTATCAAGACTGATCTTAATGTTAGATCTTATAATAATGAAGCATCTACCCTTCTGATTTACCCTACCCCATTGTTGTGATGGGCAGATAAAAAAGTCTTATTCCTCTAGGAAATACATATCCTCTAAGTTCAAAAAAATCAAAGAAAGAAGCCACATGGATGTATAAGAAGGAATGAATCCAACTATGGCCTGTTTTTAAACTGAGGACTTCAGTGTTCAGGTTTTGTATAAATTTTGACAGATACTATGATCTGTGCTAGGATGTTAGGAATAGCTCTCCCAAAGTAAAATTTTTATTTATTTATTTTTTTTCTTTTTGCGGTATGCGGGCCTCTCACTGTCGTGGCCTCTCCCATTGCGGAGCACAGGCTCCGGATGCGCAGGCCCAGCGGCCATGGCTCACGGGCCCAGCCGCTCCGCGGCATATGGGATCCCCCCAGACCGGGGCACGAACCCACATCCCCTGCATCGGCAGGCGGACTCTCAACCACTGCGCCACCAGGGAGGCCCCAAAGTAAAATTTTTAAATTCAAAAAAACTATCTAAGATTCTCTCACATTCAATATTATCACAATAAAACATCCCAGCTTAACAATACCAACAATTAAACTATTTCCAGTCCTTGGTCTGTGACCTACTTTTTTCCAGTAGCATTCTGCATATTACAATTCTAGGGCAGTAAAAGAAATGGGACAGTTCCTGAAAGTGGTTATAATGGGATTTGGCCTTTTCTCAGGGAAATCTATTGCAATTATATTCAAGTCTAATATTCAGAGCATAAGGCTTTAAAATACATACCAGACTTCAGGGATTGGAGGCAGAAGTGGGGCTGCAGAAAGAAAATGTATACTATAGTTTCACGGTAAGAAAACAACATTGGGAAGACAAATCTTTTTCTCCTTCTCCTTCCTCTCTTTCATTAAGAAATTTATTTATTTAAGCAGTTATTATTTACCAGGTAGAGTCCTGGATACTTGGGATACATCAGTGAACAAAACAAAAATCTTCTCTCGTGGAGCTTCTATTCTGTTGGAGAAAGAGGGAATAAACAATAAATATATGTCATATTGTGTATTAGAAGGAGATAAATGGAAAGGAAAAAATAGAGCAGGAAAAGCCTACTGGGGGCGTAGAGGGGAGCTGGTGGGAGAGAGAGTATGATGTAATTTTAAGCAGGGGAGTCAGGTGAAATTTGAGCAAAGACTTGAAGGAATGATAGAGTTGGACAGGCAAATATGAACAGAAGAACATTCCAGGCAGAGAGAAGAGCCAGCAGAAAGTTCCTGAGGCTGAAGCATGCCTGAAGTAATAGGAAAACTGTGACGAGGCAAGACCTGCATGGAAGACGCAGGGCAGAATAGCAAGTGATGAGTCCGAGAGTGAAGGGGGGGTCACACCAGCCAGAACCATGTAGGGCTCAGTGAGGTCTCCTTTGACTGGTGCCCCAGGCATGTGCCTTCTTTCTGACACCAAATACCCCAGGGTCATCTCAGACTTTGGACCTGACATTTCTGAACTTGGAATGTTCTTCCCCCAGATCATGGTGTGGTTCACCCTTCTCTTCACACAAGTCTCAACTCTAATGCCACCTCCTCTGAGAGGCCTTTTCTCATCGCCCTAGTGTACCCCCACTTTGCTGCACTTTAGACTATGAAATTATCATTATCAACAATAAGAAAATCCATGTATTGAGCAAAAAACCCAGTGACTTCCATTTAAAGAAATCCACTCCCTCTAACAAGGGACTTATTTATATTCTTTCCCACCAAGTGGAAACTCCAAGCTGCACAGATGCTCCCTTTCAGTGATAGAGTTACAGTGGCCAAGAACTTTGGCGTTGAGTGATTTTACTAAGGAAGGTAGGTCTGAGCTGACAGAGGCTACAGAGAACAGCACGTCCTACCCTTAGCTGAAACCATTGCAAGTTCTCTGTTTTCTGGTAGGTAATATTTCTTCTCTCATTTTCTGAAGCAGAACTCTGTTTCCTCTGCTGGCTACCCCAGTAGTAGGTTTGGCGATAAACACGTGGCCCAAGTTATACTAACTAGAGCTGTTATTGGAGCTTTTATGCTAGAGCTGTCAGGGAAGGTGCTTCCTTTCTGGTGGAGTTGCCAAGTGTGTTTTGAGATTTTAGTGGCATAGTGCTTGCCATGTGGAAAAGCTTCTCTAAGAGGTAGTGAGAGAGACTGAGACCTGGTGACACCATGAGACCTCAGTCCTGCTATGCCCAAGCCTCTTGTGCATTTGGACGTTTTTGGTTATAGGAGCCATGATGACACAGGTTTGAGTTGGGTTGCTCTCCCTCACAATAGGAAGAGTAAATGCAAGTATCATTCTAGTCTCTTCTCTCTTTTTCAAAAATAGTAGTGATTCTCATTGCTCTCTAACCACTCTGGGATTCAGAGGTAATATAGCTAAGCTCTTGGTTAACAGGCCTTCCATAGTTATTAGAGGAGGCCTTCTCGTACACCTCACACTGTACACCATTGCTGGCTGGAATGCTATTTGTTTCAGTTTCTCATCCAGCAAGTGGAAACTCTTATTTTTTTCTTCAACTTATGTATCCTTAGTTCCAGTTTAATTATTGGAAAGATTCCCCAAAGACCTTGGAAAATTAAATGAGTCCTCTATGCAAAATTTCAAGCTCAATTAAGAAGGTCCTAGAAATCCAATTCCTTCACAGTCTCTTCTTTTCCCTAAAATATTTTTCTATTTAAGAGGGAAATTTTCTCCACATCTCAGGGCTGTTAATGTTAATGGGCCTTTAGAAGAAGTCAAGAGGAAAAACGAGTTTCTAGGAGGATATTTCTCTTTGCTTGTTTCCTGATTTTCCCTCTGTTTCCCAGCATTCCATGTCATCAAGGCCACAAGGTCTATTACTCAAGAGTGTACAGAAACAAGCCCATTGCCAAAATGGCAGTGTGAAGACATCTTTCCTTGCTGATAATAATCAGGCATATCTGAAAAGCAACACTTTCCCACTTCTTGGTGTATACCCAAAATAATTGAAGACAAGATCTGAAAGGGATATTTGCACAGTCATGGTCATTGCAGCATTATTCACAGTAGCCAAGAGGTGGAAGTAACCCAAGTGTCTATCAACAGATAAATGGATAAAGCAATGTGATATGTACGTATAGTGGAATATCATTCCATCTTAAAAAAAGAAGACAATCCTATCATATACTACAACCTGGATGAACCTTGAGAACATTAGGCTAGGTGAAATAAGCCAGTCATAAAAAGAAAAATGCTGTATGATTCTACTTACGTGAAGTCTCTAAAGTAGTCAAACTCATAGAGACAGAAAGTAGAATGATGGTTGCCAGGAGCTGGGGGAGGGGAAGATGAGAGGTTGTTGGTTAATTGGCACAGAGTTTCAGTTTTGCCAGATTAAAAGTTCTAGAGATCCAATGCACAACAATATGCATATGGTTATCACTAATTTACTGTACACTTAAAAATGGTTAAGGTGGTAAATTTTATGTTGTGCATTTCATAACACAGTACAGAAAGTTTTTTAAAAAAGGAAAGATAAAATAAACCAAGACTATCCTGGAGCACTCACATCATTGTCTTCATGAAGCACCTGTGCCTGGGAACTCAGTGTCCCTGAGACTACGAAATCTTCTCTCAGGTGTGGAATACAGAAGCTAGAATGTCACTCAATTACCTTTCTTTCTTGAACCTCATCCTCTCCATTTTTGCTTTGCTTGTTTTGTTGGAACACAACCATACACATTTGTTTGTATTGTGTCTGGCTGCTCTCACACTAAATGGTGGAGATGAGCAGTTGCAACAAAGATCAAATGACATGCACAGCTGAAAATATTTACTATCTGGCTCTTTAAGAAAAATATTTGCTGACGGTTATGGGCTGAGTTGTGTTCCCCTATAATGTGTATGTCGAAGTACTAACACTCAGTACCTCAGACTATGACTTTAAAGAGGTAAGTAAGCTAAAAGAGGTCATTAGGATAGGCCCTAATCCCATATGGCTGGTGTCCTTTTTAGAAGAGGAAATTTGGGCACAGATTCTTAAGGGAAGACCACGTGAAAATACAGGGAGAAGATGGCTACTGACAAGCCAAGGCGAGAGGCCTCAGAGGAGACCGACTGTGCTGACACCTTTCTCCTGGACTTCTGGCCTCCAGAACTGTGAGAAAATAAATTTATGTTGTTTAAGCCCCCTAGTCTGTGTACTTTGTTATGACATCCCTAGCAAACCAATACACTAACCCACAGAAAGACCTTTGTTTTCCAATGTTTTTCCATGCCTGCTTTGTGGTTAATATTTCTTCACTCATTTTCTGATAACAGAATTGTTTCCTGTTTGTTTTGTCTTACAAGGAGACATAGTTACATCAGACCTTAACAGAGTAGAACAGGGTAAAGGCTGAGTGTATTGTGGCTATTTGATATGTTAAGATGATGATACCTAAACAGTTTAATACTTTTAAATATGTAATTGAACCTAGTAGTAGGTTGAATGGTGGCCTCCAAAAAGATAGGTTTAAGTTCTAATTCACAGAACAAGTGAATATGAGCTTATTTGGAAAAAGGGCATTTGCAAATGTAATTAAGTTAAGGATTTTGAGATGAGATCACCCTGGGTTATCTGTGTGGATCCTAAATCCAATGACAAGTGCTCTCATAAGAGACACTCACAAGAGACAGTCAGAAGAAGAGGCAATGTGACCATACAATCAGTGATTTGGAGTCATGTGGCGACAAGCCAAGAACACCTGGAACTATCACAATTTGGAAAAGCCAAGACATGTATTCTTCTTAAGGGCCTTTGGAGAGAGTACAACCCTTCTGACACCTTGATCTTAGGTTTCTGGGCTCCTAGATTGTAAGAGAATACGTATTTTTGCTTTAAGCCATTTGTTATGGCAGCCATAGGAAACTAATTTAAGCCTTAATGACAGTCAAGGTATGCCTCTAGACGTTGTCAATCGTAGTGCATTCTACATTTATTATGATCTGGGTTAAACGGGAGACAATGTTACAGTTAAGGGATTGGTTTGGTCTTGAATTGATCTCTCCTTTGTCTGATATTTTTGCATGGATGATAAGGTCTTACATTATCAATATGCATTGCAATTTCCAAAGGGCTTTCCTATTTATTTATTTTCTTCCAGTTTTATTGAGATATAACTGGCATACAGCACTTTATAAGTTGAAGTATACAGCATAATGATTTGTCTTATATGCATCATGAAGTGATTATCACAATAAGTTTAATGAGCATAGATCATCTCATAATAGATACAAAATTAAAGAAATAGAAAACAAATTTTTCCTTGTGATGAGAACTCTTAGGATTTACTCTTTTAACAACTTTCACATATAACATACAGCAGTTTTAATTATATTTATCATGTTGTACATGACACTTCTAGCACTTAGTTCTCCCAAAGGGCTCTCAATTATATGATTTCTCACTGAGAGTGACGCACACAGTCACTAGGAGATAGACAAGGGAAAGCATGATTATTACAATCCACTGATGGAAGGACTGAGGTTGGGGTTAATACTTATCCAAATGATTCAGATCCAGGCTTACTGATTACCAATGGATGTCCTTTCAACTCCACGCAGTGCCTGTAAACCAGCATTAATGATGAGAGCAACTGACCAAGGACCTGATCTCTGGACTGCAGTGCTATCTACTCATGTTCCCTTGATTAATCTCAAATATAGTGCTATACTTCCCATTCATTTAGGCGGGATTTTTTTCCTTATGGAAAAGCAAACATAAATGAAAATATTTTTATAATGCAACATTTCAGACCCACAGGCCATTAAGCAGAATGTTTTGTCTCTGTGAGACTAAGTGAACTGATTCATCTCTATGGCTTGGACCTCAAAAGTTGAAGGAAGTGCTACTGTTTCACCTCTTTATATACTGTTTCGCCTCTTTAACTTTATATAAAACTTTTAGGTTCATTTTTATTTGAAACACAGTAATAAACATTTTTGTTATTTCTTTTGTGCACATATTTTCTCTTGTAGTTTTCATAATAATTCTACAGGTAAGTGCTGATATTCCTTTGAATGAAAAAAATGGAGGCTTAGAAAGGTTAAGTCACTTTTTCAGGGTCACAAAGCTGCAAGTGTTGGAGTCAGGATCCAAAGCCCAGTTAATTTGATTCGAGAGCCCGTGGTAATAAGCTGCCTGCAAGTGGCAGGACCTAAGTGCCATCAACCCATCCCAAGTGGTCACGGCCATCATCAGACCTGTATGGACTTGGCTCTAACACCAGGAGATTAACTCAGAAAATTGGCACCTCCTCTCGGCCTACCATATACCACAAAGAAAAGCAGATGTGTTTTGGGATCTCTGGGCTGCTGGGCTGCTGGGTCTCTGATACAACACTGACTGTCATATTTTCCTATCTGATTTCACTGCTTTTCACAAGGCTATTATTTAGTGTGCAGCAATAAGGGAGCATAAACACAGCTATGACTTTTTGAAAGTAAATATCAGCTAGAGTAAGCATTCAGTCTCCCTCAAGGCTTTTAAATCTACTGAAATGTCAGGTGCAATGAGATTCTGGGCAAAGGACAGATGAGTAAATCTCTGGATTTTATAATATCTCCTGAATGATCAGTGCCTTAAATGAGCTAATCAAGTCCTGCTTGGCTAGCCTCTCCCTGAATCATTTGCACAACCCTAAAATCATCTGCTTGGAGGACAAAGTGTGAGGAGTTAACTTAGCTTTCAATTCAGTAATTATTTGAGCTTTAAGCACAGATCACTGGCCCATTGCTTCTTCACCACACCTGGAACACCACGTGGAACAGGGGATTGACTGGGTCTTGCTCAGGCTGAGGGATGAAGCATTTGAAAGAAGAACACATCCGTAATTCAATGAATTTAACCTTCCTGGGGGCCCTTAGTAGAGAAAATTTTCATATCTGGGTTGCCAGGAAAAAAATTGTTTTGGTTTATATTGACATTCAATATAAATATAAATCCTCCAGACGAATGTACAATATTAGCTTGAATGTACAGTAGTACTGAGAGAATTCCTAGAATTCCACCCATATCTTTCCATCCATAGCACCTCTGGATTTCCGAGCAAAATTATTTACACAAGGGTCTCCTTATATTTCCCTATCAGAATCTTAAGACTTTCTACACGAACATTTTACATACTTTCTGGATATTATTAAATGATGCATTTTCCCATGTCTACTAGGATCTCCTGTGTAAATATTTTAGATGGGTCAAGAATTACTGGTAACTTTTATAGGCCATTTGAGTGAAGGGATTATACTTACTCCCTAAAATGTTTTTCCCATCGTTTGTATGTCTCTAGATTTGGTGGCAACTATTCCCAGAGCCAATTCCCCAAATTACAGAGCTGTGACAAAGCAGCAACAACAACAGAAACAGTAACAGTAACAATGAAACAAGAGCAACACAATAAAAAACAATAACAATAACTTATAGTATAAATCTTGGCACTGGGGAGGGGCAAGTATAATAAGGATAGGTATAATTCAACAGACTCACTTAAATAACTTTCTTATTCTTTATGTTAAAACTATTGTCAGAATTTGCTCCCTAAAATAATGATCAAATCTGTGAAGCAAAAATTTCTATTGATTATTTTAAGTAGCTATTATCACTCTTCAAGAATCTATGGAAACACAAAGAAATCCTTAAGTTACCACACTTTTAAAGACTTTTAATTAATTTATTATCTCTCAGAAGTTAACTCTTCTTTAACAGGAACTGAAAAGGCCACGTTGAGAGCTCATAAAACTCTGAGAAAGCCTATTAATTATAGGAGGCATGTAATTTATAGTAGTTTTGAGAAATTCTAAGCAGCAAAAAAAAAAATTGCTCTTAAATTCATGTTCCCCTCACTCTGACCTCTGGAAAAATCTTAAGATTTATTATTCTGTGCTTGGGTGGTTGATATATTCTGCAGATAACAATTAAGATAGGGCATTCAGGATTCAGGAACTCTGTAGTTTTATGACTCTGTTTATGTAGGTGTAAGGCAGTGATTCTTTGGAGTGTGCTAAATCCGTGCTGGTAAGTCCTTTAGACTCTGGTTGTATAGGTATTTCAAAGTCAGTGAAACCCCTAGTACTTGCAGTGACTTCTAGAGTACATTGTTTCCAGTGGACTTGATGCCAATATGTCTATCTTAGTCTTCACTTTTGATTGTGGTCATGGATTAAAATCATTCTTGGCATTTCTATTTTCTTTAAACATCAGGCTGGAGGCCTATGTAGACTCTCTTTGCCCGAGAGAGTTAATGATACCCTGCCAGACTGAGTGATTATCCTAACTGGTGTTATGTGCCTGACCCCGTGGCTGCCCACTCTCATCACCTTTCCCTGAGTTAGGCAGGAAAGGTGAGGAATATTGTCTCCAGAAGGCCATGGTCAAAAGTACAAATGCCATCTGGAAGCACAGAGAAAATTTCAGGAATCTGTTTTTTCCCATGAACCCTACTGAGATGATCACCTTGTTTATGGCTTGGAGAGGCACAGAGGTGCACCACAGTGATAGGAGTCAGTGATGGGGCAGGAAAGCAAGAGACAAGCAGCCTTTGGTGACCTCCTGGCCACCTGTGTAGACCGACCCTGAGGAGGGTGTTCCATGGTGGTATTTTCCATAGAGAGACAACTGGAACATAGACTCAAGGTCAGCCATGCTTTAGGGATGGCGGGTGTGATGGTACAATGTCCCAAAGGAAAGTTGAAGGAGGAACAAGAAAGTCACTACATGTACTACACCACTTTGCCTGAAACAAAATTACAAATTGGATTACTGGATTATAAAGCCTCTGGACCTCTAGCCAGCTCTGATTTTAAGCATGTTTTCCAAGCTTTGTTTGAGGGCATTTTTGTATTAAGCCAACAGCTCACAGCAGCTCTGTTATTTGTAAAAGTCCATTTTAAGTCTCAGTTGCTCTGTGAAGCAAATCATGTTTTAATGTTGGCATATAAAGAATAAATACTGGAATCTGTGTTAGCTTAAGAGACTTCACTGTTTCTGAAACTCCTGTGTTTCCTTAACTCCAGTGACATTGTGAACAAGCTTAGTCTTTGGATACCGGAAAAATCATCTTTGGTTATGAATCATATATCTAACAAGAGTTTGGTTGACATGTTAAGACTGTCTATTAGACATCCAAGAAGAGATGGTTAGTGGTCAGTAGAATATGTTACTCTGAAGTTTAGAGAAGTGGTAGCTCAAGTATAAAGTTCTGGAGTCATCAGCATGTAGATAATATATAAAACTGTGGGGCAGGATGAGATCATTTAAGGAGAGCATGTAGATGAGGGATAAAGAAGACTGGGGCTGAGTCTAGGGGCCCTTTACAACTGAGAGAAGAAGGAAGATCCAAAAGAGGAGATGGAGAAGGAATGGTCAAATTATAGAACACATCAAGAGAGTATAGCCTTCCTAAAGCCAAAGGACTAACTTGTTTCAAAAAAGAGGATATCAGATGTATAAATGCTGCTGGGAGGTCTAGAAAGATGAGATTCATTGAATCTGATGATCGGGAGTAATTGGGACAAAAGTCTGATTAAACAGGATTAAGGAGAGAATAAAAGGTAAAAAAAATAGATAAATCAAGTGTAGATAACTTTAAGGAGTTCTGATAGAAAAATCAGAGAAATGGAGCAGGATTGAAGGAGGATTGTGAAGGGTTTAAAAAATATATATATTTAACATGGGAAATATTTCAGCTTGTTTGTATGAATATGGAAGTATCCAGTGGAGAGAGAGAGAAAAACAGTGGTAATGCATAAGAGAAAGTAATAATGACAGACAAAAAGTCTTTGAGTAAACAAGAGAGTGGTGTTCAAGGTAAAGTAAGTGGGTGTCTTAGAGCAGAAGGCGATCATTTCATAACTTTAACAGGAAGGAGAGCCAAAAGCGAGGGTGCTGATGCAGTGGATGGCTAGATTTTGTGGTCAAAGTTGTCATTCTTTTCTGAGATCATCTGTTTCCTTAATGAAATAAGAAGCAAGCAAACAAAACAAAACATAATGGCTTGTATAACTTTTATTGTCTGATAAATGAAGCATGCCATTTTCTAGGCAAGTCAAAAAAATTTTAGCACATTATTCTGAGAGAAATTTATTTTGCGGATTTGTTTACAATTAGCAACTTAATTGAAAATCTCTTCAATGGCAATTTTACACAAGTTTTACATGCATTTTGCCTATGACTACTTCATATTCTAAATCTACTTAGAAGCATATGGTATTAGGTTAATTTTTGTTCTGGAAGACATTTATATGGTATGTAAAAAATAATGTAGTCTAGTAGCTTTCTGATGTTCAATTTATACTGGGAGAGAACTAAGCAATTTCAGAGAAGAAATAAATGGTTATTACGTCCTTTAGCATTCAAAAATAAATTATCTCAATGAGGTTTTTGGAAGGAACTGAATAACAATTTTAGATTAAAGTCTCTGCAAAGTATGGAGAGTTTTGTATATTGTGCTATTAGTAAACAAAGGATAGGCATGGGGACAAAGGGCATTTTATTATTTATTTATGTAAAGTGTTTACTGAGTACCTATAAGATGTCTGATACCATTCTAGATATTTGGGATACATCAGTGAACAAAATAGACAAAGATTCCTGCCTTCATGGGTCTATGTTTTGAAAATTAAAGATCGTAACTTGCTTCATGCCCAGATGGATGACGGCTAAAGGCTTTGGTAAGGAGATGGACTAATTATCCAAGGGAGAAAAGGTCTTTGAAATTCATTTATTTGTCTCTTCATTCATTCAGGAACATTTAGTAAGTGATTGCTAATAAATCAGGCACTGACCCAGACCAAGATGAATGAGTCAAGCCACCAGCCAGTCATCAGAAAGAGAGGCTGGTGGGACCATCTGCATAAGTACAGAGACTAACCATTGGAGGTTAATGTGGACAAATATTGGTGTAAAATTAAAGAATATCCTGCCATTTTGAGTCCTTCAAAAATGCAGGTTTCACGATATGCTGATGTCCTTATTGGGACTATTCAAATAGAGGTTGAGTTTTGATACATCTGATAAGAGTTGATTGGAAATTCTCTAAAATCAGTTCCAACTTTGAGTCTATTTATTCCTGTGGTCCTGCCTCCAACTAAATGCCCAATGTATGTGTGGATCTGTGACCCTCTGGGCTCTGAGTTTGGACTTGAGCCTCATAGTACACCCTGAAGGAAAGGCCCTAGAAATTAAGAGAGGATCCTAAGGTAGTTGTTTGACCTGACACTATTAAGCTTTCATTCCCATGATGCTCAACTGAACTGGCTATTTCTGGAAGTCACTTTTATATTGGTGAAAGTGAAGATGAGCAGATATTTGAAGCAGATTTACAGTATTTGTGCTTCTCTGATCTATGTCAGGGCCACTTTCCTTTTGTCTTCAGAGTTAAAAATGTTAAATACATCAGTTTTCAA
Source organism: Mesoplodon bidens (assembly GCF_964165515.1). Classification (NCBI taxonomy): domain Eukaryota; kingdom Metazoa; phylum Chordata; class Mammalia; order Artiodactyla; family Ziphiidae; genus Mesoplodon; species Mesoplodon bidens. The sequence goes on from NC_138165.1 coordinate 98,826,303, forward strand.
AGACCTTTACTGGCCCGTGTTGATTTGATATGATCTGATAGGTTGTTCATGGTGATGTGTAGTGCCATTAAAGTGTTTGAAGCCTAAAGGCCAGTAAAGAAAAAAAAAGACAACTCTTCTGAGAGTGTGGCCATTCCCTGAGATTTATTTATCTTGTAGGTTGGTGTGGATGCTAAATCTCTCAACTTACCAACATTTTCCCTCACTTCAGAATGGCAGCAGTCACAGAAGTCATACAGGTGAGACCTGTGACTCTCAATCTATGGCCCCTTGGAACATGGAACCTGGGTATACTATTTTTGACACTAAGAATTGGAGCCACTTCCTGACCAGAGAACGATGAAGTTACTGGAAAAAAATTTCTCCATTAACATTTTCTATCATAATTTTCCCCTTTAAATATCTCTGCTTCTTTTACTCATGGATCTCAAGCTAATAATTTCAGTTTATCATAATTGTAGGCCTTCCTTTGATTTATCTATTCAGTGACCATTCATTAAGTGCCTACTATGAATATGTACAGAGTTAGTAACATAAGGAATGGATACATAAATTCTAAATGTTCTAGCAATTCTAAGGTAAAAATTCTGAAAGAGCTTGGAAATAAAATGGAGAAATATTGAACAAATAAGGGTAACATAAGATGTGATATAATAACATAGGTTAGTTTAAAAGTCCAAAGAGAGTTTAAATAGTAAAGCAATGGTTAATCTCTACAGGGGAACTGGGGATGAATTGGTGGACCATACAGTGTAGCCTTGAAGACTGAGTAGTTGGAAATGCTAGGTTAGGTTAGGACTTTCTGGGTATGAGCAACAAAAACATACATGAAAATGCATGAATTGTTTAGAGAAGAATTAGTTTTCTTGCAGTGATGGTACTTGGCAGGGTGTAGTAGGAGAGATGAGGAAGGCGAGCTGAAGCTAGTCATTCAACAAATATGTATCAAATTTCTCCTATCAGCCACATTCCTATCACAGTTTATGAGGGTCTTGAGTGCCCTGCTGAGCATCTGAAGGATATTCCCATTGCTTTCAAGTTAAAGTCCAAAAACAGTGACCCGATCCTATCTGTGTAATAGAAAATGGACTTGGAAGAACTCTGGTGGATAGATTTGGAGAGAAGCAAGACTATAGGCATAGAGACAAGTTAATTGGAGAATATTGCAATAATCCAGGTAAGAGATAAAGGGAGTTGGAAATAATGCAGTGGCTGTGAAGACAGAAAGGTGGGGTTGGTTTGTTTTCCTTACCATAGCTAATTTGCTATTAGGTAGCAACAGCCATATTTCTCATTGCTGACCATCTTTGATATCTCATAGAAAGCATTATCAATACATGTCTTAAAAAGATTATACTTAATTCTTGGCTATGTAACATTATAGAAGACATATAGGCTATTTTTTAATTCATTAATTAAACAAATATTTGTTGTGTACCTAAAGGGTGCTGGGAATAGAGTGGTAAACAAGACTGATAAGGTACATGTTCTATCCATGTAGGAAAACATAGATGAAGAATATGTAAACACATAAATAATATCTAAATGCATTGTTTTATCTTGTAATTACATCATGACATGCTACCTATGTAATAGTCCAAATATGAATTTTTATAGCCATAATGTAATCATCTGAATCTATATGCCCCACCTCTTACCCCAAGGCTCCATGCCTTATTAATATTAAGAGAGGAGTTTAAGGTCTGATTGATAAAGGAGATCATTAAGGACCTATTTTTAAGTAATAGTGGATTGGACATATATATTTATATAAAATGTTAAATTTGCACTTGCAAACAGGCTCTTGGCTAGACAAGTAGAACAAAACAAAATATTTCTTTAAAGTATCTGGTTGAAAGTACAGGAGATGGTCCAAGGAAGTGAAGAGCCAAGATATGAGAAAGTAAGAAATCCCAGAGAGGTGAGACAAAGAGCTTATTTTTCTCTTCATAAAGGTACCTGCCAAATCCAATGAAGATGATAGAAAAATTGGGAAACTAAGAATCACTTTTGAAATATTCAAAAGAATGAAGGGCAAAAATTGAAGTCTAGGGCCTGACAAGGAGAAAAATCCCTAACAAATTACCAAAGTTTGTTGGGACTTTAAAGGGATATATGCTGAGGGTAAGAATGAGCTGGACATAAACCAGTTCTCATAGTGGCTGGAGTATGTTTTACATCATCCTAACCTCTGATTAGATGAAGGAGATTTGGAATTTTTAATAATTTCTAACTCTGGTGGACAATAACATCTAGAGCCTCAAATTATCTCTTCAATTTTTCATACGTAACATCAAATATACAAGTAAAAATAACCAATCATATGAACAGAAAATAAAATGGGCTCTGGAATTACAGGAAACAATAGGTAGCAGAAAATGGCTCACAGCACATTCAGATAATGGACATATACACAAACTTTAAAATAGCTATGTTTAATGTGTCAAGGATATACAAGATAGAGAGAATCTTGGCAGAGGACAGGAAACTGTATGTAAAAAAGAACAAAATGAAAGTCTTAGAACCAAAAAATATGAAACATAAATTAATAATTCAATGGATGGATTTAATAGCAGATTAATCACAGCTGAAAAGTGAATGACTGAACTAGAAGATAAATCAAAATATAATATGTAGACTGCAGTATAGAGAGACAAAGGGATAGAAAATATAGCATACCAAGGAAGAGACATATGGGCTATAGTGAAAACATCTAATATATGCATAACTAAAATTGTAAAAAGGAGATGAGAGAGAGAATAGAGTAAAATAAATTTTTGAAGAGATAATAGTTGAGAGCATTAACTGATAAAACATATCAAGACATATTCAAAAGGCACTCCCCAAAAAGGAAGTAAGAAGAAACCCTCACATAAGCACTTTACAGTAAAACTGCTTTTAACCAGATTTAAAGAGAAAATCTCAAAAGAAATCAGAGGAAATGGAGATATATTTCTGCTAAAGGGAAAACAAAACAAAACAAAACTTCCATTGCATGAACTAAGAAAACACCAGCAAATTAAACCAATAGTAAAGAAAAGGAAGGAAATAATAATGATGGGATCAGAATTTAATGAATTTTAAAACAATCATATAAGAGAGAAGATCAACAAAGCACTGAGTCAATTCTTTCAAAAGAATAAATTGATTAATATCTCATGAGACTGATAAGTAAAATGAGAGACGGTACAGAAAACCAACTTTAGGAATTAATTGGGGGGCATCAATTCAGATTCTACAGACATTTAAAAGACTTAAGAGGATATTATAACCAACTTTATGCTAGTATATCAAAATTTTAGATGAAATTGATAAATCCTAGAAAATGCCACTTAACCAAAGCTGACACAGGTGAAAAGGAAACTCAATTTACTATAGCATTTGTACTTAGAAACTTTCCCACAAAGAAAACTCCAGGTACAAAAACAAATAACATCGATTTTACATGAACTCTTATAGAGAACAGAAAACAAATACTTCTCAACGTGTTTTGTGAGAGCAATATAACTGATACTAGTATATGATAAAGACATGGTTAAGAGAGGAAAATTATAAACCGATATCTCTCTTGAATATAGATTATAATGATCCCATAATTTAGCCATCCAAATTCCATGATATAAAAAATTACATTGCAACCAAGTGTTGTTTATTCCAAGAACACAAATTATTTTATCATTTGCACATTAATCAATGTATTTCACTACATTTGCAGAATAAAATAACTATCATAACTATCTTTGTTCAATAAGTATAGAAAAAGCATTTGAAAAAAATCCAACACCCATTTGTTATTTAAAAAAACACCCTCAGAGAACCAGTAATGAAAGAATATTCCCTATTCTGATAAAGAATATCTACCAAAAAAAAAAAAGCAGACATCATATTTACTGTTGAAATATTGATAACTTTCCTTCTGAGACAGTAATGAGGAATAGATGATCACTATCAACACTTCTATTTAACATTGTCCTGAAGGTCCAAGACAGGGCAATAAGGCAAGAAAATGAAACAAAAGTCATAAGAAGTGGAAAAAAAGAAGTATGACCATTAGAGTTTGCATACTGAATGATTGTGTAAGTAGAACATCTAAAAGACTCTACAGATAAATTATTAGAGTTAATAAGTGATTTTAACAATTTTTTGGATATAAGAATAATACAATGTTATATTTATATATACTAGTCACAAAAAGAAAGTAAAATTTTAAAAACTATGTGCAATAGAATATAAACATCAATCATACAAATGTCAATTCTCTCTAAATCTATATAGTCAGTGCAATCAGAATCAAAATCCCAACAGATGGTATGTATGTATGTTTGTAACGTGTGCATATATGTTTATATACTTACATGGAAATTGAAAGAACCAAGAATATAAGATAAACGTGAAGAAGAAGAAAAAATTGAGAGGACATATTCTACTGAACGTGACTTAATATAAGCTAGAATAACTAAGACTAATCCACATTTAATTTATGACAAATGTGGCACTGCAGAATGGTGGGAAAAAGATGGTCTTTTCAATAAATTGTACTGCATTAATTGGATATACTTACGTAAAAAAAGAAAATTTGAACTCTGCATCACATACGAAATCAATTCCAGATGCATTTAAATCTAATTATGAAAGAAAAAACAATAAATATTGTAAAGGATAATATAGGAGAATATTTTAATAATTTTTAGAGAGGAAAATATTTCTTAAACAGGATATAAAACCACTAATATAAAGAAAAATTTAATAAATTAATTTAAAATTAAGATGATTTTTGTTCTTTTAAAAACTGAGAGAGTGAGAAGGTAAACTACAGTGTGGGAAAAGATAATTGCTACCCATAAAACTGACAATGGGCTTTTATAGAGAATGTGTAAAGACTTCCTACAAATTCATAAAAATGAGACAACCTGAGTTTAAAAAGGGGCGCCTGGTGACAGATGTGAAAAGTTACTTCACAAAGGGGGATGTCAAAATGGCCAAAACCCATTTGAAAAGGTGCTCGATGTCACAAATAATCAGGAAAATACAATGGCAACCATGATGAGATACCTTTGTATAACTACCAGAATAGGTAAAATTAATCAGAATGACTATACCAAGTGTGAAAAAATGGAACACTCTCATACTTCTTATAGAACCACACTGGAAAACTGAGCATTGTCTATTGTCGCTGAACAAATACACATTATGACAAAGCAAATCTACTCTCAAGAGATACATACTCATGTACATGTGAAGCAGGAGACTTGCTTAAGGATGTTCGTTATAGTATTATTTCATAAAATCCCCAAACTGGGAAAAGTCCAAAGGTCCATCAATATTATAATGAATAACAAAGCTGTGGTATATTCACACAATGGTGTACTATACAGTAGTGAAAATTAATACACGGGTACACATAACAATACAGATAAATCTGTCAAAGATGATATTAAGCAAAAGAAGCAATTCACAAAGGAACACATTCTATGTGACTTCATTTGAACTTCAAAAACCAGGCAAGAGAAATATAAGGAGTTACAAGTCAGGTAAATAGTTACTTTTGGGGAACAGGAAGGAGTCAGTGTTCTATTTCTTGGTCCTTGTGGTGGTTACATGGGTATGTTGACTGTGTAGTAATTTATTGAGTTGTAGACTTATGACCTGTGTATTTTTTCTGAATGTATGTTATAGTATACTTTTTAAAAATGTAAGAGATTATCAATTTCCCAGGGGAATATTTATTTTGAAGCACCCTGAGAATTGTCAAAATTTAACTACCTAGTTCCCCCGAATTTTTTCTCACACTCAGCATTGGGGATGAGAAGGAGAGGTGTAGAATTTGAATTTTTGCCACCATCTGTAGTTTTTAGATTTAATAATTATCCCAGATTTTTTTTTCTTTTGGATATTCTTTGCTTATTTTTTCTAATAATACTCTATAAATTATAGACAAATAAAAGCTCATTTTCTCTATTTACACTTATTTCTTTATTGTCAATCACTTCTGAACCAGCCCACTGTGGTAGAACTCATTAAAACAATATCTTACTTATAATATATATGTGTTTATCATTAAAGACAACCAAACAAGCTTTTTTTCTTCCCTGAAAACCGATATTATTTGTTTCCTCATGAAGTCAGAAAACTTACTTTCTTTGCTACAGAGCCAATTCTATAATAAAAAAATAGTAAAAATTATTTAGCCAAACTTTCACAGGGCATTTCTCTTACCAGGGTATATGTAGAAAAAACTGAATCTTCAGCTATTTTCTTAGATCATCTTAATCCAGAGGGATCAGTGGGGTAGGTCTTATGGTGGTGGGGGGAGGTGATCCATGACTGTTTAGGTCTTTGATTGGAAACTCAAGTCAGGAGACTTGAAAGGAAAAGATGCCTGAATCCAAGTTTTTCTTTTCATGGCAGTGGCTGACTTTGACTTCTTTCTAGGGATACTGTTTCCTTGGAACTTTTGATTTCCCAAACTGATAGTGATAAATAGACCATAAAAGTATTTGAGGCCAGATTGGTCATGTTGAGCTTTCAGTTGTTTTAATTTTTCCACTTTTGGTAGAGACATAGGTAGAAGAAGTATACACTTTCATGTTGTTTAAGAAAAATAACAGTGCTAACATGATAAAAAGAGCAGAGCTACTCAGCCTTAGTATGTGGGAAACCCCAAGGAGTGCTGAGCACTGGGATGGACCAGGGAACTCACATCTATGCTTAGGAGCTTCAGCTCATTGTCATGCGTGAGAGTGGGCCCAGCTTTGCCAGGACTTTCCATTTTAAAGAAAAGCTGAAAGCCCTGATATTCACCTGGAATTTATGAATTTTTAAATGTTGGCAACTAATTCAAATTAAAAAAAAACACTTTGGGGGCAAAATTATCTAAGGATGCCAGTTTGAGACTGATGCCATATATAATTTTCATTTCATTAAAACCTTGACATGCTGATTTCAAATGATTCTTTTTCCACTCCTTAAAACTTTCTTTCTGGGACTCCACCATGAAATATTTTGTTAACTTATTCTTGTAAAACAATAAATGCTTTATATTTAAACACAATAACATGGCATTTCTTCAAGGAATATTTTATGTTCAGGCATCTTAGTAATCCAGGGTGGCGTCAGTTTTGCCCAAGAGTCAGAAGTAGGGGTGTTGGACTCTACTTTCAGAGGCATTGGGTGATAAAGGCTGCCTGGAGAACGTGGATGGGTCAACTGTGGGCTTGGCCAGTGAAAGCTCCCCTGGGGTCAATAGCTTCTTGTTCTGATATTATTTTCCTGGGGGCAGGACATTTCACACAGCCTCCCGCTGCTCCATGGAATCTGGGACACCAGTTTTCTTGAAGGAATGCCTTGTTATGTAAGGGAAACCGCAGGGAGGCAGAGACAGGAAGCATTCTTCACAGGCGGTTACTTTGAGGACCCAAAGCTGGTCTCTAGGAAGGGTCATTACAAACCTTGAGTTCATCTGTGATGTTTTATCAGGAGCAGGGTTTCAGTGGCCTTGGGAAACTCCATTATTTCTGTCTTCTGGAGTCTGTACTCTCAACCACCATGAGTCTCTTGTCCCTTTACCAGACACTTCTCTGGCTCCCCTTTCCTTCCTCCACCTAGTTCTCTTCCAGTTTCCTCTCAGTCAATGGCATCACTCTCCACCCGATTCCATCAGGAAACCTGTAACCTAGAAGCCCCTGACATCCCTCACTCTTGGCTCCCATAGCCAACCCTCCTCAAGTCCCAGGGTTTTGACCCCCAACTAGCTCTTGGATCTCTCTCTTTCATACCCACTGCCACTGCTCTATGCAGGTGATAATTATGTCATGTTAAAAGGTTTTCCTGGGGGCTTCCCTGGTGGTGCAGTGGTTGAGAGTCCACCTGCCAATGCAGGGGACACGGGTTCGTGCCCCGGTCCGGGAAGATCCCACATGCTGCGGAGCGGCTGGGCCCGTGAGCCATGGCCACTGAGCCTGCACGTCCGGAGCCTGTGCTCTGCAACGGGAGAGGCCACAGCAGTGAGAGGCCCACGTACCACAAAAAAAAAAAAAAAGGTTTTCCATACCGATGCTGGCCCAACCTAGGCTGCTATAACAAATACCACAGACTGGATCATTTAAGCAACATTTATTTCTTGCAGTTCTGGAGGCTGAGAAGCCAAAGGTCAATGTGACTTCTCGCAGTGGCCTCACACAGTGGAGAGAGAGTTCTGGTGTCTCTTCCTTTTCTTATAAGAAGCCCCCCATCATGGGGGGGGCACCTTGTGACCTCATCTAAATCTAATTACTTTCCAAAGACCCCCACCTCCTAATACTATTCCACTGAGGGTTAGAACTGAATCAGAGGACTTTTGGGGGGTCACAGACATCCAGTCCATAACGGTGATGTTTAAAATGCAAATTGGATTATATCATTTGCTTTTCACCTCACTATCCCATATGACCCATGGACAGGCCCCTCTCCAGCCTCGATACCCTCGCCTATACTATGCTCTGAACTCACTGGCCTTCTCTCATTTTCTCTAAGTTCCATATGTGCTATCCGTTGGGCTTTTCCTACAGCTACGCTGCTATTTCTCCACCCTTCTGCTAAATAAACTCTTGCCAGTCCTTCACAGTTTAACTCAAAAGTTTCTTCCTCAGGGAAGGCTTCCCCACCCCCAGGCCAGGCCTGGTTCCCTTCCACAAATAATGACGTTGTTGTTGCTGATGATAGTATTAGCCATGACTAAAATTGACTGGCCACCAACGAGGGCTCTCTTCGAAGCACTTCATATTTAATCTCCACAGCCACATTCTGAGGTATATTCTAGCGTTTGAATTTGCAAATGAGGAAGCCAAGGCAAAGGGCATTCAGTAACTTAGTCAAGAAACCATGGCAACTTTGTTTACACATTTTTATTCCACCATGAAGCTCTTCTTTATAAATTTTCTTTTCTTTATACTCCTTAGTGTTTATAAGTACGTATTTATTTTTATAAAATTTAAAAAAATAAAGTTTATCTTTCCACTGGACCTATGGTCAGAAAGGGCAGGGACGTTTTGGCAATTCTGTGTGTGTGTGTGTGTGTGTGTGTGTGTGTGTGTGTTTGCTTAGCCCTAAATTGCAGGTCTATACCCTGCCTGGAGTATAGCGGGTACTCCATAATAGAATGCTTTCAGAATTTTTTTTTTTTTTTTTTGCGGTACGCGGGCCTTTCACTATTGTGGCCTCTCCCGTTGCGGAGCACAGCCTCCGGACACACAGGCTCAGCGGTCATGGCTCACGGGCCCAGCCGCACTGAGGCATGTGGGACCTTCCTGGACCAGGGCACAAAGCCGTGTCCCCTGCATCGGCAGGCAGACTCTCAACCACTGCACCACCAGGGAAGCCCCAGAATTTTTTTACTCAAATGACTGTGCAAAATATCCTGCAATAGGGACTAGATTCCTGCTGTTTCTTAAGGAATCCTTCACAAAAAGAACAACAAAAAAAACAGTACAGAGGTGTAGAGGACATTACCAAATGTTTCTGAAGAACCATATTCCTTAATGCTATTATATTAAAAGATTTTAAGGATGACTCAGAGTGGGGAGGAAGTGAGGAGAGCAACAATTAATTATTCCCAAGAAGACAGAGAGGTCTTTGCTCCTAGCCTTGGTGAGGACATCCTGGAAATGAACACTGATTGGCTAGATTTGGGTCATGTGCCCACTCCTGAACTGATTCCTTTGGCTCAGGGGATGGAAGGGCCCTGATTAGCTATGCATGGTTATGCCCATCCTTATGACAGGGCAGTGTTTTCTGTCACAAGAGTGGAGATGGGCTAATTGCAGAAGCGTCAGCAATGACCCAAACCAAAAGCTACCACATAATCTCACAGGCAAGAGTGGCCTTGTAGTAAGGAAGTTGGGTGCATGCTATCTTAATGGAGAATGCTGCCTAAAATCGCCTTTTTGTTCATAGTTTGGTTTCTCATGTGGCTCTACCTGCTGCAAGATAATACTTTGTGTTGGTTTATCTAACAGTTATATTTCTTAGTGTAAATTAATAAATTGGTATCCTGGTTTGTACACCAGCCTTGTGACCTGTGCTTAGAGACAGATTTCCATCTCAGAGTGTGTCTTTGGGTGGGGTTCATGTCCAAAAGGCCAGAGAGCTATCCTCAAGGACATCATGACCTCACCTCATTACTTCCATTCACCCTTCAACACACGGTAAATATGTGTAAAGGATTAAAGTGGAATTAGAAATGTGTCCTAAACAGTCAGGTCCAGATATAATCCACAGCTAGTGTCAGAGTTTTGAAAATTCTCTTCTAGGTGTTTTCCTCTTGCTTTCTCACTCTTGTGCCCTTTTGTGTATATAAAGAGGGTAGGGACAATGTCTGTCTTATATATCACTGTATCCTAAGTGCTGAGCCCAGTGGCTGCACATAGATGGAAGCTCAGTAAATGTTTTTGAATGAATGAATAATTCCTGACATTTCCCATTATGACTTTCCTTCTACCCTCCCTTCTACTCAGGCAACAGTAATTTAAAAATTTCAGATTTCTTAGATTCTAGATACATATTTCTTCTACATTTTTGTTGATGTTTCTGTGTCTCACTTCTGATGTCTTGGAATGGAAATCAATTGATTCTTCTGGTTGTGCTGCTGAGACTTGCACTGTAGCAGCACAGAAATAACCACATTGATTATTCCATGCCCTTAGCAGAATCCTTTCATTCCTTCTAAAAGCCAATCAAATGGTTGAATTACCTGGCTTACTTAAAGACTTGTCTTTTGTCAGGCTTCCCCTTTGGAAGCAAAGGGTTCATTAAAACTGGATGAAGAGCACACAGCCTCCTGTTGCTAAACCCTTAGCCCTGGAAAAAACAGAGGTGAAGGTAAAACCAAGCTTTCAAGAGAGCACGTTCTCACTGGCTGAGCTGACAAAATCCAGCCACCCTGCTGAAACTTCAAGTATGTTGCTAATTTACACAAATGAGTCAAAAAATACCATTCAACTTTAATAGTGATGTTTCTTTTGCTAAGTAGTTCCTTTCCCAATTTTTAAAAATCTTTTTTTAAAATTCTTGACAAATGAAAAAAGAAATAACAGGAACATTCTTTAAACAGCCCAACAAATCGTTTTGAGGGTGCACTGACACCTGAAACATGGAAGAAATCATTTTTTTAAAATGTCCAATCAGCCTCCTTCAGTTTTGAACAAAATCAACAACAAAGAGAAACCAGTTTCTGTGTGTTCAGTAGTTCCAAAAATGAATTCCAAAGAATAGCAGAGTGCCATAGAGGTTCTTCAAAAACTTCACAAACATTTGATTTAAATTTTATTTTTACACAGGTTTTATACTCTTTCAAGATAGTAATTTTTACATCACCAAATGTCATATATTTTAAATATAAACTCATGGAGGCTAACAATCAATTATTTGCTTGTACTCATGGGTTCATATTTTTCTGAGTAGAAATAAATTATAATACTTCTCCTGACCACTTGGTATCCTGAGATTTCAAGGCAAATAGTGAAATAACCTTTAATATCTACAACTACTTGTCTGTCTTGAATAAGGATTTCCATTATGTCATTTTGCCAAAAGAAAATATATTGATTAATTGTAATCTTAAACTGCAAGAGTTGTTTCATCGCCATCTAAGAGGCTGGGTTTACAGTTTTGTATTAAAAAAAGAAATTGTGTTTTCATTAAATGACTTTATAAGCAAACGCTATAAATATGGACCCAAAAAATGAATTTATCCTAACAAGGTATCTCTTTTTTAAAAATACACAAGTAAAAAGTTTTTAAAAAGAGTTCTATAGCTAAAAGATATTTTGAAGACCACTAGATTATCTCTAAATTTTTCAAGTGCTGAAATTATGTGATTCTGTGATATGTTTAAAATCATGAAATGAGTTAGTGATTTGATAGTGAGGCTGGTATTTACTAGTGATTATAGGTTACCCTTTGGCTACAATATTTGTGGACTCTGTTTCATTTACCTGTTGTTGTGTTACAAGATATACCCAAACTCAGTGGCTTAAAAAAAGTATATTTTATTAGTTTTATGATTCCATGGGTTGACTGGGTGGTCCTTCTGCTTGTCTTATCTTGACTTACTCATGCAGCTGCTTCCAGCTGATGAAGCTTCTGCAGCTGGGGTTCAGGTGAAATCTTCTTGCTACTTGGTCTTTGATTCCAGGTTTCTTTATGGTATGACAGTCTCAAGGTGGAGTTCCAAGAGAACAAGACTCAATGCACAAGCTTTTATCAAGCTTCTGCTGTGTTCTACTTGCTGATGCCCCATGGGCCAAAACAAGTCTCATGGCCAAGTCCAGAGTCAGTGTGGGAGGGGGATATACAAAGGCATGGGTACAGAGAGGTGTGATACATTGGGTGCCATTACTGTAATAATTTACCACAGTTTCCAGTCAACAGGCTTATAAAAGACTCTGATAAACTTTACACAATTTGAAATCAGGGCTTCTAGACTACAAGGCAGAAGGGAGGTCATTATAATAATGGCTCCAATGAATAACACGTCCCTATGTTCACACTCTTTGCAGTGTGATCCTACCATTCTTCCCTTCTAGAGGTAGATCCTTTTCTCTGACTTGAACCTTAGTTGGCCTTGTAACTTGCTTTGACCAATAGAATGTGGCTGAAAAGTTCTAGAGCATAAGCTTCAAGATGCTTTGAAGCTTCTGCCTTCACTTTCTTGGGTCGTAGAAGCCATGTAAATAAAAATGGGCTAATCTACTGAATGATAAGAGACCATGTGAAGAGAGAGGTCCCAGCCTTCCAGCCACCCCCATCAAGCTTTGGACATGAGGATGAGGACATCACAGACTCTCTGGCTCTAGTGGACCCACTAGATGGATACAGCCATAGGAGCAAACCCATGTGAGACCATCCAGCCATCCCGAAGACTTGTGAGAAATGGTGTTGGGATGATTTGTTATATAGTGATAGAAAACTGATACAGGGAGTAAATACTAATTCTTATTTAATCCTTATACTAACCCTCTGGAGTAGTTATTAATTTTCCTCTTTTACAAAGAAGAAAACTGAGATGCAGAAAGGTTGAATCATTATTAATGGCCCTGCAGAGTAGTTTTTAATTTTCCTCTTTTACAAAGAAGAAAATTGAGACCCAGAAAGGTTGAATTTCTTGCTGCAGGTCCTACAACTAAAAAACTGAGGGGACACAGTTCTGCTAACTTGCAAACTCATAGTCTTTCTGTTACACATTAAATCTAATTTTGGAAGGTTTAAAATTCCTTTTTTCTTTCTGAGTAAAGATTAATTATTCTAATTCAAGTTTTAATTACTTTCTTTTTGGACAAATCTAGCTTGAAAACTGATCCTTGGCATTATCTCCTTTGGCTGAATGTTTTCTCTTTCCTTGACTGATTATTTTTTTGGATTAAATTTCTAGAAAATCCCACGGTCTTCATAAATGGGAGGGCAAAGTTGAACTTAGCCCTGAGAAATAAGGGATCAGTCAGGATGTGGTTAAATTATTCTTATCAATAAAGAGTTATGAAATTTTTCCTCAAGAAAACCAGCAAGAAAGTTTCAGTAACCAGGATGTTCTTCCCTAGAATATCTCTACTTTAACTTTTCTTCTGTGTTTTGGTTTTGTTAGAATGCCTGTGTGTCTCTATAAGTTTTCTTTTTCAGTTTTTGGAGTTAATATGGGACAGAGATATGTCATAGGCTAGGCAAATCCAGTGACAGACATGTGCATAACTCTATTTGGAAAATGTTAATTGCTTTCCAATGGGTTGGCTATTGCAACAATGCAAATAGTGTTTTGGAGACTCTGAATAATGTAGTAAGTGTGAAAATAAGTATGAAGATCTGGTGACAGATCATTGTGAGATCAGTGAGTCAAACTTGACCAACACAGGAGGGCACACTCACTGGTTCTGAGTCACCAAACTCATTTTCTCCTTAAGGGCCACACCATGAGATGTTGAAAACCATATGCAGAGTAAGAGAAGACACTTCCTTTGTTATTGAAAATGTTCTCTACAAACACACTGGGAGCACATTTTTTTTTGTAACCACCTAAGACACAGCTGGAATAACCATGTCTGAATATTGCTGAGGGAGAAAGTGAGTTTAAGAAAAATTTGTGTAACTGAGCGAGAGGAATGATTTTCTGTCTTTGGAGAAAACTGAATCAGAAAGGAGCTCTGGATACTAAACGGAGGCAAAGAGGAAAGAGCCCTGCACTTATCCCTCATTTCCCTTCCATAGGAGACATAAATATACAAGGGAAGAAACCAAGCCTGAAAAATATTATATAAGATAGTACAGAGAAACCTGAACGAACTTTTTGGCCAACCCAATAAATGCCTATCAACGTTCAGCAAATGAGTGTCCCTGAAAATGTTTTTTCCTTCCCCTTTTTAACATATGCATCTAGTTAACTGACTCTTTTAGGACTTGGTACAACTCAGAAGGTGTTTAAAGTGTTAGGAACAAAAGAGTCTCTAAAACCTGTTACCCACCGCCCCCCTTGGAAACAGAAAACAGGCCATGAAATGCAAACCGTTCCTAATGACTGTACTATCATTTTCCATAAATAACAAATTGAAATATTGTTTAAGCTTGAAACAGAACTAAATTAAATGGTGGGTCAATCAAATAGCTCTGATTTATAAAGGGGTTCAAAAGCCTCCAGAGAAAATAGTGTTTAGGAGAACTTCTCTCAGACAGAGTAGTTTACCTACTTGAGTCCCCAGAGGGCAAATGGAATAAATTGCCATCCAGAGAGGCTGGATACAGTTAACTGCGCTGGTTTGTGCAAGCATGGGGCTAGATTGGAATTGTTCTGGATAGTAGAGGAGGGTGGAAAAAGCAGGGCTGCCTCCTGTGATTCTCTTTCTCTGGCCTTACCTGAAACATCACTCAATCTCCTTCCCTAAATGCTGAACATATATTTTAAACATTTCAGTTAAACTTCCTGTGGCACACATATAGCTCAGTCTAACTGTGAGTTGAGGATTGATAAATAAACTCAGGCCCAATTTACATGTGGATCACAGATAAATATTTTGAAGTTAGTGGACATAACCTACAATGTTGATAAAGTGCCAAGAGGCAGAATAGAATAGAAATAGAATAATAAAATAGAATAGAAAATAATAAATAGAAATAAAATAGAAATAAAATAAAATAAATAGAAATAAAATAGAAAACAATTAAACATCTAAATATATTGAAAATAACATTCAAATAGTTGAAAATATTAAGGTTTTTAACTAAATGTTTTACCATCACTCTTGATGCTTGGTATCACACGTGATGCAGCATGTAATTGTACATCAGTTATTTATCACTCATTTTCTGGCCTTTGATTGTATTTCTTAACTCCAGCTTACTTCATTCCTGGTTTTCAGTCTCCAATCCCCTCACAATCACTAGACTGGCAAGTTTTTACTTTATAGTTGCAAAACTATTGATCATTCCCATTTAAGATCAAGGCCATTGCTACATCTGAACTTCAGACTGTCTGAGGGATTCTGATTGGCATTAACAATAATATCAGAAAATAAAAAGAAGCATAGAGTTGAATATGAAGTAGATTGACACTTTTTCTAAGAGTAAATGGCCCTGAGAAAACAGGCAGAAACCTTAAAGGAAAATAATGAGATATTTTACTACATAAAAATAAAACAAAGACCATAAACAAAATAAGAAGTTAAACAGCAAACTGGGAAAAACATTTGCAGCAAGAACAAGATTGACTCTCATTAGATGTAAAGAGCTCTTATAAATTAAAACCAAAAAAGGTGAACTTCTCAATAGTAGAATTGCCAAAGTTAAAAGTAGATGGAGGGCTTCCCTGGTGATGTTGTGGCTGAGAGTCTGCCTGCCGAAGCAGGGGACACGGGCTCGTGCCCCGGTCTGGGAAGACCCCACATGCTGCGGAGCGGCTGGGCCCGTGAGCCATGGCCACTGAACCTGCGTGTCTGGAGCCTGTGCTCCGCAATGGGAGAGGCTACAACAGTGAGAGGCCCGCGTACAGCAAAAAAAAAAAAAAAAAAAAAAAAAAAAAAGTAGATGGGACATAATCCTGTTTTTCTAAAATAAATATGTATACTTTTATAGAACAAAAAGCTCAAATGGGATCTCGGGTGATTTTCATGTTTGTTTGTTTTACATTTTTGTTTTGTTTTTATAACATTAAGGCAGCTACATTATTTTCAACAAGGACGTATCATAAGCAAGTGAGTGCCCCCCTAATATGCCAGCTCGTCCCCATAACACTCCCCACCCAGTTATCACCCGTGTTTTGGGAGAAAAGCGTCTTCTCTCTGGCCAGTTCTGTCATCAACTGTCACACCTCCTCACAAGGCAGGCATGGCCTTGACTGATATGTGTCTGAAGTCCAAGAATCAGGTCCAGATGGGGCAGCAAAACAGTTACATTTGGGGAAATGAAATTCACTTGGTTAGAGCTGAAACCCTGTGCTGACAGAGGGCCACTGACCACTGATCCTGAATCAGAGAAAATGAATGTGATTTCATTATGTTTAAAAATATTGCTCTGGGAAAGGTCCGTAAGCTTCACAAAATTGCCAGGAGTCCACAGCAAGAAAAAAGGTCAACAATGCCTTTATCTGGTGTATTCCAGACAGGCCGCACCACCAGCCAGGTCCTGGAGAGGAGGCCACAAGGAGCGGAGCTGCCACTGACTCTGGGGACACAGGGGTGAGCAGAGCAGGCTTCAGTGGCCACTGAGATGGACAGTGTCATCACAGCCTAATCTACCCCCTCTCCAGCTTCTGTGTGGATTCTTAGATGGCATTCCAAATCTTTCATCCCATGAAGAATTTTTTTTTTTTTTTTTTTAGTACGTGGGCCTCTCACTGTTGTGGCTTCTCCCGTTGTGGAGCACAGGCTCCGGGGGCGCAGGCTCAGCGGCCATGGCTCACGGGCCCAGCTGCTCCGCGGCATGTGGGATCTTCCCGGACCGGGGCACGAACCCATGTCCCCTGCATCGGCAGGCGGACTCTCAACCACTGTTCCAACAGAGAAGCCCCATGAACAGTTTTAAAGTGGTCACCTGGACTGCAGCAGGTGAAGGTCCTCTCCCCAAGGGTTGCTGTTTTTTCCTTTGACTTGGAGGGAAGAGCTGTGACAGGGGCTTTCTGGGTATCACTGCTGTCAGTGGAGGGGCAAGTTCATTTTGGGGTTTAGCTGTATTTTCTAAACCCTATACAGCGAGCATATATTCCTTTTGTAACTTACCTTTTATTCCTGAAAAAAAGTTATTTTTAAAAATAAAACAAAAACTATATATATAGATAAAATGACATACAGGTGAGCGGAAACTGATGTTGTTAATGACAACTTAACTGCTTTTTCGTTGCATACCTATTCAATTGTTCTGAATAGTTCTCATATGAATATTTCTTTTAACATTGGGTATATTTTATTAAATATATACATGAACTGCTTTGGTCTGTAGGGCTATGGTTGAAAGAACTTGGACAGTTTCGACTCCAGTCAAGACTGGAGCCAGCTTCAGGTTTGTGATTATTTAACTAGCTCTGTGATTGTTTCAAGGTCATGGAGCCTTCTCCTCACATCTGCAAAATCAGAGTCAGGCTAAAAAAATTTTAAGCTCTAGCTAGTTTTTAAAAAGCTTCTTTAATTTATTTTTTAATGAGATTAATTTTCAAAAGAAATCTCATGAGGCTTGTAATGAAAAATGAGGATTTATTTTTGCTGCTTATATTCTGTGTGGTACATTTGAGGGGGTTTCAGAAAATCCTCAACATTTGGGAGCTGAAAAATTGTTATAGAATCTTTTGTGCTGCTCCTACTTCCAAATCGGAATTTGCTTTCTTTTTAAAAAACGGAATTTATTTTATTATATAAGTAATACGTTTTGGTTTAGAAAAATGAGAAGAGTCATATAATTTAAACAAGAGGTGGCTATAACTCTAGCCCCCAGAAATAATCACTGTTAACAGTAGACTGTATATCATCACACACATTTACAAATATCTTATCAAAGCACTCATTATATTGTAAATCCGCTTCCTGTTATTTGCTAGTGCATCCTAAACACTTTCCATCGAGTAAATATATCTTTCCACAGTAACTTTTAATGGAAATAAGGTCCATGTCATCAGTCACCTTTAAATGAACATTTAAATGGCTTTCCATTTTTCACCATTTCCGTTTTTCACTCATAAATTATACTGCGGTAAACAACTTTATACACATCTTTGTGCGTTCACCTGATTAATTCCTTAGGATACATTCCCCCAAAGTGGAATTTCTACATTAAATGAAACATGCATTTTTGGAGGCATTTATTTGTATGTCCAAGTTCCTGTTCATTGAGGTACTACCTATTTACACTCTCCTTAATCATGATCCTTAGCACTCTTTTAAACCTTTGCCAGTCTGAGAGAATAAATAATGGTGTCTCAATATTATGTTAATATGCGCTACTCAGAGTACTAGTGAGGGAGAATACATTTTCATACAATTATCAGTGTTTTGCATTTGTTCTCTTGCGACTTCCCCATTTAGTTACTTCCCAATTCTAGGGGAGAATCCAGACTACTTTTGGCTATGTGATTCAATCTGGAGTTTTCCCCAACTCTCATCTTTTCATCTCATTTAAACCTTTTCTTTCTTGTCTAATCCTTAGAAAAATGACTGGGATTCTAAAAGCCACCAAAACAAATTCTTTTATATGCTGTTAATTTTTCCAACCTGCATTGACCTCTTCTCTTTCAATCTTTTAATAGAGCACAAAGCAGTAGCATCTCTCAAAATGTGACAAAACAATAATGTTCTGAGGGTGGGGCAGGGCTATGACAGAAGACAGGGAAGTCTTCTGGTGAAAGAAATTGAGGGAAGTGGAATTTGAGGATTTCTTTACTGTAGCATTTTTGAGAGCTTTTACTATATGAAAAATAAGAAGCAGAAAATAATACACGATTCCCCAAGCATTTTTATCACAGGGTCATCTTTTCACCTCCTTACATTTATTCCCAGGTGAATGGTGACAAAGAATAAGGCTGAACCATGCAAACCTTTTATGCAGTGTTGGAAAAAACAGCTCCAAATGCATGTCTTGCTAATGTGTCAGAAACATCATCATCCTACATGAAATATGAGATGAGGATGATAATTATGATGACTCAAAAACATATCTCGGCAAGATTTATGCTTGCTGAGTACAAGGGGCGACCCACGAGATGTCCACTTCCACACTGTACCAGAAGGTCTAGACTGAAATACTAGAGCTGAAACGTCCTTTGGAGCGTCTCAGTTCCTTACCTGTACAACGAAGGTTGCAGGTAAGTGAAACATCTTGCCTCAGGTCATATAATTCAGAGTGGGAAAAACCCAGAGTTCCTAAGTCTAAATTCTGCAGGCACTGCCTTCTAGTCATTACCTGGGGATGCTCTGGGCCCTGGTTCTAATCCCCAGCCTGTGTATGAGGCAGCAACTTGCTCTGTGTGTACCCTAAATCAGTGCTACACTGTACTGCTCCTCAACATGGATGCATTGATGAGATGTGTTCTCGCCAGCACACAGGGTTTAGTGCTGTCCTTATTTGTTATATTTTTAAGTTTGCACTTCATGGAGATGACAAAGCTGATTATGACTCGTAGAGCCCATAAGAATAATTATTGTGGGGAGATTAAGATTTCTGTTTACACCATGAAGCACACTCCTAACGAGAGATGCAGAATTTTGCAGCATGTCTGCTTTTGCAAAATGCACATTTGATGAGAAGATATTTCATGGTCTAAAGCCTCATATATTTCTGACTAGCTTTAAACTTAATTAGTCCCTTCTAAATCAATGTCAGCTGTGTTACGGGAGGGGGACTCTTCTTGGAGAACTTCCCCATTAGGATGAAATATGAGATGTTCATGAACTGTAAAAAAAGGGAACACAAAGACTAAATTTCTTGTCTGGAAGCAAAGTTCCTGGAACATGTGAGTCAGGCAGCGGCAGTTTGTACTTCATTTTGAAAACATTCCCGCTCATGAAGAACAAGAGTGCAAACTGCAATCAACGTCTGAGACTTTGCAGAAAGACCTTCCGAAAAAGAGGAAGGTGATAAGCTGACTAGGCCCCCGCTTGCTATGGAACTTTCAGAGGCTTCCTTTGAGCTGCTGTCCACTGATAAACGACTTCGTGTTTTTCGAGTTCCCATAGTGAGGAAAACATTCAAGTGTGTAGTCTACAAAATTAACTGTCTGACTACAGTCCATGAAGATGGGATCTGTAACTCAACTTGACGCCTCCCTAGCCCCATGTCTGGACTCACCCCTCCCTTCTCACTTTTATCCTTTGCTGCTACCCTATAAGGAACTTCTTGAGTCAGTTTGTTCTCTTTATTTTGTGAACATTACTTCTTCTTGCCTGTCTTTTCTCTTTATCACATTATTTCCCCTGCCAGGAGTCTACCCTGTGATTTCTCCTTAGAGAATTCTGTTCCTCAGGTACAGACATAGCCCATGTTCATGGAACGAGTTTTGGGGCCAGGTACTTTTTTCAGGTGATGGATGTGTCAATGTGAATAAGATATCATTCTCTCCTTCAAGGTATTCACAATCCAATGAAATCCAAAAGCTTTGCATTTGCTCAGGCCCCTTGTAATCCTTTTGTTTGCTAAATTCCCATAGTATTTATTCTCTAAACCTTTCCATTTCTAGCTCCCAGTTGTTATTGTCCTGGAACATTTCTTCAAACGTCGGTCTTTTGGCTGTTTCCTTTGTGAACTTGAACAAATATTTTCCTTAATCTATAAATATTTATGTAATATTTTTCTATAGATTAAATATTTTTTCAGATTAATTAAATTTAACAGGAAAAGTTATTACTATTTCAAACAGAAAACTTGTATTACTTTCCTTAATAAAAAGTAACGATAAAGAATAAAATGACGACTTCCGGGTAAGATGGCGGAAGAGTAAGACGCGGAGATCACCTTCCTCCCCACGGATACACCAGAAATACAGCTACACGTGGAACAACTCCTACAGAAAACCTACTGAATGCTGGCAGAAGACCCCAGACCTCCCAAAAGGCAAGAAACTCCCCACATACCTGAGAAGGGCAAAGCGGAGAGATTCCCGCACAGAGGATCGGTGCCGACTGGCACTCACCAGCCCGAGAGGCTTGTCTGCTCGCCTGCTAGGGCGGGCGGCGCTGGAAGCTGAGGCTCGGGCTTCGGTCAGAGCGCAGGGAGAGGACTGGGGCGGGTGGCGAGAACTCAGCCTGAAGGGGGCTAATGTGCCACAGCTAGCCGGGAGGGAGTCCGGGAAAACTCTGGAGCAGCCGAAGAGGCAAGAGACTTTTTCTTCCCTCTTGGTTTCCTGGTGCGCGAGGAGAGGGGATTAAGAGCGCTGCTTAAAGGAGCTCCAGAGACGGGCGCGAGTCACGGCTGAAAGCGCGGAGCCCAGTGACGGGCGTGGGACGCTGGGGCTGCTGCTGCCGCCGCCAAGAAGCCTGTGTGCGAGCGCAGGTCACTGTCCACACTGCCCTTCCGGGAGCCTGTGCAGCCCGCCACTGCCGGGGTCCCGGGATCCAGGGGCGGCTTCCCTGGGAGAACGCACGGCGCGCCTCGGGCTGGTGCAATGTCACGCCGAACTCTGCCGCTGCAGGCTCGCCCCGCACTCCGTGCCCCTCCTTCCCGCCCGGCCTGAGTGAGCCAGAGTCCCCGAAGAGGCTGCTCCTTTAACCCTGTCCTGTCTGAACGAAGAACAGACGCCCTCCGGCGACCTACATGCAGAGGCGGGGCCAAATCCAAAGCTGAGACCCAGGAGCTGTGAGAACAAAGAAGAGAAAGGGAAACATCTCCCAGCAGCCTCAGAAGCAGCGGATTAAAGCTCCACAATCAACTTGATGTACCCTGCATCTGTGGAATACATGAATAGACAACACATCATCCCAAATTGAGGAGCCAGGATTCAGTGCTGTGCCTCTGAGGTGGGAGAGCGAACATCAGGACACTGGTCCACAAGAGACCTCCCAGCTCCACATAATATCAAACGGCGAAAATCTTCCAGAGATCTCCATCTCAACAGCAGCACCCAGCTTCACTCAACGACCAGCAAGCTACAGTGCTGGACACCCTATGCCAAACAACTAGCAAGACAGGAACACAACGCCACCCATTAGCAGAGAGGTGGCCTAAAATCATAAAAAGTCCGCAGACACCCCAAAACACACCACCAGACGTGGAACTGCCCACCAGAAAGACAAGATCCAGCCTCATCCACCAGAACACAGGCACTAGTCCCATCCAACAGGAAGCCTACACAACCCACTAAACCAACCTTAGCCACTGGGGACAGACACCAAAAACAACGGGAACAACGAACCTGCAGCCTGCAAAAAGGAGACCCCAAACACAGTAACATAAGCAAAATGAGAAGACAGAAAAACACACAGCAGGAGAAGGAGCAAGATAAAAACCCACCAGGCCTAACAAATGAAGAGGTAATAGGCAGTCTACCTGAAAAAGAATTCAGAATAATGATGGTAAAGATGATCCAAGATTCTATTTCCAAAATCCAAAATCTTGGAAATAGAATAAACAAAATGCAAGAAACAGTTAACAAGGACCTAGAAGAACTAAAGATGAGTCAAGCATCGATTAAAAACACAATAAATGAAATAAAAAATACTCTAGATGGGATCAATAGCAGAATAACTGAGGCAGAAGAACGGATAAGTGAGGTGGAAGATAAAATAGTGGAAATAACAGCTGCAGAGCAAAATAAAGAAAAAAGAATGAAAAGAACAGAGGACATTCTCAGAGACCTCTGGGACAACATTAAACACACCAACATTCGAATTATAGGGGTTCCAGAAGAAGAAGAGAAAAAGAAAGGGACTGAGAAAATATTTGAAGAGATTATAGTTGAAAACTTCCCTAATATGGGAAAGGAAATAGTTAATCAAGTCCAGGAGGCACAGAGAGTCCCATACAGAATAAATCCAAGGAGAAATACGCCAAGACACATATTAATCAAACTGTCAAAAATTAAACACAAAGAAATCATATTAAAAGCAGCAAGGCAAAAACAACAAATAACACACAAGAGTATCCCCATCAGGATAACAGCTGATCTCTCAGCAGAAACTCTACAAGCCAGAAGGGAGTGGCAGGACATAATTAAAATGATGAAGGAGAGAAACCTGCAACCAAGATTACTCTACCCAGCAAGGATCTCATTCAGATTTGATGGAGAAATTAAAACGTTTACAGACAAGCAAAAGCTGAGAGAGTTCAGCACCACCAAACCAGCTTTACAACAAATGCTAAAGGAACTTCTCTAGGCAAGAAACACAACAGAAGGAAAAGACCTACAATAACGAACCCAAAACAATTAAGAAAATGGGAATAGGAACATACATATTGATAATTACCTTAAATGTAAATGGACTAAATGCTCCCACCAAAAGACACAGATTGGCTGAATGGATACAAAAACAAGACCCATATATATGCTGTCTACAAGAGACCCACTTCAGACCTAGAGACACATACAGACTGAAAGTAAAGGGATGGAAAAAGATATTCCATGCAAATGGAAACCAAAAGAAAGCTGGAGTAGCAATTCTCATATCAGACAAAATAGACTTTAAAATAAAGACTAATAGAAGAGACAAAGAAGGACACTACATAATGATCAAGGGATCGATCCAAGAAGAAGATATAACAATTGTAAATATTTATGCACCCAACATAGGAGCACCTCAATACATAAGGCAAATACTAACAGCCATAAAAGGAGAAATCGACAGTAACACAATCATTGAAGGGGACTTTAACACCCCACTTTCATCAATGGACAGATCATCCAAAATGAAAATAAATAAGGAAACACAAGCTTTAAATGATACATTAAACAAGATGGACTTAATTGATATTTATAGGACATTCCATCCAAAAACAACAGAATCCACATTTTTCTCAAGTGCTCATGGAACATTCTCCAGGATAGATCATATCTTGGGTCACAAATCAAGCCTTGGTAAATTTAAGAAAATTGAAATTGTATCAAGTATCTTTTCTGACCACAATGCTATGAGACTAGATATCAATTACAGGAAAAGAGCTGTAAAAAATACAAACACATGGAGGCTAAACAATACACTACTTAATAACAAATTGATAACTGAAGAAATCAAAGAGGAAATTAAAAAATACCTAGAAACAAATGACAATGGAGACACGACGACCCAAAACCTATGGGATGCAGCAAAAGCAGTTCTAAGAGGGAAGTTTATAGCAATACAATCCCACCTTAAGAAACAGGAAACATCTCGAATAAACAACCTAACCTTGCACCTAAAGCAATTAGAGAAAGAAGAACAAAAACATCCCAAAGTTAGCAGAAGGAAAGAAATCATAAAAATCAGATCAGAAATAAGTGAAAAAGAAATGAAGGAAATGATAGCAAAGATCAATAAAACTAAAAGCTGGTTCTTTGAGAAGATAAACAAAATTGATAAACCATTAGCCAGACTCATCAAGAAAAAAAGGGAGAAGACTCAAATCAATAGAATTAGAAATGAAAAAGGAGAAGTAACAACTGACACTGCAGAAATACAAAAGATTATGAGAGATTACTACAAGCAACTGTATGCCAATAAAATGGACAACCTGGAAGAAATCGACAAATTCTTAGAAATGCACAACCTGCCAAGACTGAATCAGGAAGAAATAGAAAATATGAACAGACCAATCACCAGCACTGAAATTGAAACTGTGATAAAAAATCTTCCAACAAACAAAAGCCCAGGACCAGATGGCTTCACAGGTGAATTCTATGAAGCATTTAGAGAAGAGCTAACACCTATCCTTCTCAAACTCTTCCAAAATATAGCAGAGGGGGGAACACTCCCAAACTCACTCTACGAGACCACCATCACCTTGATACCAAAACCAGACAAGGATGTCACAAAGAAAGAAAACTACAGGCCAATATCACTGATGAACATAGATGCAAAAATCCTGAACAAAATACTAGCAAACAGAATCCAACAGCACATTAAAAGGATCATACACCATGATCAAGTGGGGTTTATTCCAGGAATGCAAGGATTCTTCAATATATGCAAATCAATCAATGTGATACACCATATTAACAAATTGAAGGAGAAAAACCATATGATCATCTCAATAGATGCAGAGAAAGCTTTTGACAAAATTCAACACCGATTTATGATAAAAACCCTGCAGAAAGTAGGCATAGAGGGAACTTATCTCAACATAATAAAGGCCATATATGACAAACCCACAGCCAGCTTCATCCTCAATAGTGAAAAACTGAAATCATTTCCACGAAGATCAGGAACAAGACAAGGCTGCCCACTCTCACCACTCTTATTCAACATAGTTTTGGAAGTTTTACCCACAGCAATCAGAGAAGAAAAGGAAATAAAAGGAATCCAAATCGGCAAAGAAGAAGTAAAGCTGTCACTGTTTGCAGATGACATGATACTATACATAGAGAATCCTAAAGATGCTACCAGAAAACTACTAGAGCTAATCAATGAATTTGGTAAAGTTGCCAGATACAAAATTAATGCACAGAAATCTCTGGCATTCCTATATACTAATGATGAAAAATCTGAAAGTGAAATCAAGGAAACACTCCCATTTACCATTGCAACAAAAAGAATAAAATATGTAGGTATAAACCTACCTAAGGAGACAAAAGACCTGTATGCAGAAAATTATAAGACACTGATGAAAGAAATTAAAGATGATACAAATAGATGGAAAGATGTACCATGATCTTGGATTGGAAGAATCAACATTGTGAAAATGACTCTACTACCCAAAGCAATCTACAGATTCAATGCAATCCCTATCAAACTACCACTGGCATTTTTCACAGAACTAGAACAAAAAATTTCACAATTTGTATGGAAACACAAAAGACCCCGAATAGCCAAAGCAATCTTGAAAACGAAAAATGGAGCTGGAGGAATCAGGCTCCCTGACTTCAGACTATACTACAAAGCTACAGTAATCAAGAAAGTATGGTACTGGCACAAAAACAGAAAGATAGATCAATGGAACAGGATAGAAAGCCCAGAGATAAACCCACGGACATATGGTCAACTTATCTTTGATAAAGGAGGCAGGAATGTACAGTGGAGAAAGGACAGTCTCTTCAATAAGTGGTGCTGGGAAAACTGGATAGGGACATGTAAAAGTATGAGATTAGATCACTCCCTAACACCATACACAAAAATAAGCTCCAAATGGATTAAAGACCTAAATGTAAGGCCAGAAACTATCAAACTCTTAGAGGAAAACATAGGCAGAACACTCTATGACATAAACCACAGCAAGATCCTTTTTGATCCACCTCCCAGAGAAATGGAAATAAAGACAAAAATAAACACATGGGACCTAATGAAACTTAAAAGCTTTTGCACAGCAAAGGAAACCGTAAACAAGACCAAAAGACAACCCTCAGAATGGGAGAAAATATTTGCAAATGAAGCAACTGACAAAGGATTAATCTCCAAAATTTATAACCAGCTCAGGCAGTTCAATAACAAAAAAACAAACAACCCAATCCAAAAATGGGCAGAAGACCTAAATAGACATTTCTCCACAGAAGATATACAGACTGCCAACAAACACATGAAAGGATGCTCAACATCTTTACTCATCAGAGAAATGCAAATCAAAACTACAATGAGATATCATCTCACACCAGTCAGAATGGCCATCATCAAAAAATCTAGAAACAATAAATTCTGGGGAGGGTGTGGAAAAAAGGGAACATTCTTGCACTGCTGGTGGGAATGTGAATTGGTACAGCCACTATGGAGAACGGTATGGAGGTTCCTTAAAAAACTACAAATAGAACTACCATATGACCCAGCAATCCCACTACTGGGCATATACCCTGAGAAAACCATAATTCAAAAAGAGACATGTACCAAAATGTTCATAGCAGCCCTATTTACAATAGCCCGGAGATGGAAACAACCTAAGTGTCCATCAACAGATGAATGGGTAAAGAAGATGTGGCACATATATACAATGGAATATTACTCAGCCATAAAAAGAAATGAAATTGAGCTATTTGTAATGAGGTGGATGGACCTAGAGTCTGTCATACAGAGTGAAGTAAGTCAGAAAGAGAAAGACAAATACTGTATGCCGACACATATATATGGAATTTAAGAAAAAAAATGTCATGAAGAACATAGGGGTAAGACAGGAATAAAGACACAGACCTACTAGAGAATGGACTTGAGGATATGGGGAGGGGGAAGGGTAAGCTGTGACAAAGTGAAAGAGCGGCATGGACATATATACACTACCAAACGTAAGGTAGATAGCTAGTGGGAAGCAGCCGCATAGCACAGGGAGATCAGCTCGGTGCTTTGTGACCGCCTGGAGGGGTGGGATAGGGAGGGTGGGAGGGAGACGCAAAAGGTAGGGGATATGGGAACATATGTATATGTATAACTGATTTAATTTGTTATAAAGCAAAAAAAAAAAAAATAGCTTAATAAAAAAAACCATAAAGGAAAAGAATATATAAAAAAAGAACGTCTGTATGTGTATACCTGAGTCACTTTGTTGTACAGCAGAGATCGGCACATTGTAAATCAACTATATTTCAATAAAAGAAATAAAATTAAAAAAAAAGAATAAGATGAAACTACAACATTATTAGTAAATTCTAGTGAGATGCAAAAAAATGTTCATCATAGCCTAATTCATTAAAGCAGAAAATTGGAAACAACCCAAATGTCCATAATAGTACACTAGATAAATTGTTGTATATTCACACAATAAGAAACTACACAGCATTAGAAAGAGCAAACTATTGTAACATTCATCAGATGACTGTCAAATGATGAATGAAAGATGCTAGAGTATGTACTAAATGGTTCCATTTCTATGAAAATCAAGAAAAGGAATTGAAACTCCCAGAATCTGCCTTGTCAGGAGAGAGCAGAGAGGAAAGAACTTTACAAATGTAAAGATTCTTCATCACATGACTTTTCCTAGTAAATGCAAGTGCCATAGACAGGCATCCTAACTGCTTTGTTCAGTGCTGTATCCCCAGTCCTTAGACTGGTACCTGGCACACAAGAAATAGTCATTAAACATTTGAATAAATGAATAGATTTCCTTTGTCCATAAGTCTGTGAGGTTATTTCTGCAGAGTCCTCATTCTTGAATCCATGTCAGCTGGGAAAAGATTGTGAATCCTTATGTCACATTTACTGAGGTCTGAACTACAGGACTTTCAAGAACCTTTGGTTTCCTGTGTGTCTGCACCTCTCTACAGCCCTTTGACTGCAGACTGCACAGGCTCTTGCTCTATCATTAGAAAGTTTTTTGTCTCCAAACTTCTCTCCCTGAGTGGGCACTTGGACAGAAGGACAGTCTGGCTTTCATCACCAGCCCCTTCTTCCATGCTGAATATACAAAGCTCTTGTGTTGGGACATCTCCAAGTTTTGCTGAAGTCCTTGTCTTTTTCAAGTGTCTTCTCTCAAGAAAGAGCCACATTGTCGGATGTATTTCCAGGTTGGAAGACACATGGTATTGCTTTGGCTTTGCTGGCTTTATGTATTCTAGGAAGGTAAGACCCTTTCCATAAAGAGAAAACACTCATGACTTTTCAGAATGAAATAGAACCTTAGTATGCACAAGCTTTGTAGTACTTCTTTTTCTTTTACATTTTCTACCATAAGAATCTTAAGGCAAACAGACACATGCTATAATCAAAATGAGGAGGTTTTTAAAAAATTCTTTCAATTCCTACTCTGATCAATGCTGTTATGGAACTGATGGAAACTCTACATTTCCTCATTCTGTACAGTAGCATCATATATCACATTTCACTTCTTATTAGGAAATAGTAACATAATTGCAAAAAGTGACAGTAAGTTCTCTTGCCTATGAAGATAATTTCCAAAATAATAGAAAGAAAAAATTTAAAAACCTATTTATGAGTGTTTCTTGGTTCATAAACCTTCTGGAAGCTCCTCCTCTCTCTGTTAAACAAATTTCCAAGCTATTTTAAATTTTATATTTCCTTGATACTAAGATGTCATTAATTATAAGCAATGTCCCCAATTTTATAGCTTTTCATTGGGGGCAGAGGGATTATTCCTAAGTTAAATGTACACATTGACATTGATTGTAAAATACATTCAGATTTTAGAAATGGGAAAATATAAAAGTATCCTAGAATGGATAAAATATGTTGTTGCTCCTGTTAGGGAAATTGCATTTTAATGGGGGAATTTAAGCCCCTGATGGGTATATGAGAATATTTTCATGTGGGGTGGGGAACCTTCTTTTTGCTTTTCCTCATCTGTTCTCTCCCACTTTCATTTCTTCTAAGACTGATCTGGGGGTACATTACTCATTTACTATCTTAGGACATTGACAGATTGTCAAACCCTTTAAACACCTTGGAGCAAAAGCACTTAAAGAAACATGACAAAGCCAGATTTGTCTCAATCTTTTATTTTCTAATTCTAGCAAAAATATATCCTGTTAAATTCTTCTTTTTTCCCAAAACAAGTCTCAGTGAAAAGCAGTACATTTTGATTGCAATATTTGCAAAGGCTGTGTGTCACAAAACATCAGCAAGAGAAAAGTTTATGGGAAGATATTATCGAAGCATTCTTTAAACTAATCGGTGTTCATCAAATTACCTACTCTTTGTTTTTATACAGTACAATAAATGAATGATTTGATAAAAGTAATGTCAGTGCAAAAACAAACTTTAAAATTTAGATACAAATATAAGTACAGTAGCTTCTTTGTAAAGGATGTCAGTCAGTGGCATTTGGAGTCAAAACATAATTAAGTGAGACAATACATTTTAAGCACTTAATCTGTGATAGAGGTGAGTGCTTGGTGAATGAGTCCAATGCGTATTATTACATATGAAGTCAGAGTTGTTCTGATGTCAATAACATTCAGAGAAATACTGGAAATGTTCATCCTTTCAGCCATTTGGTCTAGAAGACATAGATTTACTGACATTCCTCTACTTTAACCAGACAACATAGCTGGATTAAAAATAATGTTGTCATTTAAAAATGAATCCCCATATTGTATGTGTGTGTGTATGTGTGTGTGTGTGTGTGTGTGTGTGTGTGAATTCAGAGATAAGAGTTAATCATAACTCTGGTAATGGCGTAGCACTTTCAGGAGGAATTTGACTTTTTTGCACCAGAAGAACCTTTACAGAGTAAACACAAGAATCAGAAAAAAATATTGGTAAATCCAGCTCTTTTGATTTTTCAAAGTGATTGCCTTTCCACTATGGAGCAAATTATATAAGAAAAGCTTTTTTCTGTTGGGTAGAAAATGGTGTGATTTTAGAAGGAATGTACTACTTTGGGAAAGGAGGAGTATAACTTACTGAGTTCTCATCAGATCCGTTTGAGGTAGGAAGTTGATTTAATGGAATTACTGTAAGGAAGCGCTGTGGTGAAGTATGGAGAGAGAGAGAGGGCTTCTGAGTTAGGGTGGGCAGGGACACTGGGTTCCAGAGGTAAGGATGAAGCATCCCAGTGGGGAGAAGGATACTGGGAGGGGTGATAGGAGAAAGTTGATGACCACCTTTTTGCCCAAATCAGTCCTGTTTGCACCTCTTTATACATTATATATATATATATATATATATATATATATATATATATATATATATATATATACACACACACACACACACACACACACATTGTATACATAAAGAGGTAAATATGACAAAGATTACCCTTCTATAATTGTTCTTCAGTACTTCCATTTTGTAACCTTGGAGGTGGCTTATTTCGGGCTTATAGATTTTAAGATCTGCCCTCAACATAATCCCATGCTGGTGTGGCTCTGAGCCTGGCCTTCAGGAGGCATTGGCTTTGTTGACTGGATTACTCTATATCTGTTAGAAAACTCCACACTCCTCAGTAACGACAACTTGTTTCTAGCTGTCTGTAGTGTGATAATTCTTTTTAGCTATGCCTCATTTCAGCTTCATGGGAGCACCAACTACCCCTCAACATACACAGTAAAGCTACACTTGTAGTTAGAAAATGAGAAACAGAATCTCCATTTGGGTCAAAGAGACCTTAGAGTACGGAAATAGATTTCCCCGCACAGTGGCTCATCCTCAGAACTGTTTGATGTAACATTATCATTCTTATTTAATTAACTTATTTATTTTTATTTTATGGCTGTGTTGGGTCTTCGTTGCTGTGCGCGGGCTTTCTCTAGTTGTGGCAAGCGGGTGCTACTCTTTGTTGTGGTGCACAGGCTTCTCATTACAGTGTCTTCTCTTGTTGCAGGGCATGGGCTGTAGGTGCATGGGCTTCTGTAGTTGTGGCTCGCAGACTCAGTAGTTGTGGCTCACAGGCTGTAGAGCGCAGGCTCAGTAGTTGGGGTGCACGGGCTTAGTTGCTCCAAGGCAAGTGGGATCTTCCCGGACCAGGGCCCGAACCTGTATCCCCTGCATTGGCAGGCGGATTCTCAACCACTGCACCACCAGGGAAGCCCCCATTATTCTTATTCTAAAGATAGGGAAAATGCCCAAGTGACCAGCTGGCAAACACCAGCTCAGTGGTTGCCAATGGGGGAAGGGAGCAATTTTGCTCCCAAGAGACATTTGGGAATTATGGAGACATAGTTGATTGTCACAGCTTCAGGGGTGGTGCTACTGGCATCTTGTGGGTAGAGGCCAGGAATGTTGCTAAAAATTCTGCAATGTCAAGATAGTCCCCCCCACAGCAAAAAATTAACTGGCCCCAAATGTCATTATTGCCAAGGATGAGAAACCCTACACTAGAGCCTTTACCAGGATACAGTTTTTCTGACTTTGGAGCCCAGCCTTCCCACTCTGTGGTGTGGAAAAGATGGTTCCTCCCAGTATATCTTCTATTTCCAAGGGTCCTGGGAAGTGGAAAAGGTGAGGGAAGAACTTGATTTGCTCCAGAAAGAAAAAGGGAGGAAAAAATACTTATTGATGGTTTCCTCTGCCAGGAACTGTTCAAAGTACTTTACATGGTTTAACTCATTTAACTTTAAGTACAACTCTGTGAAGGAGTTTCCATAATTTATATAACAGGGGGAAAAAAAAGAACGATAAAGTTAAAAAACTTTCTAAGGTCATGGTGCTAGTATTGATCCAGAGCTTGGACTCATACAGATGTGTTGTTTCACAGAAGAAAGCAGAAAAGCTAAGGAAGCCTGTTGGAATACTTTATGTCCACATTCAGGTGCAGAGAGCAGAACTAACCATACCGAGAGAGATGTCTCATGCACACTTTCCTTCTCCTTACCCCAAGGATATCATCTACTCACTCTATTAGCATCTGGGTTATACTTTTGAAATGCAAATCACTCAGCATTATTATAGCATTTTGTTGAATCTAAGACATTATTGGTTGTAAGATGCACTATTTCTTTCATGTGCCACTAAGAAAGGAAAAACACAATTTATAGTGTAAGACACCATCAATTTGAAGAGATATACTCCTAATAACTACACTAATGTGTTTTTAAAATATGCATCTAACAATTCAGCACAAATGGGTTAAGCGACTCCACATGACACTAGGCTGTGCTGTACAGAATATAGTAGAGTATGAGAAGTATCCTTGTCCTCAGGAAATAAAACAAAAGCCCTTTTAAAGTAATCAAATCTTTCGTTCTCATTTCTTAACCCACAGTGCATGTCTAATGAGTAAAGTAGGGAGTCAATGACAGCTTTAGGTCTTGTTCACTCAGTAGGACAAGTGTTATCAACTATGGGAAGAGGAAGTTCTTTTCTGTTGGAAGGAACTACATAATTTAAGTTGAAAAGGCATGATTTGTCAAAATCCAGTTTTCTTCACTGTCAAGTTATAGACCAGTGCCTGACACAGAGTAGGTTCTCAAAAATGTTAGGGGAATGAATGAAAGAATGTGGTAGAATTTTTCTCCTTTCCTTTCAAAATTAAAAAAAAAATGTATGGGTACTTCTCATTTCTTATGTTTACTTTCGTATTCTGTGCTTATGAGGGAGCAAAGCGTTGAGTTTAATGCAGGAACTGAAGGGCCATGGAAAAGGATACTGAAGAGCAAGATGGAAGGAATCTTCTCTAGACATTTTAAAGCAAGTGTTTTGGGTCCCATCAATCTAGACAAAAGTCAGGTTTTGGGATTAGAAGTGAAAGAGCTTATGCTCAGGTAATGGGATGCCATGGTAGTATTTTGTGTGTCAGGGACAGGTATCATCATCTTCCTGCTTTGTGTTGCCCAACACTGCAGTTGGAAGTTCAGACAAAGTTCTGGTTTGCTGAAAGTGACCAGATTCTCTGAAATAAAGGTTTCTAAAGAGGCATTATTGTATTATTTGACCTTGTAATTCTCTTTCTTGTGAAAGTTTCTTGCAAAGATGATCATTTATTCAGTAGATATTTATTGAATCCTTTTTCTGTGCCAGATACTGCTCTGGGCACTGGGGACAGAGTGGTAAGCAAGACAAACAAGGGCTTCCTCTCATGGTGCTTATATTCTAAGGACAAAAAATAAGGCAAAATAAATCAGCAAAAAAGAAAAAAAATCAGATAATGATCCATGCTATGCAGTAATGGAAATAGTTTGGTTGGAAGGGGCTGCTAAGAGGCTACTTTAGATGGGATATATCAGGGAATCCTTTTGGATGAGATCACATCCAAAATGCCTCAGCTGAAAGCAGAGATCTGAATGAACAGAGGGCACTGGCCTTTTGCACATATGGAAGGAGCATTTCAGGAGGAGCAACAGCTAATAAAATGGCTCAAATGTAGGAATAAGAATGGTCAACGTGTGGTGAACAAGGAGAAGAGCATCGTTAAATGAGTGTGGGGAGGTAGGTAGGGCCCGGATCATGTAAGTCTTTATAAACCAGGGTCAGAAGCCTGAAGTTTATTACAAATACATTAGAAAACCATTGGTAATTTTTTTTTTTTTTTTTTGCGGTACGTGGGCCTCTCCCGTTGCGGAGCACAGGCTCCGGACGCGCAGGCTCAGTGGCCATGGCTCACGGGCCCAGCCGCTCCACGGCATGTGGGATCTTTCCAGACCAGGACACGAACCCGCGTCCCCTGCATCGGCAGGCGGACTCCCAACCACTGTGCCACCAGGGAAGCCCCATTGGTATTTTTAAACATGGAAATGACATTATCTGGCTTTCACTTTTAAAGTCCTATTTTTCATGTTGGTGTGAAGAATGCATTATACAGGGAGCAAGAGAGGCAGTAGAGACACCAATTATGAAGCTATTACAGAGTCGAGTGGAGAGGTGATGATGACCTAGACAAGTGTGGGGGGTGATGAAAATAGAGAAAAAATGGATACAGGTTATATTTCAAAGTTGGGTAGACATGACATGCTGATGGATTTGACATGAGGAAACTTAAAGGAATTTAGGACAACACTTAAATATTTAACTTGAGCAGCTGTATGCTGGCAATTCCAGAAGAGTGGGTTGCAGGGGCAGCAGGGAGGGTCTTAAGAATTTTACTTTGGCCCTGTTACATTTGCGATGCCTATTAGACATACATGCATTGAAGAGACAGTTGAATATATGACACAAGAATTATAGGAAGAAACCAGGCCCGAAGATAAAAAGTTGGAAATCATTGCTATATAAATGTTAAAGATATTAACAAAATATCTCTTTTTTACATATCTACAAAGAAATGTATAATATGTAGATAGAAGAAAAGAAAGTGACAGGGTCAGATCCTTGGAGACAGGTTTTATTTTTTTGAGTTAATTGGTTCTATAGACTAAATGTTTGTGTTGAGCACTCAACATTCGTATGTTGAAACCTAATCCCTAATGTGATGGTATCTTGAGGTAGGGCCTTTGGAAGGTGATTAGGTCATAAGGCCAAACCCTCATAGTTGGGATTAGTGCTTTTGTAAGAGACTACAGAGATCTCCATCATCTCTTCCACCATGTGAAGATACAGAGAGAAGAGGGCCATCAATGAACAATGAAGAGGGCTCTAACCAGACATTGAATCTGCTAGCACCTTGATCTTGAACTTCCCAGCCTCCCAAACTGTGAGAAATGTTTGCTGTTTAAGCCACCAATCTATGGTAATTTGTTATAGCAAACTAAACTGACTAAGACAGCAGCCAATTTTTATGTTGACAGTAATGATTCAGTAGTGGGGCAGCCATTGAAGATATAAGAGAGAGAAGGAGTAATTACAGATGGTGAATTTTTGGAAATGTGGAGAAAGATGGTATTCCGAGCATTACTGGAAGTGTGGGCCATTGTTGAGAGCAGTGACATTTTGTTCGATGTAACAGGAGAAATTATGAGAAAAGATGTGAGATGATGAATTTCGCTGGTGGGAAGATGAAGGCACTGCTTTTTTTTTTTCTTTAAATCAATAGAGTATGAGGCAAGGCTATTGGCTGTGAGTGAGATGGTTGGACAGAGTGCAGGTGTTGGAGAAGAGAGTGTAAGATGTGAAATAGTTTGAGTGAGTGAGAAAGTAAATGAATTAAAGCAGTATAATATGATTGTTGGACTGTGTTGGTTGATCTTTTCAGGTTTATGATCATAAATTATAAGGAATAACAGCACTGTTATGTAATGTAACAGCACTGTTATGTAACAGCACTGTTGTGTAATTTTCTCACCAATGATCAGCTACTTGGGTGCATCACAGATATATAGGTGGGTCTAAACAAGATTGGGGCTTTCCTTAGCATGCCAGTACTGGAAGAAAAGGGCAGGCAATGACAAGAAAGATGGAACAGTGCAATCTTATCTGTGTGAAGCCTCAGAAGAAATGGCTGATGATTGTATGTGGTAAGCACCTTCTGTATAGCAGATTACCTTCTGTAATGGCTTCTAATTATACAAACTTCCTGGTATTTACACCCTTGTGCAATTCCCTTACCTTGTGTGTAGACTGAACCTAGGGACCTTCTCCCTGTAAATAGAGTATAGCTAAGAAGATTGAGTCATTTCTGAGATTAGGTTACAGAAGACTGTGATTTCTATCTTAGTAGTATCATCTCTCTTCTCATTTTCCTGCTCTGATAAAGTAAGCTGCCCTGTTGTGAGATGCCCTATGGAGAGGTCCACATGGCCAGGAACTTAGACTGGCCTCTCACCAACAACCAGTGAGAAACTGAAGTCCTCATTCCAACAGCCTTCAAGGAAGTGAATCCTGCCAACAATTTAGAAGAAGATCCTCCACCAGTCAAGCCTTTAGATGAGACCACGGCTGTGACCAACCTCTTGATTGAAGCCTTTGTGAAAAACCCTAACCTGGAGGTCCCAGCTAAGCCACGTCCAGGTTCCTTAC
The DNA here is from genome assembly GCF_964165515.1 of Mesoplodon bidens. Taxonomy (NCBI): domain Eukaryota; kingdom Metazoa; phylum Chordata; class Mammalia; order Artiodactyla; family Ziphiidae; genus Mesoplodon; species Mesoplodon bidens. The sequence goes on from NC_138165.1 coordinate 98,862,629, forward strand.
TCACAGAAGCTATGACATGACAAACCTTTCCTGTTTTAAGCCATTAAATTTTGAAGTGATTTGTTATGCAGCATCAGATAACTGGTACATGACATAATGAATGAGTCAGAGGACTTGAAGAGAGTTAAAGAACAAGTGGAATGGTTATACTAGAGCAGATAAAAACAGGAAATTGTGGTCATGGTACTTGAAGTCAAGATTTCAGGGATGGTGCAGATAACAATAATGACAAGGTCAAGGAGATGACTACAGAGATCGTGGCTAAGGTGAGGTGAAGGAATAGATCTTTGGAAGTTAGAAGACCAGGAAACCTAGAAGTCAAGGTGTTAGATCAGCATGGATGCTGATAACATCAAACTACTGACAGGAAAAGAAATGGAAAAGAAGACTGTGTGAAATATGAGCCCCTTGTTTTCCTGAGGGTTCTCTGACCTTATAAGGTAGGTCTATTTCCAAGATACACCATGGCTATGAATATGACACCATAGCCTGTGCTCTGATAATCAGACACACCTGCTAGAGTTTGCAGTATAGGTTGGGGAAATGAAGAAATGTGGGACTGCTGCATCCATTCTAGAAATGATGATGGCAGCAGCTCCTTTTGGTCTCCAGCAGCACCATTATCCAGTCTCCAGTATCCAGTCTCAGTGAGACCGGGGTGGAAGCTGTGGATTATCTGTATAGGAGTGGGGACAGAAGTAGGTTCATGGGGCCAGAATTGTGCCTCCCGTGAATCCTCTAGTCTTCCTAGGGGTTCTGTAAACTACCTGTAAGTTCACTTTTTGGCATAAGTTAGCCAGAATTTACTCCCTCTCTTTCAGCTAAGAGTCCTGACTGACAGTGGTGTGGTACAATCTGATGGCATGAACATCAAAGAAACTGCGGAATGTGTGATGTGAAGACCATGTAGAGGGACTGAAAGGGGAAGTGGTTTTGTCAAATAACAAAGAGTTATTCATAAATATACCATGAAATGTACCTATAAGGATGTTCATTTTAGTCTTATTTATAATAGCAAAATAAAGAGTTGCTTAAAAATATGCTCTGTAGAGAGTTGCTTTAAAAATTTAGCCAAAAATTATGCTCCTTTAAGTTCTTATAGGAAATTACAATGCTGTGTTCTTGAAAAATTAATGACATGGAAGAATGTTTAAGATTTATTGCCAAATAAGAAAAACAAGATTATAGGACAATATATACAGTGTGAACTCAATTTTGTTAATAAAACTGTAGAAGTCTGTATAAAAATACTAGAGGTATATGTTAGTAACATGTTAAAAGTGATTGTCTTTGGAGAATAGGATTATAAATCATATACATTTTCTTCTTTGTGCTTTTAAGTATTTTCAAATCTTCTGAAAGGAGTGGTTTAAATGTTGTAATTTAAAAAAAGTTAAAACAGAAGTGAAATTTTGATGATAAGTATTTCCTCCAAAAATAAATTGGGGAGTTGGAGAGGGCTTTCTTACTTGTAGTCCAGCCATGGTGATAAGATTCCTGGCCCCCAGATTCTCCATCATGAATTCTGCAGCTTTAGTGCTGAATTGTGTCGTGGGGTGCCTCCCTGGGGATGCAGAAGAAACTACCGTGGTCTCTAGTATACGTAGTTTGACTGAAAGTGGAGCTTTGGAATGTTTTCCTTGGGTGACAAGGAAAAGTATAGAGGTAATCTGGAATAGTTGCCTTTCAAAACCAGGTAAGGAGACACTAATTTTGCTGAAAAATTCACTAGGTCTGGGAAACTTTAACTAGTCCTAATTCTAAGCTCTGATTCATAGGGCAGTTTTTAAATTTTAAAAAATGTCTATATTTTCTTCCTGTTTAAAGGGTTAGTAAAGATTTATTTTGTTGAAACATGTGGGTTAGTTTCCATAACATTAGTTTCCAAAAGCATTTTGGAAGTCTTTTTCTTTCCATAGATGGAAAGTTTCATGAAACCCTGTTTATCTTGAAAAAGTCTCTTTCCACTATAATACAGAACACAGAGAAAAGAAACACTCCCTCAAAAACCAGAGCAGTGTTCACTCAAGAAAAATAATCCACTTGTTGAATCTTTATGCAGCACCAATACACTAAGGTTTTTTTAGATGTAACCAGGTCAAACTTAATATACTTTAAACTGCTTTTTAAAAAAAGATAAACTCTATTTTCTCTATGTATTTCAACAATTTTATTTTAAAAAATCTATATTAGATAAGACATATGTGCTGTAAACAATACAAAATAGCTAAAATACATTGCTTTTATAAATTTAACATCATAATCAGTTGCAGCTGTGTGGTACCCAAACACTGGAAGAGTGAACACAGAGAACTTCATAAACTTTGAAAGTGAATACCACACTTTTTCTTTCAAATTTGGCTAACTTAATACTGCAGAATCCTTATAAGAAGTTGGCTCTCATTGGCTTTGCCTTTTTTGGACCATTGAGAAACTTTGAGGTCATTGTTAGGATGGGGCCTGGGCTTCTTTCTGATCTTCAGGTCAGGTGCCCTTGGATTTTCACCAAATCTAATGAATCCATATTATCAACATCCTGACTTCAGTAGTTTCTTGGGGGAAGAATATTGGCCATAGCCTCCTTAGAGGTTAACTCAGAACTAAAATCACTGCCTTGATTTTTGAGGTTTTAAAAATTTTTAATTTTTTGGTGAATCAGAGAGTGGACAACTTTCCAGCCATCTGAGACCATATCCAGATAAAGAATTCCATACAGAGTTGCTCAGAAGCAGGTTATCTATGTAGAATTCTTAATTTCCCAGAAGTTTTAGGAATTGTACATGTGGTCTGTGTATTGTGTATGAGTTACCTCTGTGGAAGATGGCTCCACCGTGTCCCATAAATAATTAATGTATGTCCAGAACTTAGCACCTGCACTGCTAGTTTCCATTTAAGAGCTCCTGTTTTAAAACCTTCAAGTTGTGCTGAAGACCAGGATCATTTCATGTATGAGAAAATGAAAGAAATTGTGTCTTTCTTCAGATGTGAGAATGTGCTTATATTCTTTATTGTGCTTCCTCTGTTTCTTTTTCTCCTTCTGATATTTGTGTTGCTTAGGTGTCTTGGATCTCTCCTTCAGTTCTCTTAAATCTTCCGTAATTATTTCTACCTGTGTCTTTCTTTCATTTGATTTTTTTACAGACAGTTTTTGAAAGCAATTTTAGGTTTAAAACAAAATTGAGAGGACGGTACACATATTTCCACCATACCCACTGCCTTGCCTCCCATGGGAAGAGCCTTCCCCATTACCAGCGTCACTCTTCAGAACGTTATATTTTGTAAGCAAGGATGAACTTACACTGATGCATCATAATCACCCAAAGCCCATAGTTTACCCTACGGTTGGTTTTCTCTTGGTGTTATACATTCTATGGGTCAGACCACTGTATAATGGCATATATCCATAATTATAAAGTTATACAGCATATTTGCATTGCCCTAAAAATCCTCTGTGCTATGCTTGTTTATCTTCCCACCCTCCCAGAAATGTTGATATTTTATTGTCCCCAGAGTTATACCCCACCTGATTTTCCGTTTAACATCTTTATTGGAGTATAATTGCTTTACAATGGTGTGTTAGTTTCTGCTGTATAACAAAGTGAATCAGCTATACGTATACATATATCCCCATATCCCCTCCCTCTTGCGTCTCCCTCCCACTGTCCCAATCCCACCTCTCTAGGTGATCACAAAGCACTGAGCTGATCTTCCTGTGCTGTGCAGCTGTTTCCCACTACCTATCGATTTTACATTTGGTAATGTATATATGTCAATGCTACTCTCTCACTTCGTCCCACCTTACCCTTTCCCCTCCCCGTGTCCTCAAGTCCGTTCTCTATGTCTGCATCTTTATTCCTGTCCTGCCTGAATTAGTTCATCAGAACTAATTTTTTTTTTAGATTCCATATATGTGTGTTAGCATATGAATTTTTTTTTCTTTTTCTGACTTACTTCACTCTGTATGACAGACTCTAGGTCCATCTACCTCACTATAAGTAATTCAATTTTGTTTCTTGTTATCACTGAGTAATATTCCATGGTATACATGTGCCACATCTTCTTTATCCATTCATCTGTCGATGGACACTTAGGCTGCTTCCATGTCTTGGCTATTGTAAATAGTGCTGTAATGAACATTGTGGTACATGTCTCTTTTTGAATTATGGTTTTCTCAGGGTATATGCCCAGTAATGGGATTACTGATTTTTGAGAAAAAAAAAATTCAGATCTTAACAGTTACCATCTACCTTAATTTATTTACTAATTTTTTTTAAAATTCCAAATTTCAAAATCGTATTTTTTTGTTTTTTTTTTATTCCAGAAAACCTCTTTTTCTTATCTTGATTTGCATTGAGCATTCTTATTATGTTGTTATTCAAGTTATTTTCTGCCTCCACCAGCAACTCTGTTTCTTTAGGGTCAAATCCAGGCATTCACTTTGTTCTTCTTCACAGCTGCCAACCTCCCTTATGTGAATTACTCTTACTTGATCATCCAGGTTCACTTCTAATTAAAAAGACTCCATGTATCATGTATAAGAAAAGAGATGTCTCTAGAGTGGCAGCCAGCTGTCCCTGTAGAGGCACCAAAGAGAGCCTATTTTCTCTGTTTCCCAGACTCCTCTCCCTTTCTCACTACTGGGAATATAGAAAATTCAGACCGGTTTTTTAATAGATAGAAAGACCTGGTACCCTTATCCTGTGAATGTTCACCTCTTCTGCAGAGTACAGGGTTCTTCTGGAGCCAAGTTCTTTAAATACCATGGCATTCAGATCCTTGGAGTCTCTTCATTTTCTTCCATCAGGTTCCCATCTAGCCCACAAAGGAAAGACTCCTGCAATAGCTCTATTACTGGTACCCTTAGACCCCATCTATTTGTTGGCTCCTGCAGGAGAGGTGTATGGGTTGGAGCTGGCGTTAGGCTAAAGAAGCATGGGAAGTAGTCATCTGCTCTTTCTAGAATCTGTTTTAGGAAAGAAACAAAAATGAAAACAAACCTCTTTCAGTGAGAGGATTCATTTTAAGATCATGATGTGTATCTTACACAATATGCAGAAAGCTCTGTTGGGTTGGCATCCTCTGAATTATAATCATTATCTGTTTCCATATTTTATTAATGCAATAACATATTCACGGTGGTAACACTTGAACCACTATAAGATACTAAAGGAATGAAACATTACTAAAGAAAGTCAAATTACACTCAGCCTAAGCTTTAGTGTTGTCTGTCTTTATTCTATTCAGATACTTTGAAATGTAAACTCATGAATGATTTCCATAGTAACATTATAAAAAAACAGATTATTCTATTAATCAGGATAGCTGACAAGACTAGTTGAAAGAGTTTACTGGTTATTTCTATGTTAGGTCAAGTGGAGTTATTCTAAACCTTATATAATAGCATAGAATATATTTTAAAGTATTTTTATGAATAACATTATAAATGTTTCACATTTTGCAAAATTCAGCATGTTATACTTCAAGCTGATAATAATTGTGTTTATTTTACTTCTCATAAAAATTTGTTTTTCCTCTTTTATTCTGTGACTGTTTTCCTATTGAAGAGAGGTCTTGTTTTTCAACTTCTTAGATATTCCTAGTAGAGACAATTTTCATGCCTGAAGGGCTGAGATTTGAGACTCTCTCAGCTTTAATTTGTTTCTCTTTAGAGATCAGTGTACAGGAGATAAAATGTGAACAATATGAATCTAGAACAAAACTTTATGGCAGTGGAATATCAGAGAATTTATTGTGCTATGTAATATGCAATTCTTGGCACAAGAGTGTGTACACTGCTGATTTTACATTGTCTTTTTCCTTGTTTAATGGCTCCAGAAAAGACAAAGATTCTAGTTTCACAAAGTGTTATCCTCAAGTACAGAGGTTTTTAAATATTGTGTATCTTATTTATTATGAACTTGCTTTGCTTCTATTCTTCAGGCCCTTTCTAAGAAAATATTTTTATATTGAGAAGTTAGAAAAATGGATTTCTCACTTATGTTTCAGTCTGAAAAATAGATGTTTTAGATATTTTGGTAACTATCATAAAAGAAACATACCCCTTATACGCTGGTGACTCCTAATATTTTTTCCCATTCTAGGCATTTCTCTTGAACTGGAAATGAAATTCAACAGCCCACCTGGCATCTCTACTAGACTAAGAGGTATCTTAAATGCTGCATGCCCAAGTAGAACTCTTTGTTTCCTACCTGTAGGAGTTTAATGATGTTTCCCCTAAAGTTACATCTATCTAGCATCTCAGAAAGTGACCTCATTTGAAATAAAAGACTTTGAAAATATATTTAAGGTAAAGACTTCAAGACGAGATCACCCTGGATTAGGGTGGGCCCTGCAGCCAATGACAAATGTCCTTGGAGACAGAAAAGAAGAATACAGAGACACAAGGAAAAAGGCCATGGGAAGATGAGAGAAGACATCAGAATTGTGCTGCCACAAGTCAAGGACCATCAGGAGCCATCAGAAGCTGGAAGAAGCCAAGATGTATTTTCCCCTAGAGTCTTTGGAGGGAATGTGGCCCTACCAATGCTTCGATTTCAGACTTCTGGCCCCCAAAGGTATGAAAGAATAAATTTCTGATGTTTTAAAAGACACCTAGTTTGTGACAATTTGTTATGGTTGTCACAGGAAACTAATACACGACCTCTTCCAAAACCTGTTATTCCTGTCTTCCAAATTCAAGTCAATAACAACTCCATTCTCAAAATGTTGAAGGCATCCATGACTTGTCTTTTTATCTCACATTTAAAATCCAGTTTATTAGCTAATCCTGTTGGTTTTACCTTCCAACTATAACTGAAATTCAACTACTTCTCACCACCACCACTACTATAGCCCTGGTCCAGGACACCTTCATCATTTGCCCATCTCAGCAGCAGCCTGCTAGCTGGTCTTCCTAGTTCCACCTTTGGCCCTCCCTTTTACAGAGTGGATTCTTCATGTAGCAGCCAGGGTTATCCTTTTAAAGTTGAGTCAAGCCACTCCTCCACTCAAAATTCTTTATGGGTTGGATGTCTGTCTCACTGAGGGTTAAATCCAAAGATTCTGCCAACTTCCCCATGATCTGCCACCTCTCAGTGTCACTCAGCTCCTTCTCTACCATTCCCCTGACCCCACCTCTGCCCTGATTCCCACACATACAGCTACGCTGGTGTCTCTGCTCATCATCTCAGGGCTTTTGTACCAGATATGTCTTCTGCCTGGAATGATTTGCTTGGTTTGCCCACCTCTTCACTCTCCTCCTGTCTTTGCTGAAATGTCACCTGAGGCTTTCTCTGATTCTCCTATAAAAATAGCCCCTTTCACTCTCTGTCTCCTTCACTCCATCTTTTTCATAGTAGTAATCATGTCTTGGCATGTTATTTGTTTATTGTTTGTTGTTATTTATCCACAGCTGCCTCCACCCCTGCCTTGAGTCCAAATCTCACTAGAGTAAGAGCTGTGTTTTATTCAGTAGTGCAGTATTATAACCCCAGTGCCTGGTACACAGCAAGCTCTCAGTAATTATTTATTGAATGAAAGGGCAGCTCAGACTGTACCATGAGACTTGTTTGTTAATACTTACTTTTAATACATCACAAAAAATCAGACACGCTCTCTATAGCTTCTTTATAACCTGTTTGAGAATTTATCAGTAATTGAATATTATTCTAAAGGAATTAAAAAATCATTTTAACATACTGGGCTTACAGATGACTATTCAAATCAATCCACATATGCTGTATCTAAAAAATAATCAGAACAGCCAAAAGAAAAGATAAAAAGACCTTTCCATCTCTCTAGGATTCTCCATTTGTGACTCAACTTCACCAGTATTCTCTTATGCAGCTTTCATTTGCTTTTAAAGTTTTTGTTGGCAATTAAGCTGACCCAGTTAAAATGTAGCAGGTCTGATCTTTGCTCTATTTCTTTTACTTCAATGACATTAAAATTTTTTACAAGGCTGGGAGCCAGAGGAGATGTCAGCTCCCCTCTGCCCTCCCTCCATCACCCCATTCCTCCCTGTTTTGCTCTGACGGCTACACCCCTTATTAAAGCTGTCTTTGCAAAGCATACCAGACATATGGATGGCTCAACTGAGGACCCTCAGCCTTGATTTCTCAGCACATTTCAAGCTTGTACTTTCTCCTCTTGGTTATTCCATGGTTTTCCCCCTACTCAGAGACTGACCTTCTCCCCCCTCTCCATAGCATCTGTTCCTCCTGCTCTCTAAGAATGACATCTCTAATCCCAACCTCTCTTGACATCTGTTCCCACAGACCTGTGTGTCTGGTGGGCATTTTCATTTGAGTGCTTTGTCATTAACTGTATCTAAAAATAAACTTTCTCTATTCTCCATCAGTTTTCCTCTCTCTCTTTCTTTTCTTCTGTCAGTGGTGTTCTTAATCTCTCAGCCTTACAGGCTCTAAACCATGGGCTCATTAAAAATTTTTTTCTTCTTGAATTTGTTTTGTTCACCCAGAGTATTCCAAGCAGTTTTCTTCCTCAAGCTGCTACTCATTCACCAATTCATTTTCATGTCTATACCCTCCATTAAAACATGCTTATCACCATGAGCTTAAGTGTTGAGGACACTTACATAGGCTATTTAACTCCAGATTTTCCTCATTTGTCAGATATATCAACTTTTTAAAATAAAACATCTGATTATTTTATTCTTTCTACCACTAAACAAGGCTGAAAGTCTTTAGGATCTCCCTAGCCCTATAGATAAAATTTAAACATCTTGTGCTTGAATAACAGGTTTCAACCCAGTCTTTTGTCCAATACTGTCCTAATGCCTTTTCTTTCCCCAAACTCACTGCTGCAGACAGTCTGATTTCTCATTGTCCCTGAACCTGCCATGTGCATTTCCACCTTCATGCTTTCATTCTACTATCCTTTCATTTTCTCTGACTTCATGCTATCTGTCTTTTAAAATCTAGATCTATCCACCTTTGCAAGTCCCATTAGCCTTCAATTATTTCTCTTTCCTCAGAGTTCTTTTCTAGCACTTATTGTCCATGAATTTCAAATGTATTGTAGATATCTTTTTATATTCTTCCCGTTTCTTTTTTTTTAACATCTTTATTGGAGTATAATTGCTTTACATTGTTGTGTTAGTTGCTGCTGTATAACAAAGTGAATCAGCTATACATATACATATATCCCCATATCCCCTCCCGCTCGCACCTCCTTCTGACACTCCCTATCCCATCCCTCTAGGTGGTCACAAAGCACCGAGCTGATCTCTCCGGGCAATGCAGCTGCTTCCCACTAGCTATCTATTTTACATTTGGTAGTGGATATATGTCCATGCCACTCTCTCACTTCCTCTCAGCTTACCCGTTCCCCTCCCCCTGTCCTCAAGTCTGTTCTCTATGTCTGCGCCTTTATTCCTGTCCTGCCCATAGGTTCTTCAGAACTTCTTTATTTTTTTAGATTCCATATATATGTGTTAGCATACAATATTTGTTTTTCTCTTTCTGACTTACTTCACTCTGTATGACAGCCTTTGGTCCGTCCACCTCGCTACAAATAACTCAGTATCATTTCTTTTTATGGCTGAGTAATATTCCATTGTATATATGTGCCACATCTTCTTTACCCATTCATCTGTTGATGGACACTTAGGTTGTTGCCATGTCCTGGCTATTGTAAATAGTGCTTCAATGAACATTGTGGTACATGACTCTTTTTGAATTATGGTTTTCTCAGCGTATATGCCCAGTAGTGGGATTGCTGGGTCATATGGTAGTTCTATTTTTAGTTGTTTAAGAAACCTCCATACTGTTCTCCATAGTGACCGGACCATATCAGTTTACATTCCCAACAACAGTGCAAGAGGGTTCCCTTTTCTCCACATCCTCTCCATTTATTGTTTGAAGAGTTTTTGATGATGGCCATTCTGGCTGGTGTGAGGTGATATCTCATTGTAGTTTTGATTTGCATTTCTCCAATGATTAGTGGTATTGAGGATCCTTTCATGTGTTTGTTGGCAATCTGTATGTCTTTGGAGAAATGTCTATTTAGGTCATCTGCCCATTTTTGGATTGGGTTGTTTGGTTTTTTGATATTGAGTTGCATGAGCTGCTTGTATATTGTGGAGATTACCCCTTTGTCAGTTGCTTCATTTGCAAATATTTTCTCCCATTCTGAAGGTTGTCTTTTCTTCTTGCTTATAGTTTCCTTTACTGTACAAAGGCTTTTAAGTTTCATTAAGTCCCATTTGTTTATTTTTGTTTTTATTTCCATTTCTCTAGGAGGTGGGTCAAAAAGGATCTTGCTGTGATTTATGTCATAGAGTGACTGCCTATGTTTTCCTCTAAGAGTTTGATAGTGTCTGGCCTTACATTTAGGTCTTTAATCCATTTTAAGTTTATTTTTGTGTACGGTGTTAGGGAGTTTTCTAATTTCATTCTTTTACATGTAGCTGTCCAGTTTTCCCAGCACCACATATTGAAGAGGCTGTCTTTACTCCATTATATATTCTTGCCTCCTTTATCAAAAATAAGGTGACCATATGTGTGTGGGTTTATCTCTGGGCTTTCTATCCTGCTCTGTCGATCTATATTTCTGTTTTTGTGCCAGTACCATACTGTCTTGATTACTGTAGCTTTGTAGTATAGTCTGAAGTCAGGGAGCCTGATTCCTCCAGCTCCGTTTTTCTTTCTCAAGATTGCTTTGACTATTTGGGGTCTTTTGTGTTTCCATACAAACTGTGAAATTTTTTGTTCTAGTTCTGTGAAAAATGCCAGTGGTAGTTTGATAGGGATTGCATTGAATCTGTAGATTGCTTTGGGTAGTATAGTCATTTTCACAATGTTGATTCTCCAGTCCAACCACATGGTATATCTCTCCATCTGGTTGTATCATCTTTAATTTATTTCATCAGTGTCTTATAGTTTTCTGCATACAGGTCTTTTGTCTCCTTAGGTAGGTTTATTCCTAGGTATTTTATTCTTTTTGTTGCAGTGGTAAATGGGAGTGCTTCCTTAACTTCTCTTTCAGATTTTTCATCATTAGTGTATAGGAATGCAAGAGATTTCTGTGCATTAATTTTGTACCCTGCTACTTTACCAAGTTCATTGATTAGTTCCAGTAGTTTTCTGGTAGTATCTTTAAGATTCTCTATGTATAGTATCATGTTATCTGAAAACAGTGACAACTTTACTTATTCTTTTCTGATTTGGATTCCTTTATTTTCTTCTTCTTCTCTGATTGCTGTGGCTAAAACTTCCAAAACTATGTTGAATAATATTGGTGAGAGTGGACAACCTTGTCTTCTTCCTGATCTTAGTGGAAATGATTTCAGTTTTTCACCTTTGAAAATGATGTTGGTTGTGGATATATATGGTCTTTATTGTGTTGAGGTAAGTTTCCTCTATGCTTACTTTCTGGAGAGTTTTTATCATAAATGGGTGTTGAATTTTGTCAGAAGCTTTTTCTGCATCTATTGAGATGATCATATGGTTTTTCTTCTTCAGTTTGTTAATATGGTGTATCACATTGATTGATTTGCATATATTGAAGAATCCTTACGTTCTTGTAATAAACCCCACTTGATCATGGTGTATGATCCTTTTAATGTGCTGCTGGATTCTGTTTGCTAGTATTTTTTGAGGATTTTTGCATCTGTGTTCATCAGAGATATTGACCTGTAGCTTTCTTTTTTTTTGTAACATCTTTGTCTGGTTTTGGTGTCAGGGTGATGGTGGCCTCGTAGAGTGAGTTTGGGAGTGTTCCTCCCTCTGCTATATTTTGGAAGATTTTGAGAAGAGTATGTGTTAGCTGTTCTCTAAATATTTGATAGAACTTGCCTGTGAAGCCATCTGGTCCTGGACTTTTGTTTGTTGGAAGATTTTTAATCATAGTTTCAATTTCAGTGCTTTTGATTGGTCTGTTTATATTTTCTATTTATTCCTGGTTTAGTCTCGGAAGGTTGTGCTTTTCTAAGAATTTGTCCATTTCTTCCAGGTTTCAAAATTCTAACCAAATTGTGGCAAGAAAATATGCATTTTCTTTTTCATTCCCATTAAATATTAATAATTTCATAGAAACTTGAGGACTTAACACTACTTCATATGAAGCTTAACCTCTTGTCTCAATCTATCATGCTTCTCTGTGGAAAACAGAATAGTGACCCTCTAAAGATGTCTACACCCTAATTATGGGAACCTGAGAATAAGGTATCTTATGTAACAAAAGGGAGTTTGTAGATGTGATTAAGGTTAAGGACCTTGAAATGGGGAGAGTACCTTGGATTATTCAGGTGACTTCAACCTAATCACATAAATCCTTAAAAGTGGAAAACCTTTTCTAGCTGAGGTCAAAGGGATATATAACTAAGGAAGAGGGATATGCAATATTGCTGACTTTGAAGATAAAGGAAGAGGGCTCAGAGCCATGGAGTGTAGGCAGCCTCTAGGAGCTGGAAAAAGCAAGAGAACAGATTTTTTTCTAGAGCTTCCAGAAAGCAGTATAGTCCTCCTTATGACACTTTTATTTTAGCCCAGCAAGACCTGTGTTCTGATTTCCAGAGTTGTAGAATAATAAATTCAAATTGTTTTGAGCCACTATATTTATGGTAATTTGTTATAGCAGCAATAGAAAATTAATACACTCCCTCACTAAACTGCATAAATCTACCCACATAATGTCAGGTACATCTCTCTGTACAAAGCATTTGCTGTATAAATGATTTTATAATATTGCAAAGTATGGATCTTAAAGCTGTTTTAGTAAAATAGAAATTCTACCAACCTATGTTTTTGTGCATTGGCAGGTCTCAAAATAAAATAAACATGTTTGGAAATCTGAATTTAAATCCTACCTTTCTTCTAAATGAATTGCCTGGTTCTCCATTTTGTTTGAATTAATGCTATCAATAAAAATATACATGTCTGACCTTAGAGAAAATGTATTTCTGTTCAGCTAGTCAAATTTCATAGTTATCCTTATGTCCTGGGCACTTCTTTCCCTGAGGGCTGAGCTGGGAGAATACATTTTGTTTTGAGGATGGAAGCAAGGCATGTCGGGGTCAGCAAGGCATGTGGGGGCAGTTTGGCTGTTCTGTTCAAATACTGTGCCAGGCTCCCCACTGAGACAGCCTCAGCCTGAATATTAGAAGCAGGTGGTAAAAATTATAATGGGAGAACTTTCTACAATAAGAGAGTACAGGGCTTAAAAGCAGATCTGTGAAGTAGCCAGCATCTCCTCGGGGGAGTGACCACTGCTGATATCCAAGAAAGCAAGCAATATTGTTCCCACTGTGAAAATGACAGAGCTGAGCCTTCGCCAAGGTTTACCAGGGTATTTCTCAGCAGCTGAGGAATACTGGAAGAAAGGGATAATATGTTATTATCTCCGTGAGAGCCTTATAGGAACTCTTGCCAATTTTCCTCCCTCAATTCTTTTTCAAGGACCACAGGTAATATGCTGTAGCCTTATGAAATGAGACCAAGGTGATCAGGTGCTTTTAATACTACTTTCCTGGTCTTTTCTCCTGCTAATAATTTTTGTCTCCTGTTATTTTAATAGCATCTTGTCATATTAAATTTGGTGAAGGAATGCAAATCTCACAAAATAAAAAACGAGGTGGTTGAAATCACTGACTCTAAAGAAGCAATGTTAATTTTCAGAAGAGTGTTACCCTAGTGACTTCTAGATTAGAGTCCCCTTTGTTTTATCCTGGTCATATATCAGATTTATTTTACACATTAATGAATTGGTCAGTGATAAGCTAAGTATCATTAAATAAAACAACAAATTATAACTCAACAGAACCACACATCAATGTTTTTTCTCTGTTCTCTATTTCAAGGGGAAAAATAATGACCTCCAAACAAGCTTGCAAAAGCTTATTATTTTTTAGAATTCTCTTTAAAGCCTCTCTTGAGGTCTGCTATGTTGTCAGTGCAGACTCAAGAATAACTCACAAGACATCACATTCTGTATACATTGGTGATATGTATTTAAAATAATGGTCCTGAGCCTCTTGTAGCATCAGGTAAACAGCAGAGATGGACATTTTCTCTGTACTCATAGTTAATAAATTAGTAATGAAGTGTAGTACATTTTAGGGAGGTATTTTTCAAAAAAAGTGAAATTAAAGATGGTGCCCATCTCAGTAAATTGCACATCACCTGCTCCGTTTCTCAGACTGACAATTCTGGAGACATGCTTACTTTCTCTTTTTCATGCACTCCACATTCAATCCATTAGCCTATCCCATTGGATCTACCTTCAAAATAGACTTGGAATCTAACCATGTCTTATTACCTGTAATAGTAAATCCCTACACCAGTCCATATCATGTCTCACTTGTACTGCTGCAGTATCCTCCCAACAGATCCCCCACTCCCCCCTTGACCTGCTATTCTCCACACAGCAACCAACACGATCCTTTTAAAATGTAAGTCAGATCATTATACACCTCTTCTCAAGACCTGCAGTGGCTCCCTACTTCACTGAGAGTAAAATCGTGTCTTTGCCCTGTCCTGCAAGACCTAAATGGTCTGGCCCTCTGCTACCTCTTTGGCCCCATCCCTCTCCCTTCATACAATGCTCCAGCCACACTAGCTTCCTTGCAGGCTCCTGCCTTAAGACCTTTACACCTGCTATTTCATCTGCCCCAATTTATTCCAATCTCCTAAGAAACACACAGGGATCATTCTCTTACTTCTTTATGGTTTCTGCTCAGATGCAGCTTTTCAGGAGAGATTTTCCTTAATCATTCTTCCTAAAAATAGTCTTTTCCTATCCTCTTACCCCGTATATCTTTCTTCATGGTACTTATTGCTACTTGACATATCATATATATATATATATATATATATATATATATATATATATATATATATATATATAATTACTGGTTTATTATTTTACTTCTCCTCCAGAATATAAGACCCTTGAGGGTAGAGTGTTTGTTTTTTTACTGTTGCATTTCCAGCATTTGGAACAATTCCTACATAGCACTCAAAAGATCCTCAATAAACTTTTGTTGCATGAGTATATGAATAATGGTGAATGGAAGAGGACAGAGAAGCTAATAATACCAACCTGAACAACAGATAACAGAAATAAATTCAGTCAGCTTTCAGTTAACAAGAAAGGTCAACTGAATAGAAAATATCATTCCCCAAATTCATTGAGGTTTTATGCTACTAGAAAATTTCTTGAATCATTTTGTATTTTCCTTAGAATTTTCAACCCTGATATGGCAGATAAACTTTAGCTCCTTGGGAGAAAAATGTCATGCTAGTAAGATCTTGGGAGTGGGTAGTCTCCAAAGACGACCACCAACAAGGGCTTGCATCCCTCAAACTTGGCTGATCTTGTGACTCATTTGGCCAATAGATTATGATGCCTATGATATACTACCAGTTCCAGATCTAGGCCTTCAGAGACCTTGTGCAAACTTCCATTTTGTCCTCTTAGAAGCCAGTCACCATGTACAAAACTTTAGGCTAGATTATTGAATGACGACTGTCCACAAAAGGAGAGAGCATGTGGAAGAGAACTGAATTATCTCATGTGACAGTCAACACCCAGGCACCATGTGCATCTGTGAGGGCAACTGTCATGGGTCCTCCAGCACCAGTTAAGTCACCCCAGTCAGTACCACAAGAAAAGAGAGGTGCAGCTGTCCCCGCCAGCTCTTAGCCATCATAGGCATACTGAGGGAGGCCAGGGATTGTGTAATACACGTAGCTTCCCTGCAGAGCCCTGCCCAAGTGTCTGATCCACATGATCATCACCAAATAACACAGCTATAATTTTGTGCTGCTGAATTCTGGGGGTGCTTTACTATATAATAACAGATATCTGAAACCATCCTGATATAACATTATAGGAGGATAACTGAGAACACTGGACATCTGAAGTTTACTCTTTGCAAACTATGATCAGGTTTAGTAAAGTGATGTGTGTGTGTGTGTGTATGTAAACATATATATAAATATATATATATAAAACTTTGTATATACACTTTGTAAATATATCTACACATGTTTTTGTCTTTATTTTATTAAAAGGATTGATATAAATACCTCACGGATAAAGACTTGTCAATAATGTTCTATTACTTTTAAATAATAGCCTAGGAGACTACCAGTTTTCAAATACCACCCATTTAATTGTCTTTACTTATTTATTTATTTTTAGTGAAGTAGGAAATTCTTTATTTTCCAAAGAAAAGTGTGAAATGTCCATCAATATTCCTCTGAAATCCCGGAACTCCAGAGCATATAAAATTCCTCTGTCCACTCCTTCCATCTTCTGCTCCTATTTTGAAGAGTTGACAAACTGCAAGCAAATGTGAAATCAGGGGATATATATATCCCCATATCCCTCCCTCTTGTGTCTCCCTCTCACCCTCCCTATCCCACCCCTCTAGGTGGTCACAAAGCACCGAGCTGATCTCCCTTTACTATGCGGCTGCTTCCTACTAGCTATCTATCTTACATTTGGTGCTGTATATATGTCCATGCCACTCGCACTTCGTCCCAGCTTATCCTTCCCCCTCCACGTGTCCTCAAGTGCATTCTTTATGCCTGTGTCTTTATCCATGTTCTGCCCCTAGGTTCTTCAGAACATTTTATTTTTTTTAATTCCATATACACGTGTAAGCATACAGTATTTGTTTTTCCTCCTTCTGACTTACTTCACCCTGTATGACAGACTCTAGGTCCATCCACCTCATTACAAATAACTCAATTTTGTTTCTTTTTATGGCAGAGTAATATTCCATTGTATATATGTGCCACATCTTCTTTATCCATTCATCTGTTGATGGACATTTTGGTTGCTTCCATGTCCTGGCTATTGTAAATAGAGCTGCAATGAACACTGTGGTACATGACACTTTTTGAATTATGGTTTTCTCAGGGTATATGCCCAGTAGTGGGATTGCTGGGTCCTATGGTAGTTCTATTTTTAGTTTTCTAAGGGACCTCCATACTGTGCTCCATAGTGGCTGTATCAACTTACATTCCCACCAACACTGCAAGAGAGTTCCCTTTTATCCACACCCTCTCCAGCATTTATTGTTTGTAGATATTTTAATGATGGCCATTCTGACTGGTGTGAGGTGATACCTCATTGTAGTTTTGATTTGCATTTTCTAATGATTAGTAATGTTGAGCATCATTTCATGTGTTTGTTGGCAATCTGTATATCCTCTTTGCGGAAATGTCTATTTAGGTCTTGTGCCCATTTTTGGATTGGGTTGTTTGTTTTTCCGATATTGAGCTGTATGAGATGCTTGTATATTTTGGAGATTAATCCTTTGTCAGTCGCTTCATTTGCAAATATTTTCTCTCATTCTGAGGGTTGTCTTTTCATCTTGTTTATGGTTTCTTTTGCTGTGCAAAAGCTTTTAAGTTTCATTAGGTCCCGTTTGTTTATTTTTGATTTTATTTCCATTTCTCTAGGAGATGGGTCAAAAAAGGATCTTGCTGTGATTTATGTCATAGAGTGTCTGCCTATGTTTTCCTCTAAGAGTTTGATAGTGTCTGGCCTTACATTTAGGTTTTTAATGCATTTTGAGTTTATTTTTGTGTATGGTGTTAGGGAGTGTTCTAATTTCATTCTTTTATATGTAACTGTCCAGTTTTCCCAGCACCACTTATTGAAGAGGCTGTCTTTTCTCCACTGTATATTCTTGTCTCCACTTCTTTTTAACCATACCTTTATTTTTGAGATTCTGCAAAATGCACTTTGGCTAATTGTTGGAATTAAATTGGATCCAGACAGGTAAAAAAGCTCTTCACGTCTTAGAGAGATTACTGGGCTGTGAGAAGGTTTACTTTATTGATCCTGTTTTATTACTTTTAAAATGGAAAATCATGCTTTTGTCAATCATGTGAAAGAAAGGAAAACAAAATCCAAAGAGTTGCTTTAGTTTGCTCAGAGTAAGGAAAACAACCCACAATGAAGAGAAAATGAAAATAACTTTTAAAGTAAGTTTTTTATCAGTTAGCAATGTGTTTTGTTGTTGTTATTTTTTCTCAAAAGGAGAAAGACTAGCAATTGGTCATATGAGCAAATTATAATTTTCTCAGTAAATACACACTTAAAAATTAAATGTGCTTACCTGTGAATAATGATTTATTATGTATTATTAATGTCAAACACTGTTGTATAAGCTTAAACTCAAAGACTTGCTCTTAATTTATAAGGCAATATTTTTGTCATTCTTCAGGCATGATTAAACACTTATTCTTTAGTCTGTGAGTCTTTTTTGAATTTACTGGTGTTATAAAACCTAAAAAATGTCTCTTCCTCTACTCCACACCTTCAAAACTTTAGGTGCTATCATAGTCTGTTCTTTAGTCAGAGAATGTTTTTCGATATTTTTTCCTTTTCTTATTGAAGAGAACATTTTCCTCTCTATAAAAATGAATTTTGCTAAGGTTTATGGTGAATGCTATTACTGGCATGTTGTTGTGATCACTAGCAGAAAGTTTTATTAAGAGGTTTTGAAAATAATATTTAGCTTGGCTATTTTTTCTGATTATAAACTAGAATAAGTTTATGGGAGAAAAATTGGAAAATAGAAAAAAATAGAAAAAATAAAGCAGGGATACCCATGCTTTCTACTTTCCCAGGAAGAGGTAAATCTTTTCAGTTGTTGTATATATATGTATATTCATAGGTATGGATACCTAGGTACTTTAAAATTGAGCCACCTAAGGGATGGAGTGTTTAAAATTTATTTTTTTAATTTAATATAAACAGTTTTCTGAGACATTATCCTTTTTAAATTTCATATTTGTTGGCCACATATATTTTCACTTTGTCATTGGCCAGTTATTTATTTATTTAATCAATCTACTTTTATTGAACCTTTAGATTATTCCACAATTTTGTTATTACAATTAACACTGTGATGAGTGGGCCTTGTGTACAAATCTTCTTGTACATTTTTTATTGTGTCTATGGGATAAATTTCTTAAAGGATCATTGGATCAAATCATATGAAAGCAAGCTTTACAAAAACAAACTCACGGAAGGTTATGACAAAATCACTTACACTCACTAATTAAAAATGTTCTTATATTCTCTGACAGGTGGATGGATGTGGGGATTTTAGGTAGGAGAAAACCCACATTCCATGTCCAGAGGCATGAAACGACAGGAAACAGTACTTCAGTCTGACTGGAGTTTAGATGTCAACGGTGGTGAGGGGGACAGGGACAGGTGAAAAGGGGACTAGGATGTCATTCAAGGTCTTTAGTCTTATCCTGCAGAAGATGAGAAGTCACCAAAGGGGCTTACAAATTATTGCAATAGAATCAGTCTTTCATTTGAAAAAGGTAACTGGCCAGACAGGAGGGACACAGTGGCCGAAGGCCGGGCAGGTCTATTATGATCGTGCAGTCTCAACACGAGCAATTGAAATGGAGTTATAAAGAAGAACACAGTTGAATTGAAAGACTTAGAGCTCAATCAGCCGAAGAAATGAAGAGGGGGGAGGGCAATGGGGAAGGGCAGGTAATGGGACAGGGAGAGGGGGAAAGGGAGGTCAAAAGGGGGGTTGAGGAAGAGAGGGAGATCGAGAGACAGATATTGAGAGAGAAAAAGTATTGGCCCAGGTCCTCTGAGAAGCAGCCTCTATGATGGGATTAAATGCCAAGGGATTTGTTGGGAGAAGTGACTAACAAATGGGATAGAGGGTGAAGGAGCAGGAATAGGCAGACGGTGGTGAAGTTCTGTGAAACGGGAGAAGAGAGGATGAGGTGGGAGGAGCTCCAGACTGCAGCACAGGTTTGAAGAAGTTTTGGTCACGCTGACATTTGGTCCCTGAGCAAACATTGCCCACTGGAAGAGTCCCACTTCAGGCAGGAATGGGCCAGCACTAATATCCTCATCACGTTCAGTCATTGGCTGGGTGCAGCTTGGGGGAAGCATGGTCTTGGTGCAAAGCAACTGGTGGATACAGTTGAGTGGCAGCTGGGGATCAGTCAACAACACGCCCTCCCAACGGTAGGGTCTCTTGAAATGTCTAAGCTTCACATGTCCATGGTACTGCAGGTGGTAACTGCTTTCTGGATTTCAGAAAGAATGGATGGTACACAGAAAATACTAAGTGTAAAATCAATCCTAGATGTAAGCCTAGGCTTCCAGGGATAATTAAGGGGAAAAAACATTTCTTGTTTGGGGAGAAAACTGTGTTACAGAAAAAGAAGAAATATCTAAATCAAACAGTACTCTTTGCTTTCTTACTCTACCAATCTCTAAGTATGGAACCTTGAAGGAGTGATAAATTCTCTGATTTTCAATTTTCTTTCATTCATAAAGTAGGAATTAAGAATATATTATATTCTTTATACAATGGAGAAAAGACAGCCTCTTCAATAAGTGGTGCTGGGAAAACTGGACTGCTACATGTAAAAGAATGAAATTAGAACACTCCCTAACACCATACACAAAAATAAACTCAAAATGGATTAAAGACCTAAATGTAAGGTCACACACTATCAAACTCTTAGAGGAAAGCATAGGCAGACACTCTATGACATAAATCACAGCAAGATCCTTTTTTGACCCATCTCCTAGAGAAATGGAAATAAAATCAAAAATAAACAAACGGGACCTAATGAAACTTAAAAGCTTTTGCACAGCAAAGGAAAACATAAACAAGATGAAAAGACAACCCTCAGAATGGGAGAAAATATTTGCAAATGAAGCGACTGACAAAGGATTAATCTCCAAAATTTACAAGCAGCTCATACGGCTCAATATAAAAATAAATAAATAAATAAAAACCAAACGACCCAATCCAAAAATGAGCAGAAGACTTAAATACACATTTCTCCAAAGAAGGTATACAGATTGCCAACAAACACATGAAAGAATGCTCAACATCATTAATTATTAGAGAAATGCAAAGCAAAACTACAATGAGGTATCACCTCACACTAGCCAGAATGACCATCATCAAAAACTCTACAAACAATAAATGCTGGAGAGGGTGTGGATAAAAGGGAACCCTCTTGCAGTGTTGGTGGGAATGTAAGTTGATACAGCCACTATGGAGCACAGTATGGAGGTTCCTTAAAAAACTAAAAATAGAACTACCATAGGACCCAGCGATCCCACTACTGGGCATATACCCTGAGAAAACCATAATTCAAAAAGAGTCATGTACGACAGTGTTCATTGCAGCTCTATTTACAATAGCCAGGACATGGAAGCAACTAAAGTGTCCATCAACAGATGAATGGATAAAGAAGATGTGGCACATATATACAATGGAATATTACTCAGCCATAAAAAGAAAGGAAATTGAACTATTTGTAGTGAGGTGGATGGACCTAGGGTCTGTCATACAGAGTGAAGTAAGTCAGAAAGAGAAAGACAAATACCGTATGCTAACACATATATATGGAATCTGAAAAGCAAAAAGAACATTGTCATGAAGAACTTAGGGGAAGACGGGAATAAAGATGTAGACCTACTAGAGAATGGACTTGAGGACACAGGGAAGGGTAAGGGTAAGATGGGACAAAGTGAGACAGTGGCATGAACATATATACAGTACCAAATGTAAAATAGATAGCTAGTGGGAAGCAGCCGCATAGCACAGGGAGATCAGCTTGGTGCTTTGTGACCACCTAGAAGGGTGAGATAGAGAGGGTGGGAGGGAGATGCAAGAGGGAGGGGATATGTAGATATATGTATATGTGTAACTGATTCACTTTGTTATAAAGCAGAAACTAACACACAACTGTAAAGCAGTTATACTGCAATAAAGATGTTAAAAAAAGAATGTATTATATTCTTAACATATAATATTAATTAATTAATTAATATATAACCCTCACATAGCTTTTTTGAGGATTATTTGAGGTTTTATATATATGTCATTGCATGGCACATGCTAAACATTTGGTGGTTATTAGTTTCCTAATAATTGGGAAAAAAGTGTCTTATTGTTTCAGACTTGTGACATGTCCAGAGTGTGTAAGTATAACCTATTCTTCATTTTACTTTGTCCATCACAAACACTCTTTCACCCTCGGAGCTTATAGAGAAGTGACACCTCTGTTCTAGCACACCAATTTTTCTTCTAAGTCTTGCATGATTAATAGATAAAACCTCAGTAGCTAAGAAGATGCTGGTCAGAGAGACCATGGGCAATGCTTGTGTTGCCAAAATGGCCAGAAGTACTGGCACACTCTGCAGCCATTACAATTCCAGATTAAGAAATTCTGGGTGTGGTTAATTCTACATCATTCAAGTAAAAGCCAGGGGTCTTTTAACCTGTGACTTTTAACTGACAAGACTGGTAGTAAAGTTACTGTAGGTAAGCTCAGGGTTTAATTTATTTTTCTTATAGTATCTAGATCAGAGAACGTGTACATATGGGTCCCAAGCACTGAATTTTTTATAAAACTTCCAGATGATTCTATTGTGCAGTTTAATTTTATTTTTTGTGGCTATTATTGTGGTTTTGAGAACCATGGATTTAGATCGCGAAGTATTGCCTTCTTAAGCATCCTCAGTGCCACTGTTAAATATTTAGGCATATTTGTTTAGGCTCAGCATTTGTTTTTTTAAAACATAGTTGAGATGGAAAATATACTTTTCTCAACACCACAGAGCCCCTCTGCTGGGCGCTAAGAGGATTTGGCAAAATGCACCCTGTTTTGGAAGCACGCTGTTTAATTGCACATAAACAACCAGGAGGCAATAGAGAATCCATAGCCTCTTTAGGTTTGTGAACCTAATCCCAGAAGCTCACCTCATAGCCCTCAGAGGTGTAAGGAGAAGATAATGACTTCAGCTTCCTCTTCTGCTAGCTGTCAGGAACTCAGGGTTTCCATTGCATACATAGCAGTGACATATCTAAGCCCAAAGAATTAGACAAATTGTTTTAGAAAAAGATAATTTCCACTCATGGCAATATGCAAACTTTTGAGAACAACACTGAAAAATGATAATTTTCTAAGACTGAATTTAGAATTGCTGTGTAGAGGACATAGTTTGGCTTGATTATCTTTTTAAGTATTTTAGGTATCTATGTGTCTGTCTGCCTATAGTGAGGGTTCTGGGGACCGGACTGAAACAGTCTGTAGAGGTGAAGACTGAACTCAAACATGTTCTAATACATTCCATCTCTCAGCTTACCTTTCACATATTCTCTTGGGAGTGTCAGCAACTTGGCTTCACCCAGACCAGTAAGACTGGCTGATTTCACTCCAGACCACGAGGCAATCTTAGAGAAAAATTCAGAATCTTGACCTTGAAATGAGAAAGCAGAGGACTGAAAATGATGAGCATTTACAGGATCCACCATTCCCTTAGGAAACGTGTACAATGCTCCACGCAGGGGGCTGCAAGAAGAGGCAGTTGCACAGTGAGTTCTATAGTGAAACAATTCTGGCTTTGAACCCTGGCTCTATGATGTATCATAGAGGTCAATCCCTGGGCAAGTTACTTAACTTGGAAAAAAGTTTGGAAACTTGATCTTGAAATAAAGAAGTAAACAGGATTAGAAATGATGAGCTAAGTAGTGACTCCAAATGTAACCTTAACTAGTTTGAATGAGATAATCCTCACTTTTCAAACAATCATGTATTTCACCACCAGGATTTTTAGCCATAATTAGTCCCCACTACCTGTTGAGTTTTGTGTCAAACATGGAATCCTAAAATGCAGAAAGGGAGTGTTTTCTCTTAAAGAGCTTACATTGTAACTGGGAAAACACATTATACCACCTTATTTTGCTTCTCTCTTTTGTGTGTGTGTTCCAAAGTTCAACATGTTCAGATACTAGAAGCAAGTAGATTTTAAAGTAGGGAATAAAGTGATTTTCAGGCCTGAGAATATTTTGGAGGAGGTTTCAGAAAAGTTAGATGAGGAAAAAGTAAAAAAAATGCAGAGCTAATCAGAATGATAATAGTATAGACTTGGCTATAGCAATTTTTGCCCCAAAATGTGGTAAAAATCATTAAAGCAGTGATGGAGCTTTAACGGAGCTTTGGATGGAGGAATCAGAAGGTTAGGCTTGATGTTGGAAACCATGAACAACTTCTAGATGTTTCTTCAGAGTGAGGAAAAGTGCTACTAATTTAACAAAATAATAATATTTTTATATGTTTAGATATATTTTATACATAATATTTTTAAACAAAGTAATAATATGTAAATAGCATTTCTCATGTGCCTACTATGTCCTGGGCATTCCTTTCACTGCTTCATGTGTGTTCATTTATTTAATCATATAACAGTTCTAGTAATAGTTACTTGCAATATGCAGTTTCATGGATAGGAAATAGGAACCTGCAGGGAGATTTCTCTGATGGGGATACACATAAAAGATCAGATGAGGTAAAGATGTCGAGGAAAGGATACTGAGGCAGGAGACTGTAAGACAGCTAAAGGCAGCAAGTCACTGAGTTTAGATGAAGACTGTGGTATTGACAAGTTTTATTGACTGTCAAGGGAAATTTCCAAGCTAAATAAAGTATATAGAAACATATAATGTACCTCCGGCCCTTGACAAAAAGAGGCAAATATTCTCCTCTGTAGAGTAAAATAGAAACTCATTGAAACTTCAAATAACATTGAAGCACAAACACCACATTTCTTGAGTCTCCCCTGAAGTTGTGTCTCAGTTTTAATTCTAGAAACTGCACTTGCCATCATCCACCACATACAAATTTTGTAAAGTGGTACTTCTTTTAGATTAAAAAAATAAAGAATAAGCTTTTATCATTTTATATTTATATCTGCTTTCCAGACAAAATAGCATTTTCTTTCTATTTATTTATAAACTATTTAAGGCATACCAGGAAGTATTGAAAAAGATATTACAGACAACCACGTACCACAATTCAGATCTATTATATTATCTTTTACCATGTTTTCTTTATATCACTTTTTGCTTTTGCTTTTTAACAGCTTTATTGTGTTACAGTTGACATATATTACATTTAACTGTGTATATTTAAAATCTATCATTTGTTAAGTTTTGGTATACACTGACACCAGTGCCACTACCAAGACAGTGAGTATTTCCATCACATGCCTGTATCATTTTTTAAAGAGGTGAAATTTTCCCAATACAGTTCACACCTCAACCCTCCATTCTCATCTCCTCTTTCCCAAAGATCCTCACTATCTTGAAGTATCTTTCCTATGTCGTTGTCTTTTTTTTTTACCTATTAGGTATTCACAGATGACATACAGAGACATTAATACCCTGCTTTAAAAGGTACAGAAATGGCCTCAGACCAAATATATTTTTTGAACTTATTTTATTCCCCACAACACAATGTTTTTGATATATCTCTGATTATACTTGTAGATTAGACTCATTTATTTATCCACTTTATGAAAGTATCTTATTGTATGGAGAAATGAGACAAATTTGGAGTCCAAGTCAAGCTTTTTACACTATATCATGGCTGCCTTCTAAGGTGGTTGAAAAATATAATTTTAAACTCATCAATTGTTAGTAGTATATGGTAGGATTATGGGTGATTTTTATTTATCCTTTGTACCTTTTCCTAATTTCTACATTCTACATAATTAATATGTGTTATTTTTGTAAGAAGAAAAAGTAAAATATCAAGTTGAATAATTGGGGTGCTTTACTCTGTGGCTAAAATGTTTATAGGAAAATATGAGCATGAAAAAATGATTCTGAAAGTATGTATATGCAGCTGAGACAAAGTGAGAACTGAGGACAATTTGGGGGGTGTAGATATCTTTTTATTGTTTTTAAAATTGTTTCCATTTCAGAGAAGGGAATATTCAGTGGGACTCCTCTATTAGAGCTGAAGGAATCCCGTTAGATTTTTATGGGAGACTCCTAATAGACAGTGGTGGATATACTGTGTCATTTTTCTCTAGGCAGATTTTTACACTTATTTATTCTGTGAATGAAAAGTCTCATTTCATCCACAAGGGAGCTGATGGAGTTCATGGAACCAGTTTCCTCTACTTTTTTTCCAAGTTGAGAATATCTGTCTATCTATCTATCTATCACCTTTTTCACTTTTTTTTTTGATTTGACTCATTTCTCATTGATTTTTTTTATTTTTTAATAATTTTTTTCTAAGCAATCCCAAGTGAAATTATTAAATACTTTCCTGAGTGTCTATAACTAAACTAAAAATAGAGGAACAGAATATTTCCCATAATTTTTCCTTATTCTTGAAAAATGTTGAGTTGTATAATTCTGAAATACCTATCTTGGAGGAAACTCAGGATGCATGATATGGTGGGCAAATTTCCCTGCTCTATTGTTAAAGTTTTTATCAATAATGTTGATGAATTATTTTCTTACTTTGTACATTTATTTAACTGGAGGTTGTAATGCTTTTGCAACTTATCACAGTATGGTATTGTGAGGACTGAATGATATTGCTGAAAGGTTGTGTGTCTCAGTTGTCTATGACAAATACCACTGTGGATGAATGAACTCATTCCTCTCTCTTTAAGTTACTCTAAGGTAATATTAACCCTCTTTATAAGGATGTATAATTTTGACATAGACAGGTAGAATAGGTTTATATAGACATCCAAATTCAACATTGTATCTCCTTCCATTTGAGATGTTTTCTTTCCCCATCTATCTACCTGCTTTCTGCATTATTCATCCTCAAAGCATGCATAAACATACTGTCTTTCTTGTGGCAAATGGGTAACTGCTTTTGCCCTCACCCAGAATTGCATATAATATTTACATACTAATATTCCAATTATTTGTAAAATGTGTATGAATTGTAGGTGTACTTCAAGCTGTAGTTAAGTAACATTACATGGTGAAAATTGGTTTACTGAAAAGGAGCAAATTTTCAAAAAGCTGCATTCTATAGAAATATTTTGTATATGTTCTTGGGAGTGAGTGAATAGTAAATACCTCATGTTCAGAAATATCAAAATACTGATTGTAAAAATGCACAAATGTGTGTTATTGACAAATGTGTGACAGTGCAAATGATCATTGAATACTATTAATGTTGACTAGTCTATAAAGGGGAAATCTAATTAACTGATAGCATTGTAGTCTGATTATATACATCCTGTTTTGTTTCTCAAAGGATAATACTAACAATTAACTTAGAATAGTTAAGTAGTAATATATCCAAAACATCTTCTATGATAATCTATTTTTGTAAGTGCTAACAAAAAAAGAAAACAATCCTGAGGATTAATATCTTTTTAAACTATGAGTAGGGCTTCCCTGGTGGTGCAGTGGTTAAGAAGCGGCCTGCCAATGCAGGGGACATGTGTTTGAGCCCTGGTCCGGGAAGATCCCACATGCCATGGAGCATCTAAGCCCATGCGCCACAACTACTGAGCCTGAGCTCTAGAGCCTTCAAGCCACAACTACTGAAGCCCACGTGCCTAAAGCCCATGTTCTGCAACAAGAGAAGCCACTGCAATGAGAAGCCCGTGCACAGCAATGAAGACTCAACACAGCCATTAATTAATTAATTAATTAATTAATTAATTTTAAAAACCCTATGGGTAAATCATTGACATTGTTCACTGTGAATTTCAAAATTATTTTACTTTAAAATAGTTTTGTCCTTTTTTTAGGACATTATTGAATACATAGTTATGGAATTACATAATTATATAATATAGCATCAAATGTTTTATCAGATTTACTCTCTAGTCTTATTATGTTGCCGTTTACCATTCTTTCATGTTTTACTTATAAGATACTGCTTATAAGGAAAGTGTTTGGAGACATTATAATCTTATAACCTCTGTAATACAGATGATTATCTTTACTATAGATTATATTTTTCAATAACACTCCACTTACCAGAAAACACTCAGAATCATACTTGGTACAAAGTCAAATGTCATTTATTGTGGTTTCTAAAGATGTATTTACCTATGTTATTTTAAGTTTTTTAAAAAATATTTATTTATTTATTTTTGGCTGCATTGGGTCTTCGTTGCAGTGGCATCTCTTGTTGTGGAGCATGGACTCTAGGCGCACAGGCTTCAGTAGTTGTGGCACGTGGGCTCAGTAGCTGTGGTACGTGGGCTCTAGAGTGCAGGCTCAGTAGTTGTGATGCATGGGTTTAGTTGCTCCGCAGCATGTGGGAACTTCCCAGACCAGGGGTTGAACTGTGCCCCTTGCATTGGCAGGCGGATTCTTAACCACTGTGCTGCCAGGGAAGTCCCTGGTTAGCTGGTTTTATCATCATTATACAGGTGAGGAAATAGCTCAGGAAGGGTAAATAGCTTGTCCAAGGTCACTTATCAGGCAAGCAGTGGAGATAGAATTCAAACACTGTTGTTCTGGCTTCATGATCTGTGTCCTTTAATCTTCAACATGCTCCCTTTTAAGAAAGAGTTACGGGAGATGGGACGGGGAAGGAATAGAGATGAGAATAAAGCCAGTATTGTGATAGAAAAGCGACCACTCATTCCAACAACTTGACTTTGGTCCACGTAAGCCAATGAAATAATTAGAGAATGACAAATAGACCAGACAATCTTCAAGGGGAAAGCAATGTCTCTGTGCTCTCAGAGATTGATAAGTGCGGCCATGGAGACCCAGGCAGCAGGATTTTTGTTCCCTGCCTTATTTTGTGCTTATGTAGCAGAAAAGTTCAAAAAGGAGTACAATGTACCAACAGGAGCTCTAAGACAGGTGAAAAAGCAGATACTCAGAACAGATGATTATTTTGGCAGAGGAATTGTCACTGGTTTGAAGGGATAAAACAAAAGAATTCTATAGTTTTTTTCTGTTACAAGGAAGGGAAAATTGACTAGTTTACAGACCACTGTGGAGAAAAAAATGAAGATTTTTATTCCCTGAATACTTAATATTCCCAGTGGAGAAAAAAATGAAGAGACAATTTTAAATATAAACATGAAATGGTAGGATGTCCTGAAAAGAGTGGAAAGGAAAAGTAGAGGAGAGGTCAAGAAAATAAAATTAAGGATATCCCTGATGGTGCAGTGGTTAAAAATCTGCCTGCCAATGCAAGGGACACAGGTTCAATCCCTGGTCCGGGAAGATCCCACATGCTGCAGAACAGCTAAGTCCATGTGCCACAACTACTGCAGCCCGTGCTCCTAGAGCCCTTGCTCTGAAATGAGAGAAGCCACCGCATTGAGAAGCCCACGCACCTCAACAAAGAGTAGCCCCCACTCGTCCCAACTAGAGAAAGCCTGCGTGCAGCAGGGAAGACCCAACACAACCATAAATAAATAAATAAATAAATTAGTTGGTCATTCTTTATCTGTGACTTTGTCTTATATTATTCATATTACTATAGGTATCAGGGATGTAATATTCACGTGTAACCAGTATATAGCAGCTGCTATCCTCTTATTATGAAAAATGTATAAAACTAAAGTTCAGAAAAGTCAGGGAAACACAGTTTGTCAGCAGTAAAACTAGGGCATGGGCCCAGACTTCCAGATTCACTTACATTTCTTTTTACAGAGGTAGATTGGGAAAAAGCTCCAATAACATCTCTTCATTAAAAGAAAAAATAATGATAATATGGTATAGAGTGAGGGAGATTATGATATGTATTACTCTGGTGAGAAGTACTGACTTTCAAAATGGAGTCTTCTGAGAGATACCTGGAAAGATGGTTACCTGAGCCAACTGGTCTGCAGCTGTCAAAGCTTTTTATAGAATTCTTGTATTTCCCTATAGAAAAGTTCACTAAAGATATAGAACTCTTGAAGTTTGGGTTTACACCTTGGCTTGGTTGAAAACCTAACCTTACTTTTTAGAAGCTTTTTAGAAGAGAGAGAAACAAAATGAATTTTATTGTTAATTCTTTACTTGGCAAAAGGAGGAGGAGCTGTCCATGGTATCAGATGCATAAGCATCTCTTCACTAGCATGCAGGTTCTCCACCCCAGGTTATAGGAGTCCAGGAACCCAGTAAGCCAAGGTTAAAACAGATGGGAAGAAATCAGAGTGGAAGGACCAGGATGGATTAGAGGCATCTGAAGTTTCAAAGGATCAGGGTTTCTGTGTGGACTTCTATCACCTTGAATTATAGCATCTAGATATTTATCTCACTTTGTTGTTTACTAGAGAAAACATAAAAATTTCTTACCAAAAAAGTTCAAGAGAATTCTCCAGTATAAAAATGAAAAAGGAATTTCTAAGTCCTCTGGAAATAAATGGCATAGACAGTCCCCTTTCTATTTAATTTCTTCTGCTTATTTCAAGAGGCATCCAGATGCCTTCCTTAATTGGATCCAGTTAAGAAAACCCTGATGGAAAATTCAGTATATTGGCCATAATTATCGAATTAGTGAGTCACAGACATGATTAGAAAGCCATTAACACAGCTGTCCAACTCTTGTTAAGGTTATAATTTATTCTAATTATTGAAGTTGTCCCAATTAAGTTAGTGATGTCCACCTCAAACTCAACATTCCCTAACAATATTAGAGTGACTTTTATTTAACACAAAAACTATTCTTGTTAATGTTGGGCAAAGAAAATAATCTCTACCTCTTAAAAGTATGTATGTAAAAAATGCAATTCTTTTTTTCTGGTAATGATTTTGTGTCCTAATATAGAGTTCTTCCTGATGTAAAAGAAATCATATCATGAATCCCAGAAGAGGAAAGTTGGAGGTGATCCTATAAATCTATCTCAGCCAACAGCACTCTTTAAACTTAAAATTGAACACCTCCCCTGAAGTGAACTCTTGTGGCAGTCCATTTAATCTTTGGGAAAATTTAATCATAGGAAATTGTTTCTCATACTACGTTCACTCATTCTTTTAACAAATACTTGTGTGTCTATTATTTGCCAAGGATTGCAGCACAGCACTGTGTATATAGTGGTAAATGAAAGGCCCTCTACCCTGAAGGAAATTAAAATAAGAGCTGAAATATCTGAAATATTTTTCACCCATTAGTCCTTCACCTGCCCTGTAAGCTATAAACACAGATTCTCAAGAAGTTAAAGATCACTGTTATGTGCCTATAAATTCTTTTCCTCTCCTAGATAAGTACTCATTGTTTTGACCCTTTTTTTTTTAAGAATTCTCATATGCAATGATTTCAAGTCCTTTTCCACCCTGTGATTCTTGAAAACCTTTTAGTTTATTTCTACATTCCTTTGAAGTGTTATGCTCAGTATTAAATGTGATTCACCAGGGCAAAGGATAGTTTTGCTCATGTGCTCCCTAAAAGAACTTTGAAAAAGTATGTACTCCTTTGAACATTTTTAGGTAGGCATTTGAAACTTTTTCATCATAAGTATAAATAGCTGTAGTGGATGAAATTTCCAGTATATTAGAGGCATTGATTTTCAAGATAAAATTGTTACATCATTCTTTTTAATGCATCAAAAGGAATGTAAACATCAAGGTGATTTAATATCCACCATTATTCATTTTGAACATACACACATACATTTGTATTTTGTTGATGATTTTGACTCACTCTTATTTCTCCTTGAAGTCATAATTTTATTTTATTTCCTCCACAGAATTTTATCCTAATGTAATATAATTTTTTACTTAATGTCATATATTAATGACACTAATTCTTCTCTGCAACAATAAAATATATTTAATTATTTATTTCTTGTGATAAGGATTTATGTATTAAAAATTTATATGAGTATATAACACAATAATGTCAATATACCACTTGTAAAAGCATAAATGTACTACAAATTTTAATACATGATTAGTAAAAAAAAAGGTAAATATTTATTGTAAGTATTTTTTTTTTTTTTTTTTTTGCAGTACGCAGGCCTGTCACTGTTGTGGCCTCACCTGTTGCAGAACACAGGCTCTGGACGGTCAGGTTCAGAGGCCATGGCTCATGGGCCCAGCCGCTCCGTGGCATGTGGGATCTTCCCGGACTGGGGCATGAACCTGCGTCCCCTGTATTGGCAGGCGAACTCTCAACCACTGAACCACCAGGGAAGCCCTATTTTAAGTACTTTTTAAGATAAATGGGGATGATATTTTAATGAATTACTTACCCTTGAATGAAGGATTTGTCTATTTTTTTATTTTTAATTGTATTTTTTAAATTCTTTTTTAAAATTAGAGTACAGTTGATTTACAATGTTGTGTTAGTTTCAGGTGTACAACAAAGTGATTTAGTTATACACATACATATATTCATTCTTTTTTAGATTCTTTTCTCATATAGCTTATCACAGAATAATGAGTAGAGTTCCCTGTGCTATACAATAGGTCCTTGTTGGTTTTCTACCTTATATCAATATATAGTAGTGTATTTGTTCATCCCACGGTTCTGATTTATCCCTTCCCCCACCCCCACCCACATTTCCCATTAGGTAACTGCAAGTCTGTTTCTGTTTTGTAAATAAGTTCATTTGTTTCTTTTCTTTTCTTTTTTTTAAAAATTAGATCCCTCATATGAGTGATATCATATGATATTTATCTTTGTCTGGCTTACTTCACTTAGTGTGATAGTCTCTAGGTCCATCCATGTTGCTGCAAATGGCATTATTTCATTCTTTTTTATGGCTGAGTAATATTCCATTGTATATATGTACCACATCTTCTTTACCCATTCCTCTGTTGATGGACATTTAGGTTGCTTCCATGTCTTGGATATTGTAAATAGTGCTGCAATGAACACTGGGGTGCATGTATCCTTTCAGATTATGGCTTTCTCCTGATATATGCCCAGGAGTGGGGTTCCTGAATCATATGATAGTTCTATTTTTAGTTTTTTAAGGAACCTCCATACTGTTCTCCACAGTGGTTGTACTAATTTACATTCCCACCAGAAAGGAATCCAAATAGGAAAAGAAGAAGTAAAAGTGTCACTGTTTGCAGATGACATGATATTATACATAGAAAATCCTAAAGATGTTACCAGAAAACTACTAGAGCTCCTTAATGAATTCAGTAAAGTTGAGGGATACAAAATTAATGCACAGAAATTTCTTGCATTTCTATACACTAACAACAAAAGATCAGAAAGAGAGATTAAGAAAACAAACCCATTTACCATGGCATCAAAACAAATAAAATGCCTAGGAGAAAAAAGACCTCTACTCTGAAAATTAAGATGCTGGTGAAAGAAACTGAAGATGAACCTAGGGGTAAGACAGGAATAAAGACACAGACCTACTTGAGAATGGACTTGAGGATATGGGGAGGGGGAAGGGTAAGCTGTGACAAAGTGAGAGAATGGCATGGACATATATACACTACCAAACGTAAACTAGATAGCTAGTGGGAAACAGCTGCATAGCACAGGGAGATCAGCTCGGTGCTTTGTGACCACCTGGAGGGGTGGGATAGGGAGGGTGGGAGGGAGGGAGATGTAAGAGGGAAGAGATATGGGATCATATGTATATGTATAATTGATTCACTTTGTTATAAAGCAGAAACTAACACACCATTGTAAAGCAATTATACTGCAATAAAGATGTTTAAAAAAAAAGAAATTGGAGATGACACAAACAGATGGAAAGATATACCCTGTTCTTGGACTGGAAGAATCAATATTGTTAAAATGACTATACTGCCCAAGGAAATCTACAAATTCAATGCAATCTCTATCAAATTACCAATGGCATTTTTCACAGAACTAGAACAAGAGATCATAAAATTTATATGGAAGCACAAAAGATCCTAAATAGCTAAAGCAAACCTGAGAGAGATAAACAGAGGTGGTGTAATCAGACTCCCTGACTTCAGACTATAGTACAAAGCTACAGTCATCAAAACAGTATGGTACTGGCACAAAAACAGAAATACAGATCAATGGAATAGGAGAGAAAGCCCAGAAATAAACTCACCTATGGTCAACTAATCTACAACAAAGGAGGCAAGAATGTACAATGGATAAAAGACAGTCTCTTCAATAAGTGGTGCTGGGAAAACTGGTCAGCTACATGTAAAAGAATGAAATTAGAACACTCTCTAACACCATACAAAAAAGAAACCTTGAAATGGATTAAAGACCTAAGTGTAGGGCCAGACACTATAAAACTCTTAGAGGAAAACATAAGCAGAACACTCTTTGACATAAATCACAGCAAGATGTTTTTTGATCCACCTCCTAGAGTAATGAAAATAAAAACAAAAATAAACAAATGGGACCTAACTAGTTGTCCTTTTTATTTCTTTCTTTTTTCTTTCTCTGAAGTGTTTTAAACCTTTGAGCAACACAAGGCTGTGGGTAAGTGAGAGCTATGTCCTTCTTTTATAACATGGGAAAATGATGAGAGGGGGTGGGGGTAGAGAGGAATCTTGACCATAATCACTTTCTCAGAAAGATTAGTTGTGAAAAGAATAAATATGGATGGTGATGATCTGGAAATTGATTCCACTTAAAATATTCATGTGCTTGTTCCCTTTCAAGTCTTTGTATATTCCCAGAGGTAATTTATATTCCAATCTAAGGACCATTACTTCAGAGTGTAGTCTAATCAGAATGCAGTAGAATAGGATTTTTATCTTCCTCATTTTAGAAACAATATTTTTATTAATATAACTGAAGATTGTGTTAGCATTTTCATAGGACAAATCATACTACAGATTTATACAAAGCCCACAGTTACCTTTAAATTAACTTTTAAGTCTTTTTCAGCTATTCTCCTGCTGAGTTTTGTCCCTCCCAAATCATGTAGCTGTACAGAAGTTTAAATTTATCTCCATCAGGTTTCAACATCATACATTCAGTCTTTACTCCAGCCCGTTGAGATATTTTTGGATTATGATTCTATGTTCAGTCTACAGAGAGAGCACTTGAAGATCATGGGCATATATTCCTAGGAACTAAAAAATACAACACTTTCAATAATCAAGATATACTTTGATTACACTGGTACTTAAGAAAACAAGTAATTTTTGAGATAGTTTATCATAAAGGAACTAAAAGAGCATTGGATCTGTGGAAAGTGTTGGATTTAGATTTCATTTCTTTCACATCATTTATTCATCAACAAACATGAGTTACCTTTTGTGTGCTGGGCCCTGTGATAATCACTATGGAATCAGAGATGAAGATGATTATACCTGAGCAGAACAAGCATAAAGGAGTTAGACAAACCATTGGTAATAGTAAAGAGTGATAAATGTTATGAAAGTTATATGTACAAGGTGGTCTGGGTACCCAGGAGTAGCATCAAATTCTTATGGAAGGGAAGTGGTAAAGGAAAGCTTCTTAGAATAGGAATCTTTATGGGAAATCTACAATGGTAAATAGAAGCAAAATGTACAAAGAACAGGAAGTATGTGATGAGTGAAAGAAAGCGTATTTCAAGAAAAATGAATAACACATTTGAAGACATGGAAGTATGGAAAGTACCTACTAAACTGTGAAACCTATGGAACATAAAAGATCTGGCTGAAATAAAGTGAGGCTTCCTACAAGTAAAGCAGGGAGAATAAGTAATGTATTCATTTAACTGGCAGAGGGCAACAATAATCAAAGATGATAAAGTTCTCTGAATTATGTGAAAATGAGAATTCTCATTAGCAAAATGTGTGCCTGACAAAGAGGCAGTTGAAATCCTATCTCATGACATCAACATTTTAAGTGTTGGATTTCTAAGCAATTTTACCATTGAGTATATATGTTATCTCTCCCAGGATATCCTTTCTCTCATCTGTTTGCAGAAATTCTGCTTTTCTTCAAATGTCAGATTTGAAGGCCACAACATGCCTACTCTCAGAATCCTCACCACACTTTAAACCTAGTGCCCCATGAATATACCTGCATATCATGTTATAGTACATGGAGTATTTGTTTCCTCAAATGATCATGAGTTCTTTGAAAGCAGGGACCATGTCTTTGTCAGTTTTGTATCCTCATTACCTAGAACTATCACTTTCACTGCTCAAACTATATTTTTTGATTAGATAAAGTAGGACCATTTTAGAGATTGTAAATGGATGTAT
The DNA here is from genome assembly GCF_964165515.1 of Mesoplodon bidens. NCBI lineage: Eukaryota > Metazoa > Chordata > Mammalia > Artiodactyla > Ziphiidae > Mesoplodon > Mesoplodon bidens. Next base: position 98,898,492 of record NC_138165.1, read on the forward strand.
CTGATGAAGTAATGTTCATATTAAGTACCATTACTATTCCTAGGGAGGGAAAACACTGAAAACAGTGAACTACTGACTCTGAGGAAGTAGGATTAGCTACTCACAGAAAAAATGACCTAGTCTCTAAAAATGTACTGCAGGAATTTTAACTACCTACACCTTGGTTTGGCAGGGTTCTCTGGACAATCTTCCTTTTTTGAATTCTAGATCTCTAAGAAAATACTACTTTGGAATGAGACTTTCTTCCTTTAGTTACCAGGTTGTCCCCTAACTTCCATGAAACATGTAAACTTCATATTATCAGGAATAAGATAAGACTTTGTTATAGTGCAGTAACTGGTATATAGATGAAAATGTCATAATTGGATTGTAAGGGTATAATTGATTACAGTGATATAAAATAAAGGGGCTGCATTTCTTGGCTCATGCAGGTATAATTGCCCTTGATAAGAGGGAAGGCTAAACTCAGTTACCCCAGAAACAACAGAAAAATTGACCTCTCACTCAAGCAGCAACCCAGAGTTATAGAACTAATGTTGCAGTCTTTGACTTGCCCTTGCCTCTGTTGAAACCATAGGCTTCAGGGATGATACTTAGTAGCATCCACTCTTCCTCATTACCCCATGTTTTTCCTGCCTGGAGTGGTGAGAACTTTAATTCTGCCTCTCCCTGGATTCTGGAGTGATGGAAGTAGACTTTGAGATTGTTCTCTTTTATTCTCTTATCTGCTATCTATGCATTCTGTATAAGAGCTCAGAGAGAACAATGTCACTTAGTTTTACCTTTGAAAACTTGGAAGCTAGTTTTGAAACAGATTAAAATGTGTATTCTGTTATACACTCTTTACAATATTTGTCCCATTAGATCTTCACAAGAACCCTGAAATGTAAGTAGAAATGTGTAGAAGAAAATTTTTAGGGTGAATTTCCAACTCACAATCCTCTTTCTATAAGAATGGCACACCTTACTCAAAGGCAAAGCCATGTCTGTAAAAGGATACTAAAATGAGACTCTTTTGGTCTTAGAGTTCAGCTGTGGACTCAAAGCTGAGAATAACAATAACAGCTAATACTTACATCCTAAAATAAGATACTAGGTCATCAGTGAAACACTTGTCAAGGGGGTCACCTAAAACTAGTTCTGCAACCATTAGCCCATCTTCAAGAACCAGGACTTTTTTGTAAGTGGAAGATTCATTTCAAGAAAATTGATGGTGGAAACACCTTTGAAGAGAGTTCTTATTGAAGTGCTGTGCGTTTTTTTCTCCTCCCCAGAGGAAAGTTACATTTGTGGAACTACTTGGAAAAGCATGTGTCCCCAAGGGTAGATGCAGGCACAGGTGCCTGATCTCTCCTGGAGACATCAGCATGAGAGGCTGTCTGGAACTGATCCAAAAACAGGGCATGTGGAAAGGGGTTCAGTGGGTGCAAGTTACACATTCATCAATGGCAAATCAAGGACAGTAGTTTTCCTTAAAACACAAAGACCAATGATAAGAGCAAGACGCTTGCCATGGTAAAGGAGTCTCAGCCTAAGAGGCAGGGAAGGTTAATTTTGTGTGTCAACTTGACTGTGTCATGGGGTGCCTAGACATTTGGTCAAACATTATTCTGGGTGTTTCTGGGTGAGATCACCATTTGAATCAACAGAAGAAGTAAAGCAGATTGCTCTACCCAACGTGAGTGGGCCTCATCCAAATTAATTGAAGACCTAAATAGAACAACAATATAAAAAAAAACCGAGTAAGACTGACTGAGCTGGACATTGCTGTTTTCCTGCCTTTGGACTTGAATTGAAAAATTGGCTCTCCTTGGGTCTCAAGAATGCTGGAGTCCAAACTGGAAGTTATACCATAGCCTCTCCTAGTTCTCAGGCCTTCACACTCAGATTGGAACTAAACCTTCAGCTCTCCTAGGCCTCCAGCTTGCTGACTGCAGATCCTGGGACTTCTCAGCCTTCATAATTGCACAAGCCAATTCCTTATAAGAAATACAGATATATATATGTCTATGTATCTATGAATCTATGTATCATCTTTTTCTATGTATCCTATTAGTTTTGTTTCTCTGGAGAACACTGACTAATACAGAGGCCCATGTGGATAGCTGGACCACTGGAATCCAGGACCTGAGAAGAAGTTTATAAGTACTTCCAATGCTGGGGATAGGTCCCCTGAGAGGTCAGATCATCAAAGAACCCAGAAAACACCCTATGAGAGAAAGAGGTACCCAGGACCTTCAAAGTCAGATTGAAATCTCAAGACTGTTCTCTTTCCCACTAATTCTTCTTTACGTCTGGACCTGATTCCAGAGGAACAGCAGCTAAGAGACTAGAGAGGAAGGGAAACTAGGAAGACAGAAGAAGGCAACCAGCTCCCTACCCACAATCTAGAGCAGGTTTTCAAGCCTGAGTCAATTCTAAGCAAGAGCAGAGAGAAACGTTAACTTAGAGGTGATATACGAATTTTATTATTAGATTGGGTTGAGCTTTTTAATATCGAAAAATGACCAGAAAATCCATGAGATCTATTTCTGTTTTCTTGCAGGGGGGGTGGTAAGAATGATTCATAGAGTAAACTGAAGGTAGCAGTGGTGAGATAGAATAAAGATAGAATAAAGTTTCTTTCTGCCTGTAGCTTTGAATTCCAACTCATTCAATACCGTAGCTATATTTGTATTATATGAAGCTCTTCCTTTGGTTCAACTGACTGAATAAAAGATGGATATCAACTAGAATGGATTACAATTAGATTTGATATCCTACTAATTTATTTTATGACTGAGCCTCATGTTGTTATGTAACCAATTAAGTATAGTCATCTGCATAGACTTGAAGAGTTAACTTTAATATGTTTATTAGCTGTGCTCTATTATTTCATGTCTCCTTAATACATGCTACTGCTGGAAAAGTAATTATTTTTAGTTTGGTGAATTTAGCTACAATTTATCAACAATGGTCTCCCTTTTCCTGGAAACTGGAAACAATCTATGGTGATGGGGTAGGTAAAACAATACTGATGGCCACCTTATAAAATACTGGTACTTCAATTCCTTCTAAGTGCATTATATTTCTTTGTAGTCTTCCTTTCCTAGTATAAAATTAACTGATGTTTTTATACCAAGAATTACAGTGCAAAAAATGCAAATATTAAGCTAGAATTTGGTTTCAGTGGTAAACTATCCTTAACTCACTCCATGTTTTAAATAATCTTGGGCTTCTAAAACTCCATATTAATATGAGAGCAAATCTCTTAATGTAGCTTTCACATATCCTGATTCCGTGATCTCAAGCTGGCTCCCCTCAGCTTTATATTCTTTTAGAAAAAAATTGAATATCAATAGATTAAAGGGAATATACTCTACTATTTTCATAAAACCTACCCTTGTTTTACATTATCCTTGGTTATTTCACATAACTGTAATTCCTGCTTGGTCCACAATGTAATTTTATTTAATGATCCTTCATTGAAATGAAAGAATCTATTGAATACTTTAAAGTATAAAAGATTCCTGGCAGGAAAAATAATTCCATTCAGATAGTTCAATTGAAGAGACTTACATTCAGGTATTATTTAAGAGGTGAAGGTAAGGTTAAGGAAATAAGCAAAGGATGATGAAGTTCTCAGAGGCTAGCAGCAGAGGGAGGTCATTATCATCCCTAGGCCTGAGGTCCAGGGGAGCAAATAGTATCACCAGAGCCCAGTAGTGGTGGAGGAGGAGCAGCTCTACAACCCCAACGAGAATCACAGTGTTGAAACAGGGGCGCAGGGGGCAGGAGAATACTCCAAGCCCCTTTCTCTTGCTTTAACTTCTGCAACCCATTGGGGGTCAAGCCTAGTTGGAAGCCAGTCCAACAAGGGAATAGGGATGCAGCTCATACGGGTCAGCTGCTTGAGACCAAATGAGGAAGGAGAATTGATCTTAAGAGACTGGATCTTAAGCAAATGATAAATGGGGAAAATCAGTCTTACTGACACCTAGGCTGAGGGCACATGATCACAGATATTCACAGGTGTGTGTGAAAGCTGATTAGCTGATTTTGTCACTGAGGATGAATCTGTGTTTCCTCAGTTGAGTAGCCCTTTGTATGTTTTAAATGCTAGAGATTTTAAACAATTAAGAGCCAGAAGGTGTCTGCTATGCACAGTGCCTGAAGTATGAACTGTCACTGAGAATTCAGAAGAGCTGAAACTCTGCTTTACTTACATGGATGGTTAAATTCTGAGCCAACTCCTGAGATTCTAACCCAGATCAAACCCAAAGGAGTCCAGTCTTATTCTGGCTGATGATGCTGAACTGGGTGGCTGGATTTTCTCTCCTGAACGGGGCCTATGGGTTCCACACTGAGCTGGAAGTTCCAAGCCATCTGATTCATGCTGTTGCTTGACCCCATAATTCTTTCCAGGTCTGAAGGTCCAGGGATTGCCCAGGACAGGACTAAGACCATTTGGAGCATCTCTTCATTTGATTGGATTCTTACTTCTTATACCTAGGCACATACAAAATTAAGTGAAAAATTATAAATTATAATTTTGCTTTCCTACAATTCTGTTTCAGAACTATTGGGATTGAGGAACTAAATTTGATATCTTGATCAAAACTTCTCTAATCAAGAATTTTTATACCAACCCATATAAAGTTCTAGATTTCTGAAATAAACTTTAACATTATGTTTAAACAACCAAAGGAATTGATCATAACTATTTATGAGATTCTAACAGACATGCAGGAAAAATATTTTATCAGAAACAAAAGGTTTTCCACTAGCTCTTAGAGGGAAGAGGCTTCTTTTGGACACCAACATTTCCCTTAAGTAACCTTGAGTTTTCAACTGTCTCCAACAAGTATAATTGTCTGGCCAAGTCTGAGAATTTTGGCCAAAAATACTAACTTGAATGGATATTTCTTACATATTTCACAAAATCCAATTAATTCTTTATTGCCATCTTGTTTTGAAGAGTAGGGATTATCTTAGAGCTATTATGCCTACTGGTTACATTGGGGAATAAAGTAGTTTCTCTGATCCAGCATCCTAAAGGCATTCCCTTGGCAATGAATGCACAGCCACAGTTCCATGGTGAGTTGATAACTGTTATGTTTTATCAATTATACTTGCTCTATGTGTCCCTCCCATGGGCATGGAAAATATTTTCAAAATTCATTGGTAACTTCTTAAGACAGCACTGTCCCCATCTTGGCAGAGCAGACTGCTTTTATGTATTAAAAATCCCAGTGGTATGAAAGGGGAAAATTATACCTCTGCTTAATTCTGTAGATATTTTATTTCATTAATCCGATCATTAAAGGAATCATTAAAAATACTATCATGCACTAGCTTGAAAGTCTATACTAAATATTATTGTTCAAATATGAGCCTTAGATACATTTGCCAAAATGAAGAATTTGATTTTCTACATTTGTAAATATGTTAAAAGTAGGCAAATTAAACTATCCCTCTCTTATACAAACGTTCAGCAGTAAGTGTGATGGGCTAGGGATCTGTACACATCTGGTCCAGAGCTGACTGGTTTCTGGTATGTATTCATAGTATCTGAATCTCAAATGCAGTGTTGAAGGAGAACATTAAATGCTGCTTCTGAACACTTTTAAAGAAATCTGAGATATTTTAAAGAAAATATGCATTCATTTTGGAAAATAATAAAGATATTATTCATACTCATAGCCAATCAGCTGAGCTTGGTGTAATTTCGCTGAGAGTAATTAGGCTCCAGGTGGATATTTTTATAGAGACCTAGATTCAAATCAAATTCAGTATGTGGATATAGGAATGAATTCTGGGGTTAACTAAAGGTAAAACTATCTTTCCCAACTTCCAGAAAAGGTCCATGAGATGTTACAGTAAGCAGCTGTCCGTTTTATCCAAGTGAGGGATTGTTACTGTTAACGTGCTTTGCCATCAGCTACTCTGTCTTTACCCTTCCCTTCACACTTACCTGAAGTTTCTCTGATTAACTTTCTTCCTTTGGGTTAAGACCTTGAGCTTCTAGAATACTCATGTGAAATGCAGATATGTCCTGAGAGGGTGGTATGCAGAGTCCTTAGATCCTGTCACACAATTAACCCAGAGTAGTACATCAGCTTGAACAGTTATCACCCAACAGAGGCCAGAGAAAACGGGATGCCTCATGTGTAAATTTGGTGTGAGGAATGGGAGAGAGGAATAAGGAGGAGGAAAAATTTGAAATGTGAGAATAAAGTTCTTTATGGGGAAGGTGGGCCTTAGTGGAAAGCTCCTAAGAAGCCAAGAAAACAAATTAGGCAACAAAGACACCTATATAACATCAGGTGAAGGCTTAATTAAGATTTCTACCTGTCTCTGTCTTGCTCTTCTTGTAATTTCTCTCTTCCAGGGAAATTTGCCTCCAGAATTTTAGTAAAGGAGTTTTCTTATCAGTCAGCCTGACAGTTTCTGCAAATATTCTGGAGAAATTCATCATTGATTATCTCCTTGGTGTATGGCATAGAATTTTTATCACATTAATTGCAGGCTTAAATATTCTTATCCTTTTATGACTCTTTGCAATTTAACAGATTTAAATTATCATCTGTATTTTTATTTCCAACAGTTTTCTTCATAACCTTTTTTTAATGTCTTTAATGGTGTATAATTGCTTTAAAATGGTGTGTTAGTTTCTGCTTTATAACAAAGTGAATCAGTTATACATATACATATGTCCCATATTTCATCCTCTTGCCTCTCCCTCCCTCCCACCCTCCCTATCCCACCCCTCTAGGTGTTCACAAAGCACCGAGCTGATCTCCCTGTGCTACGTGGCTGCTGCCCACTAGCTATCTATTTTATATTTGGTAGTGTATATATGTCCATGCCACTCTCTCACTTGGTCCCAGATTATGCTTCCCCCTCCCCGTATCCTCAAGTCCATTCTCTAGTAGGTCTGCATCTTTATTCCCATCTTGCCCCTAGGTTCTTCTGATCATTTGTTTTCTTTTTTTTTTAGATTCCATATATATGTGTTAGCATACGGTATTTGTTTTTCTCTTTCTGACTTACTTCACTCTGTATGACAGTCTCTAGGTCCATCCACCTCACTACCAATAACTCAGTTTTGTTCCTTTTTATGGCTGAGTAATATTCCATTGCATATATGTGCCACATCTTATTTATCCATTCATCTGTCGATGGACACTTAGGTTGCTTCCATGTCCTGGCTATTGTAAATAGAGCTTCAGTGAACATTTTGGTACATGACTCTTTATGAATTATGGTTTTCTCAGGGTGTATGCCCAGTAGTGGGATTGCTGGGTCATATGGTAGTTCTATTTTTAGTTCTTTAAGGAACCTTCACACTGTTCTCCATAGTGGTTGTATCAATTTACATTCCCACCAACAGTGCAAGAGGGTTTCCTTTTATCCACACCCTCTCCAGCATTTATTGTTTGTAGATTTTTTGATGATGGCCATTCTGACCGGTGTGAGATGATATCTCATTGTAGTTTTGATTTGCATTTCTCTAATGATTAATGATGTTGAGCATTCTTTCATGTGTTTGTAGGCAATCTGTATATCTTCTTTGGAGAAATGTCTATTTAGGTCTTCTGCCCATTTTGGACCGGGTTGTTTGTTTTTTTGATATTGAGCTGCATGAGTTGCTTGTATGTTTTGGAGGTTAATCCTTTGTCAGTTGTTTCATTTGAAAATATTTTCTCCCATTCTGAGGGTTGTCTTTTCATCTTGTATAAAGTTTCCTTTACTGTGCAAAAGCTTTGAAGTTTCATTAGGTCCCATTTATTTATTTATTTTTGTTTTTATTTCCATTTCTCTAGAAGGTGGGTCAAAAGGTGTGTGCTGTGATTTATGTCATAGAGTGTTCTGCCTATGTTTTCCTCTAAGAGTTTGATAGTGTCTGGCCTTACATTTAGGTCTTTAATACATTTTGAGCTTATTTTTGTGTATGGTGTTAGGGAGTGTTCTAATTTCATTCTTTTACATGCAGCTGTCCAGTTTTCCCAGCACCACATATTGAAGAGGCTGTCTTTTCTCCACTGTATATTCTTGCCTACTTTATCAAAGATAAGGTGACCATATATGCATGGGTTTATCTCTGGGCTTTCTATCCTGCTCCTTTGATCTATCTTTCTGTTTTTGTGCCAGTACCATACTGTCTTGATTACTGTAGCTTTGTAGTATAGTCTGAAGTCAGAGAGCCTGATTCTTCTAGCTACATTTTTCATTCTCAAGATTGCTTTGGTTATTCGGGGTCTTTTGTTTTTCCATACAAATTGTGAAATATTTTGTTCTAGTTCTGTGAAAAATGCCAGTGGTAGTTTGATAGAGATTGCATTGAATCTGTAGATTGCTTTGGGTAGTAGAGTCATTTTCACAATGTTGATTCTTCCAATCCAAGAACATGGTATATATCTCTCCATCTATTTGTATCATCTTTAATTTCTTTCATGAGTGTCCTATAATTTTCTGCATACAGGTCTTTTGTCTCCCTAGGTAGGTTTATTCCTAGATATTTTAATCTTTTTGTTACAATGGTAAATGGGAGTGTTTTCTTAATTTCACTTTCAGATTTTTCATCATTAGTATATAGAAATGCAAGAGATTTCTGTGCATTAATTTTGTATTCTGCTACTTTACCAAATTCATTGATTAGCTCTAGTAGTTTTCTGGTAGCATTTTAGGATTCTCTACATATAGTATCATGTCATCTGCAAACAGTGACAGCTTTACTTCTTCTTTTTTGATTTGGATTCCTTTTATTTACTTTTCTTCTCTGATTGCTGTGGCTAAAACTTCCAAAAATTATGTTGAATAAGAGTGGTGAGAGTGGGCAACCTTGTCTTGTTCCTGATCTTCGTGGAAATGGTTTCAGTTTTTCACCACTGAGGACAATGTTGGCTGTGGGTTTTTCATATATGGCCTTTAGGTTGAGCAAATTTCCCTCTATGCCTACTTTCTGCAGGGTTTTTATCATAAATGGGTGTTGACTTTTGTAGAAAGCTTTCTCTGCATCTATTGAGATGATCATATGGTATTTATTCTTCAATTTGTTAATATGGTGTATCACGTTGATTGATTTGCATATATTGAAGAATCCTTGCATTCCTGGGATAAACCCCACTTGATCATAGTGTATGATCCTTTTAATGTGTTGTTGGATTCTGTTTGCTAGTAGTTTGTTGAGGATTTTTGCATCTATGTTCATCAGTGATATTGGTCTGTAGTTTTCTTTCTTTGTGACATCTTTGTCTGGTTTGGGTATCAGAGTGATGGGGGCCTCGTAGAATGAGTTTGGGAATGTTCCTCCCTCTGCTATATTTTGGGAGAGTTTGAGAAGGATGGGTGTTAGTTCTTCTCTAAATGCTTCATAGAATTCACCTGTGAAGCCATCTGGTCCTGGGCTTTTGTTTGTTGGAAGATTTTAAATCACAGTTTCAATTTCAGTGCTGGTGATTGTGTTTTCATATTTTCTATTTCTTCCTGGTTCAGTCTCAAAAGGTTGTGCATTTCTAAGAATTTGTCCATTTCTTCCAGGTTTTCCATTTTATTGGCATATAGTTGCTTGTAGTAACCTCTCATAATCATTTATGTTTCTGCAGTGTCCGTTGTTACTTCTCTTTTTTTACTTCTAATTCTTTTGATTTGATTCTTCTCCCTTTTTTTCTTGATAAGTCTGTCTAATGGTTTATCAATTTTGTTTATCTTCTCAAAGAACCAGCTTTTAGTTTTATTGATCTTTGCTATCATTTCCTTCATTTCTTTTTCATTTATTTCTGATCTGATCTTTATGATTTCTTTCCTTCTGCTAACTTTGGGGTATTTTTGTTCTTCTTTCTCTATTTGCTTTAGGTGTAAAGTTAGGTTGTTTATTTGAGATGTTTCTTGTTCTTAAGGTAGTCTTGTATAGCTATATATTTCCCTCTTAGAACTTCTTTTGCTGCATCCCATAGGTTTTGGGTCATTGTGTTTTCATTGTCATTTGTTTCTAGGTATTTTTTGATTTCCTCTTTGATTTCTTCAATGATATCTTGGTTATTCAGTAGTGTGTTGTTTAGCCTCCATGTGTCTGTATTTCTTACAGATTTTTTCCTGTAATTGATATCTAGTCTCGTAGCGTTGTTTTCGGGAAAGACACTTGATACGGTTTCAATTTTCTTAAATTTATCAAGGCTTGATTTGTGACCGAAGACATGATCTATCCTGGAGAGTGTTTCATGAGCATTTGAGAAGAATGTGTATTCTGTTGTTTTTGGATGGAATGTCCTACAAATATCAATTAAGTCCATCTTGTTTAATGTATCATTTAAAGCTTGTGTTTCCTTATTTATTTTCATTTTGAATGATCTGTCCTTTCGTGAAAGTGGGATGTTAAAGTCCCCTACTATGATTGTGTCACTGTCGATTTCTCCTTTTATGGCTGTTAGTATTTGCCTTATGTATTGAGGTGCTCCTATGTTGGGTGCATAAATATTTACAATTTTTATATCTTCTTGGATCGATCCCTTGATCATTATGTAGTGTCCTTCTTGGTCTCTTGTAATAGTGTTTGTTTTAATGTCTATTTTGTCTGATATGAGAATTGCTACTCCAGCTTTCTTTTGATTTCCCTTTGCATGGAATATCTTTTTCCATCCCCTCACTTTCAGTCTGTATGTGTCCCTAGGTCTGAATTGGGTCTCTTGTAGACAGCATATATATGGGTCTTGTTTTTGTATCCATTCAGGCAGTCTATGTCTTTTGGTTGGGGCATTTAGTCCATTTGCATTTAAGGTAATTATCGATATGTATGTTCCTATTACCATTTTCTTAATTGTTTTGGGTTTATTATTGTAGGTCTTTCCCTTCTGTTGTGTTTCCTGCCTAGAGAAGTTCCTTTAGCATTTGTTGTAAAGCTGGTTTGTTGGTGCTGAATTCTCTTAGCTTTTGCTTGTCTTTAAAGCTTTTAATTTCTCCGTCAAATTTGAATGAGATCCTTGTTGGGTAGAGTAATCTTGGTTGTAGGTTTTTCTGCTTCATCACTTTAAATATGTCCTGCCACTCTCTAATGGCTTGCAGAGCTTCTGCTGAAAGATCAGCTGTTAACCTGATGGGGATTCCCTTATGTGTTACTTGTTGCTTTTCCCTTGCTGCTTTTAATATTTTTTTCTTGGTATTTAATTTTTGATCATTTGATTAATATGTGTCTTGGGGTGTTTCTCCTTGGATTTATTCTGTATGGGACTCTCTGTGCTTCTTGGACTTGATTAACCATTTCTTTTCCCATATTAGGGAAGTTTTCAACTACAATCTCTTCAAATATTTTCTCAGACCCTTTGTTTTTCTTTTCTTCTTCTGGGACCCCTATAATTCGAATGTTGGTGTGTTTATTGTTGTCCCAGAGGTCTCTGAGACTGTCCTCAACTCTTTTCATCTTTTTTCTTTCTTCTGCTCTGCAGTAGTTATTTCCACTATTTTATCTTCCAGGTCACTTATCCGTTCTTCTGCCTCAGTTATTCTGCTATTGATCCCTTCTAGAGAAGTTTTAATTTCATTTATTGTGTTGTTCATCTCTGTTTGTTTGCTCTTTAGTTCTTCAAGTTCCTTGTTAAACGTTTCTTGTATTTTGTCTATTCTATTCCCAAGATTTTGGATCATCTTTACTATCATTATTCTGAATTCTTCTTCAGGTAGACTGCCTATTTCCTCTTCATTTGTTAGGTCTGGCTGGTTTTTGACTTGCTCCTTCATCTGCTGTGTGTTTCTCTGCCTTCTCATTTTGCTTAACTTACTCTGTTTGGGTTCTCCTTTTCACAGGCTGCAGGTTCGTAGTTTCTCTTGTTTTTTGTGTCTGTCCCCAGTGGCTAAGGTTGGTTCTGTGGGTTGTGTAGGCTTCCTCGTGGAGGGGACTAGTGCCTGTGTTCTGGTGGGTGAAGCTGGATCTTGTCTTTCTGGTGGGCAGGTCCATGTCTGGTGGTGTGTTTTGGGGTTTCTCTGGCCTTATTGTGATTTTAGGCAGCCTCTCTGCTAATGGGTGGAGTTGTGTTCTTGTCCTGCTAGTTGTTTGGCATAGGGTGTCCTACACTGTAGCTTGCTGGTCATTGAGTGGAGCTGGGTCTTGGTGTTGAGATGGAGATCTCTTGGAGATATTCACCATTTGATATTATGTCAAGCAGGGGGTTCTCTTGTGGACCAGTGTCCTGAACTTGGCTCTCCGACCTCAGTGGCACAGCCCTGATGCCTGGCTGGAGCACTAAAAACCTGTCCTCCACACGGCTCAGAATAAAAGGGAGGAAAAAAAGAAAGAAAGAAGATAAAATAAAATAAAACAAGGTTATTAAAATAAAAAATAAATAATTATTAAGAAAAATAAAAAAAAATAAGTAATTAAAGAAAGAAAAGGACATACAGAACCCTAAGACAAATGGTAAAAGCATAGCTATACAGACAAAATCACACACAGAAGCATACACACACACACTAACAAAAAGAGAGAAAGGGGGGAAAATAATATATCTTTGCTTCCAAAGTCCACCTCCTCAATTTGGGATGATTCGTTGTCTATTCAGGTGTTGCACACAAGCAGCATACATCAAGTTGATTGTGGAGCTTTAATCTGCTGCTTCTGAGGCTGCTGGGAGAGATTTCCCTTCTCTTCTTTGTTCGCACAGCTCCCGGGGCTCAGCTTTGGATTTGGCCCTGCCTCTACATGTAGGTCACCTGAGGGCATCTGTTCTTCGCTCAGACAGGACGGGGTTAAAGGAGCCGCTGCTTCGGGGGCTCTGGCTCACTCAGGCTGGGGGGAGGGAGGGGTACGGAGTGCGGGGCAAGCCTGCGGCGGCGGAGGCCCGCGTGACATTGCACCAGCATGAGGCATGCCGTGCGTTCTCCCGGGGAAGTTGTCCTTGGATCATGGGACCCTGGCAGTGGCGGGCTGCACAGGCTCCGGGAGGGGAGGCATGGACAGTGACCTGCGCTTGCACACAGGCTTCTTGGTGGCGGCAGCAGCAGCTTTAGCATCCCACGCCCATCTCTGGGGTCCGCACTGTTAGCCGCGGCTCACGCCCGTCTCTGGAGCTCCTTTAAGCTGCGCTCTTAATCCCCTCTCCTCGCGTACCAGGAAACAAAGAGGGAAGAAAACATCTCTTGCCTCTTTGGCAGCTCCAGACTTTTCCCCGGACTCCCCCCCCGGCCAGCCGTGGCGCACTAACCCCTTCAGGCTGTGTTCACGTCACCAACCTCAGTCCTCTCCCTGCGCTCCGACTGAAGCCCAAGCCTCAGCTCCCAGCCCCGCCCGCCCCGGCAGGTGAGCAGACAAGCCTCTCGGGCTGGTGAGTGCCGGTCGGCACCGATCCTCTGTACGGGAATCTCTCCGCTTTACCCTCTGCTCCCCTGTGGCTGCGCTCTCCTCCGCGGCTCCGTAGCTTCCCCCTTCTGCCACCCGCAGTCTCCACCCGCGAAGGGGCTTCCTAGTGTGTGGAAACCTTTCCTTCTTCACAGCTCCCTCCCATAGGTGCAGGTCCCGTCTCTATTCTTTTGTCTCTGTTTATTCTTTTTTCTTTTGCCCTACCTAGGTACGTGGGGACTTTCTTGCCTTTTGGGAGGTCTGAGGTCTTCTGCCAGCGTTCAGTAGGTGTTCTGTAGGAGTTGTTCTACATGTAGATGTATTTCTGATGTATTTGTGGGGAGGAAGGTGATCTCCGCATCTTACTCTTCTGCCATCTTGAAGCTCCTCCATAACCTGTTTTTTTAAAGGAAATATCTGGAGTTTCCCAACTGTAGTTAAGAATATGATGCAAATAGAATACTTTGGAGGTGGGAATTAAATGCACAGATCTTTGAATCTAGAAACCTGAGTTCTAGGCCTGGACCCACAGCTCATCTGAGTAATTCTGGGCTAAGTCTCTTAACCCACTGTGGGATATCAACTCCTATCTGAGGGATTCGAGCTGCTAACAGTAGTAAGAATAGTAATGATAAATATTTATTGAGCCCTTAAGAAATTCCATGTTTTATATGTAGTATTTATTTAAATCCCCTATACACTGGTGTGGCTGGTAATGTTTCCCATTGCATAAATGAAGAAACTAAGGCTCAGAAAAGTTAAGGCACTTGTCTAAATCCACACAAATGGTCATTGGCTGAGCCAAGATCAGTTAATCTACCACCAGAATTCACACTTTACTGCTTCCTCAGTGATCCCAGTGGTCTCACCTTTAATTCTATGTTGATCAAATGCTAAAACAAGATAAATTGAAGAAAACAAAAATAGAAAACATTCCAATATCCTTTTATTTGTCTACAAGCAGAGAGTTGATAACATAGGAAGATATAGATTTGTAACTGTTGGTCCTCCAGTCTATCAGAATGGATGTTTCCATTCCATTATGGTTATTCTCATCCTCCTGATAAAAATCAGTCCTTTAAAAAATTTTATTTACATGGAAATCTTTTCTTTTTTGTCAGACCCATAATTAACAGCTGTAGGACAATGCATTCTTTATCACACATTTCTAATTTTGTTCCATGATTTTAAAGATTTCCCCAAATACCAGATACCTTGATAGACAGTGATGGTGTTATTTCTTGCTCTTCAGGATAGAGTTTGTCAATGAAAAGATGGGATATAAAATTAAATCAGAAAGATAGAATATAATAAGGAGTGATTTGCAGAATAATTAACTCTTTTGTGCTGCTCCAAAGACTGGAAAAAAAATCACAGATGACTTTGCTGAATTAGGCTTGATGTCTCTGTGTCAATAGTTAGACTTTCCTGCTTTAGGGTAGACCACTCTTGGTGGCATTTAGGCATTTTCGTCTGCTTGTCCACCTCTCCATGGCTCTAAATCTTATTCAGGACCAGAACAATTGGCTATTGCCTAAGGAGAAATTTCAGGACCATTGGGAATGCTCCCATCTCTCAAATTTTGAAATCTAAATTTTTTTAACCAAGAAACAAAGACTTTCAACTTGTTACCTAGAGTAAGCAGATACAAATGCTCCTGGCAAAAATAACCTGAATTGTTTAGAAAGTCCTTTCAAATTAATTTAAATATAAAGGGTGTTTAGTTCAAGTTCTACGTTAACTCCAAGGGTTCAGTCCATATATTTAGAAGTTGCCATTAGAGCTTCTTTATTTCACCCAAACTTTGGGCTCTCCTTGCGGTGGCAGAATGTTTGCCGGTGATGCTAGGCTGACGTCCTATCCACTCAGTAACCCTAGTGGAATGAAGACTCCCCTCCTACTGTTCTAAAAACAGGACTCAAGGTTGAGTCTTATTGACTCTTATTGCTCTCACTTGACTCATTTGCCCATCTCTATAGCAATCACCGTGTCCAAGTGGATGCAATATTTTGTTAAACATGGTCTGAGTCACATGCCCATCTTTGGAGTCAGAAGATGGAGAAATTTGGACTTGAAAGTAGGAGAGGTTTAGTCCCCAAGGAAAATTAGGTGCCTTTACCAAAAGAATAGGTAACAAATGCTAGATATGCAAAAATAGTGGATGTCCATGATATAACTTTGTGGCCCAAAAGATTCCTCTTCTATCTTCTGCAACCTGATGGCTCAATTGAAATGACTTTTCTCTAGGCTGCCTGGTCAGTAGTTGAGCAGAAAATTTCCTGTCTCACCATTTCTCCAGTGTCTCAAGAAGACAACGTGCTTTTAATCATCCACTGGGAGAAATGTGACATTTTAATGACAATTTTAGTGTATCATTCTGCCATGGTTGGTAATTTTTAACCCCTGTGTCATTTGTCACTTTTCTACATCAGCTTTTCTGAAAACACTAGCCTCAAATGACAGCCTAAAAGGGAAGCTGCTTGTTAATTTTACAACTTTCAGTAAGTAGGTGGAAAGACCAGAGCTTAAGACAAAAGAATTTGTCTGAGGAGGCCAGGTTGTCACTTGTTTCTCATCATCATGTGGGGTCAGATGGGTCTTTTTCCTAGTGGATCTCCATGAAGTTCATGACCTAATGAGCTCAGTGGGAGGCAGTTCAGGCTAAACAGAACCCCTGAGAGAATGAGTTATCGCTGTTACAGCCCACAGATGTGCATAAAGCTGAGGTAGTGTGCAGTGGGTCCACGTACTGTTGCCAGTTTCCTACAGCGACATCACTTTACTGCTTCCTTTTTATTGCTAAGTGCACTATCGAATATAGAGTTAAACAAGAACATCCTAAACATTATTTGTTATGGTAATGCACAATGCCTAGATATAAAGCGCCGTCCTTTTGAAAATGCCCCCCACAACACATACACACTTGGTACAATACATTGCACACAGTAGTAACTCAGTAAGTATTCTGTATCTTGAATGAGTGCATATTACATAAGCTCTTACAGTATGTCCTTGGGGTGCCCTCCTAAATGATGCACCCCCTTCTTAGTGCTGGTGCTCAGTCAGAATGTACCATTGTAGCCCTACCAGCTGTTGAGGGCCTGTGCATATTCTGATTAGGTTGAGGTGTCCTTTCAGTGCCCATACTATATTATTGTAAAATACTGTGTACATCACCCCTGCCTCTTCTTCACCAGGCAAAGTAAGCTCATTGAACACTGCTTTTCTCATGTACTGATTCTCTCTTAAGCCTCTTTTCTATCAGTTTTATATGTATCTTTCACCCCATGATGACTTTGAGGGGTTTTTGATTCATGCTAAGATGCCACTGTACCTTGTGATACTTTTCAAAGGATACGAACAGTGGAGATATAATGCCTGAGTCCAAAGAATTCAGTCCCTAGTGATAGGTGATGTCAGGAAAACCAAATCTCTGGTTTCAAAGACTTCCTCTTGCCTTTCTCATAACACAGTCAGCAAGGTTCTACTTTTCCAGGACACTAAGCCAGCTGAGCTCCCATGTTTTCCCTGCTGGGATTCTCATCATCCCCCTCCTTAGCATTAAGAAATGAAGTAGCCGTGTCTCTGGTGATCAGGACTGCAGGTATCTTTGCAGGTGGAGAGAGGCGGCACCTTCATTAATGTTTTAAGCTAAAAATATCAATCCTGAGATCTAACACTTGTGTTCTTTATGCTTTAAAGACATATACTCTTTAAACAAAGGAATTTAAAATATATGACATTTAAAATCCTAAAACAGCCAGCTGCGTCCACGTCTCTACCCCAGGAAATTCAGCCCTTCCATTACTATTAAGTACAGGCAGAGGAGAATACATGATTAATTTTAGAATGGCTATTGGGAGATTCCTAGATATAAAACAGGACTTTTTTAGCTCACACATTCTAAACAAACCATGAGTATTCATGTTGAACTCAGTGGCATCTCCTAGAGTTGCAGACTCTTGAAAGTGAGGGAGAAGATACTGGTTAGCTCCACATTGCAAATGGTCCAGATGGTATATAAATAAAGTGAATATTGATATTAACACATCAGAGGGCTCTATAGCCTTTGCTGATGGGCTGTGCAGCAGAAGGTTTGAGGTGTGTGAAAGAGCCACCAGCAACTCCATCAGCCACATCAGTGCAGTAACACGGGATCCCAAAGTATAGGAGGGGCCTCCTTACATTGCACCATCATCGGGCACCTGGGAGCTAGTTCTGGGTCAGCTCCTGGAGAGAGGAAGCAAATAATTTTTAGTTGAGGCAATGGAGGAGAGCTTCTAATGAAAGGTTTTCTACAACCTCGTTAAGGTTCATCTGTCACAACTTACCCCCCCACACACCTGTACCTTAGTGGAAATTCTCTGCTTACTGCCATCTAAGGCCATTCCTGCTTTGGTTCAGACTTCCCACTCCTGCATCTATACAACCATATCCTCACCCATGGCAAACCCAGCACCAGACTCCACTTCCTTCCATCATGGCCTCTCAGAACCTGACCAACCAAGTTGACTATAGTGACACCCTCCTCTCAGATATTATACCTATGCCTCTACCACACACTCCATTTTGTTATCCCAAAGTTTAGTTATTCTTATAACACTTTTATAATTGTTGCCATGTCAATGAACCATCTGGGGCAGGATTCACTATAAACAAATTGAAATTGGACTCACTTTTTAAAACTTTAAGTGAAGTAATTTTAAAAGAAAACATTATACCACTACTAAAAATAGAAAAGCATTTCACTTGCCATAAACAGAAGATATCTATGGAAGTAAATACAGCAGGAGCCAAAAAATGTAATTAAATTTTAGCTATACTGGGCCAGCCTGGGTCTCTCAGCCTGAGGCTTCTTCTCTGGGTGGCGTAGATGGAGACAAACCAAGTATGAGAAGAATTTAGAGGGCACCCTAGCATGAAAGCGAGGATTTCTTCTGAAAGTAGTCAGAAGGATGGAAAGCAAAGTGGCTTTCTTGATTCAGTGTGATTTAGTGCTCTGTTCTTGCATTGCCTGAGATTACCCTGCAGGCCACAGAGTAAATACCCCATACGTTGAGACCACCATCTTATGATGCATTGCCCTGTATTGCCAGTTATTCTTTGGCATGCATTTTAATCTCTCCACAAGTTTATAAACTCCCTGATGATAGGACTGGTCCTAAAGATCTTGGTTTCCCTTTCTACCTTCAAGATTCTTGATCCTGATGATTTGTTAGTAACTATAGGAGCTGAGTAGAAAGAAAAGTAGGGTTAAAAAAAACCCCTAATATTTCTTGCAGTGATTCTACCTCATTCAGCTAGCAACTCTTTGGTTGGTGTTGGCAATGTAAATGCTGGGCATATGGTGGTGAATAAGGTGGTGAATAAACAGAAAAAAAGGAGAAAAAATATATTCTGGCAATAATAAGATGAACACACATCATGAAATAGATTTGTTTTTAGGTTTGACAGATGGTTCAAGTCTTATTTCAATGCTAAATGTATTACTCTAAATCCAGAGAAAATTACTTTACCAGAATGAAAAAAATAGAATGATAGATCATGAAAGGCCAGTGGGCCCTTTATTCAGTTTACTGGGTAGTACTAAAAATATTGTTTACTGGTCACCTTCCTTTCAGGCTCTGGCATCAGGAACCTGCAACTTATTTCATGACACATGTGATCATTAAAGGAGATTTATATGGAAATAGACAGTATGTGGAGACATTCCTTCAGCCTTTTCTTTTTCAGCTGGGCCATGTTTTTCCATCTATCAGCTCAGAACTCCCAGGTTGCAGGGTCACAATGATGGGAAACATGTGCACAGTGCTTGCTAACTGTGTGCCAGATGCATTTCCAGTACTCTCAATATATATTAATGATTTGAGTCCTTAAAAGAATCCAATGAGTAAGGATATTAGTTTTCTTTTGCCATCATGATGAATTACCACAAACTTAGCTTAAAACGACACAGATTTTTTATCTTACAGTTCTGTAAGTCAGAGAAGTCTGAGTTGGATCTCATGGGGCTAAAATCAGTGCCTGCAGGGCTGCATTCCTTCTGGAGGCTCTAGGGGAGAATCCATTTCCCTGCTCATTTGGGTTGTGGCAGAATTGAGTGTCTTCAGTGGTAGGACTGAGGTCTCCATGTCCTTGTTGTCTAATGGCTTAGGACTGTTCCCAGCTCCCAGAGTCCACCCACATTCCTTGATTCTTGCCCTCTTCCTCCATCTTCATGCTTTGAATTTCTCCTGCCTCTTCTCTCTTTGCATCTCCCTCTCCTTTTCTTCTGCCTTCTTCTTCCACTTTAAGGACTCCCGTGACTAAATTGTATCCACAAAGATAATCCATGATAATCGTCCCATTTCAAGGTTCATAATCTTACTCACATCTGAAAAGTCCCTTTTGCCATGTCAAGTAACATAGTCACAAAGTCTGGGGATTAGGGTGTGCACATCTTTGGGAGGGGTCATTATTCTACCTGTCACATAAAGTACTACTGTTACCCCTATTTTGCAAGCAGGGGCTACTCTCTGAAATAATGTGAAAAATAGCAAACCACCAAATTCCCCTTGTTCTTGCAATTCCCCACTGTGGCAGGGGCCTCCCCTACCAAATTTGCTTTCATGAAGAATCTGACATCCAGGTGTTTGCACTTTAGTTTGACCGTGTGACAGGCTATGACAAGTTCCAGAACTATTTGAATTAGAACACATTTGTAATTAAGACATGAAAGGCATTCTCTTCTTGTAAAGAGATTTTAAGCAGCAGTTTTATTAGAGAAGTTATTTTGCGCCTTTTTAATTACTTTCTGTTAGCATCCATATACTCCATCTATACTGAAAATTGCCCTAGTGAGTTCTAAAGGAATTTTCAGAGACCCACTTCTCATTCATCCACCTGACCTCTAAGGACCTCTAAGAAAACATGGCTGAATCTCTCTACCCTCCTGCTTTTTCCCTTGTCTCCATATTACAGATGTCTCCTGGAGTTTCATGATTCAGTATCTCAAACCAGACAGTGAGCTTCAGGAGCGAGACAGCCTTATTTTTCTGGTTCATCACCATATTTTCAACACAAAGCACAGAGTCTGCCATAGAGAAGTGTGGTTGGTGGCTTCTGACCTGGCTTCCAGTGATACCCCTGACTTAGTATTCACCTCCTTGTGTCATCCCCTACCCTTGAATGTAGGAAGGACCTAGTTAGTGCCTTGCTTTTGACAACAGCATATGGACAGAAAAATGGGGTGTCACACTTATGATTATGTTACAAAAGATTTTGACCCCTCTCTTGCTAGCAGACTCTCACTCTTGTTTTCTTGGCTTACATGTTCAACGAACAGGCTGCCATATTGGAGAAGCCCATGGAGCAAGAAACTGAGGGTGGCTTCTTGACAACAACTTACAAGGAACTTGGGGATGCCAAAAACTACATGAGCTTGGAGGTACATCCTTCCCCAGTCAAGCCTTGAGATGACTATAGCCACAGATGCCTTCTTTACAGTCTGCGAGAGATTCTGGAGCACAGGACCCAGGTAAGTTGTGCCCAGATATCTGACCCAAAGAAAATGTGAGATAATCATTGTTTATTGCTTTAAGCCACCCAGGTTTGGATTTTTTTTTTTTTGACAGGAAAGTAGGATTTATTGGTGGGCATGCATGAGGAGGGGACGGCATCAAGGCTCTCAGTGCAGGGCCTGCCATGTGTCCAGGGCCACAATTAGGGATGCATTTGACCCCACAGCCATCTGGGATGAGCCACTTTTCTGCCACAATGTTTTCAAATTCATCTATATTAAACTTAGTGAATCCCCACTTCTTGGAAATGTGGCTTTTCTGGCGGCCAGGGAACTTGACCTTGGCCCTGTATAGTGCCTCAATCACATGCTCCTTGTTCTGCAGCTTGGTGCAGATTCACATTATGATTTGGCCAATATACACCCTGGCCACTGTGCTCTGGGGCTTTCCAAAGGTACCATGCATACCTGTCTGGAGCCTAGATTGGGGACAGCATGCCAGTCACAAATGACTACTGGAAAGGGCTGTTTCCAAGGTCCATTAGGGCAACCCTTACAGACACTACAGGGGAGACTGCTCTTTGCAGCCATTACACGCCAGACCCCCATGTAGAAAAGAGCACAGTTGGCTTAATTGGCTGCAAATGGATCATTTTTTATAGGGCAATAGATTACTAACACAAGTAGGCACTCAATGGGTATTCAAGGAATGACTGAATGAAGAAGACTAGGCACAGGTATTTACTTATTCTTTGTTCAGTTGATAGAGGGTTCATAATGACAGTGAGAGGCCTGGAGTTGAAGATGTTTGGATAACACTGTAGTTGGCTCTAGCTAAGCTGCTAGAGCTGTTCAAATTTAGACACCTTGGGAATCCTAGAAGATGTTATATTGCTTAATCCCTTTCTCCTATGCTAAAGCAGAACATTTTTCATCAAGGAGCTTAGAATCAGATGCATAGAATCTGCTGCCTCAATCTCTGTTTGTCCTCATGTATGCATATTTCTGGAAAAACTCTGTAGCCAGGAGAACCCTGCAAACTCCATGTAGTTGGCTGTGGGCAGACCTGCTTACTTGTTTATCTGATATCTTTATTTATCCTGTAATGAATAAGTTCATTAGCCTCCTCCCCATTTTCTGTTGTGATTAATTATATAATATTAGTGAAGACTGATCCTAAAGCCCTTCTGGGGATGGAGAGAGGTATGATTTATTTTTCTAACAATATGTATATTGACTATCCATAGGAAAAATCAGTGCATTAAAAATAAAATGCGTCATTCCTAACAGGAGCACAGACTCGACGTCAGGTCTGCAGGATGCAGCTGAAATACAGAAATATCAGCTGTAGGATTTACCTTAAAACAGAGGAAGACAGCATATGAAAATTCAGTTGGCGAAAGTGAGGGGATGGAAAAAGATATTCCATGCAAATGGAAATCAAAAGAAGGCTGGAGTAGCAATACTCATATCAGATAAAATAGACTTTAAAATAAAGAATGTTACCAGAGACAAGGAAGGACACTTCCTAATGATCAAGGGGTCAATCCAAGAAGAAGATATAACAATTATAAATATATGTGCACCCAACATAGGAGCACCTCAATACATAAGGCAACTGCTAACAGCTGTAAAAGAGGAAATTGACAGTAACACAATAATAGTGGGGGACTTTAACACCTCACTTACATCAATGGACAGATCATCCAAAATGAAAATAAATAAGGAAACACAAGCTTTAAATGACACAACAGACCAGATAGATTTAATTGACATTTATAGGACATTCCATCCAAAAATAGCAGATTACACTTTCTTCTCAAGTGCTTATGGAACATTCTCCAGGATAGAACACATCATGGGTCACAAATCAAGACTCAGTAAATTTAAGAAAACTGAAATCATATCAAGCATCTTTTCTGACCACAACACTATGAGATTAGAAATGAATTACAGGGGAAAAATCGTAAAAAACACAAACACTTGGAGGGTAAACAATACGTTACTAAGTAACCAAGAGATCACTGAAGAAATCATGGAGGAAATCAAAAAATACCTAGAGACAAATGACAATGAAAACATGACGATCCAAAACCTATGGGATTCAGCAAAAGCGGTTCTAAAAGGGAACTTTGCAGCTATAAAAGCCTACCTCAAGAAACAAGAAAAATCTCAAATAAACAATCTAACCTTATACCTAAAGGAACTAGAGAAAGAAGAACAAACAAAACCCAAAGTTACCAGAAGGGAAGAAATCATAAAGATCAGAGCAGAAATAAATGAAATAGAAACAAAGATACAAAGAAAACAATAGCAAAGATCAATAAAACTAAAAGCTGGCTCTTTGAGAAGATAAAATTGATAAACCATTAGCCAGAATCATCAAGGAAAAGAGGGAGAAGACTCAAATCAATAAAATAAGAAATGAAAAAGGAGAAGTTACAATAAACACTGTAGAAATACAGAGCATCCTAAGAGACTACTACATGCAACTCTATGCCAAAAAAATGGACAACCTGGAAGAAATGGACAAATTCTTAGAAAGGTATAACCTTCCAAGACTGAACCAGGAAGAAATAGAAAATATGAACAGACCAATCACAAGTAATGAAATTGAAACTGTGATTAAAAATCTTCTAACAAACAAGAGTCCAGGACCAGAGGGCTTCACAGGTGAATTCTATCAAACATTTAGAGAAGAGCTAACACCCATCCCTCTCAAACTCTTCCAAAAAATTGCAGAGGGAGGAACACTCCCAAACTCATTCTATGAGCCCACCATCATCCTGATACCAAAACCAGACAAAGATACTACAAAAACAGAAAATTACAGACCAATATCACTGATGAATATAGATGGAAAAATCCTCAACAAAATACTAGCAAACAGAGTCCAGCAACATATTAAAAGGCTCATACACCATGATCAAGTGGGATTTATCCCAGGGATGCAAGGATTCTTCAATATATGCAAATCAATCAATGTGATACACCATATTAACAAACTGAAGAATAAAAACCATATGATCATCTCAATAGATGCAGAAAAAGCTTTTGACAAAATTCCACACCCATTTATGATAAAAACTCTCCAGAAAGTGGGCATAGAGGGAGCCTACCTCAATATAATAAAGGCCATATACGACAAACCCACAGTAAACATCATTATCAATGGTGAAAAACTGAAAGCATTTCCTCTAAGATCAGGAACAAGACAAGGATGTCCACTCTCACCACTATTATTCAACATAGTTTTGGAAATCCTAGCCATGGCAAGAAGAGAAGAAAAAGAAATAAAAGGAATACAAATTGGAAAAGAAGAAGTAAAACTGTCACTATTTGCAGATTACATGATACTGTACATAGAGAATCCTAAAAATGCTACCAGAAAACTACTAGAGTTAATCAATGAATTTGGTAAAGTTGCAGGATACAAAATTAATGCACAGAAATCTCTTGCATTCCTATACACTAATGATGAAAAATCTGAAACAGAAATTAAGGAAACACTCCCATTTACCATTGCAACAAAAAGAATAAAATACCTAGGAATAAACCTACCTAGGGAGACAAAAGACCTGTATGCAAAAAACTATGACACTGATGAAAGAAATTAAAGATGATACCAACAGATGGAGAGATATACCATGTTCTTGGATTGGAAGAATCAATATTGTGAAAATGACTCTACTACCCAAAGCAATGTACAGATTCAATGCAATACCTATCAAATTACCAATGGCATTTTTTACAGAACTAGATCAAAAAATCTTAAAATTTGTATGGAGACACAAAAGACTCCGAGTAGCCAAAGCAGTCTTGAGGGAAAAAAGCAGAGCTGGGGGAAGCAGGCTCCCTGACTTCAGACTATACTACAAAGCTACAGTCATCAATACAATATGGTACTGGCAGAAAAACAGAAACATAGGTAAATGGAACAAGATAGAAAGACCAGAGATAAACCCACACACCTATGGTCAACTAATCTGACAAAGGAGGTGATCAATGGAGCAAGATAGAAAGCCCAGAGATAAACCAACGTACCTATGTTCAACTAGGTCAATGAGGCAAGGATATACAATGGAGAAAAGACAGTCTCTTCAATAAGTGGTGCTGGGAAAAATGGACAGCTACATGTAAAAGAATGAAATTAGAACACTTCCTAACACCATACACAAAAATACACTCAAAATGGATTCGAGACCTAAATGTAAGACTGGACACTATAAAACTCTTAGAGGAAAACATAGGAAGAACACCGTTTGACAAAAATCACAGCAAGATCTTTTTTGATCCACCTCCTAGAGTAATAGAAATAGAAACAGAAATAAACAAATGGGACCTAATGAAACTTAAAAGCCTTTGCACAGCAAAGGAAACCATAAACAAGATGAAAAGACAACGCTCAGAGTGGGAGAAAATATTTGCAAACAAATCAATGGACAAAGCATTAATCTCCAAAATATATAAACAGCTCATGCAGCTCAATATTAAAGGAACTAGCAACCCAATCCAAAAATGGGCAGAAGACCTAAATAGACATTTCTCCAAAGAAGACATACAGATGGCCAGGAAGCACATGAAAACCTGCTCAACATCACTAATTATTAGAGAAATGCAAATCAAAACTACAGTGAGGTATCACTTCACACCAGTTAGAATGGGCATCATCAGAAAATCTACAAACAACAAAATGCTGGAGAGAGTATGGAGAAAGGGAACCGTCTTGCATTGTTGGTGGGAATATAAATTGATACAGCCACTATGGAGAACAGTATAGCGGTTCCTTAAAAAACTAAAAATAGAATTACCATATGATCCAGCAATCCCACTACTGAGCATATACGCAGAGAAAACCATAATTCAAAATGACACATGCACCCCAATGTTCATTGCAGCAATATTTACAATAGCCAGGTCATTGAAGCAACCTAAATGCCCATCGACAGACAAATGGATAAAGGTGTGGTACATATATACAATGGAATGTGCCTCGGCCATAAAAAGGAACGAAATTGAGTCATTTGTTGAGACGTGGATGGATCTAGAGACTGTCATACAGAGTGAAGTAAGTCAGAAAGAGAAAAACAAATATCGTATATTAACTCATGTATGTGGAACCTAGAAAAATGGTACAGATGAACCGGTTTGCAGGGCAGAAGTAGAGACACAGATGTAGAGAACAAACGTATGGACACCAAGGGGGTAAAGCCACGGGGTGGTGGGGATGGTGGTGTGCTGAATTGAGCGATTGGGATCGACATGTATACACTGATGTGTATAAAATTTATGACTAATAAGAACCTGCTGTATAAAAAAAATAAATAAAATAAAATTCAAAAATTAAAAAAAAAGTCAGCGTAAACAAAAAAGTGAAAAAAAAAAGAAAGAAAAAGAAAATTCCATTGGAAGTCTAACTCAGGATTTCTTTCCAACTTGGCTTAGTCTTGAATGGTTAAACGAATTGACACAATAAAGTGGGTGAAGGACTAATCTGAGGACACATTCTCAATAATTTATAGCACCCAATCAAGTCGTTCCACTGGCTGTAAACGTAGCAGCAGAAGCAAGCGTCCAAGTGAAGATCTGCTTAGTAGACTCTGCCTTCAGTCACCTGTCAAGTCTCCAGTTTGTTCTGAGACCCTTGATTCTCGTGCACAAGCTTTTTTTCTCCAACAATCTGAAACTCATCAACCCTTCCTCTGGCCTCCATTTCAGCATCTTAGCTATAGAGAAGGGGACTAGATTACTCAAAGTTGGGGGACATTCATTCAAAAACTAAAAATAGGACAAATACACCAAATTGGATGTGGCATTATGTGATTTTTTAAAATTGTGCTTTTGCACAAGTCATCTTGGAATAATTTAGAAACAATATGATGATGGTCGACATTGTTCTGACCCTTCCAAAAATTTTTTACCTTGTTTATTCATTTACACCCTCATCCACAAACTCCTTCTTGTAGTTTACCAGGAAGGTATGCGTTAAGTCCCTGTAGTAAAAGGAGATTGAGGTCCCTCCCACAGTCCTGAGAGTCTGGGTTGAAATGGGTAAGAAGAAACATCTGGTGACCTTTTCAGCCATTAGTGCATCAACACAAGGACAGTGGGTCAGGACTTAGATCTTTGTCAATATTTTCACTTGGTACAGTCTAAATCCTTTAAGGCTGGGGATTAGAGGCCCTAGAAAAGTGTCTGGAGAATAAACTAGAACTATAAGGAAGTGAGAGAAGGAATATGTAACTGCTAAAGCAGAAGCCCCTGCTCCAGGGTGTCTACTTTCACCAGGGCAGATGGAAGGGGCAGCAGGTCTTCCTTCTAGACCCTCCTCACCTGAGGGTCTGGTCTCTTTCCATCAGAGTATTTCCCTCTCCCTCTCTGTCACCAGTGGTCCATTTGGGGCACCACTAATTTCTAGTCTAACTGTACAGGGAATAATAAAGTTTTGCATTATTTCCCTCTTATTCACATCTATATAGCCCAAAACACTTCTGCCACATCAGCTCCTTTGATTATCACTAAAGCCTTCTGTAGTGGAGGGGGTTTATGTCCATTCCATAGGTGAGAACACAAGTCAAGGAGTTTGCTCAAGTACATGCAGCTATGTTGAAGGGTCAGCAGGAAACCCAGGTCATCTAGTAACGAGAGCAGAGTCAAGTCTGGGACTAGGGTGAGGCAAGTGAGGTATTCACATTGCACCAAAAAACTCAGTGATCAAGACAACTAAAATTTTAATGCAAAATTTCTAAAAATCAAAAATAGCACTATTTTAAATAAAGAGAGGTTCACTGCTAGTGATTTTTTTATTTTTTTTGCCTCAACTACAGTATGGCTGGTAAGGCACTATCTTTTCACCTCCTGTTGTTTCCCAGCTTCTCAGTGCTCCCAGTGACCTGCTGTTCTGCTCTGTCTGGAAGCATGTCCTGCTGGTCTGCTCCATATCGGCATGGACAGCCTCAAGAGATGGTCGCTTATTCCTGCTACTGCTATTCTGGCCAGCTCTCTTCTCCTGCCTTACTAGCCCTTGTCCAGGTGGAGAATAGCTTAGTAAAATCTCTTCCTTCAGAATGGGGTTCAGATCTATGAAAATCAGAGGTGAAATAACATTTGTTCTTTAAGATGCTGTTGTCACCACCTGAAGACTGGCATCTGCAAAGCTGCTGTCACAGTTCTACAAATAGGGAGGAAAGGAGCCAATGTCCCAAAGTACATCCTGTCTGCAGGACACCATGCAACATAGCAGAGTTGTCAAAGGGCACAAATTCTGAAGCCAGAATGTCTGCCCCAAATTCTGGGCCAAGCACTTGCTAGCTGTGTGGTTTTGGGTGAATTATTTACCCTCAAACCGGGATATTAATAGGGTCCACCTAGTGAGGTTGATATGAAGAATAATACATGTGAAGTGCTTAGAACTGTGCCTGACACATAACGGACATTCAGTACATGTCAGCAATTGTTATAGTTATTTAATTTTATGCTCACAATAACTCAGTGAGCTGGTCATATTATGACCAGGAATAGTAAATTTATGTAACCCATTCAAGAAATTCTGGTAAAATGGAAGGAGATGACACCTGAACTACCATTTTCATAGAAACCCATAGAACACATTTGATTCTTTTAAGAGAAGAAAAATGTGCTTTTTACTCAGAATGGTCCCAATTTTCTGTTTTATTGGAAATTAAGTAAAGAGCAACAGCTTGTGATAAGGCCAAGAAATTTTTTATTTTGTTTTGCTTTTATTTGAAGACTTGTCAGGCTTGTATTTTATTTCATGAGCTTTAAAAAAAAAACATCCTTAACTAATAATTTGGAACAAAAGGTTACTTTACCTTCAACAATCTAAATTGCTCCTGTTTCTAACCTGCCTGTTGAAGAGTATTGTGTTCAGTCTTCTACAGACATTCCTGCCTTTAAAATTGCTGGTACGTAAGCAGCACACTTTCTCTCTGTCTCTTGTTGGAACCCTGCACTAACATTGATGTAATGTACACACACTTATCACCTGCTCCACAAACCATCCCCAAATACTGTCAAATAGTGCAGGACACAGTCAAGAGGCTCTACACAGCAACAGAGAAGTGTTGATCTTGTTTTTCATTTCCCTTGATAGATTGTGCTCTGCCTAAAAGCCAAGCAAATTAAAAACATACATTGAAGAGCTTGAAGAATTACATAAATCAAAATAATATTATCTAAGTGAACCCCCCCCAAAAGAATCACATCAGAAACCAGTGTAATCGGAGCTATATGGAGGAGAGAGTTTAAATGGGGGCGATGTATCCTGCTTTTAACAGAAGAGTTTCGCTAACGTCATCATCCCCTTGAGAGGGAGAAAGATCAATTCTATCAACCCCTGGTAATAGGCATTTATATATCCATCCAGCTTATGATATTCTGTTATTTCCTATAGACTTGTGTGGTTTTTTTTGGTTTTTTTTTTTGGCTGTGCCACGTGGCATGTGGGATCTTAGTTCCCCGACCAGGGATGGAACCTGTGTCTTCTGCACTGGAAGCACGTAGTCCTAACCACTGGACCTCCAGGGAAGTCCCTCCTATAGAGGTCAAATGTGGGTAATTCAGGTCTTTTTGTTTTGTCCCTTGTTAAATAAGAAGTAATGCTGCTCTTAAACACAAATGCCATTTTAAAAGTAACGTAGAGTTTAGTAATTTGTTCCTGAGTGGGAGAAAGAAGGACTGAGATATCTAGCAAGTGTTTTTTTATGTGTGATTTTTAAAAATTGTGGTAAACTCCACATAATATAAAATCTACCATTTTAACCAGGTTAAAGTGTAAAATTCAGTGACATTTAGTACATTCATAATGTTGAGCAACCATCACTGCTATTGAGCTTCATAATATTTCATCACTCCAAAGGAAATCCATGTCCATTAAGCAGTCACTTCTTCTCTCCCCCAGGCCCTGTTAACCTCCAACCTGCATTATGTCTCTTTGGACTTGTCTGGATATTTCAAGTAAATGGAATCATACAACATGTGACCTTTTGCGCCTAGCTTCTTTCAGTTAGTGTAACATTCTCAAGGTTCATCCATTTTGTAGCCTGTACTAGCACTTTACTCCTCTCTATGACTGAATAATATTCCATCGTATGGATACACCACATTTTGTTTACCCATTAATCAGTTGATGGACATTTGGGTTGTTGTCACCTTTGGTTATTGTGAATAGTGCTGCTATATATACTGTGCTCAAGTTTTTGTCTGAACACCTGTTTTCAATTCTTTTGGGTATAGACCCAAGAGTGGAATTTCTGGGTCATAAGGCAATTTATTGTTTAACTTACTGAGGAACTGTCAAACTGCTTTCCATATTGACTGCACCATTTTATGTTGCCATCTAGCAAGCTTTTGAAAAAAACGTAATAACACGATTTATGAAAATTATGGATATGCCTATTCAAAAATACATCCATATTTTCCAAGGACTTATACCTGTCTAATATTTATCAAAAACAATGAATCAGTCAGATATAGACATTCCAACTGTTAGAATGAGGTCTCCAGGAGTGAAGTAAAACTAACGCATCAAACTTTGTATTATCCATTGTTGAAGATGCAAACTATGGTCAAGATCAACTGAATCCCTTTGCTCTGATTTTCAATCACTTAGCAATCTTCAGATGCGTGATAGAGTTTCCCAGGCATTTACTTATCAAGAAAGATAGCAAGGAGGATCCTTCTGGGACACGGACACGAACATGCCATTCCTAGAAAAGTCTCCGTATTTCCCATCTGATTTATTTCTCAGTCATGTGATGGGTTGTTATAAATCAGACAGCCAGAACTTAGTCAACCATCCCCAAGTGAACTGCCAAATCATACATGGTTTCTTCTTTTTTTTCATCATGTCTTAACATGTCTGAAATCAATTGCTTCTTAGATTCCATGAAATGAAATGATTTTGATGAAGCAAGGCTCAGATTTTTGACCCAGGACCTTAGTGACCCCATCGAGGTTTATTGAATTTGAGAGGCCAGGAATAAAATAGACCTATCCCGGCCTTATCTAGCATATCATGTGGATTATTTGCATATTGTTGCATACTATTACCTACTCCCCCCCACCCCGCCCCACACACTCCTATCTCCAGCCACCCCCATCTCTGTCACCTGGGTAACTCTTTTACTCATCCTTCAAGACTTAGCACAGTCTCTTTCTCTGACATCTCCTACTGGGCTAAGTACACCGCCTTGTAACCTCACAACATCCTCTACTTGCTTTTGTGTCTGATCCTGAATATCAGGAGGCCCATCTTATTACTATAGTTGCCATAGAGCTTTGCTCTGTTGTATTCCAGAGGCTATGGTTCCTTTTACCAGCACCTGACAAATTTGTTCCTGAGGGAGAGTGGAAATGACCCACAGGAAAACTTGTTTCCACCACTGAAAGCAATTCACAGCAGCAGCCCAAGTGTCTATGTGCAGGATAGCCTATTTTGGCCAACATAGTCCTTGATGAGATTTTTGCTTCAAATTTTCGGTTATGATTACATTAGAGAAAACGATTAAGATCTTGTCTAAAACATGACCCCCAACAGGAAAATTCTAAAGTCCATCTAGTCTAGTAGCCTTCAGACTGGAGCCCACATACCTCAAGAGGTACACTGAAACTTCATAAGAGTTACCTAAGAATGAATAAGGAATTTCCAGATCCCTAACTTTTATCCTAAAATAGGAGAACAAGCTTGCGGTGGTCAAAACATCTGGTTGTTTCTCCTTTCTTACCTTCCCTTTTCACAGTCTCCTTCCTGCCACTTAGCAAAAGAAAGGCATACCTCCCATTCATCTAGCATGTTTTCGACTATTACATTGTACTTTTGGATGTACAAACCTCCAGTCCAAAAACAAATGGACAATTTGAAATACTGAAGTCCAGCTTTGTGTTTTTTCTTGTCTTATATGTGATTCTTTTAAGTGTAAAACATGGAGTTAGGTATGGGATAACTTGATTCATGTGACATAGCCAGAATTCACATACACTTAAGAAAGAGAAGGCAGAAATGCTGATATTTTCTTCTAATAACCTCTCTTCTCCCATCCCTTGGCTATTGCTACAGAATGTGTCCTCTGGGGAGGGGTTCCCTTTAGAGTAAAACAAAGACAAAGATGATTGGTGAAAAGCACTGAAGGGCACTGTGCCTTATTTCAACATGGCCAAGTGCCATGTTTTATCCATTAGTGTTAAAATTAGTGTCAAGGGCTTCCCTGGTGGTGCAGTGGTTGAGGGTCCACCTGCCAATGCAGGGGACACGGGTTCGTGCCCCGGTCCGGGAGGATCCCACATGCCGTGGAGCAGCTGGGCCCGTGAGCCATGGCCGCTGAGCCTGCGCGTCCAGAGCCTGTGCTCTGCAATGGGAGAGGCCACAACAGTGAGGGGCCCGCGTACCGCAAAACAAACAAACAAACAAATAAATAAAATTTGTGTCAGGAAATTAGATGGCCATCATGGGAAGGCAACTCAATGCAGTCATTTAAATCGAAAAGAGAAGGTTAGACTTTTCCTGCCAAAAAGTTAGTCTGGTTTTGCTGATAATTAGGACTGGCTTTTTCAATAAGATTAGATGTGGATATTGTCTATGAAGTGATTGAGCTAAATCAGCAGCTCCAAAGTTATGGTGAAAATATCTAAAACAGAATAAGACAAAAGTGTTTTATCAAAAATATACACACGATTTGGATCTGAGGAAGATGGCGGAAGAGTAAGATGCGGAGATCACCTTCCTCCCCACAGATACATCAGAAATTCATCTGCACGTGGAACAGCTCCTACAGAACACCTACTGAACGCTGACAGAAGACCTCAGACCCCCCAAAAGGCAAGAAACTCCCCACATACCTGGGTAGGACAAAAGAAAAAAGAAGATACAGAGACAAAAGGATAGGGATGGGACCTGCATCAGTGGGAGGGAGCCGTGACGGAGGAAAGGTTTCCACACACTAGAAGCCCCTTCACGGGCGGAGACTGCAGGTGGCGGAGGGGGAAAGCTTCGGAGTAGCGGAGGAGAGCGCAGCAACAGGGGTGTGGAGGGCAAAGCGGAGAGATTCCGAAACAGAGGATCGGTGCCCTCAGGCACACACCAGCCCAAGAGGCTTCTCTGCTCGGCCGCCGGGGCGGGCGGGGTTGGGAGCTGAGGCTCGGGTATCGGGTTTCAGTCGGAGTGCAGTGAGAGGACTGGGGCTGGCGGCGGGAAGAGAGCCTGAAGGGGTTAGTGCACCACGGCTAGCCCGGAGGGAGTCCGGGAAAAAGTCTGGAGCTGCCGAAGAGGCAAGAGACTTTTTCTTCCCTTTTGTTTGCTGGTGGGCGAGGAGAGGGCATTAAGAGGGCTGCTTGGGGAAGCGCCGGAGACGGGCGCGAGCTGCAGGTAAAGGCGCGGACCCCGGAGACGGGCGTGGGACACTGGGGCTGCTGCAGCCGCCGCCGCGGGGCCTGTGTGCGAGCGCAGGTCACTGTCTGCCCCGCCTTCCGGGGGGCCTGTGCACCCCGCCACTGCCGGGACGGCTTTCCCGGGAAAGCGCACGGAGCGCCTTGGGCTGCTGCAACGTCACGCCGGCCCACACTGCGCGCCCCACCCTCCCCTCTGCCTGAGTGAGCCAGAGCCCCCGAATCAGCGGCTCCTTTAAACCCATCCTGTCCGAGCGCAGAACGGACGCCCTCCGGCAACCTACACGCAGAGGCGGGGCCAGGTCCAAGGCTGAGACCCGGGAGCTGGGAGAGCAGAGAAGAGACAGGGAAATCTCTCTGTGCAGCCTCGGAGGCAGCGGATTAAAGCTCCACGGTCCACTTGATGTGCCCTGCGTCTGTGGAGTGCATGAATGGACAGCAAATCATCCCAAATTGAGGAAGTGGACTTTGAGGACAAGATTTAAGACTTTCCCCCCTTTTCCTCTTTTTACAACGAACTATCCCAAATTAAGGAGGTGGACTTAGAGAGCAAGATTTCAGACTTCTCGCCCTTTTCCTCTTTTTACAACGAATTATCCCAAATTGAGGAGGTGGACTTGGAGAGCAAGATTTTTGATTTTTCCCCCTGCTCTCTTTTGGTGAATGAGTATGTGTATTCTTCTGTGTAAGATTCTCTCTGTATAGCTTTGCTTCCACCATATGTCCCAGGGTTCTATCTGTCCGTTTTTTTTTCAATAATTACTTTTTAATTTTAATAAAGCTACTACATTTCATACTTTATTCTATTTTACTTTACCTGCTCTTTCTTTTTTTCCTACCGTCCCTTCCTCCCTCCCTCCCTCCGCCCCTCCTTTCCAACTTTCTCTCTTTCTTTCCTTCCTCCCTCCCTCCCTCCCTTCTTCCTTTCACTTTCTTTTTCTTTCCTTCCTCCCTCCCTCCCTCCTTTCTTTCTTTCTTTCTTCCTTCCTTTCTTCCTTCTTCCTTTCTTTCTCTCTCTTTTTCTTTCTTCTACTAATTCTTTCTTTCTACTTTTTCTCCCTTTTATTCTGAGCCGGATAGATGAAAGGCTCTTGGTGCTGCAGCCAGGAGTCAGTGCTGTGCCTCTGAAGTGGGAGAGCCAACTTCAGGACACGGGTCCACAAGAGACCTCCCAGCTCCACATAATATCAAGCGGCGAAAATCTCCCAGAGATCTCCATCTCAACAACAGCACCCAGCTTCAGTCAGCGACCAGCAAGCTACAGTGCTGGTCACCCTATGCCAAGCAACTAGCAACGCAGGAACACAACCCCACCCATTAGCAGAGAGGTTGCCTAAAAACATAATAAGGCCACAGGCACTCCAAAACACACCACCAGACATGGACCTGTCCACCAGAAAGACAAGATCGAGCCTCAACCACCAGAACACAGGCACTAGTCCCCCCCACCAAGAAGCCTACACAACCTACTGAAACAACCTTAGCCACTGGGGACAGACACCAAAAACAACGAGAACTACGAATCTGCAGCCTGCAAAAAGGAGACTCCAAACACAGTAAGATAAGCAAAATGAGAAGACAGAAAAACACACAGAAGGTGAAGGAGCAAGATAAAAATCTACCAGACCTAACAAATGAAGAGGTAACAGGCAGTCTACCTGAAAAAGAATTCAGAATAATGATAGTAAAGCTGATCCAAGATTCTATTTCCAAGATCCAAAATCTTGGAAATAGAATAGACAAAATGCAAGAAACAGTTAACAAGGACCTAGAAGAACTAAAGATGAATCAAGCATCGATTAAAAACACAATAAATGAAATGAAAAACACTCTAGATGGGATCAATAGCAGAATAACTGAGGCAGAAGAACGGATAAGTGAGGTGGAAGATAAAAGAGTGGAAATAACTGCTGCAGAGCAAAATAAAGAAAAAAGAATGAAAAGAACAGAGGACAGTCTCAGAGACCTCTGGGACAACATTAAAAGCACCAACATTCGAATTATAGGGGTTCCAGAAGAAGAAGAGAAAAAGAAAGGGACTGAGAAAATATTTGAAGAGATTATAGTTGAAAACTTCCCTCATATGGGAAAGGAAATAGTTAATCAAGTCCAGGAGGCACAGAGAGTCCCATACAGAATAAATCCAAGGAGAAATACGCCAAGACATATATTAATCAAACTGTCAAAAATTAAACACAAAGAAATCATATTAAAAGCAGCAAGGCAAAGACAACAAATAACACACAAGGGAATCCCCATCAGGTTAACAGCTGATCTCTCAGCAGAAACTCTACAAGCCAGAAGGGAGTGGCAGGACATAATTAAAGTGATGAAGGAGAGAAACCTGCAACCAAGATTACTCTACCCAGCAAGGATCTCATTCAGATTTGATGGAGAAATTAAAACGTTTACAGACAAGCAAAAGCTGAGAGAGTTCAGCACCACCAAACCAGCTTTACAACAAATGCTAAAGGAACTTCTCTAGGGAAGAAACACAACAGAAGGAATATACCTACAATAATGAACCCAAAGCAATTAAGGAAATGGGAATAGGAACATACATATCAATAATTACCTTAAATGTAAATGGACTAAATGCTCCCACCAAAAGACATAGACTGGCTGAATGGATACAAAAACAAGACCCATATATGTGCTGTCTACAAGAGACCCACTTCAGACCTAGAGACACATACAGATTGAAAGTAAGGGGATGGAAAAAGATATTCCATGCAAATGGAAATCAAGAGAAAGCTGGAGTAGCAATTCTCATATCAGACAAAATAGACTTTAAAATAAAGACTATTAGAAGAGACAAAGAAGGACACTACATAATGATCAAGGGATCGATCCAAGAAGAAGATATAACAATTGTAAATATTTATGCACCCAACATAGGAGCACCTCAATACATAAGGCAAATACTAACAGCCATAAAAGGGGAAATCGACAGTAACACACTCATAGTAGGGGAATTTAACACCCCACTTTCACCAATGGACAGATCATCCAAAATGAAAATAAATAAGGAAACACAAGCTTTAAATGATACATTAAGCAAGATGGATTTAATTGATATTTATAGGACATTCCATCCAAAAACAACAGAATACACATTTTTCTCAAGTGCTCATGGAACATTCTCCAGGATAGATCATATCTTGGGTCACAAATCAAGCCTTGGTAAATTTAAGAAAATTGAAATTGTATCAAGTATCTTTTCTGACCACAATGCTATGAGACTAGATATCAATTACAGGCAAAGATCTGTAAAAAATACAAACACATGGAGGCTAAACAATACACTACTTAATAACGAAGTGATCACTGGAGAAATCAAAGAGGAAATTAAAAAATACCTAGAAACAAATGACAGTGGAGACACAACGACCCAAAACCTATGGGATGCAGCAAAAGCAGTTCTAAGGGGGAAGTTTATAGCAATACAATCCCACCTTAAGAAACAGGAAACATCTCGAGTAAAGAACCTGACCCTGCACCTAAAGCAATTAGAGAAAGAAGAACAAAAAACCCCCAAAGTTAGCAGAAGGAAAGAAATCATAAAGATCAGATCAGAAATAAATGAAAAAGAAATGAAGGAAATGATAGCAAAGATCAATAAAAGTAAAAGATGGTTCTTTGAGAAGATAAACAAAATAGACAAACCATTAGCCAGACTCATCAAGAAAAAAAGGGAGAAGACTCAAATCAATAGAATTAGAAATGAAAAAGGAGAAGTAACAACTGACACTGCAGAAATACAAAAGATCATGAGAGGTTACTACAAGCAACTCTATGCCAATAAAATGGACAACCTGGAAGAAATGGACAAATTCTTAGAAATGCACAATCTGCCAAGACTGAATCAGGAAGAAATAGAAAATATGAACAGACCAATCACAAGCACTGAAATTGAAATGGTGATTAAAAATCTT
This sequence comes from Mesoplodon bidens, assembly GCF_964165515.1. Taxonomy (NCBI): domain Eukaryota; kingdom Metazoa; phylum Chordata; class Mammalia; order Artiodactyla; family Ziphiidae; genus Mesoplodon; species Mesoplodon bidens. The sequence continues at coordinate 98,935,636 of NC_138165.1, forward strand.
CCATCAAACAAAAGGCCAGGACCAGATGGCTTCACAGGCAAATTCTATCAAACATTTAGAGAAGAGCTAACACCCATCCTTCTCAAACTCTTCCAAACAATTTCAGAGGAAGGAACACTCCCAAACTCATTCTACGAGGCCACCATCACCTTGATACCAAAACCAGGCAGGGATGTCACAAAGAAAGAAAACTACAGGCCAATATCACTGATGAACATAGATGCAAAAATCCTGAACAAAATACTAGCAAACAGAATCCAACAGCACATTAAAAGGATCATACACCATGATCAAGTGGGGTTTATCCCAGGAATTCAAGGATTCTTCAATATATGCAAATCAATCAATGTGATACACCATATTGAAAAATTGGAGGAGAAAAACCATATGATCATCTCAATAGATGCAGAGAAAGCTTTTGACAAAATTCAACACCGATTTATGATAAAAACCCTGCAGAAAGTAGGCATAGAGGGAACTTTCCTCAACATAATACAGGCCATATATGACAAACCCACAGCCAACATTGTTCTCAATGGTGAAAAACTGAAACCATTTCCACTAAGATCAGGAACAAGACAAGGCTGCCCACTCTCACCACTCTTATTTAACCTAGTTTTGGAAGTTTTAGCCACAGCAATCAGAGAAGAAAAGGAAATAAAAGGAATCTAAATCAGAAAAGAAGAAGTAAAACTGTCACTGTTTGTAGATGACATGATACTATACATAGAGAATCCTAAAGATGCTACCAGAAAACTACTAGAGCTAATCAATGAATTTGGTAAAGTAGAAGGATGCAAAATTAATGCACAGAAATCTCTGGCATTCCTGTACACTAATGATGAAAACTCTGAAAATGAAATCAAGAAAACACTCCCATTTACCATTGCAACAAAAAGAATAAAATATCTAGGAATAAACCTACCTAAGAAGACAAAAGACCTGTATGCAGAAAATTATAAGACACTGATGAAAGAAATTAAAGATGATACAAATAGATGGAGAGATATACCATGCTCCTGGATTGGAAGAATCAATATTGTGAAAATGACTCTACTACCCAAAGCAATCTACAGATTCAATGCAATCCCTATCAAACTACCATTGGCATTTTTCACAGAACTAGAACAAAAAATTTCAAAATTTGTTTGGAAAAACAAAAGACCCCGAATAGCCAAAGGAATCTTGAGAACGAAAAATGGAGCTGGAGGAATCAGGCTCCCTGACTTCAGACTATACTACAAAGCTACAGTAATCAAGACAGTGTGGTACTGGCACAAAAACAGAAAGATAGATCAATGGAACAGGATAGAAAGCCCAGAGATAAACCCACGGACATATGGTCACCTTATCTTTTTAAAGGAGGCAGGATTGTACAGTGGAGAACGGACAGTCTCTTCAATAAGTGGTGCTGGGAAAGCTGGACAGGGACATGTAAAAGTATGAGATTAGATCATTCCCTAACACCATACACAAAAATAAGCTTAAAATGGATTAAAGACCTAAATGTAAGGCCAGAAACTATCAAACTCTTAGACGAAAACATAGGCAGAACACTCTATGACATAAATCACAGCAAGATCCTTTTGGACCCACCTCCTAGAGAAATGGAAATAAAAACAAAGGTAAACAAATGGGACCTAAGGAAACTTCAAAGCTTTTGCACAGCAAAGGAAACCATAAAGTAGACCAAAAGACAACCCTCAGAATGGGAGAAAATATTTGCAAATGAAGCAACTGACAAAGGATTAATCTCCAAAATTTATAAACAGCTCATGCAGCTCAATAGCAAAAAAACAAACAACCCAATCCAAAAATGGGCAGAAGACTTAAATAGGCATTTCTCCAAAGAAGATATACAGACTGCCAACAAACACATGAAAGAATGCTCAACATCATTAATCATTAGAGAAATGAAAATCAAAACTACAATGAGATATCATCTCACACCAGTCAGAATGGCCATCATCAAGAAATCTAGAAACAATAAATGCTGGAGAGGGTTTGGAGAAAAGGGCACACTCTTGCACTGTTGGTGGGAATGTGAATTGGTACAGCCACTATGGAGAACAGTATGGAGGTTCCTTAAAAAACTACAAATAGAACTACCATATGACCCAGCAATCGCACTACTAGGCATATACCCTGAGAAAACCATAATTCAAAAAGAGACATGTACCAAAATGTTCATTGCAGCTCTATTCACAATAGCCCGGAGCTGGAAACAACCTAAGTGTCCATCATCAGATGAATGGGTAAAGAAGATGTGGCACATATATACAATGGAATATTACTCAGCCATAAAAAGAAACGAAATTGAGCTATTTGTAATGAGGTGGATGGACCTAGAGTCTGTCATACAGAGTGAAGTAAGTCAGAAAGAGAAAGACAAATACTGTATGCTGACACATATATATGGAACTTAAGAAAAAAAAATGTCATGAAGAACATAGGGGTAAGACAGGAATAAAGACACAGACCTACTAGAGAATGGACTTGAGGATATGGGGAGGGGGAAGGGTAAGCTGTGACAAAGTGAAAGAGCGGCATGGACATATATACACTACCAAAAGTAAGGTAGATAGCTAGTGGGAAGCAGCCGCATAGCACAGGGAGATCAGCTTGGTGCTTTGTGACCGCTGGAGGGGTGGGAGAGGGAGGGTGGGAGGGAGACGCGAAAGGGAGGGGATATGGGAACATATGTATATGTATAACTGATTAAATTTGTTATAAAGCAAAAAATAAAAAAATAAAGAAAAAAAAATTTAAAGAAAAATGTCATGAAGAACCTAGGGGTAAAACGGGAATAAAGTCACAGACCTACTTGAGAATGGACTTGAGGATATGGGGAGGGAGAATGGTAAGCTGTGACAAAGCGAAAGAGAGGCATGGACATATATACACTACGAAACATAAGGTAGATAGATAGTGGGAAGCAGCCGCAGAGCACAGGGAGATCAGCTCGGTGTTTGTGACTGCCTGGAGGGGTGAGATGGGGAGGGTGGGAGGGAGGGAGATGCATGAGGGAAGGGATGTGGGAACAGATGTATATGTATGACTGATTCACTTTGTTATAAAGCAGAAACTAATAAAAAAAATAAAAAAATACACACTATATAAAATAGATAACTAATAAGAACCTACTACCTATTGTACAGCACAGGTAACTCTACTCAATACTCTGTAATGACCTATATGGGAAAAGAGTCTACAAAATTGTGAATTGTGTATAACTGATTCACTTTGCTATACAGCAGAAACAAACATAACACTTTAAATCAACTATACCCCAATAAAAATTAATTTTTAAAAAAGCTAAGTTGTAATGTGGATCTGAAACTCTACTAAGTAACATTTTTTAACATTAAAATCAGTTGGTATATCTTGCAAAAAAAATTGTACTGGCAAAGGTGAAATGTAACATTTCAATTTTCTCCACCCTTTCTGAGTAATAAACAGTTATTTGAGTAATAAACAGTTACTCAAATTGTAATAAACAGTTTGTTCTTGAAGGAAAGCATAACAGGAAGTCATTCTTTTGTTAAAATATTGACATACTTTGACATACTTTCAAATTGGATGATAAATATTTACCTCTCTGAATCCTAGAGTGAACCTACCCCAGCCCTCCCCTGGGACCTGGGACTTGTAAGACTTCTTCATGATCCAGCAACCGTAAGGTTAATACCCTGCACAATTAGGTGTCTGTAAGACCCTGCTCTAGCATTGAGGCCTGCATCTAGTCCAATTGGACTGTTGACTACATATCTTAGTATAAGCTAATATTTGGGTATCACTCCTAGTCATGAGTACATTTAATAGTCATTTTACAGAACTTAGTAAAGCTTCTGTGGTAAAATGAGAAATTACTCCAAAGATGGATAACAAATAATTTTGTAAGTAAGATTGTTCCCAATTTTTAAACTATTTCAACAAACTTGAAGGAGGGGATCTGACTTGCCAATTAATTGAACATAAAAGCAATTTTTGATGAGATATTACTGTGAGATTTTTAGTATGGAACTATAATGGGGTTTAAAGAGTTGGATGAAATTGTTCTAATGAAACTTCCATTCTCAGCTACATATTTTTGAGAACAATATTTCTCAGGGCTTGCATTCCTAAAAATGAAAAATAGAAATAATATTGATGCTGGGCTATAATTTATTCTATAATTAAGCAATTCTCATTCACAGATACATGAACTAATTAGGAAAAAACCTCATATATATGTATCATTCGTGTAAATGCATTTCGAGTAAAAATTTATGTTTAAAAAATATCAGATTTTATGATGTGATCATGTTGTTTTGGTTAATTTTGTATTTCTAGTAGTTGTAATGACAATTCAATCCAGAAGAAAAAATTTAACACACAGAACCTTAGAAAGAACCTTTGGAAAAAATAAATTTCACTTATATACATATTGTTATTACAGAGGAAATTTATATAATGATCAATAAAATATTTCTAAGCACAAAATATATTTATTTGGGATAAAATTCTTTATGGGAATAGGAGTCAAAGCTATAAAGGGACCATACCATATTTCTGCCTTTTAATGAAAAACATTTTCATGTATTTAAAAACAGATGATGATATACATCAAATTAATATGGGATTTATATTCTACTAGATACATTTAAAAGACTAGCAAGATAAATTAATTTTTGTCCATACACCATTGCATTGGCCTTTCTGATGCTATCCTAAACAAGCATTGGATTTTTTTGAAAGTCATTTACTGGATTTCTGAAGCAGTGCTGTGGCTCCCACTTCTCATACAGCTATGAATCAAGGTCAGTCAGCTTCAAGAAATTCTTCTAGTGTGGTCCAACTCCTCATTTTTCATACACCAAACTAAGGTTTAGGGAAGCTAGTTACTTATCTGATATCATACAACCTGCACATGATAGACTGAGATCCAAGATTCAGATCTGACTCTTGACCTGGCACCCTGTTTCTTAAACTACAACCAACACATTGAGTTCTAAATTAAAGTATTATTTTTTGAAAGAACTAATTATAAGCCAAAATGAACTGAGTTTTTATAAAGTATTATACAAATTTAAACTAAAAATTTTCACTTTTAGTTAACTATTTAATGAATCGATAAGAATATTCTCTGACTGGAAACTAGTATTTTATTTATTTATTTTTTTAAATCTCCAGAAGTAATAGCAAAGTCTTTGGGAAACTGGAGGGCTCTATGGAAAGAACAGAGTCTTTGGGATATAGACCTGGGCTCAATTTCTTGTGTTTAGTTACCAGCTGTAGCCTTTTGGGTTATTTACCCAAATCTCCTGAGTTTGTTTCCTTTACCTGGAAAATGAAGATAAAAATCCCTGCCTGATGAGGTTAAGAATAAATGAGATTATGTATATAAAGTGAGTAACATGATACTTGGCATGTATTAGGAAAGCAAAAACATTAGTTTTATTTTCTTCTGGATATTTCTCCCTATTTTTCTATCTCTAATTCCTAATGCATTTATCTGTTGTATTTTAGCCTCATGTCTTTGGACAATGTGAGAAATCAATATTTTAGTGGCTTAGAGAAGTGATTTTCAAGCTGTAAGCCCTAGGAGCTCTGAGTAGGTAAGGCAGTAGAAATGAGGGCTTGGAGAGAAAGAAAGTCGTGGAGCTCCAGTTCTTTCATTAATTTATGTCAATGATTTTGTAGAACAAAATGCTGCCTTGCACAGTGGTTGAGAGTCCGCCTGCTGATGCAGGGGACACGGGTTCGTGCCCCAGTCCGGGAAGATCCCACATGCTGCGGAGCGGCTGGGCCCGTGAGCCATGGCCGCTGAGCCTGCGTGTCCGGAGCCTGTGCTCCGCAACGGGAGAGACCACAACAGTGAGAGGCCCGCGAACTGCAAAAAAAAAAAAAAAAAAAGTTCTGCCCTGGGCTTCACTGGGCAATTGAATTGAGAACTCCTGAAGGTACAGTCCTTAGCCCAAGGTATCAGTGCTTGAAGGTGGAATTTATGGTACCGAGACTTTCTTTTTAGGGATGTGTTGAGATGGGCTTAGAGGTAAGGATGTTTGGCTGAAGTCAACAGTAAGTAGTGACAGGTGATTCAATTCTCATCGGAGTACAATACACAATATAGAATATCCATGTAGATAGAGTGAAGCAACGTGGGATGCACATGAGCTGAAGAAACTCAAGTATTTTGAGAATATTATGATGAGTTTAGTAACTGGCTTTAAATTCTGAGTATGGAAGCAGATGCTTGCTCTCATTCTCAATCACCCTGACATTTTATATGACGTCTGTTTATTTGTTGGGGCTTTTTTGCTGTTTTGGTAGTTAGAACATCATTTCAGGTTTTATCCCCATTTATAAGGTAGAAGAGAGACTGATCGTGATCAGTCTTCTATTCGTCTGTTAACTGAGAAAATTATGTCCTGGAGTTTTAGTAGAACAATTTGAAATCTTTGTTAACTTATTTTCTCCCTATGGCTTTAAAAATATTCCCATTTTGTCCTTTTCGTAATTGTGTTGTAGACATTCTGTGCACCCTTGGCCTTTTAAAAAGGATGAACTTTTGTACTCCTTGAAAATGTAATGAAAACATTAAATATCAATAGACTCATCATTAAATCAGCCAGAGAGTCTGACCAGGGTATCCTAAACCTAAACATGATTCATTAGCGAGCTTTGGAGAAAACATGTGCCCTTCTCTCCTACCATATCATACTCTGGAGTGGGTAATGACCATTTCAGTAACTATCATAGAACAGTTTTCCCCACTTTCTTTCTGAAGGTTCGTTGGTATTGAGGGATCATGCTATTCTTCTTTTGTTCTCATTATTTTTCCTCTGCTATCTCAAACTTATATAACTTTTGTTTTCCCAGTTCTTTGGAAAGGTGATATTTTTATAGTGTTAATGATCTTCTACTTTTGAAGACAATTCAGAACGCTAAAAACAAAATCATTCTGTCTAGCTATTTCTGGAAGTTTCTGGGAGGTGTTCCATGTATAGCCACAAACAAGTGGTATCCACCACTTTCTTCCTATCTTGTATGTTCCTCTCTGCATACTCCCGACTGTGTATTTGCATACTAGGTTGGCAGGGTTCTTCTCCTTGTTTCCTGAGCATTTGGAAGAGTTGGGTAGGCAGCAGACATATCTATTCCTTAAAAACCAAGGTTGCAACTTAGTGAAGCCACTGTTCTGGGCCTGTCACCTACTTCAAATCAGGTGCGTGCGTGTGTGTGTGTGTGTGTGTGTGTGTGTGTGTGTGTGATTGTACTAGTGAGAGTGGATATGGAGAAGTAATAGGAGGGATATGGTTATATGTTTTGGGGGAAACTTTCAATCACTTTCATTTGTGTAATGTTTCATATTTGAGATTCTACCTTTATACCTTTTCACTTGTATACTTTTGTATAATACAGAAGAAAAGCGTAAACTTCCCCATTACAAAATAAAATTGTCTTTTTTGGAAACTAAAACTGGAACACTGGCTGGAAAACAATACAGACTCTGGTTGGAGGAATTGATGATGAAAGATTAAGGGAGAAAAACAGGTGAAGATATAAAGATATTTGGTGGTGAGACCTGTACCAAATGGGGTTTGGGAAGAAACACAGATGGCACATTTAAATGGAGTAATTTGAAGAGATTTAATAATGAGACTATTTACAAAGGCATGGACAAGCTTTAAGGAAACAAGGGACAGTGAAGTGCCTCGGGGTTGGTAAAAGTGAGGGGCAGCAAACACCACTAGGTCTGAAGGGGCAAATGGAGGAAGCAATGACCGGACCCTGGAAGAGCAGTTGTATGGAGAGGCCCCCAGACAGGACCTGTTCTCTGAAGAAGAGACACAGTCAGCCCACAATAACCAGCCAGAGGAAAGCAGTGAATGAATACTGTCCCCTCATTCTCCTTCCACCCTCTGGTCTTCTGCTGGTGTCTCCAGAAAGCAGAGAAGTTGAAGAGAAGACAGGGAGCCCATTGATACAGTCCATTTGGGTCAACCTCCCTGGGTGCTGGGCATGGAGTAGGGTGGAGATGGAGAGAGTGTGAATGAGGAGAAACAGGGTTGCCAACAGAAGATACTTATTCAAGACATCTCTTGTCCAATATATGAGCAGCACACTTTAAAAGAGATATTAGACTATCAGAGAAGCAAAGGGATCCCAACTGGGAAATACTAATAACAGATAGTCTTCATTTTAAACAGTTATAAACATTTACACTATGAAGCACTCACTAGTCTACAAAGCAATTAAAAATATTCTCCCATTGAGTACTCACAAAAAAATCAGGGTAAAGTAAGTTTCAAAGATTATTTTCCCTATTTTACAGATAATAAATCTGAAGCAAAGAGTTTAAGTGATGTGCCCAAAGACACTGGCTTTTCAATTTTCTAACTGCTCATTCTGTGATTTTTACTTCTGTTTTCTGTTTATACTTTACTGCACCATTCCTCAGGGACAGAGTTACACATTTACTGGAAATTCTCAACCATCCAAATTTCAAAAAAGTATTGTAGTCAGAGAGCACTTACTCTTGCATCAGGGTCAATTCAGTACATCAATGCGTCCCTAAGAAAAACTACCGGAATCCAAAAGCTTTTAGTTATAATGTAGATCTTTCCTAAAGATCTGGTTTAGGTGGGAAGCAAAGGTAGAAGAAAATTACAGCACATAATCCAAAATAAAACCTCAACAAAATCCCGTTTTCCAACCACTTCTTCAAAACTCTGCCCAAATCTCTCATTTATCCTCGTAGCCAAATAAAGGAACCAATAACCCTTTTCAGAAGTAGGAGGAGGAGGTGAAGACTTTAAAGACGTCTATAGTAAAAGATTAATAATTAGTCTGTTAAACAAATATCACTCATGGCTTTAGTATATACCTCTGGACAGAAATAATCACATATTGATCTTCATCCCTTGAAGGTCTTGTTGAGTTAATTCTGTTGCTAATGTGTGTGTGCATGTGTTGTGTGTGTGTATTTGTGCCCTTCTCCTAATTCTCAGGATCAGAAATTATTTTTCCTTTTCCTTTTTGTCTCTTATATAAGCATCTGTAAGTAGTTTAAGCTTGATGTGAAACGGTAGATATACCAGCATTTTTAGTTCTAATCAGATCTTTGTATAAAACCCATTTAAAATGTTAACTTATCATCCAATGGCAACTGACTAAATAAATTACAAGAAATACTTATGTTTTCCTTTTCTTTTGTTTTTTACAGTAAGAGTTGGCCAATCTTCAGCATAGATTTTATCAGCAGATTTTATCATTGAGTATTTTTAGGCAGAGACTGAAAAACTGAGGAGTATGGAAAGATTTTAATAAGCTGCTTTATTAATTTCAATATGTATTTAGCTCATATTTTAGGAATAATGCTTGTTTTTGTCAATTTTTTACTTCGAGAAGAGTCTTCCAAAACAGTTTGAAAACTAGTAAATAATCCCTCAGAAGGAGTACCATACAGCCATTAAAAACATAAAGACTACTTTCTATATGATTCAACTTTAAAATATTACACACCACACACACATACACATCCACTAGTAGAAGGGAATATTAATACTGGAGATGATCTGTTTTTCCTTACTTTCCAAATTTCCTATGAGTATGTGCTTTGCAATCACAAAAATCATCTATTATCTTAAAAAATAGTATAAATCACTATTCTGAAGGCTAATTTCAAACCCAGTAGATGATCCTTGCATACAAAAGCAGCCAGATAATTTCACACTGAAAGACAGAGCCTAAAATAGGCCTGGCAGAATTGAGGGGAGGAACAATCCCTGCTTCTGGAAGGAACATTATAATTGAGATGGTTTGAAGAGGAAAGGTGAGTGAACACAACATAAAAACATCAAAATGTTGTGTTTTATGGTTGTTTGATGTAGAACAGATGGCATTATTCAATTCAAAATATATTCTGATGTTTTACCTCCAAACATCAAACCTCTACCCTTGTGCACTTAATGCTATTTTTAGCTGTCATATGCTTAAGACTGCATGGTCTATCTAGAGCTGTGTTCTCATAAAAACCATTTGAATTTAAAACCTCTGCTTGTGTGGATTGTAGCTGTTACCTGCAGAAGCAATTAATCCCTCATTTTATTAGAAAAAGTGGTCTAATTTTAGAGAGTTTTTACCAATAGTTTAAATAGAAGTGCTTAAAATCTGGGATCAAAACAGAAAATAACTTAGGATGCAAAATGTTTATTCTAGAATACCCTATAGGAAGTCAGGTATTTATGGTTAAGGCTATATCGATTTGATGTAGAATCTTAGATGAGTAATGGGCTTCATATCAATCTATTTAGGATATTCATACTTTGGTTGAACACTGAAATTCTTAAGGGGTTTACTCATGATCACACAACTAATTAGTGACAAATTACTATTTGTAGTATGTGTCTGTTTGGTTCTTTCAAATATGGGTATTTCTTTCAATTGCCATTGATTAATGTACCTCCTAAAATAGATCTTAGGTGTATGGGACTTTTTGTCTTTAATGAAAGAAATCAAGTAATATGAGAGTTTTAAGGGATCCAAGAACTCTTCTAGTCTAGACTCATTGCTTTAAAGGAGATGAGAAAATTGGGGTTCAGTATGGTTTTAGGAAGCCCAATATTCCCCTTTTGTCCTTCTTTGGTAACCAGAATATCCAGAGGAATGTCAAATGGGTACCTTACCAGCTCAAACCTAGACCCAAGTGAGGCTGAAAAGGGTCTCCATTCCAGGGTGACAAGAGGATGGAAGCTGGTTGTGACCAAGCCCTTCCATGTCAGAGTTCTAGAGACACTGCCTCTGAGTTCCTGCTCCTGTGACCCTGGCAGTTACCCCCAAGTCCTCTTCCTCTTAAACCCTGTTGGCTCAATATTTTTCTTGATTCTAGAGGTAGTCAGTATCCTTCCACTAAATTTATTTTTTTCCTTAAGAAACTCCAGAGTTTGTTTCCATGCCTTTCAACAGAGAACATAATACACCCAGAATCAGCAAATTGAGTTGACCAGTGTCCCACAGTGAGTCAGCAGGTGGAAAAAACCTGCCTCCTGATTCTCAAGGACCTGAATTAAACACTCTACTTCTACTTCTTTTTTTTTAAAGAGCTTTATAGACATACATTATATTTAATCATTTATGGTCTTTGCTTTATCCTAGTATCTTAAATTTTCTGATTCATTCCTGGGGTAACAGATCACCTTGACACTTCAGAGTGAAGAGTTTTTTTTCTTAACAGAAGATATATCTCAATTAACTTCTATGGACACTGTGTTCTCATCTCGCAACAGAATTTTCTTTTCCCCTCTAAAATTGTCTATCAGGTTATTTCAATACTTTATGGCCTTTTCTTCAAGGGCTAGTAATTCACCAATTCCTGTTAATTGCCCGGAGTCAATGTTCCTGTACAGATTTGACATAGCAAGTGCTCAATAAATATTTATTGGTTTATTGATCTCTTATTAACAGCTAAATAAATTCTAGGCAATTCAAAATGGATGAATGTTTACAACTACAGCAGTAGGTGATTGAATTGGCATGTCACAAATTCTATTAGATTCTGCCCTGAACCATACTCAATACACCTAACTCTGGGAAAAGGCAGAAATGAGTGAAATCAATCTCACTAAAGCCATTTAAGAGAATATCACATATACATTTTGCTTGCATAGGGATCTCAATCAAACTAGAGGGTGATTTTGTTCCTTTTCTTATCTCTTGTTCATTGTCTAATTCTGCCTTTGCTATCTAATTATGTGCATGCCACCTGAGATGATAATTATACTTAGGATTATGAGTTAAATTCTAGAGAGTAAAAGAAAGATTTTGACATTGTAGAGTTCCATGAGTTTGATAGTTTGCAAAACCTATAGTGTCAAATATTTTTATATCTAAAATTGTGATAGTTCTGTAATTCAGTTTTGTTGAATATAAATCACAGCCTTAAGAAGAAATAGGCAATGTTTCTTTTAATTTGCCGAGATTATGACTTTACCTGAATGAATTATGGATCCTCTTTCTCTTATTCCAAATATCATATTATTTTCAATTTAAGAAGCATTCATTAACTGTGTACTATTATTCATATAATGAACACTGAATCACTGACACCATAGCTTAGTGCCTTTCAAATAGTAGGAATTCAATAAAAAGTGATTAAGAGACAGCACTTTGACCAATAGGGACTTACTTATTCATATAGAGAATTAGATAACTAAACAAATAACTATCATACATGGCATAAGACTTGCCGTGAGAAAACTTTAAGTTAATTTCTGGATTTAAAGGAGAGAAAATTATACTTAGAAAAGGTGAATTTAGAAAGTTTTGTTTACTTATGGCCACATGGCTTGTGGGATCTTAGTTCCCCAACCAGGCATCGAACCTGGGCCCTTGGCAGTGAAAGCCTGTAATCTTAACCACAGACCTCCAGGGAAGTCCTCTTAGTCAGACTTTTAAAAGAGAAGTATGATTCATTACATCTGCCTTGATTTTTTTTAAAATTTATTTTATTCTATTGTTATTTAAAAAAAAATTTTTGGCAGCACCGCACAGCATGTGGGATCTTATTTCCACCTACATTTCGCTGGCTGGAACTAGTCGTGTGGCTGGTTAACTGCAAAAGGCTGGTGAATATAGTGTTTCTGTGTGTCCAGAAAAGAAAGGAGCACTGGACATAGGCAAGCATCAGCAATCTCTTCCAAAAACTTTTTTCTGAAGTAGGTTTTGGGGATTTAATATGATCCTTGGAGAGGGAATGGATACTTGGATATTTCAGAGAGAGAAAATAACATGTACACAAGCAAAGAATGAAGAGGGGCTGAAGATTATACTCAGGAAATTGTTAATAGCCAACATTCACTGTGACATGAAATAAGTGGTTAGAGGATAATGCAAGAGATCAGAATGGAAAAGCAGGCTTAGAAGCACTGCAGGGACTTGATATCTAGAACAAAACATGTAGAACAAGTTTAGTTGACAATGGGGTAGTAACCGGATGTGTGTCTTAGTGAGATTCCTTTGCACAGTATGTAGGATGAACTAGAGAAAGGAGAGATGAGAAACCCAGAAAGCATTTGGAAGATATTAGAACAGTTGAATAAATATATCATAAGAATCTGAAAAAAATGGAGAAGAGGAAAAATTGAAGAGATATGGTTCAGGTAGCACTTCTAAGACTTATCAGGTGGCTGAATCTGGATGGAGCAAGAGAAGTCAAACATAATTTCAGAGTGGGAACTCCAAGAACCTAGAATTGGTGGTATCGATAACAGAAACAGGGAGACAGGAAAAAGAATTGTTTTCAGGTCAATTCTGAACATGCATTAAAATATATGTAACATATGAAGGAGAAGGGCAATATTGCATGGTGGTCAAGAGTTAAGAGAGATGTTGCTGGTGTTAATCATCTTGAACTTAAAATCCTAACTCTGCTACTTACTGCTTGTGTATGTAGCTTAGTCTTTCTAAACTTAAATGTCCCCATCTCAAAATAAGGATAATAATAGCAATTCTGACATAAGGTTGTTGCAAGCATGAAATTAGTTACTTCTCATAAAATTTTTAACACACAGGAGATGCACAATAACTGTTAGCTGAAAAAAAAATGATGATGTAAAAGGATAGAAGTATGTCTATGTTACAGAAGAGGGGTGTGATGAATAAATTAGATATCTGGTGCATAGTGAATTGTCTATAAATGCTTATGGTAGGAGAAGTCATCAAGAAAGCACTCTATAATTTGTTGAGATATTAATCTATAAGTGCCCACCATGTATTTTCCTCACTTTCTTGTTCTAGCAAACAGACAAACTTCAGCATATCCTTGCCCCAGAATTTTTTTTTTTGTCCAGCAGAAATCAAATACTGCTCAAAAACTGTTACATGTTCTTTATTGTACAAAGCCCAAGTTTATTGAAGAGGTAATGCTGACTGTCCCAGAGAAAGAACAAATAGAGGGATTAAGTGTTTTCGAGGTCAAGAAAAGAAGATAAATGATTTTGTTCCTCACACTTGGAAGAAGTTGAAGGTTTATGGATCGTGCAGAGAGTTGGAGATCTAGAGCTGCTATCTGTCATCACTTTGGGGTGGAGGACAAGATTTGCCTGAGGAAGTAGGACCTAGACTGGGGGGTGGTATCTAGACTTACTAAATATTATTCTGCCTGAAGTGTATGTAGACTGGAAACAGTAATGCAGCTCTACTTGATGAAACCTCTGATCTGAGACAGAGGGCATTCAAAAGGCATCTCACATTCAAATGACATTCAAAAGCCTTATGAGAGATGACTGGAAAGGCTTCCAGATGATTTGGGACTGTGCCTTATCTTCGTGGAGCAAGAAATGGCAATAATGACTGAGATTGATTTCCCACAGGCCTGGGTACTCTGAGTAAGCTTCAGGCAACTTAACGAAGAGAAATCTAGAAATATAATTATTTCTTCCACATATGGAATTATAGTGTAGAGTGTATATGCACAACACAGCCACATGGGGATTATGAACTTGAAGCTCAAGAAGAAGATTGGAACTAAATGTAAAAATGAAATTGATCTGCATAAATAGGGTGGAAGGTACAGGGATGATGAGATCCTTTTGGGGAAATACACAGGGAGAAGAGTTCCAAGGAGAGAATCATGGGGTGGGGATCCATGATGTAGAGAGGGAAAGAGACCGTAGGTAACACTGTGTTATGAAAGCCATGGTCAAGGGTAAGAGTGTCCAAGAAAAGGATGCTTCCACGTACCAAATGCTGCAGAGTTTGATGTGGTCCGAGACAGGACATTGAAGCTGCAATTTAAGAGACTGTTGGTGTTTTCTTTTATGCCAGTTCATGCACATTGACTGTGCACTATCAAGAAAGTTGTGTTCTTTAATTTATAAAGAACATTCAAATAGAAGCGAGTGTCCCATAGGAAGATACCTGAAAGTATTAATGAGCCTGGGTTCATTGAACAAATGCCCAAATAAGCAGGATGGCTGTACCCAGAGGAAAGTGTAAACTGTGTTAATAAAAGTGGGAAAATGTGAATGATAACCAAAATCTCTGAAAGGCAATGTCTATGCATGTTAACTTAATCATGTTGTCAGAGGATAATCTCTACATGATTTCAATTATTTTAAATTTATTGAGACCGATTTTATGACCCAGCATATGGTCTACATTGGTGAAAGTACAAAGGATGTGTATTCTTCTATGGTTGAGTGTAGTGTTCTGTAAATATCAATAAGGTCAAGATTGTTGACAGTGTTGTTTAGATCCTCTATATTTTTACAGGATTTTTTTCGTCTACTAATCCTATAAATTGTTGAACAATGGGTGTTAAAGTCTCCTACTATCGTCATGGAATTGTCTACTTATCTCTTTAATTTGTCAATTTTTGATTCATATATAGGAAGGGCGTTTTTAAGTGCTAACACATTTAAATTTTTTAGGTCTTGAGAAGAATTTACCCTTTTATCATTATGAAATATTCCTCTTTATAGCTTGTATATTTGTCTTGAAGACTTTTTTCTGATATTAAAATAGCCCTTCCAGCCTTCTTATGCTTTCTGTTTTCATGCTGTATAGCATGTATAGTATAGACTATATATAATCTTTCCATCCATTTATTCAACCTACTGATATCTTTATATTAAAGAGTATCTCTTATAGACATCATCTAGTTGAGTCTTGCTTTATGGTTCATTCTGAGTGTCTCTACCTTTTAATTGGAGTGTTAGTCTATTAATATTTATGTAATTATTGCTATGGTTGGATTTAGACCTTCTTTTATCTTATTATTTTAGGTGGCTTATTATTTATTTTCAGTCATTAATTCTGTCTTTTGTTCCCCTGTTTCTCTTTTACTGACTTCTTTTGTATTATTTGACTTTTATAGAATTCCACTTTAGTTTATCTATTGGCTTTTAGCTATATTTGGTCAATGCATTTTAAATATAATTTATGCATTTAAAATAGTATACTTAAAGATCAGAATTATATAAGCAAAGCAATATGTATGGTTATATTTATTACTAAGGTCTTATTAAATTATAAAATCTCATTTCAATCTGTATAGTTTTAGAAATGTGGAAAATTTACAGGGTGCCAGAAGAGAAAAACAGAAATGATAAAAGGGTTGGAACTAGAACCAAAGAAGATAAATGAGCAGACATAATTTGGCCTGAAAAAGAGAAAGCTCAGAGATAACATTTGCCTTTAAATAGATGAAGTATTTTCATGTGGTGACCAGCTGTTTTCATCTCTACTCAAAAGAGAAGAAAATAACATTAATTGTAACAAGGTGGAATTTATGGTTGCCAAGGGGAAAAATGTCTTTACTAATTCTGCAAATGTGTCATGGTGCTAAAGTTACTGGGAAATGTTAAATAACATTTACCTCAATGTCTTTAAGAAAGCGTTCTGTGTTTCCTTGATATCTATCTGCCTGGCCTCATTCCTACAGAAAGCTCATAATCAATTTGCCCTTTATTATTTTTAGTTAGGTATAGATTACCTAGATGCAGGGAAAGATTAAATTATATTGGGGATTTAGTAAAATACTGTAATTTTGAAGCTAAATGCAAAAGTTATTCTTCACTTGATATACTTGAGGAAAATGTCTGAAAAAAACATAATATTATTTGGGGATAGTGTTGCAGATTTAGCAAATACAAATACAAATTACAGGATGCCCAGTTAAATTTGAATTTCAGAAAAATAGTAGATTATTGTTAGCATAAGCATGTTCCATGCAATAACTGGAATATACTTATTCTAAAACAATATTTGTTATTTATTTGAAATTCAAATTTAAGTGGACATAGTACATTTTATCTGGCAATGTTACTAAGGGATACATACATTTAAAATTATAAAAGCATCTGCTGCTTAATTCTATGTAGGGGCAAGGAATGAGATGTCTTTGACATGTATTTGAGTGTTTCTCTGAACTAACTAGATATATTTCAAACTTTGATCAGAGATGTGGGAGGTATGTTTCTGATGTAGTGAGCAGCTTTATCATATTTTCAACTTTGTTTAGCTCTCATTGGAACATCCATACCCATTTACCAAAAGAAACATGATTTTTAGAATACTTCCTATTAATTTGTATGGATATAGATAAACTGTTTGAGTTTCCTCTCCCTTCTGTTTCTGAAGTTTCAGACACTAGAGTATAGAAGTCACTGGACAGTGTACAAGCTGAAGTATGGATATCGTGATAGTATCCAAAGATGACTGGCATTAGTTCTTTCCCTCTGTTCCTCACTTCAAGAGGTGAAGAGGATAATTTCCTTCCTCTTGAATCTAGGCTGATCCTAGTGACTTGTTGACCAGTAACATGCATTGGATATGACTTTCTAAGACTTCTGAGGCCAGGTCATAAGAAGACTTGCAGCTTCTGCCCAAGTCTCTTGGAATGATTGATCTTGGGACACTCTCTCTTAGAACCCAGACAGCATGCTGTGAGAAGCTCAAGCCACCTGGAGAAGCCACTTTTGGTGATTTAACTGTCCCTGTTGGACTCCCAGCCTACAATCATCACAAACTGACAGTCATTCAAGTGACCCATCTGGGACATTGGCAAAGACTCTCCTTAACCAAATATTAGTCAAGCTCTTCAGAGTCCTCTTCTAGGTCAACATTCAGCCTTGGCCTCATCCTTGCCAGACCTGCATAACCCAGTATTAGCAAGAATACTGCAAAGTCAGTTTGGAGAGAATCCTCCTCCCCCTGCCTTGATATCTGATCACTCTTGATATCTAATCAAATTCCTCATTCCCTACTCTTGATATCTGATCGCTCTGGTCTGCCCTCAGAAAGAATCCTGTTTGGTCAGTTTAGCAAGAATTCCTTCTATTCTTGATATCCTCTCTTAGTAATTTTCCAGTAACCTCCTAGTAATTTCCCCTCACCCAGGTCGCACAATTTACTACAAATCCACACTTGTTCTTGTAGTGTTCGGAATTGAATCTAATTCTCTACCAAGGGTTCTTTTCCCCATTGCAATAGTTTCTTAATAAACAAATCTGTTTTTACTTCTTTAACTACTATCAGGTTCTGAAATTAATAACATTTCAACCCAGTTGAACTTTCAGCTGACTATAACCACAGCTGACTGCAACACAATGAGAGACCAAAAGTGGGAACCTTCCAGTTGAGATAAATAGCATATATAATGGTGATAAATAATAATAAATTGTTGTTTTAAGCTACTAAGTTTGTGGATGGTTTATTTTGCAATTGATAACTGAAATATTTATCTGAGAAATTTTTAGAAGGTGACAAATTTTCATCAACAGAGTACATTAGTGGATAAACAGATACTGTGTACCTTTCTGGTCAATATTAAGTTCAATATTTTAAAAATATAAAAGTGTTTTCCTAATTAGATAGTAAATAATACTTGATATTGGGCAGCACTTATAGCTGAGTTGAAATTAATGGAATCAATACTATTTTATCTTTTTTTCATATTGCACAAACAAGAGGAAAAATCATTATCAATAACATTCTATTTATTAATATTTTCTACTGCTTTATTCCCATTAGCATTCTCACCATGTTACCTAATTTAATCATCTTAATAAATATATGATACTGCTGTTATTACCTCTGTTTTACTAAAGAGGAAACTGAAGTCTAAAGTGGTTAAGTAACTGTAGTTAATATTTCACAGTCAGGTTTATATCAATGCCTTCACATTTCAATTCCAGGCTCTTTTCCAGGACACTCAGGCCAGACTGAAATAATAAACCAAAATCCAAATCTGGAAGTATCAGGCCCAGTTTTTGAATTCTGAGGCCATTACTGTTCCGAGGAGTGAATATTGCTTTACTTTTGGGAAATTCACACTGGGAGAGACTTGGTGTTTTCAGAGGTAATCACACAATGAAAAAATCACTTAGATTGAATTTCACTCTGGAGATGATAATATTAGTTTTCTCAAGTTTCAGTTTTGAGTTTTATTTTAATGAGAACAAAATGTGCCTTTATGGAAGGAAATGTGAAACCCAGAGAGGGAAGTGCCTTGATCCAGGTTTCAGGATGGACAATGGCAGAGAAGCTACTAGAACCCTCATCTCTTGATTCTCACCCCGGAGACCTCTCCAGAAGTCTCAGACCAAGAACTGTAATTTGGTAATATATGTGTGAGTTCCCAAGGAAACCTCAGTGAAAAATGCATCTAATATGTGTTAAATCTAGACACAGTTTTGCCACTGCAGACAATAAAAGAAAGCCCCAAGAAAAGATTCCAGGTGAAGCTAGGTGCTGCTCAATGGGAAGACATCTTCCCTGGGCAGCCTCAAAAATACAGTGCTTGACACCCCACTTGTCACTTCGGTCTCCATAATCAGGTGTTAATAAGATAATCTAAAGCAGTGCTGTCCAATAGGATGTCCTATATTAATAGAAATGTTTTCTAATTAACACTGTCTAATAGGGTAGCATTAGACACATGTGGCTACTGAGTGCTTGAAATGTAGCTGGTGAGACTACGAACTTTTTAATATAGTTGAACTTTAATTAATTTAAATTTAAATAGCCACAAGTGGCTAGTGGTTACTATATTTGACAACTCAGGCCAGACCATAAGGGGATCTTGTCCATCTTTGAAAGAAGGAGAAAAATATAAGCAGCCCTCCCTACTTTTGGGGTTAGATAATTTCTGCTATGTTAGATCATAATGCTAATGGAAGCACATGTCACTGGTTTTGAATCTTAAAATCGTATTCATATTTTCTTGCATGTTCATTAAAACTAATGTTTAATTCAATATAGCAGAAAGAGAAAAAAACAGTTAAAGTGGTGTGTGCTTCCTTTAGCAGATGCTTTATTGTTCCTCCCTCTTAGCCTCACCTCCCTCCATCCAAAGAACAAAGGAAATGGGCTGGGAGTAGGGTTGTCAGAGAAAATACAGGATGCCCAGTTAAATTTAAGATAAATAATTTATTTTTTTGGCATAGATATGTCCCCTATGTAAATTTGGGGCACATTATACTAAAGGCATTATTAGTTGTTTATCTGAAATTTAAATTTAATTGTGCATCTTAGATTTTTAGTTGCTAAATATAGCAGCCTTAGCTGGGAGACCAGCACGGGAACCGCTTTGGGGAGTTGGTTTGTACTCTTTGCCTAACAGAGAAAGGAATAGCCCCTCTTGGTGTCAGGGGAAGTCTGAGAAGCTCTAAGCTCATGGGCAAGGCAGATAGACTGCTCATCTTCACAGGACAGCAAGGTGGAAACTGCACAAAGCTACTCTAAGTAGGAGTAGTTTGCAGGGAACTTCATCTGCTCGACTGGATAGACTCATTGTGGTGTCAGTGAGATCTGGAAGCTTGGAGAATTATCACAAAATTCTTAGTCTCATGTAAGCACCATCCAAATTAAGAAATAGAAACTAATCAGCTCCCCAGAAGTGCCTTAATTCCTCTTCCAATCACTACCCTTGCTCATCCTCCAAGACAATCGTGCTGACTTCCTATACCATAAATGAGCTTTGCCTGTTTGGGACTTCATATAAATAGAAGCCTGCACTGTGTCTTCTGTAGTATGAGTTTGTTTCTGGAAGGAGAAGAAAGGCATTGGCAATCTCTCACATTACCTCATGCAATCAGAGATGGAACACATTCCATGCTGGTCTTTACTCTCTATGGACTATGGACTTCTATTTATGATTCTGTCTTGGGTGATAGCCCTTTGTGGTCCCAACCATGATTCTGGGTGTTTCTCTCAGGCCTCCACTCCTCTGTGGAACCTGAAATTAACTTCTGATCCACCTGCCCTGTGTGATTCTGCCTGATGCTCTTATCCACATCTCAGTCTCCCAGGGACTCACACACATCTCTTGGCACAAGCTGCCTCCTGCCTGGCTCACCTCTCTGAGTTTTCTTCTTCTCTGGGCTCTTGGCTCTGTAGTTCTTCACTGTTTTAGTAGCTGTTTAATACCTTCAAGTGGATTTTTGTTGTTCAACTTTGCTAGTTGTTCTCAGCAGGAAAGCCAGTCTGGATTACCCAGTCTGCCATTTCTAGAATTGGATTCCTCCATATGTGTGATCTTGATGCATTCCACTAATCACGGACAGGACTAGAAACCCAGTCAGCCTCAGATCTATCTGAGCTTCTGCCAGAGAAGGACACATTTCTGGGCCAGAATCAAGTTCTTCAGGGCCCAGAGAATGAGATGAGTTTCACTGGGACATGAACCAAGGAAACAGCAGCAACATTTGGGCAGAGTTCATGCTGTCTCCTCTGCTCCAACTAGGAAAACAAAAACTCAATAAGATGTTGAAATATGCTAGAATGATTTTCCTAAATCTGGTTCATAACTTGAGGTCATGAGCTTTTATCTTTTTTTTGAAAAAAAGGAGTTTATTATTGTTGAATCACACATTACAATCATGCTGTCAAAAACCCATTCGTTAATTTAACATTCATTTAAGTTGAGTGATTAAATCCTAATAAATCAAGACCCCCCTTCCCTCAAAAAATATTCTTGGCTTTACCTAACTTTTTAATCAACTAGCTAGCACAAATAGGATTGTTGGTCTAATTTAAAAGGAATATGCAGTAGTTAAAATGACAGGTTCATGGAATGTTTTCTACCCACCCACCCCCCATCACAACAGCAGAAATGAAAAATGTAATATTGAGGCACAAATGAGATAAAGTGAAATATTCTTCACATGTTGCCATATATTGTGTTATGATTGTGGTTTTAATAACTTTCTGGATGAATCACTAAGAAGAGCATTGACATGTTTTCTGTCCAAATTTCTGAAAATGTATTTTATTTTCTTCCCTCTGGACCTTAATTTTCTTCCTGACCTTTGCCAGCAAGGAAAGATTGTCAATAATTTTATTAGCTCTCATAGAAAAAAGGTGGAAAGAATATCTTACTGATTGAACAGTGTGTGGAAGCTACGATATGACCCAGTAAATACGTTGTTAAATTACTTTTAGAATATAATATATTTTCCCTGGCACCTTCAATACAAAATTCCTCTGCTTTGAAGCAGTATTATGGAATGTTATAGTGATTTAACTAAAGAATTTTAGTTCTTACCTCATTGCTTTCTCTCATAATGAAGAGAACTTTAAAGCCATTAGGATATCCACTCAACCAGGGCACAGAGCTTTGTCAATGGTCTTCACTGGTATGCCCTACATGTCCAGAAGAGGCTGGCACCATATAGTAGCCTTCAGTAAATGCATGTAGAATAAACAAATGAATAAAACCATAGAACTGTAGAATATTAGGGACTAAATGAAATTCAGAGATCATGGAGGCCAAATCCCTATAGATAGGGAAACTGTTAAGGATTACATCTTCAAGTGACACATTCAAGGTCAGAGATGGTAGAATGATGGAGAAGCATCTAAAACTCATATCTAATCTCATGATCCCAAATTAGTGCTCTTGGCCTCCTGGTCTCATAAGTCCAGAACTAAATATGGTCTTGAGGTTGAAACTGGGCTATGCCACCCAGGTCCCACTCCAAGGAAGGATTTGCTGTAATAGCAGGCAGATTAACTTTTTAGGGTCTGTAAATAAGCACCTCAAATGAGATACAATTTTCCTAGGGATGCTTCTACATTGTGGGATGTAGAAAGGCCTGGCCATTTCTGCTCCATGTGGGGCAATCTGACACGCCATACTTGTTGGATTTGCCAATATTTTGAACCCAGTTGAACCCAGTTTAATTTCATCCTCTGCTCATTTCTGCTTATTCTCTTTTCCTTTCACTGGTGTTGATCCCTAATAAATAGCTTACATCCCAAACTCCATCTAAATGCCTGCTTCTAGAGATCCCAAGCTTTGATTGGCCCCTTAATCCATTAAGTCTGTCTCCTCTAAACAATATTATAAAGTTGGTATTTCTTTATACTGTCTTTCAGAACTACATTCTCCTTAAATCCCAGGTCACCATTTCTATATTGCCACCAGGTGCCCCACCACCCTATGAACTTCATACTGAAGTTCATATCCTAAGTTCAAATCCTGGTTCCCCCACCCATTAATTCTAAAGGTTATGATTTTTCTATTATACCACATTGTCCTAATAAAACTCATTTCTCCAAAATCCCATTCCTTTAGACCTCACTGATATCATAAAGACAGTTAAGAAGTTAGTCAAATAAATTAACCTCCACTATGTTGACTTTCCTAATAAGTTACATAAATGTAAGTCATTTAATTATAAACTCTGTAAATTTTGGTTCTATCTCTTTACCTCTCTTTTTCCCCTGCAGTGATAAGTATGTGATTCAAACAATATTTATTGAGTAACTACTATTTTCCCTATCTTAAACATGTTATCTTCTTTAATTCTATCAACAACTTTATATGGTAGATACTACTATTGATATTTCTAGATATAATACCACTTTGCAGTTGAGGACATTGAGGCTCAGAGAACTGAAAAGACAAATCCAGGCACACACAGCTGGTAAGAGGTAAATCAAGATTCTCAATTGGCTTTTCCTTCTCTAAGTCTTGTGCTTTGTTAAGGCTCTAAAAGAGAAACAACAGATACTCAGACAATCTGTTAGCTGAAGGTCTCTCACAGGACCAGTGAATAAGGCAGAAAAGTGTCCTGGAAAGACAGGCTATGCTTTGGAGACTCATGCACATAAGTTTGAATCATGACATTGGGCAAGTTACATTACTTTTCTGATTTTAGTTTCCTTAATCGTAAAATGGAGATTATGTCTCTGCCATACATGTGCCATGTGGGTTAGAGATAATGGATTAACATTCCTCTCACAATGCATGGCACATCAAAATGAAAGGTGGTTATAATCACTAGTACCAATAGCATCAGTAATGCATTACCTGAATGCGTTACTTAAATTAGATGTAGATTATAAGGGGTTTGTTTACCTGTGTGAACAAGAGGTCCAGGAACCATACTTCATTACTCTCTTCCTCAACTTCACTTTTATTCCAACTGAAGCATGACAAGTGTATTTTAACAATGGGTTCCACATACCAAGTACCTTTTTAGTTAAAACAGCTCTACTTAAAAATCTTTAGTTAAGTGTTGAAATAGCACAAGCCCATGACTGCAGCTTCTAGCTAATCTACTTGATGCTTTATAATCAAGTAAGTACTCAGCTTTCACAGAAATGTCAGGTAATGTCCCTGTTTTAGTGGGTACATTTGAAAGGAATGGTGCTAGCTTAACCTCAAAGAAATGCAGTGTCTAAAACAGTATTTCTGTTTTAATGATATGATACACATTACTCAAAACAGACTAATAAAATGTCTTTATATTCCCTTTAAATATGTAATTTAAAATGTTTGCTTAATAATAACTTTGGTTTAATAGCTGCAGTTTTCCTTAAATAATATAACTCTAAATGTAAAAAAAATAAATGAGCTGTGAAAAATAGTTTGGTTACTTTAGTTTCTAGATTGTAAATATTAAGTGATAGCCATCCTGTTTCTGGTCATTTATAAATTCATGAAATTCCATTAGTTTAGCTGGAGTTGCCTACAGATCTTGATGATATAATTATAACTACAATAGTAGATTAGCAGTATCTCACTGACACTGTAAAAACAGATTTCAAAAAGGCATTTGACAAGGAGAGATTTCATGGGGAGGAACAGGGTCACAGTTTTAAGAGAGACAGTCTGCTTTGGATAGCTGAATACCCAATATCTAATTCCCCCTTCTTTCTCAATGGTATAATTAATTATGGGGAGTGGTGGTGGTGATGATAGCAATGTGTCCAGCTACAAAAAACGGTATCTCCCAGGCTTTTTGCAGGTAAAATCCATTAAACAACTAAATCCTGCTCAATGAGATGTAAGTGAAATTTGTTGGGTAGGGCATTGAGGAAAAGAAAAATCTTTACTAGGAGGGCTCTTTGGCTGGCATGCTCTAATTGTCCCTTGCTCTCTTCTTTCTTCCTACCTAAAACAAAAACATGGATCACCCCCTTTATAACCACGAGAAGAAAACACAAGCAAAGATGGCTGGGTTGAAAGAGAGAGAGTCTGGACCCCTGATTCCATCATGGAACTATTATAAGAGCCCTAAGCAGCCTCTTCCAGTTTTCTAGTTACATGAGAAAAAGGCAACTTTTCACTATTTTGAAGTTTCTTGTTACTGCAACTAGGAGCTGAATATAATTCCCAAGTGGTAAGTGGGTATACTTTGAAAAGGAAAAACCTGGACATATCTATTTTTTCTTAACATAAACTACAGAGAGTAAAACTAAATCAGTCTTCTTGGCTGTCAGGGAAGAGTAGAACATAAAAGGAAATCTTAAGAAAGTTTGGGGAAAACTGGATTCTAGCTTGTGAGATTCTTGACAGCAGAGACTACACTTTATTTTGGGTTCCTTTTCTAGTGCCCAACACAAAATGAGGCACATTGAAATGTAAGGTGGCCAAGGACCCCTGTTTGCCCAAGATTGTCCCAGTTTTAACACTGAAAGTCCCTAATCCCAGAAAACTCCTCCACCTCAAGCAAGTCGGGACAACTCGTCACCCAACTCCAGGTACTCAATCTATTTCGAGGAATGAGTAAATTAAGCCAGAGGGGAGTCTGAACGTTGTGTCACAGAACCCTGTCCTCATGCCTGCCCTCTTCCAGGGCTTTGTTAATTACCTGGATGAGGATATGAATAGGACAAAAGTCAAATTTGTAGAAAACAAAAAGTTGAAAGAGAGAGCAGATACCTTGGAATCCAAATCCCATAATCGTTTTACACACTAGATGATGGACAAAATATTACTAGAGAATTGGGGCAGGTATTGTTTTACTTGTGAGATAAGAGTGTGTGAGGGTGAGGGACTTGGTTAACTGAAAGCTCTGTTTATTCAATAACATGTCTCCCCCCAAAGCTAAGAGATTCTTAGCCTTTATAGATAGAAATAAGATCCAGGTAGTGTGTATAGACTCCACAGATGGACCTTTGTGTCCCATGCTGGGTGACATGCTGTAAGTGCCATGTCAGCCAAGCAGATTTCTGTCCAAAGGACACCGATCAGAATGGTTGGGGGAGATGGATCCATGACATTTGAGCAGTTGTTGGAGAATGCAGGGAGGTTTAAAGTGAGAAGAAAACTATCAGGGAAACAGAATAATGCTGTCCAGAGTCATCAAAGATTTCCCTCTGGATAAGAGGCTACCTTTACTATGTACTTCACTTTCCATTGCTGCCCTAACATATTACCTACAACTTAGCAGCTTAGAACCATACAAATTTATTAACTTACAGTGCTGGACGTTAGAAGTCTGACATGGGTATTAATGGGTTAAAATCAAAGTGTCGGCCGGGCTGCATTACTGCTGGATGCTCTAGGTAGACTCCATTTCCTTTCTTTTTTCTGGTGTCTAAAGGCTGCTCACATTCCTTGGCTCATGTCCCCTTTTCTTCATTTTTAAAGTCAGTAACGTAGCATTTCTCTGACCCTACTGCCATCCTCTGACCATCCTCTTCCTCTTTTCTCCTTTTTAACGACCCTTGTGATTATATTGGGACAGCATATATAATCCAGGATAACCTTTTTATCTGCTGATTAGCAATTTTAATTCCATTTTCAACCTTAATTTCCCTTTGCTGCCTAATAATAACATATTGATACATCCTGGGATTTAGGAAGTGGCTATTTTGCAGGGGTGAGGGGTGATTATTCTGCCTACTATGCCTATTCTCTGTAGTTACAGATAAGATTTACTACCAGTTGGGTTAAAATTATAATGCTGTGAGTGGAGCGAGCTGAGTCAGGCAGAAAGTTCCTTATCACTTTAGGTACCAAGCTGTGAACTTGATTAGCAATCAAATTCTAGAATTGTGCTACCAATATAGTAGCTACTTGCCACATATGGCTATTTAAATTTTAATTTTAATTAACTGATTAGTCCCTCAGTTGGCCTGGCCACATTTTAAGGACTCATAGCCATCTGTGGCCAGTGGCTACTGAACTGAACAGTGCAGATAAAGAATATTTCTACTATTTTTTCAGAAAATCAGTTGCACAGTGCTGTTTTAGTCTTTCCACTCAATGTATGGTTCAGGGACCAGCACATCAGCATCACCTGGGATCTGTACCCACAATAGAGTCTTCACCTCATAACCTAGAGAACATCCAACCATCACATGAAATGTCATGGAATTCTAAAGAGTCTTTCCGGGGTTCTTTCTTTTGAAAATTGTTTTTCTTTTTGATTATAATGTCAAAGTAAATTTGGTTATATCAATCTGTTGATGATTTTTTTTTTTTTTATTGATCACAATTTATTTTAAAGTCATGAAAAGCCAGCAACAGGCTGGACAAATACTTGATTGTATCCATGTTTCCATGGGATGGGGACAGCAGCACTGAGTTACACAATGAGATCAACACTTAACTTCCTTTCCACCGTCCTGGCAAAATTTTTGTTAGATAATGCAAAGGAGGGGCAGCTACTGAATCACTGGTGGTTTGAACCATGCAAAAACAACAAGTAATAGAGTAATAGGTGTGCAATAAACATCTGAATGCTGAATCTTGGGCTGAAAAAGACAGGAAGAAAAATTATCACAGAAGGTAATGGTTGAAAGGCATTTCAACTCATAATTTTTAAAAATTAATCCAAGAAATAAGCTTTTTAAAAATGTCTTCCTGTCACCTTTATATAGGGCAGCACAGTCCAAAGGCAATTTTCTCTTTTCTGTTATTTTTTAGGTCGATAACACAGAGTGGTCTGCTTCTGCCCTCTTTTGTTCCACATGAGGGGAAACATGTAAAACCACCTAAAAATCTTCCTTTAAAGCTCTGGGTTATAGAAATGATCAACAAACAACATTTATTTCACACCTAAGCATAAATAGCTAAAATGAAGATTACTGTTCACTTTCCTCTTCCATTATTTCAATTCTGCGAGGCCCATAGAGTAGAACATAAGCTATATGCCAGTCTCCACCACCAGAAAGCCTCAAGATATCCTCTGGTGTCACGATGCTGACCTTATCATCATCAAACTTAATCCACTCATCTTGTTTCCTTTTCACCCATGATACATAATGACCTGAAGAGCTAGATCTTCCCTGGTGCGTTAGCACTGCTTGTAAGTCATAGTATCCACAATTATTGGAGCCAATGTCATCAGCAAAAGAAAAGGGTTCATACTTAACTTCTTTTGGGGGGCTACTCTTTTTGTCATTTGTCTTTGGCTGCTGATTTACTTTTTTATCTTCCAGATCCTTGAATTTTGATCGAAAAGAAACCATTTTCTCTTGAAGTTCTGGTGTACATAGTTCATACACATCCAACATAAGAGGAAATTTAACATCCTTAAGAACTTTGGCATTCACAGATTCCTTCTCTTTATAAAAAAATCGAACCATCTGAATAGTCAAGTAAGCAGGCAACCGGCTGATCTTGGAAGATTTGATGTACAAAGCATTTCTTTGCAATGTTGGAGACTGTTTGGTGATTTCTTCCTGAAGTCGCAACTTAAGTCCTGTAAAAAGATACTTGACTTCTTGATTGATAAAACAGCTAAGCTGAAGCTGACTTTCCTTTCCTTTACTGACTTCTTCTTCTTCAGATTCTGTACATTTCATGGTAGTTTCAAATTCAACTCCGAAGAACTGATCAATTAAACTTTTCTTTTTAGAAGGTGTCACTGCTGGTGCAGATGAAGAATCTGTCTCTTTAACAGTATCATCCTCTATAGCTTCCAATTTCTGTTGCAATACTCGCATCATTTGTATCCAACATTCATTAGCATCCTGTTGAAGATATTGTCCTTGTTCGCCCTTCTCTGCAAACTGTGGAAAAGCCATGTGCAAAAACTGCAGTAGAATAATAGGTGGAATACTAGAAGAAGTTTTATCCATGGAATCAAACAAATCTCTAAGGGCTGCAGTAATATACTGTGCTGAAGCCATTTCCCCTGAAGCTCTCAAGGCACCTGCATACCTTTTAAGGGCATCTTTGAGTTCGGGTACAGAACGAATACACTGAACTGTAGCATTCATGTAACAAGTGTTACCAAGGTTTGTCAATCCACATGGTAATTCCATAGCAGATGCTAACTGTTCTTCTGTCATGTCTTCTACGAAGACGGTTTTAGCTGAGGGTTCCTCAGGAAGAGCATCTGCTGACCCCATCATTAGTAAAGTCATTCCATTTTTTATTTTGATGTTTCCCCAATCATCATCCTTCAATGTTCCTCCTTTCACCATAACCTTCTGTCTGGCCGGCTGGACTCCAGTCAGTGCAAAAAGCTGAGCCTTGAACACCATCGGAGGTTCATCAGTATTCAGTTCTACACCTTCAAATTTCTCCTTTCCCCATTTCACAGTAACTTTCCCAGATTCTAGAGGCTGCCTGCATTCCTTGTCTCATGGCCCCGCTCCAGCAAAGGCATCACTCCGACCTCAGCTTCCGTCCTCCCAGCAACTCTTCTCGATGATTTTTTTTTTCATTTCCTCATTTGCTTTATTGTGAATGGAAGGTGTGGTATGTAGAGAATTTATTTTTAATGATAAAAGGTGGTCTAAGAGAGGAGCAGATGAAAACATGGATGGAGTATTCTAGATCAATGATCATCCTTCTTATGTTCATAAGGACAGAGAGACTTAGGAATATTAATGTACACAACCCAAGGAAACGTATCTGTTTCAGTTACTACTGTTATGTAACAAATAACCCCAAAACATAGTAGTGTAAACAACTGTTTTTTTCTGTTTATGATTTTGTATGTCAGGAATGCAGGAAGGATGCAGCTTAGCAGTTCTCACTTGGGGTCTTTTATGTTGTTGGAGTTACATATCAGCTGGCATTGTGGTCATCTGAAGGCTTCACTAAGCTGGGCATCTAAGATGGTGCACTCATGTGGCAGGCAATTGATGCTTACTGTAGGCTGGAAGCTGGGGCACCTGCACATGATCTCATCAGTATTTAATCTTGGTGAAGAGGGATTTCTTATATAGTGACTGATATCACTTAAAGCAAATGTCTGGAAGGAATCAAATGGAGGCTGCACAACATTTTCTGACCCAGCCCCAGAAGTGACACACAGCCATTGTCACCACAGTCTATTTTTCACAAAGGAGTCACTGAAGTCAGCAGAGATTGACCAAGATGGGGGCATAAACCTTGCCTCTTAATGGGAGACATATCAAACAAGTTTCAGACATGTTTCAAAGCGACCACAATACATAATAAGTGGAATTTGAGCTCAGGCAATACTAGCAGTTTTGAACCACAGTGCATTTTATGTTTTACCCTGTTTTAGAAAAAGCAAAGATATGCTTCTGCATTTTCTTTAGCCAGTGTTAAGAAAAAAGTAAATCAGTCAGACATTTAGATGACATACAAAAATGTTAGGAAGTCCTTAGAAAAATCAGTATCAATCATCACAGTCATCCCGGAGAACTTACAAAGAAGATATGGGATTTCTGGCTTCTTCCTTGATTGTGCTTCTGCTCACATTCAGATGTCTGTCTGTTTCTTTTCCCCATCACTGTTCTCTCCAGTTTTGCCCATCCCTTTGCCACAAATGGTCTGTGGCTCATTTCACACAGCCTATTCTCTTTCTTGGAGGTTTCATTGAATACTCACTCTTCAGTTATGCAAATTGAAAATATCATGCCTCCTGGGCATACCTGCATTTTAATAAGGACTAAAGTAAAGACTCTAAAGGTGAATTGCCATACATTGATGGGTGTAATCGTGGAGACATTTTGGAGTTAATTATGTGACATTGGGCAATTTTCTTAACTTTTTATTTATTTCATCTATGAAATGAGAAAACTGGACTAGGATATCTTTCTTGACTCAAGTATGATGATTCCACCCTGGAACTTTTGTGTGAATAGAGATAACAGTCTCTAAGGGCATCCCAAAAGGTTATAAAGTTCCTTAGACGCTCTCACAGCATCATGCCAATCTATGCTCAACTGCAAGCAGCCACATGGGCACTTTTCTTAGTGCCCATTTTTGAGCCAAGTTCTTAGTGACAGTTCAGATCAGGATCCTCTTTTCTGTCTAATGAGCAGCTACTTTGTGGTCCTAATAACTACTGCTGTTTAGAACAAGATAAGAGAAAAATTGCCCCATCAAATTGGATATCCATTTTTCCAATGTTCTTTCTAGTTTAGATGAAAGGCACCTTATCTTCTATTATAATTTGGAAGGGGAGGGAGGGAGTTGAAGTCTGATTCAATGTGATTTTTCATTTAATGGAAGAAAGAACACACTAGTAAATTTCCTTTCATTTTTTATAAAATAGAGTTTTGAGTCACATGACCATTTCAAAAGGACATTTATGCTGCAGAGCTTAGCTTTCTCCGTGGTATATTTTATGTATGCAGGCCACCAACATGTTAATGTTAGAATAAAGACAATTATACTTACTATTTATTTAGCACCTGAAAGGGCCATATACTGAGCTATGTACTTTTCATTCAAACCTTTGAAAAGCAAATAGTAAGTAGTGAGGCCAGAATTTGCAGTCAGATCTGTCTGACTCTGCGTCTGGCTCAACGTTGCACAGAGAAATATCCTTTTCAAGTTGCCACTGGAGATAATATTACACACGAGGGTAGTGTTGTGGCTTGCTTTGTGAATTACTTATATTTCAGAGGCACTGGTCACATGGCCATTTGTCAAAACACTGATTGCTCTCACATGATGGGTAATAAATTGCCTTCTTTTTGGTCTGTCTTTTGATCATTATTTTAAAATATGT
This sequence comes from Mesoplodon bidens, assembly GCF_964165515.1. Lineage (NCBI taxonomy): Eukaryota > Metazoa > Chordata > Mammalia > Artiodactyla > Ziphiidae > Mesoplodon > Mesoplodon bidens. Next base: position 98,967,300 of record NC_138165.1, read on the forward strand.
GCCCAAGGAATCTTGGTTCTGTAGAATTCTAATGAAAGAATCCAGATTCCCTGAGGATAGGAGATATGATAAGAACAGGTAACCTGAGCTTAGTAATGGTTAATGAATTCATGCCTGTCTTAGCTTCCTCTGTAAATAAGCTAATATTTCTCAGGCACTCTGCAGAGAAGAAACAGTTATTTCAGTGGGCAAGCTGGAAGAGAAGGAAAGATTGAAACTGGAAGAAAATGGAAGGTAGCAAGAGAAGCAGACATCATCCCTAAAACCTTCTGGGTAAACCAGTGAGCACTCCAGGGTCTGCATCGCAATTGGAGAAACCCAGCCTAGACACTTGCTTAGAACAATTGCCGACAATAAAAGTAAAAACACCATCAGAGCAAAGCCTATAAGATATGATTGGTAGCAATCTGGTAAAAGCCTACTTTCAGTAACTATAGTACAAAAGAGAAAATATATATGTATTAAGCTTTTAATGTAAGATTTGACAGGCATCTACAAGTTAACATATACCTTCACTGAGTCTGAGCCCTAACCAATAGCAAATAGTAAGTCAGACGTAGGTATAATTCCCTAGAGAATTAAATAATCCTTGAGCAAGTGTTATTCAATGTTTTGCTATGATATTAAAAAGATATCTGGTCGGGCTACCCTGGTGGCGCAGTTGTTGAGAGTCCGCCTGCTGATGCAGGGGACACGGGTTTGGGCTCCTGTCCAGGAAGATCCCACATGCCGCAGAGCAGCTGGGCCCATGAGCCATGGACGCTGAGCCTGCGCATCCGGAGCCTGTGCTCCACAACTGGAGAGGCCACAACAGTGAGAGACCCGTGTACCGCAAAAAAAAAAAAAAAAAAAACAAAGAACAAAACAAAACAAAACATAAAAAAACAAACAAAAAAAACAGATATCTGGTCATCCTTTGCCTCATGCCAGATTTTGGATCATAATATTAGGAAACAAAACAATCAAAAAGGACATGGAAATTATGAAATAATGGTCTTTCACCCCCTTCTCAGGACACAGGGAAGATTTGGCTGTGTCTTTTTATGTTTCTGAGGCTGAGGATACCTGCCTCTGGCCTTTCTGTAGCCAAAGTGGCTCTGGGAATTCCATCCGCTGGGGTTGCTACTTCTAAATTCTAGACTGAGAGAGGAGCACAGACTCCTCAATTCTCAGATTCACAAACTTTTCTAAATTCGGTTGCCTCATTTGCTTGAGGCTAACTACAGGCTGTGAGATGGGGGCAGGGGGCAGACCCCTTTTCCACTCTCACCAGCATCTAACGCTTCCCATCCTTCTCTGGTCTAAAAGAGTATTTTGCTTTTGTGGGCTGAGAGGTAGGGGTGAGGGCATAGGAGTGAAAGTAAAAACTGGCTTGGCAAGTAATCATTCAATATCTTTCTTCCATATACTCTATATAACTAGGCGGAGGCTTTTGAACTGTCATCTCAAACATGATACTTTTATTCTCGTATCTGGAAAATCCTTGTAGGGAAAGCCATAGGGTTAAAATGGCATCCTGCCATTCCAGCCAAATGCCTTATACAAAGTAGCTTTGCTACATGAACTATTTGTGTTTCCTGTATAGTGCAATATTATATACCACTAAAATTCATGTTATAGAAAAATACCATTGAATGATAGGTGAGGTGAATTTCAATTCTGAAAAAAAACCCTACATATTATACATACTAAAAATATAAACATCCATCAACAAACTCTCAGTAATTATCCCTAGATGGTGAGATTATGCATGGTTTTAATTTTATTCCTATTTTCATCTTTACTATTTCCAAAATGTTCTCATGAATATGCATTACTTCTATAATAAAAAATTTTTTTTAACAGAATATAGCACTAAATGAGCTACGGCATTTCGTGACCCCAAGTGGCTCATGACTAGGAGGTATTATTCTCTTGGGATCCTGTGGGACTCCATTTTGGGGCTGATTCAGGAGCCCTTGGGCCTCCTCCAGGCTCAAAGCTGAGTAAACCTGAGGGTATTTCTGACTAGAGCATTCCCTGAGCAGCAGCTGGTGGTGGGGTTTAGCTCTGAACAGGAAGGGAAACCCCAGTGCAATATTGTGAGTTTTAAGTAAATAGTAGAACATCTATTGACTGTATTACATTAGGTTTTATAATGGCATCCATCAGGATTTTCCAAATATCACAAAAATGAAGGCTTTGGAAGACAAAGACTAGAAGTTTTCAAAAAGGAAACACTGAAGATAAACTATAAATATCAGAAATAATATGACTCCGAATTGCATGGCATCAGGAGGCTCTAGAATATACAACAGAAATGGTAGCAAAAATGCAGAATCTAGGAGCCTAGTATAGATATTAAGAAGTAATAACACCCGTGTTGCCTGAAGAACAAACACGATGGACACCTAGCAGAGAGGGTCCCTCCAATTTTATGCCTTTCCTTTCCAAGTCCTTCCTCGCTTTGCCACCTCCCTGCCCTTTGTTCTGATAATTAGACTTATGTTTGGAATTTGTCTCAGGTGATAGTGAAGTGATTTCTGACTTCATCTAGAAAAAGTTCTGAAGCTCAGTCGTTTTTTTTTTTTTTTGTGGTATGTGGGCCTCTCACTGTTGTGGCCTCTCCCGTTGCAGAGCACAGGCTCTGGACATGCAGGCTCAATGGCCATGGCTCACGGGCCCAGCTGCTCCATGGCATGTGGGATCTTCCCGGACCGGGGCATGAACCCGTGTACCCTGAATCGGCAGGCGGACTCTCAACCACTGCGCCACCAGGGAAGCCCCCCTGAAGCTCATTCTTATGATCCTTTCTAAGAGCCTTAGAAATGTCATCTTGTGTTGGGCAAGTGGTGCCATGCTACTCAGTCTTTCTCAGTAGCACCAAGGCATGCTTTATGGGAATTTATGGCTTTCCTCTGTGACATCATAAGAGTATATATTAACACTATATTCCTAAATTTCCTTAAGAATCCATTTTGGAATTATCTTTCAGAAAATTTTCCAAAACCTCTTTACACACAATTATGTTGTAAGGGTGAACCATCTTTTGAGATAATGAGTTTTTGGTAGCTGTGCATGTCACAAAACAAATTAGACTTGGGATCACTAAATCAGGGTTCAAAATTGTTCTTCACTACCAGCTTGGACAAGGCTTTTAATCTCTGTGAATCTCTGTTGTCTCATTCCTAAGAGGAAAGAATAATTTCTGCACTCTTAGGGTTCTTGTGCAATTAAATGAGAAATTTTATGAAGCATTTCACAAATATCAAACCCTCCTTTCCATTTATCCACTCTGCAAAGTAATATTTCTCTATATTTTTTTCTGAAACTATTTTTTTCTAACTTAATGAAAGTATATCATCAAATTCTGTTCCTCCGAGATCTGATGAAGTTACTTTGTGCATTTAAACTTCGTAATTACATGATTTAAATAAGGTCTTCTATAAATATTTATCTTTCCAGGTGATCATTCTAATAGTTTAACTTCATGTAGGGATCCTTCTGTTCTCTGTGATAAAGCCAGAGCTACAATGGAGAAGATTTTTCTACTACAATGGCCATTTCCTATATATGGGTCCACATCAAAATTTAAGCATTCCCAAAATTGTACTGTAGGATATAAAAAAACTTAAGATGAGGACTTGGAGATCAGATTAAAATTTTGTTGTTGTTAAGAATTTATCATCCCATTCTTTATCACCTTCAGTCATCTGTTGCCCGTCTAACCATATTTCCTGAACTCTATTAAAGATAAGACCTTATTAAAATAACAGAGATAGTATCCCTATCCTTAAAGCTTATGATCACAATAGGAAGGTGTATCATACATAAGAAACACAATAAGAACATTTATAAATTGCTGAAAAATGCTGTTAATCACAGGAGTCATCATTCCCAGCTCTGTACCCAGTAGTGGTAATCTTCTAGTTACAAGATTAAGGTAATGAAGTATACAAAATCTCCAAGATTTATAAACTTCAGAATATAAGATAAGATTTCCTCTCTATCATAACTGTCTTCATATTCCCCTTCCAATTCAATAACTCCCCTTGCCCATTACATAATGACGCATAGCCCATAAAAAGCAATAGAGGCCATTGCCATAAGGGAAAAGGAAACACTGTTTTTGGCTTTGTTGATATAATCTGTGACCTCAAGTCATCCTGAGAAGTGAAAATTTGTTTTCTAGCCAATCAAGCTTGCCACCAACACCTTGGTGCCAATGATCCTATTCAGTAGACATGTCTTCCTCCTCAAAACCTAGCATTAATACACAGGACAAACATCTTAGATGCATAGTCCTGACCAAGCAGAGGTCAGAAATTACGTCTCTGGCTCTATGCTTATCATGCATAAAAGACTATGACACTTTCTAATTTCAAACAGGATGCAGAATTTTGCCAAGAATATAAGATGTTGGAAAGTGTCTTAATGATTTGGAAAGATACTTTTCTTGGGAAAAAAAGCACTGGGGAGAAGAATGCAGACCAGACTGAGAATCAGGGGTGGGAGGGTTGAAATTTCCTCTGAATCCTTTTACTCCCAGAAATCGATTGCCCTCATTCCATTTCTTTGCAGACCTCTCCAATCCAAAGTATAGTATAATTAATGTTTCATGGATAGAGTGGACTGTGTGTACTATGTGTGTTTAGAGAGAGGAGACCTCAGGTGGGCTGGTGAATTGGGGAAATTTTCATGGAAGAGGCAGAATATCTGCCAACAAAAGAGAGTAAAAGATTACAAAAGGCACAGGGAAGTAAGCAAGACCTTCTTCAGCATAGAAAATGTAAAGTTGATTCACATGGAAGTAACTTAATATTTACAATTTCTCCTTCATTCTAATCTTTCCATAACATATGTTTCCCTTCATTCTCCAATCTGGAAGAACACAGAGATGATGAACTCATTAAACTGAGTTCTTAATTCCTAATTGCAGCCTCTTTATTTAGCTGAGAAAATAATTGACGCCACAATCTCATGCTAAAAGCATAATTTAGAATAATTTTTTTTTGCTCTCCACTGTAATCAGCTGCTGCTGGTTTATCTGTTTTGCAGAATTTGTGGCTTGTATGTTTCAGTGTTGCTATGGTTATCCCAGCTTCTTCCCTTGGTCTGTTAACAATGAATATTTTAGAGATCATGTACCTGATACTCTTATTGATGTTTTTTCTACTTCATGATATGAAGCTAGAATCAATATCTCTTTCTTTCTACTTCAGTTATTTATGAGACTATAAACTCTCACTGATTCAAAGCCTGAAAGAAGCCTTACTGTGGAGAAGTCAGAATTTTAATGCAGATGAAAATGAAACCTTCATACACAGTCCCTCTCATGAGGCAGGAGATGCTGACTTTTGGTTTTTCCCCCATCACCCACTGGTGATAATCTGCCCTTTAACTCTTCCCAGTGTGACTTCTACTCTTCTCTGTTTTCATGTATCTCAGGCTAGAAACCTGTGACTCTCATTTTCTACAGGGTTTCACCTTAAATAGAAGAAAATGAAAAACTCACACTGGTGTCTGAAAAGGGGCGGGGACCTCAAGAGGAGAGAGCTCAGTGCCCTGGGAATGGGTCACACATTACGAATTACCAGGGATTATAGAGGGATAAGGAAAAAAGTACACGAAATTCTTCCTCCTATTGTTGAATCACACTGACCCTCTAAATCTAATCCTAGTGAAACAATGCTCTGAATTACTGTTACAACAATCAGTGTTTAGACCAAAGTGGGTGGTGCAAGGAATAAACATTGGAAACTAGGCTAGATGTTGTGGATCTCTGACCTCTGGTGTGATTTTGCAGTATGTTTTCAAGGCTGTATTTTACATAATTTCTTCCTAGACACTCCGGGGCCCAGAATATGTGTGATTTTGTGGTTTGAAAAGAAAGTTCTCCCAAAGGCATAGATAACTGAGTTAAGGAAGTTACAATCTTTGTTAACCTGCATTTGAGATTTGCTTATAAAAATAGAACTACAAATGGATGTTCTTTCTCCAGCTATTCATTTTAAAATGTACTAACAAGTTTAGGTTTCCAAAGGAAATGCCGAATGTTTTTTTTCATGGACAATAAAGTGCTTTTGAACTATCTTGAGCTAACTTTCCATTTCTCAAGGACTTTACTCTTTGTACTGACTCCCCTTGCCAACTACCGGGCTAAGGCTGGTTTGACTGACACACATCTTCTTTCCCACTGCATGTGACTTTGCTCAAGGCAGGAGCAGCATCTTAGATCGGTGTTGCCAGTGCTTGGCAGAGTACCTGCCAAAGCACAGGTGCTCAGTAAATGCTTATTGCATTGAAAATTTTACCCTCTTGGATGGCTCAACAGATAAACAGACGTAATCTGATTACATGCCCTGAGTGAGGCTCCTGTGGTCCAAGGGTGAAGCAACAGTGTGAGGCTGTTCTCCTACCTCCTAACTTCCAGGATGGGAATTTCCTATTGATTAATTTATAACTCAAAAGCATTATTTTTTCTAGTCAATATTCATGGCTACTATCAGCTGTCTATTTCTCTTGGCATAGTATCTGGGAAGCATTAGTAATAAGTTAGAGCTTGTATGCTTATTACTTATAATCAATCTTGTTCCCAAGATGACAAGGAGAGACTTACAGAAATATTTATACTAAATATGTGTATTTAAAAGAAAGAATCATAAGTGGCAAAATGGGAAGCACATGGAGGAAAGAAGGCCTTGCCAAGGGACAAAATGAGCAAAACAAGAGGCTTGCTTGGCCTGGCCTCTAATAGTAGCTGTTAGTGGATTAGCATAATTGGTAGCAGAGTTCAAATGGGGTCACCGCACAAGTAGAGGTGATGAGAGGAAGGGCAGTGCACAGATTTCTTAGAAATGAGGCCTAAGATGAAGGCATGGCTAATGCTGAGGAAATTAGATTCAACCAGTAGAGAGGTAGATTCAAGGAGTTACTGAAGGGCTTTAAGTAAGAGAATGAGTGATATAATCAGATTTGTGTCTTTAGAAAGCTTCATTCTAGCAATTTTTATAAAAAGGATATTGTAGAGAGATAAAATTGGCTTCAAGAAGACACCAAAACTGGAAACTTATACAGTGATAAACTAAGGGTGAAAATGAGAGAATGGATTTAAGCATTTTAAAGGAAGATGAATCAACAAGACTTGTCCACCAGTGTAGAACATGTTGGGGAAGGAAAAGCATAGGTGAGCACAGGGATTCCAGCTTCAAAGGTGGATGGTGGTATCATTCACCAAGATTAGGAATACAGAAGAAAAAGCAAGACAGTTTTGAACATGTTGAATTTCCTGAGATGAGGGAGAAAGGGATGAGAGTAAAGTACTTAAAAATATTTTAAGCCAGTAGGATAGAAGAAGGACCAGAAGTCATTACTTATACTCTGTACTGTTCAATGGTGTGATGCACCTTGTTACTTGGAGTGGGTTTAAGGAGAAGTTTCTATAAACTCTCATCAGTTAAATGTCTTTAATTGATCATATTCACCTGTTATTCACAAAGGCAGGAAAAGAACAATAAATGCTGTAAACACTATTTTTGTGGTTCTCAGATCTGTCAGAGGTGGGGGTCCTGAGGTGCTGCATCAAACACACAGGGGCGCTGGAGGATTTTTTACATTTTCAAGAGAAACACAGCAACATCTGTCAAATGCTGATGGATAGCTATTATCAAGTCGTCTGGACCTAACTACTTTATAAACAGAAGTGTTATGTACACTTTTGAACCAGGAACACTATGAAAGAATTACTGAGACATGAAGGGCATGCTGAACTGAGAAATTTTGGGAACCTCTGCATTATTATAATATTCTTGACATAATTCTCATTAAGTAACCTTAAACTCCACTCTCCACTCTCCAGAATCACAAATGGGTAAACACCTCTCAGAATTCGTCACATTACTCGTTCTGATATTGTTCTCCCACAATATTTTTTCTTAATGGAGTTTGAGTACCCAATAGTGAGTTTACAATAAGATTTAAATTTGGTAATTTCCCATTGGGACTTTGGAGTTTTGATTCACAAGTGTTTTTCACCTGGCCAAGATTTCATATTAGCTGTTCAGTGGTTCTTATCAACTAGGTGACCTCCACATTTGCCCAAACATGGAATGCACAAAAATGATTTTATTTTACAATAATCCATGGCTAAGACATATAAGAGGGGAAATTTTTTCTTACTATACCAAGTTTAAAACTTTCCTCAGGCAGGAAATCTATCAGTAGAGTTAAAAACCTGACTCTGGTATCTCATTCCTCTCAGCTCCTTCTCACCATCAATACTAACAATTGCCAACTATTAAAGTAAGAATTAAGGTCTAAAGAAAATAATCACTTTCTAACTAAGCCAAAATATCTACCTTAACCATGGACTATGACATTAGGCTGAAGCTTAGAGAAATAAGCACAGGTCCTTCCAGATTTTCCCCTGGACACACTTCCATTCATTACCACATTTTCCTTAGTAGTACATACAGTGAGGGATTTTCCATTAAGTTGACACCACTATCCCTCCAAAAAAAAAAAGAAAAGGTTTCTCAAATTTTAATGTGCAGAAGAATCACCTGAGGAACTTTTGCTAAAAATGTAGATTCTTGGCCTTCCCTGGTGGCGCAGTGGTTGAGAGTCCGCCTGCCGATACAGGGGACACGGGTTCGTGCCCTGGTCAGGGAAGATCCCACATGCCACGGAGCAGCTGGTCCCATGAGCCATGACCTCTGAGCCTGTGCGTCCGGAGCCTGTGCTCCGCAAAGGGAGAGGCCACAACAGTGAGAGGCCCGTGTACTGCAAAAAAAAAAAAAAAAAAAAAAAGTAGATTCTTAACATCCACTCCCAGAGATTGTGTTTCAAGATATGTGGGCAGGGGTCCAAGGATCTATGTTTGAAACCAGACCCTCAGGTGATCCTAAGATGGGTGTTTATTGGATCGCACTTTGAATAACTTTGTTGGAGGAATTTTCCCTAGAAAATCAAATATCCATTGTGTAGGTACTTCAAGTTTGTGCTCAAAACATCTGCCAAGATCTTAAGTTCCAGGGTTCTAGAGATAGTTTCACCATGATACTTTCCCAAGAGCACTCATCAAATTTCTAGTCACAGGCATGAAGACCCGTTGTCACTTGCCCTATACTTAATGATTTTTACAGTTTCCCTTTCAAGAAAAAAAAAGAGAGAGATGGAAAAGACAAATTGTTATAGTTAGGTACTATTCTCAATTTATTCACACCAAGAACTCTGAGTTCTTATCTCAATGAATGAAATGTCAGTACTTTAAGTTCCTTTGAGTAATCTTTATCCAAAAATCATGCCAGCTTGCTTTTAAAATGTTGGTACTAAGTAACCAGAGAGGGATCTGCTGAAAGAACCCTTCTCAAGAGAACTAATGGAACTGTGATTTGGTCTCATTACTGCCATTCATTTCTGTTGGAATTGGGGTGATTAAAGGAGCCAGAATATGTCCCACTGTGGAATAAAATACTCAGCTAAGGGCAAAATCTTGTGTTCTTCCTCTAAAAGTTGGGATGTGAAGTGGTGTTCCATCTCTTCTCAGGTAAGAAAAAACTTTTTCAAAAGAAAGCCAAGTCCTAAAGTCTATAAGGTGGTAACTAAATATCATGTAATGCTGTTTTAAATAGAGAATAAAGAGACAACAGACCACTTGGTCTCTAGGTCTCTTGTTGCCCTGAAACTTCTACTTCATTGATTACCTCAAAAGAACTGAAATTTAGTCCAACCTGGAGAATAAAACGTTACTGAAATATTACTGTATACCTAAGGAGGCAGAATGTGCATATGGAGTATTGAGGAAAATAGTATCCAATTTAAGAAAGAAATCAGGTTTAGAAGGAATGGAATGGATTCCAGCTTAGGAGCTTGGAGGCAACCTCTTGGACTATGAGAGATCAGAATTGTTACCCTGTTCAGTGTAGGTTGTTGGTAAGAATGTTGCCTCTGAGTCAGACTGCTGAGGTTTTAATATCTCCTCTGCTACCTGTAACTTCTAATTTTGACAATTTATTCTGTCTCCTAGCCCTCCATATTCTTATCTGAAAATTAAAATGACAAAAATACATTTCCAATAACCTCAGTGGTTGGGATAACCCAGCAAGATATTCCATTTGAAATGCCCTTACTCTTCCTCAAATGAGAAAAGCCATCGTACATTTAAGGTTCAATTAACCACATTTGGGGAGAGGTCTTGGTCCTTGGGAAGGATGCACCAGAGAATCTATCAGACCAGAAATATTACAATCATGGCCTTCTCATGATTTAGTACATTCTAGTTAATATAGCATACATTCCACTGTATCATAGCATAAGCTACACCCATCCTTGACAGTTGAGTGACCAAATTAATCTTTGCACATAGCACAGTCACCATCTTCTCAAAATGGAGTAGGTTCTAGATCAAGTCACCTTCACAGGGCAAGGCTCTTTGGTTAGTCAGCCAGGTGAAGAGAGTTCTCACAGACTGCCCTTGTAAAATGAAAGGGGGCAGGTGAGGACTTCAATAGGAAGGAACCGAGAAAGAGTCGCTTTATGAGACAGGGTGGGAAATCTCATCCCTTTTATTGTGTGGTTGAGGAGAAAATGTCACCAAAGGGGAAAGAAAAAACAGACTCGTGTATTTGCCAATATAGAACAAACAAGCTCTCCCCAATTAAAAGGGTTGTGACAAGATAAAAACAACTCATTTTTGAGTGTTCATACTTTTTCTCTCCTATGCCTCTTTCAACTTTCCAAGAAGAGTCATAATTGCTAGACTAGTGTTACCACCTCCTTAAAATGGAGGCTATGCCTTTCCACATAATAAAGGCAAGGGGATGAGGAGTTGAGGGAGAGGGGAGAAATGAAAGAAATGAACATCTTCATTCATTAAGTAACAAGGAGGTAACACTCATTAGGTAGCAAGGAAGTTGAAACCATGAGAGAGAGTTGGTCCAAGCAGTTGTGGGATGTGATATGTATGAAAAAGGGGAGAAATAAGAGTGTTGCTGTTAAACATGTGTTTTGTGTTCCTTTGTGGTTTATATTAAGTGTGAGCAAATGATTTCAGCTACTTTAAATTTATTTTTGGCTGCTGCGTTGTGTGTTCTTGATTGTGACATACCTCTTGAACTAAAGCAATGTATTGTTAGCAATAAGGTTTCCACAACACAGGCTATAATGACCCAAAGCCTGAAGAATGACTAAGTCTACATTTAAAGACTTTAATGTTTCCCCCAATACTATTTCTCCACCTTGGGAAGATGGACAACAAATAGGAGAAGCCCATCTCAGCCACTCCCCAAAGTCTTGAGATGTTTTCCAAAGGAGGAAAAGACCCAGGGCCAAAGGCTAGGATGATCATTCCCTTCTCCCTGGACTCCAGCAGTCTTATCAGTCATGGAATCTCAACTAAGGAGAAAATGGAACAATGAGAATCACTTTGCAAAAGTCCAGATGGATTCATCTAAAACCACAACCTGCTGGCAATTACGTCAGCTCTGACAAGCATTCCCACTACACCAGTACTGGAGGATGGAAATGAGAAGACTTACAAACCAGAAAGCTTCTCCTATAATTTTATAAAGGAAAAAAAAATAACCAAATTAGATATATAGTAAAGGCCAGTGAATGTATAACAGAGAGTAGGAACCTGATAGTAGGAAGCTGATACTGTTGTTCTCTTGGGGAAATGTACCAGCAGGGAATCTTCATGAAAGCCAGGAGAAATTTTGCCTTGGGTTTCTTACTGTCATGTAATCAAACTGCAGCCTCTTCCACCTCCTTTTGGGTGGCATGCCTTCTCCTAAGTTTAATAGTTCCATATGTTAAGACCATTGGTTCCAAAATTTAGTACTCTGTGAAAAGACTGGTAAATATAAGATGTCAAGGAAAGCACTGTTCCAGTATTTTTTGACACATCAAATGGGTAGAATCACAGTTATCCTGAGTAACTGGCTTGTCATGAGTATCCTGAGAAATGAGGAGTAAGATATTTTGTAGAGCCAATATTGGACCAGGTGGGAAATCTTTAAAGGGGAAATAAAGGGATAACCACAATGAAGATATTTTCTATCCTTCCTTGGGTAAGGGGTGGAAAAGTAAGAAAAAATAAAGATTGACACTTAAAATGGCTGAGAATAAAATGCAACTTAAATGGAAAAGGACATAAGAAACTAAAACCAGAGCTATTAAAAATTAAGGGGCCCAAGATACATAATGAAAGTATCAACTTTTGAGTTATGAAAAGAAAATACAAAACTAGATTGTAAGAAACCAGAAGATTGTAAAATAATTTAAAACAAGACACAATAAACATTAAAAGTACCATGAAATGAATAAATAATAAAAATGAGGAGTTTCAAATCAGGAAACTTGGGACATTAAAATGAAGACAGATGATAAAATATAGGAGAAATAATGAAAGAAAAACAAAAGCAAAATAAATCTACACACCAAAATATACTAAAAAATGCAGAGGTAACTTAATGCTATTTGTTTTATGGCTTTACTTATCTTTTAAATTAATACAGAAACTCTTGATAGAACTAAGGAATAAAAACATTAACACTAGAAACCCAGTGAATGCAGGCAAGTGGCAGAAGACCTGATTAATAAGAACTTCTCACCATGTCCCCATAGCACAAGTCTTCCTGGGGGAGATGAAGCAAAAGGAGAACAGCATTCTTAGACCAGTTTTATACCAAATCACCTGGGAACTTCTAAAAACTACTGTGTCTCACCCCATACCAAGCAATTCGTTCAAAATTTCCAATAATGAGGTCCAAGATGATTTTAATATGCAGCCAGCCAACTACTGTCTTAAACTCTTGCCCATCAACATGTGCCCAGGTGCTCAAGCTTCCAGCTTTGGACATGTTCTTCAAGCTTCATACACAATTAAAAGGGGTCAACAAGGGGCTTCCCTGGTGGCACAGTGGTTGAGAGTTTACCTGCTGATGCAGGGGACATGGGTTCATACCCCGGTCCGGGAAGATCCCACATGCCACGGCCGCTGAGCCTGTGCATCCGGAGCCTGTGCTCCACAAGTGGAGAGACCACAACAGTGAGAGGCCTGCGTACCGCAAAAAAAAAAAAAAAAAAAAAAAAAAGGGAGGGGTGGGTCAACAAGTGAGTATTTCAAGTTCAATGATATGCTTGCTTGTCATACAAACTCCATAAAATCGCCCTCTCTTATTTCTCTTATACTATTCAATTGTGTGTGTATACCACATTTCATTATCCATTCATCAGTCAGTGGACAGTTGGGTTGTTTCCATGCTAAATGTTTTTAAGTCTTGGCTATTGCAAATAATGTTGCAATGAACATTGAAATGCAAATGTCTCTTCAAGATCCTGATTTCAATCCGTGTGAATTTATACCCAGAAGTAGGATTTGTGGATCATATGGTAGTTCTATTTTTAGTTTCTTGAGGAACCTCCAAGAAAACCTCCTGTTCTCCATAATGGCTTCACCAATTTACATTGCTACCAACACTGAACAAGGGTTCCCTTTTCTTCACATCCTGACCAATATTTATCTTTTGGTTTTTGATAAATCCATTCTAACAGGTGTGAGGTGATGCCTCATGGTTTTGATTTGGATTTCTTTGACGATTAATGACATTTTTAGCACCTTTTCATATACCTGCTGGCCATTTGTATGCCTTCTTCAGAGAAATGTCTATTCAGTTTCTTTGCCCATTTTAAAATTGGGTTATTTGTTTTCCTGCTATTGAATTGTAGGAGTTCCTTATATATTTTGAACATTAACCCTTTATCACATGTAAGGTTTGCAAGTATTTCTCCCCATGCTATAAATTGCCTTTTCATTTTATTTGTTTCTTTTACTATGTAGAAGTTTTTTTTTTACCCTTTACTGTGTAGAAGTCTATTTTTGGTTTAGTTACCTGGGCTTTTAGTCTCATATCCAAGAAATCATTGTCAAAACCAATGTCCAGAAGCTTTTCCCCCTTTTTTTCTAGTAGTTTTACAGGTTCAAGTCTTATGTTTCAGTATTTAATGAATTTTGAGTTGACTGTTGTGTATACTGTGAGAGAATGGTCCAATTTCATTCTTTTGTGCATGAATATCCAGTTTTCCCAACATCATTTACTGAAGAAACTAACATTTCCCCATTGTGTATTCTTGGCATTCTTTTTAAAGATCAGTTGACTCTATATGCATGGGGTTATTTCTGAGCTTTCTATTCTCTTTCATTGATCTTTACATCTGTTTTATTCCAATGTCATGCTGTTTTGATTATTGAATCTTTGTAATATATTTTGAAGTCAGACGTTTGATGCCTCTGGCTCTGTTCTTCTTGCTCAATATTGCTTTGACTATTCGGGGTCTCCTGTGGTTCCACATACATTTTTAGCATTGCTTTTTCTATTTCTGTGAAAAAATGCCAGTGAAATGTTGATAGGATTACACTGAATCTGTAGATTTCTTTGGGTAATATGGATATTTTAACATATTAATTCTTCCATCTTTTCATATATTTGTGTGCACTTTAATTTCTTTCATCAATGTTTTACAGTTTCAGTATACATTCTTTCACATTTGTTGTTTATTCCTAAGTAATTATTATTTTTATGCTATTACAAATGAAATATTTTCTCGATTTTCTTTCAAATAATTCATTGTTAGTGTTGTAGTTTTTTTAATGTAGGTTTTCTTTATCAGATTTAAAAATTTCCTTCCCTGTTTATGTATTTTTATAAAATTATAAATCAGTGTTGAATTTTGCAAGTGCTTTTCTCTGCCTTAATTGAAATTATTATATGATTTTCTGCTTTTATTTGATTTTAATGTGGTAAAATATATTGATACACTTTAAAATATTAAGCCAAATGTGGCTAACAAATTAACCCAACTTGGTGATGATTTTATAAATTATTGTACTTTATTTGATGATACTTTGTTTAGAATTTTTGCATCTATATTCATTTAAGATCTTTGTTTTTAATTTTCTTTTCTGGTAAAGTCTTTTCAAGTTTTAGAATCAAGGTTATGCTGACCTCATAAAATTAGTTGAGAAATGTTTCTTCTTTTCTTAATTCCCTGATGTGTTTGAGTTATTTTTTTCCCTAAATGTTCTGTTGAAATTATCAGGGAGGCCATCTGGGCCTGCTGATTTGTTGTGGGAAAGTTTTAATTACAAATTCAATTTGTTTAATAGCTATAGGACAGATCAGATTTTCTTTTTCTTGTGCTTAAGTTTTAGAAACTTGTGCTTTTCTAGGTATTTGTCTACTTCATCTACATTTTAAATATTATTGGCGTGAAGTTGTTCAGAATAATCCCTTATATTTCTAATGTCTAGGATTTCTGTGATACACATTTTTTACTCCTGATTTTTGTTATTTGTCTCTTCTTTGTTCTTGATCAGATTTGTTAAGGGTTTATAAATTGTATTAATTTTTTCAAAACCAAATTTTTGGTTCTATTGAGCCTCTAATATATGTTAATTTTCTATTTCACAAATTCTGCCATGGTTATTTATTATTCTCTCCCTTTTACTCAGAATTTGTTTCTCTATTTTTCTTTTCACAATTTTTGTATGGATATTTAGATTAAGCACTTGTTCTCAGACTTTCTTGTTCTTTTAACCTCATAAAACAAAGCTTTATTTACATCCTACAATGTTAGTTATGTAGTTATGTTAATTATTAGTCATTTCAAAATATGTTCTAATTTCCATTGTGATTTCTTATTTTATCCATGAGTTATTTAGCAGTATGTTGCTTAATTTTCAAAAGTATTTTTCTACTTATTATTTTATTAGCTTTTTAAAAGTTTTTAAAATAAACTTTGTATTTAAAAACAGTTTAGATTTACAGAAAAATTGCAAAGACAGTACAAAATGTTTCCACATACCCTGAACCAACTTTCCCCTATTATTAATATCTAGTGTTATTGTGGTACATTTGTCACAATTTGTGAAATAATTTTGTAACCCTACTATTAATTGAAGTCCACACTTTATTCAGATTTGCTCAGTTTTTACCTAATGTAATTTTTCTACTTCAGGATCCCATCTAGGATACTATATTATTTTTAGTCAACAAGTCTCCTCAGGCTGTGACAGTTTCTCAGATTTCCATGTATTCATCACCCTGACAGTTAGGAGTACTGGTCATGTTTTTGGTAGAATGTACCTCAATCAGGAGTTGTCTGATGTTTCTCTCAGGATTAGACAGGGACTATTTGGAGGTGAGGGGGAAGACCACAGAGTTAAAGTACCATTCTTATCGCAGTGTATCAAGGATGCATACCATCAATATGACTTATTGTTGATGTTGACCTCATCACTGGCTGAGGTAGTGTTTGTCAGATTCCTTCTTTGTAAACTTACACTTCCCCCCATTTCCAAATGTCATCTTTAGAAGGAAGTCAATATATGCAGTGCACACTTAAGGAGTGGAGCTTTATGCTCCGTTTCCTTGAGGGTGACCCATCTACATAAATTATTTGTAATTCCTCTGCCTGAGAGATCTATATTTTCTTCCCATTTAACATTTAGATCTATGAAGCATCCTGTGTAAGATGCACAACTTTTGTGTAAGATATATGTTGAGGTTTATATTTTTGGATATGGACATTCAATTATTCTAGTGTCATTTATAAAAAATACTATTCTGTCTCTACTGGATTGCCTTTGCACTTTGCCAAAATTCATTAATTATATTGATATGGGTCTATTTTTAGCCTCTCAATTCTCTTCCATTGATCTATGCACTTGTTCTTTTGCCAGTATCACACTGTCATTCATGCATAATCTTTGTGCTGTCTTGAAGTCAGGTTATGAGTCCTTTGATTTTGTTCTTTTTCAGTATTGTGTTGGATATTCTTGGTGCTTTGCCTTTCCATATAACTTTAGAATCATTTTGATGATATATACAAAAACGCTTGCTGAAATTTGATTGGGATTGCTTTGATTTATAGATTGAGTTGGAAAAGAATACATCTTAGATATTTAGCCTT
This sequence comes from Mesoplodon bidens, assembly GCF_964165515.1. NCBI lineage: Eukaryota > Metazoa > Chordata > Mammalia > Artiodactyla > Ziphiidae > Mesoplodon > Mesoplodon bidens. The sequence continues at coordinate 98,984,250 of NC_138165.1, forward strand.
CTACTAACTATTCCATGTCACAACTCAAGTGAACATGTAATCTCTGTGCATTTATTTAGATCTAGTTTTATTTCTTCCATCATTTTTTGTAGTGTTTTTCATTCAGGTCCTGTACATATTTCACTTTCACTCTTTCTCTTTCCCTCCCTCCCTCCACCACCCTCCCTCTCTTTCTTTCTTTCATTCTTTCTCTCTTTCTTTCATTTCATTTCTTTCTTTCTTCTTCCTTTCTTTTTGGTGCTACTGAATTTTTTATTTATTTCCAATTCTAATTGTTCATTGCTGGTATATAAGAAAGCAACTAACTTTTATCAACCTTATATCCTGTGACCTTGCTTTGTATCTTATGTCACTTATTATTTCCAGGATTTTGTTATTGATTGTTTATGAGAAATTCTAGTCTGTGTTCCTGTCTTGTAATTTCTTTATCTTGTTTTGGTAATAGAGTAATGCTGGCTCATGAAATGAATTATAAAATGTTGCCTCTGCTTCTATTGTCTGGAATGAATTGTAGAGAATAGGTACTATTTCTTTCTTAAAAGTTTAGTAGAATGCACCAGTGAAATAATCTGGGCTTGGAGCATTATTTTTTGGAAGATTATTAATTATTGATTCAACTTATTTAATAGATAAAGAACTTATTCTGGTAATCTATGCCTCCTTGTGTGCATTTTGGTAGTTTGTGTAGGAACTGGCTCATTTCATTTATCAAATTTATGGGCATAGACTTATTCACATTATTCACATTATTCACGTTATTCCTTAATGTTCATAAGATCAGTTGTGATGACCCATCTTTAATTTATGATATTGGTAATTTATGTCTCCTTTCTCTTTTTCTTGGTTAGTCTAACTAGAAGTTTATAAAATTTGTTTATCTTTCAAAGAACCAACTATTGATTTCATTGATTTTCTTTATTGTTTACTTGTTATAAATTTCATTTATTTCTGATCTAGTTTTATTATATCTTTTCTCCTACATATGTTATGCTTTAAGTATTCTTCCTCTACTTTTCTAAAGTATAAGATTATTATTGATCTTAGATATTTCTTCTTTTATAGTATATTAATTGCATGTTATAAATTTCCCTCTAAGAAGTGCTTTCACTGCACCCCACCAATTTTGGTAATTTGTATTTTCATTTTTACTAAGTTCAAAATATTTAGAAATTTACCTTGAGACTTCTTCTTTGACCCATGAATTATTTAGGAGAGTTCTGTTTCATTTCCAAATAGTTGGGGATTTTTCCAACTATTTTTTTAAAATTCTTGATTTCTAGTTTAATTCCACTTTAGCCAGATAATATATTTTATATGATTACTAGTGTTTTAAATTTGTTAAGGTGTGTTTTATGGCCCAGAATGCTGTCTATCTCAGTGAATGTTCCAAAACATTTTGAGAAGATTGTGTATTCTGCTATAATTGATTAGAGTAGTCTATAAATATCAGTTAGATCAAGTTGGTTGATAGTGATAGCCAAGTCACCTATATATACTGATTCTCTGCCAGTTTGATCTTTCAATTACTGACAAATGGTTGAAGTCTCCAGCTACTATAGTCTCCACTTTAACAGTAGATTTGTCTATTTTTTCTTTCAGTTCAATCAGTTTTGCTTAATATATTTTGGTGCTTTGTTGTTAGGTGTATATAAAGTTATAATTCTTATATACTCTAGAAAAATTGCCTCCTTTATCATTATGTAATGGTCCTCCTACTCCTGATGACTTTCTTTGTTCTAAAGTTAGCTTTGACTAAAATTAATGTAATTCATCTAGATTTCTTTTGGTTAGTGTTACTATGGTACATCTTTCTCCATTACTTTACTTTTAAACTATATAAGTCTTTTTATTTAAAGCAGATTTCAGAATGGGAGAAAATATTTGCAAATGAAGCAACTGACAAAGGATTAATCTCCAAAATGTATAAGCAGCTCATGCATCTCAATAGCAAAAAAACAAACAAGCCAATCCAAAAATGGGCAGAAGAGTTAAATAGGCATTTCTCCAAAGAAGATATACAGACTGCCAACAAACACATGAAAGAATGCTCAACATCATTAATCATTAGAGAAATGCAAATCAAAACTACAATGAGATATCATCTCACACCAGTCAGAATGGCCATCATCAAGAAATCTAGAAACAATAAATGCTGGAGAGGGTGTGGAGAAAAGGGCACACTCTTGCACTGTTGGTGGGAATGTGAATTGGTACAGCCACTATGGAGAACAGTATGGAGGTTCCTTAAAAAACTACAAATAGAACTACCATATGACCCAGCAATCCCACTACTGGGCATATACCCTGAGAAAACCATAATTCAAAAAGAGACATGTACCAAAATGTTCATTGCAGCTCTATTCACAATAGCCCAGAGATGGAAACAACCTAAGTGTCCATCATCGGATGAATGGATAAAGAAGATGTGGCATATATATACAATGGAATATTACTCAGCCATAAAAAGAAACGAAACTGAGCTATTTGTAATGAGGTGGATAGACCTAGAGTTTGTCATACAGAGTGAAGTAAGTCAGAAAGAGAAAGACAAATACCGTATGCTAACACATATATATGGAATTTAAGAAAAAAAAATGTCATGAAGAACCTAGGGTTAAAACGGGAATAAAGACACAGACCTACTTGAGAATGGACTTGAGGATATGGGGAGGGGGAGGGGTAAGCTGTGACAAAGCGAAAGAGAGGCATGGACATATATACAGTACCAAACGTAAGGTAGATAGCTAGTGGGAAGCAGCCGCATAGCACAGGGAGATCAGCTCGGTGCTTTGTGACCACCTGGAGGGGTGGGATAGGGAGGGTGGGAGGGAGGGAGATGCAAGAGGGAAAGTATGTGGGAACAGATGTATATGTATGACTGATTCACTTTGTTATAAAGCAGAAACTAAAAAAAAAAAAGAATAGAAAAAAAAAGTTTTAAATAAATAAATAAATAAAGCAGATTTGCTGTAGACAATTGTCTTATCATCCACTCTGACAACCTGTTTTTTCACTGGGGTGTTGAGGTCATTCTTTTGGATCTTTAGAATCTTAGAAACAGCTTAGTCCACCAAACTTTTGATCACACAAACTTTCGAGGAATAAAAAATCTTTCTCTCTTTTTCTTTATCTATTTAACTACGTCTCTATATAAATAATTGGCAAATCTTATTTATATAACTATGTTAAAATTATAAGCCATATACAACAATTAAATTTAGTAAGAACTGGATAAAGATTAAATAAACAGTATCATAATACAGTAAATTATATTTTATATTATAAAATAAATTTTGCTCTCACTAAGATATTATTAAGTATGTTTAAGTGGAATAAATAGGATTAAATATGTCTTAAAATCTTGAATTAATACTTTTGATATAAGAATTTGAAGTTCCTGAAGTTTAATAATTGTTTTAATAAGTGCTATAGATTAAAAATTATATCTCATGAAGAAATTTAGATAAAAATGAAAAAAATCACATTACTGATTGTGCTTGCTGAATAATAATGCTCACTTTAATTCCCACATTAAATTAGACAAAGTTTTTTTTTTTAATTTTAGAGTAAATTTCCTTCATTCATGATGTAAATGTTGTCCTTGAGCACTAATCACAAGGAATTACATTTCTATATTGTTAAAATTGAATGAAGAAATCATTGAAACTCTTTTGAAAATTGTTAAATTGAAAATTCTGTTCCAAGTTTGTAAATATTCAGATGTGACATTTTTATGAGTCATAATTTACTTTCAGCATAGTGATAAAAATATTTTAAACATTCTTTTTCAAAATGATCTTTCTGTTACTTAAGTTTTCCCCTTTCTATTAAAATGTCTTTACCTTGAAAAGACAGATAGAATGTGTTTATATTTTTCAGAAATATCTGCAAGGTAACATAGTGTTAGAAGCCATTTGCCATTATAGGAAAGGTCAGAAAGTTTGGAATACTAATCATTTTGAGCAAAAGAAAATCATGACTCATATTTAAGTTCAATAACCTTTAAATGCTTTGCCATAAAATTGATAGTTAACATTTTGTGAGTGCTCACCATGTACCGGGCAGTGCAGTGTGTTCTTTATATACTTCATCTCCTATTATTCTTCATAATTACCCTATCATCCCTCTTATTTTCCAAGTGAGGAAACTGGATTTAGCAGAGTGGTTAAGTTGCTTGCCCAAGATCACCTAGAGAGTGTTTTAGGTCAGATTTTTCAGTTGAAGAGCCCCAAGATGAAGATTTGTTTGTGCAAGTGACATTAAAAAAGTGTTCCCAGGACTCATGGGTAAGGGAGTGGGGGAAGCAGGAAAAATAAGCCAAGAAGGTTACAGTTTCAACAAAATCTCAGCCTTCGTCTGATTATGAAGGTATCTCTTGAGTATAAATTGCTCAGAGTTTGCTCAACTTCAAGGCATAGATGTGGGTTTTCATAATCTAGTCCACTCAGTAAGTCCACCACCTAGAAAGATGAATTCTTAAGCAAGCTTTCTAACAGGTCTGGTAAGAAGGAGGCTTTTGTAGTCTTCTTGGGCCCTTTTCTCTAAAGGGAGTCACAAGCACATGTCTTTAAAAGAAAAGCACATAGCAGCTGGAGGCTATGCACAAAGAACCTTTCAAATGTATGTAAGAGGATCTAAGTGAATTGCTGTTAGCATTTACTGTAGCTAGTAAATGACATAACCAAGATTAAACCCAAGCAGTGTGGCTACAGACCCCATGCTCTTAATCATTATACTAAACTACCTGGAATAACCAGCAAATCTCTGGTCATTTCCCAATTATTTACAAACACTATTAATACTTTAGTCTCTTTTAGAAGTATTTTTCTGGTAAAATTTACAAATCATTGGTGACCTGTAACATTTTGGACCTCCTGACTCAAATTTTCACTGTAATCGTTCACTCATGAATTACACATTAAATGAATTTTACATGTGATACTATCTCTGTAGCACCAGCGTTATTTTAAAATTCTAATCAGAAGAGATATTTTTGTTTCCCAGTGTGGATTTAGATGTAGTTCAGAAATTGACTCTCTATATCAAATGTATAAGTATGCTAAGCTAACCAGTCCACTACTTTATATAACAGATATTCTTACAAGCCACAGTGATGTGGATATTGAAAAGAAAACATAATCTAGGGTCTCCCTTGTCATCCTTGGCCTTGAGACCCAGAGTGCTTTTTCCCCACTGATTGCTCTATGATGTAGTCAACACTGAGTAGACATCTAAGTGAATTATGGGGGTGCTGCTCTAGATTAATTGCATGGAGATGAAAGGAAGATGATGGCCTTAGGTAGTAAGTTCTCTGTTAGGGGGAAGGATGAGTCATCCTCACGGGATGGGTAGAGTCATGGGTCTATTCACTTTGAGTTGTCAGGGTAAGTACAAGTTAGTGAGAGTTATAATTTTCCCCTTCTATACTAAGAATTACTTCTGAAATGACTCTAACCATTCAGTGAGACAATTAGCATATATTGGCAGACCATGAAGTGTAGAACTGTGAAGAGTGGGTGGTAAAGAACTGGTAGACTTGCTCCATTCCAACTCCTCACTGGCTATTTGGGAAAGGAATTCTTATCTCACTAACAGGTCCAGTTAGAAGCTTTTAGTTGTCCTAAGCACTGAACAATAATACTAAATTATACTTATATGGTACTTTCTGAGTGCCAATGCAATACCATATATATAGTGTATACAGTAAGTATTATTACTTCCATGTTGCATCTGAGGGAACTGAGGCACAAGGAGGTTAAGTATTTTGTGCAAGACTACACAGCTTGGAAAAGGTAAATATGGAAAGAAATCATTCTATGTTTTTAACTACTAAGTTATATGGTGCCTAGGGAGGGAGAAGGAAACAAGAAATTAGAGTGGGAAAAGGTAAATAGGGTAAGTATAGATGGAGTGGCCTCATCTATATTTGTATAAATATTTTATTTATTAAAATGATTAGCAAATAAGCATTAATATACTTTATATTTTTGATTATCTAAATAATTCATAATTTATAGAGTAAATTATTTTGTCTTCCCTTTTGTATGAAATACAAATTATAAATAACACTAAACTTTGAAGGAGGTGCTTGGAGATCTAAGACACATTTCTCCATGCTAATTTAATACGTTTTTTGAAAATATCTTATTTTTCAACCTACCTTTTTTTGGCACTATCAGCTTGGACTGACATGGGCAAAAAGAGTCCGAGATGAAAAGAGGCTTCAGTGCCCCAACCCTTTTATGGACAGGCAGTAGGCTGAGAAAACTACTCAGTTAAGAACACAGACCTTTCCTATAAATAAAGGGTGGATGACTCAGCAAAGCAGAGCCAAGAGACCAGAAGGCAAAGGGAAGAGATACAAAGAACCACTCTGAGGGAGAACTGAGTGCTCATCAAACACACAGTAACGTGCGTGTGGCTAGATTTTAGAATTTCTATGGGCCAGTGACTACAACATGCCCCTTGTCTTCCTCTTCTCTTTTGAGTAAGAATGTCCATTGCAGTTCCAGCATGTTTCAGCGTTGCATGTTGAGGGTGTGGAGAGTGGATAACCTGTCTCTAACATCTGAGGGATGCAGATGTAGAAGAACTTTACTGGAGAAGGTGTATTTGTTTTTCTTTGGTCGTACCCCCAGAATGTGGGATCTCCTTGGCCAGGGGTGGAACCCGTTCCCCCTGCAGTGGAAGCATGGAATCCTAACCACTAGACCACCAGGGAATTTCCAGGAGGAGCTGGATTTGATGAATTGCATTGAAGAGTCTCATCTACACCTGGGCTGATTTAGGTAATGAGATCCTGAATATTAAGCATGAGCCAGACACTATAACAGGATGGGATTTTGGTGATTTTTGAGAGCAGTATGATGGCATTTTGCATATGGGAGAGATGTGAATCTCGGGTCAGAGGGTGTACTGTGATTTCTAGCTGAGAGTCTTGAATATATTCACTGTTGGACACTTGCTGTTGTTGTACACTGGCCAGAGGAAATTTATACCTAAGATAAACAATGTCAGATGACATGCCTGGAAACGTAATTAGCATTTTATCAGGAGCTCCAACAATTGTATGTATCTCCAACAATTGTATGTATCTACAGGCTGCTGGTTTTGAATTGAAAGTTTCCTGAAGTCAGATTGAATTAGAAATGGATATCTATGCCCTTCAGTATGATGTTTATACATTTATTTTCCAAGGATGCAAAAATAATGTTTTCTTGGAGATAGATAATACTTCACCAGATTTGTGCTCTCCTATAATGAAAGAGGCTTCCTAGCCACTTTTTCAACAAGATGAGGCATTGTGCCTCAGTTTTGGTCAGTGGACTTGGGGTGGAAGTGATATATGCCCTTCTCAAGCCTGGCACATAAACCTTCCAATCAATCTTTTATTTCTCACTTCTTTCATTCTTCAGTCTGTCCTTATTCAGGCCCATCTTGAAAGCTATGTCTGGAAGACAGCAGAGACCCCATTAGCTTGAGTAATTCTGCTGGAATATCATGCATAGCATTAAAAAATAAATGACCAAGATATGGCACATGATTAAAAATGACAAAATTTTGGGATAAGATATTTTTATATGTTTGGTATGATTCAGTAATTTCCCAAAGAACATATTGCCAGTTTTCTTTGGTTCAACATGGTAGTAGTTTGTCTGGCAAGATTTTTTTCCCCATTCCCTACTTAAATGAAAATATAACAGACAATAAGCAGTAGCTTTAATAATTCAGGTGACCATCTATCAGATCTATACTTTATCTCTACCTCTGTGGCCATCAGTCTAACACAAACTATAATTATCTCTTGCCTCGATGACTACAATAGCCTTACATCTGTTCCTGTACCCTCCAAACTGTCTCCAAGTTGTAGTCAGTGTGATCGTTTCAATTTGATCATGGTTCTCATCCATAGCTTCCTAAGATAAAGTCCTTAATGTGTCAAGGTCCTATGAGGCCCTGCCTTGTCTGACTCATGTATAGCTCAGCAGTTTCATCACAGATCACTCTTGCTCTCACTGCTTTTGCTGGAGCAAAAGTACATCTCAGATCCTGGATGTACTTTCCCTCCATAGAAGCTCAGCTTACAAGTCATTTCCTTAGGGAAGACTTTGCTGATCCCAAATTGATTAAGGTTCCTTCATTTTATGTTACAGCATTATATTACTTTCTTTCATAGCATTTTTTTTAACTTTGAAAAAAATTTTAAATGTTGGATTATTTTGTTTAATTTTTAACCAGGTATTATATCCATGTGGTTTAAAAATTATTTTTAAAATACAGTGAAATGATGTATAACATCAGAGTGAAACCTAAACTTTTGCCAATGATCTGAGGGTCCAGCTTTACCACTGAATTCTGGCATGTATTTGGGTCTATTTCTGAGCTTTCTATTCTGGTCCATAGGTCAGCTGTATGTTCATGTATGAATGCCATCCTGTTTTAATCAATAACGTTTTTCTTACTATTTGATTTTGCACTATTAAATATTCTTTTAGCTTAATTACTTGATTTATTGGCTTTAAATAAGATCCTTTTGCACACAACTCTTACAAATAATACATCAGCGAATTTATTCTGCCTTCAATGTCTTTCCCCCTTTCCCTCCATTTTTTTTAGTTGTTATAATTTCTATATTGTCAGGGCATATAATACATTTATTCTTGTCAGTCACTTTAAATCCCATATTTAAAAAAAATTTAGTTCCATCATTAAATAATTTAATGTTTATCACCAGTCTTTTTACCAGTTTCCGTGGCCATCCCTTATTTGGCTGATACAGCTTGAGGAATACAAAAAGATGGAGAAACATAGAAGATGAACCTGGAGCTGTAAAATGAATGCATCCAATACCATAATTGACACAGTGATCTTGCCTTCTAAACCACAGAGGAAAGAAAGTGAAAGCAGAAATAGAATAAAGTATATGAAAGAATAACAAATGTCTATGTATTAGAGGTTCTGATAAGAAGCAAGATCTTTGGAGTAGTTGAATGAGAAAGCTGAGTAGAGAGTTGACTATTGTCAGAGAGGGAAATAACTAATTTTTGTCTTTTTTTTCTAATCTCAGAGTGAGGAAACTTCTGGATGATGACAGGATCCAGGTTATGACCATGAGAGTAAATGGTTGACATAGAATTGAGGAGAAGGTCATTAGATGTGAAGAAGTCAAGTAACTAAAAGTTCAGAGTCTTGAAAGTTCAGATAAAATCATCTAGAATGATAACTTATATTTATCATATGATGATAACGTAACTTCATGTAAGAAGTCCCTAGCAGAGCATGCTGAATAAAAAGTAGGCAGTTGGGTCAAGAAGAAGAGGAAATGTAGTTCAAGCTTCTACAATGAACTTACAAATCATGGCAAGAATTGGGGGGGGAGGAAGACTGTTGGCAAGGTGCCATGACTCGAACTAAGGTAGTTTGTGGCATGAGCATCAAAGGAATAGAGGGTTTCATATGAAGATGGAGGAATAATTGTCTGGAAGCCATCTTGAAGAAGAAGAAAAGTGGACTCCTTTCCTTACCATGAGCAGTGAGAATGTTGCTTTCCAGGGAAGAAGGCAGCTTCGGGGGTGGAGTCTTCTGAGGCATGCCATGTTTCATTTAATGCAGAATATGAGAGGACTGCATCATGAAGAGTATAAGGTTGTGCAATTTTGGTTTGCTATGATGAAATGGGATCTCCAGAGGGCATAGTTAAAGAAAAAAATAAAAAAAGAAAGTTGGGCTAAAGGAGTGAAATAAATAATTTCAATGGGGATGAATGTTTGGAAGAGTCTAGACCCCTGAAGGGACTTTCATCTCAGGTGCTAAGAACAGTTAACCAAGATATGCCACTGAGGAGAATCATCATTCCTATTTAAACTGTATATTATATGTGTTTATGGGGCATTTCTTTATTTCTGTCTTTGAGTACCACCTTGATTTTCCTAAATAATTTTCCATCTTAAGTCAGTTGAAATTTAAGTCCCCCAAAATCATTCACCAAATGTAATAAATCCACAAAGGAGGTAAAAATTTACAGATTTTTTCTTTAATATGTGTCTACTAAATTACTGAAGTATTTCTCCTTAATAATACACTAAATGACAAGTAATGAACTTATTAGTTTCTTTACAATATACATCACTCAGGAAGAGAATGGCAAAAGCAACATGTTTTTGACACCATTGTTTGCTCTTTGCCAATGGTGTAGACAGTTAATATTCACTACACTAAATGAGAACACTGGATGAGAGAATTGGATTGATAACATACCAGGGCCACTCTGGGGTATAGCATTGAAGAAACTTCATAAAAGTAGTCCCTAGCAGAGCATCCTGAATAAAAAGTAGGCAGTTGGGCCAAGAAGAAGAGGAAATGTAGTTCAAGCTTCTACAATGAACTTACAAATCATGGCAAGAATTGGGGGGGGAGGAAGACTGTTGGCAAGGTGCCATGACTCGAACTAAGGTAGTTTGTGGCATGAGCATCAAAGGAATAGAGGGTTTCATATGAAGATGGAGGAATAATTGTCTGGAAGCCATCTTGAAGAAGAAGAAAAGTGGACTCCTTTCCTTACCATGAGCAGTGAGAATGTTGCTTTCCAGGGAAGAAGGCAGCTTCGGGGGTGGAGTCTTCTGAGGCATGCCATGTTTCATTTAATGCAGAATATGAGAGGACTGCATCATGAAGAGTATAAGGTTGTGCAATTTTGGTTTGCTATGATGAAATGGGATCTCCAGAGGGCATAGTTAAAGAAAAAAATAAAAAAAGAAAGTTGGGCTAAAGGAGTGAAATAAATAATTTCAATGGGGATGAATGTTTGGAAGAGTCTAGACCCCTGAAGGGACTTTCATCTCAGGTGCTAAGAACAGTTAACCAAGATATGCCACTGAGGAGAATCATCATTCCTATTTAAACTGTATATTATATGTGTTTATGGGGCATTTCTTTATTTCTGTCTTTGAGTACCACCTTGATTTTCCTAAATAATTTTCCATCTTAAGTCAGTTGAAATTTAAGTCCCCCAAAATCATTCACCAAATGTAATAAATCCACAAAGGAGGTAAAAATTTACAGATTTTTTCTTTAATATGTGTCTACTAAATTATTGAAGTATTTCTCCTTAATAATACACTAAATGACAAGTAATGAACTTATTAGTTTCTTTACAATATACATCACTCAGGAAGAGAATGGCAAAAGCAACATGTTTTTGACACCATTGTTTGCTCTTTGCCAATGGTGTAGACAGTTAATATTCACTACACTAAATGAGAACACTGGATGAGAGAATTGGATTGATAACATACCAGGGCCACTCTGGGGTATAGCATTGAAGAAACTTCATAAAAGTAGTCCCTAGCAGAGCATCCTGAATAAAAAGTAGGCAGTTGGGTCAAGAAGAAGAGGAAATGTAGTTCAAGCTCTACAATGAACTCAGCAATAATAAACAGAAAAGAAAAATGTGTCTCCAGTGATATAGTTCCTGTCCCCTTTAGGTTTATCGAGGTGAGGATACTCAGTGTATCCTTTAAGTTGGAATACCAGAAAATAAATGATTAAAGGAAAAAATAAATAGTTCTTTCAATAAGTGCTATGATAGTTGTGAGAAGGAAGCAGAGCAGTATGATCTGGACAAACTATATGAACATGAAGAACACTTTTACCACTTCTTTGCATGTTGTGTTGAGGCAAGCAAAGAGCTTCATGACTTTCAGGTCCAAAAATATTTGATGAGGTAATATTTGTGAAAATGTAAATTGCAAGTCCCCATATAAATGTCTAGTGTTATTTCTTTATTATTATTAACAGTGTTCATCACAATTAAATGAGGGTTTAAGAACACCATCAGAACAAGCATAGAGAATTGCAGAGGCTAAATGATATGGTGAAACAAATTCAAAAGCTGAAAAGGAATTCTTAAGTGGCTGAAGCCTGTGATCTCAGGGATATTTGCTTTAATGATTAATTCCTTTTTTTAAAGAAGTGGACAATCCATGGCTTTGAAACTGTTTTCTCTTGCTTAGAATTTTCTTTTTACTCTAGTTATGTTTATTGTGATGGGTTCTGCTTATATTACCTAATGATGGGCCAAATTGTTCAGCTTTAACATAATTGCTTCTGCATTCATTACTAAAACTGGAAAAGATACATTAGACTCCTAGCAGAAATAATATGTTGCTCCAGGGTGATATTTGGAAAAAGATTATTACAGAAATATGTGTGCTGTAAAAAAAGACATTTTTTTCACACAAAAAAAGATATTTGTGCTTTCCTTTGCAGTTATGGCTCTTAAGACATTTGACTGAAATATCGTATGTTGATTATGATGATGATGAATCTGTGTTTCTAATCGTCACTAAAAAGATACAGCCATGGCTTGAATATTAGTTTGTTTTGCATTATACAATATGCAAATACAAGTGCCAGTTGTGTTATCCCTACACTGAAAAGTTAGAATTGACTTACTGAGCAGAAACCGTACTACCAAATATGGATAAAATTTCCATATAGCAAATGTTATAGGATTTACTAAACTACTCTTTTTAGAAAATAATGGAATTTCATTAAGAATTGGAAAGTACAGGGATTATTTGGGTGTGATGTTTTGGTCAGGTGGTCAAAAGGACTGAGGTTTGTGGCAGTTGGACTCAACAGAAACATACACTGAGGTGAGTAAGGGGTGAAAAATTAGACATCAAAACATGAGAAGGGAAACAAGAGGAAGAAGAAATGGGCAGACAATGAAGCTGAACATTGATGCAGGCCTGACAAAGTCTTGGCAATCGGAGGGGGAGCTCTGGAGCAAGTATTAACTATTCTTGGCCCTGCACTGGGCCAGACGCAGGTGACTCTGGGAAGAGTCTGTCTTTGGGCAAAGAGGCTCTCTGAAGTCAGGACAGACTCTAAAGGAGCTGACAACTGGAGACTGTCTGCTGAGTACACTCCCCACAGCTAAAGGGGGCTCTGAGACAGGGTGGCATATCTCCCTACCAGCCAAAAACCTGAACAGACTGAAGGGGCACTGAAGAATATGTGGATTGCCTCCAGCTTCCTATACCTAATGCTAGTCTCTATGTGTGCATTATATTAACTTTTTCCAGCGGATAGAGGTATACTGCTGACAAGTTGATCGGTGGTAAAAACGGGACATAATTTTCTATTTCTGAGAATTGGAGAACAATGGGATCCAGAGTGAATCAGGAATCTGGGCTAACAGGTAGAGAGACAATTGAACAAGGGCTCGCAAGAAGATTACCTGAAAACAGGTAAATATTTGTGGGTTTTGTTTTTATTTTTTGCTTGGCCATGCCACAAGACTTGGTTCCCCGACCAGAGATTGAACCATGCCCTCGGCAGTGAAAGCACAGAGTCCTAACTGCTGGACCACCAGGGAATTCCCAGTTAGGTATTTAGGAAATGCACTAAAGGGCAAGTCCAGTATGGAACTAGGTAATTATATAAGTGAATTTCATCCTGAAAGCATATCCAAATTGATGGTAGATTTTAAGAATGGCTGTCCAGGCCTGGTATCTAGATATAAACTTATGCACTTGTCTTTTCTTTTTTTTAAGATATTTTCATTTATTTTATTTTTTTAACAACCTAATTGGTATACAAGCACATATTTAATGTATATGATTTAATGAGTTTGGACATCTATATACATTCACGAAATTATCATCATAATCAAGGTAATAGACATACCCAACGCCTCTAAACGTTTTGAGTGCCTTTGTTGTTTTTTGTTTTTTGTGTTAGTATGTTTGTTTTGAGGAAGGGACATAAGAACACTTAATGTGAGATCTCTACCATCTTAATTTGTTAAGTGCACAATATAGTAGTATTGATAGGTGTTATGCTCTACAGCAGATCTCTAAACTTATTCATCTTGCATAACTGAAAGTTTATGCCAATTGAACGATTCCCCATTTTCCCCTCCTCTCAGCCCCTGGTAATCACCATTCTATTCTTTGCTTCTATGAGTTTGACTATTTTAGGTAACTCATGAGTGGAATCATGCAGTATTTGTCCTTATTTGACTGGTTTACATATTTTTTAAACTTTGCAAAATGCTATCAAGTGAAAAAAAGACTAAAAATGAAAAATGTGTTCTTGCTATAATGACTTATTGGGTGGGTGGGTGGATGCAGTGCAGCACCAAATTAAGAATTTGTGGTGAGAGCTCTGTTCCCAGGACCATCTCTACCAGAATGATACCTTACACTCACAGATGGTGATAGCAAAGGCACAGTTTATAGCCTGCTCTAGTTGTGATGTCATAGAGGCTAACTTCTCACCAAGAGTAAGTGATGATAACTTCATAGCTTTGTGGAAGAAGGAGATAAAGGTTATTGAGCTCTTAGCTATATGCCAGACACTAAGCTTAGCCTTTTGTGAGGGGAGAGGAGACAAAATTAGGTTATGTGATTTGCCTAATATTTCACGGTTTATCTCAGATTTTCTTAGCCTGAGCTTTCTACTGCTATGAAACACAACCAAAATGACATCACAGTGTTAAGTCCTTTAGGGAAAGAGCTTGCATCAGAGAAGGCTGTTGCTGAGAACTGGATGTAACCTGATCTGTTAAGAGTTCATCAGGGCTTGACTCTTCACAGGACCTGGTCCTTATATCAAAAGAGAGCTGGGACTTCAGGGATAATAACACTAGCCATGCTGTTCCTGTCAAGTTCACATCATCCTTCTTCTACTAGGGCTTCACTTCACTGGAACTACAGTGTGCTTTTGGGTTCTGAGGACTTCATTTACTTATTCAAATATTAATGGATTATATCAAAGGTAAAGTTTTTAAAAATCTAAGATATTCAAGAGTTATTGATTTTCTTATTTTTCTGAAAGTAATCCAAATTCCTCCAAATCAGAGATATACAGGGAACCCCTTGAAGTGGCCATTGGTTGTTCCTACCTATTTAGCATCCCTTTCCTCTTTTTCTAGTAACTGAGTCCCCCCTCACATTTTTTCTTTGTGGTACTACCACAAAGGAATAAGTACTCCCATAAAAAACAGATTTCTTGGTAAAAATAGCTTTACCACTGGTGGATGATGAGTAAATGAATGACTATTAATCAGCAACTTCTCCAAGGCTTGGGAATGCAGAAAGCAAAGGGATCCCCATTACAGTCCTGCCTTTTCTGCTGGAGCAATCATGAAAGATTTCTCATGTGAAATGACCCTAGTTGAGAGATGGAGAGCACAAGAGCCATGTACCCCTAGACTGAGCTATGCCTGAAGGAAAATATTCCCTTTTGATTTTTCAATTACATGAACCAATGGAGTTCCTTATTTTGCTTAATCTAGTTTCAACTGTCTTTCTGTTTTTCTGTCACTTGTAACCAAATGAAGCCTGACTACTGCATAGACATTTTTCCTTGAAAAGGGTACGTGGGGGAGGGGAAGAGAAAGTAATATTGCTCTAAGTACCTATTGCAATGTGCTGGGCCTAAAATTAGACTCTATTATTTCATTAATTAATATATGTTCTTTATTTATGAGGATAGAGGAGACAAAATTATGTTATGTGATTTGCTTAATATCTCACTATAAGTTACAAATTCAAGCCCAAACCCAAACTCCATATCCAATATACCACATTGCATCCCCATGTTGCAATTATATTGCATATGCAATTGCAATTGTATATATATACAAATAATATTAGAATTTAAGCAATACTGAGAGCTATTGTTATAAAAAGAACAAAACGATTGTGTGGGAGAGAAAAGAGTCAGAAAGGAACTTCCAATGCAGTCTAGAGCTGTCCAGAGTTCTGACCTCTGCCTAGCTATCTCTGACTATTAGTCCTTAGGTAAATTCCCATTTTTCCTACACCATAGCCTTGTTCACTCTCACACATTTAACCTTTACTTCCCTACCGCTTCTAACGAAAGTTGTGAGATCTGTTAGACTTGCTTATACAAAATGATTTGAAGTCATCCGTACCTCAGTTCAATTTTTAGTACTTCTGCTGATGAATCACATAACTTTAAACAAGTCACATAAGCAAAGACTCAGTTTTCTTATCTATAAAAGGGGAATAAACCAGGAGTTGCAATAACTGGAATATAGAAGGAACTCAAAAAAAATGGTAGCTCTCTTCTCACCTTCCTCACTTATGAAATAAAACTTGAAAAAAAAGGAAAAAATGTTTATTGGCAAAATTATTTTTTGAAATGGTACTTGCTGTGACAAAATTTTACCTATAGGTATTTTCTACCCCATGTTAGAAGTTTCCACTTTCACTTACAAAAGCTTTGTCTTAATGAGGTAAAGATTTGGACAGCCTCCTATGTAGACTGTGCTCTAGACACCCACGGATTTGTAGAAGGAATTATTCTATCTCAACTGAATCAAACTGATTTTGGATAGCAATTAGCAAATCTCCCTTCCTATCCTGTCTCTTACTTAACAATGTTTTCATTTACAAAAATAGGAGCCAAACAAATTGGATTATTTCTGATTATATATATATATATATATATATATATATATATATATATACATACATTTTTTTCCCCAGCAGGAATGGCAGCACTTGGCAGCTGGGATAACTGGACAAAATATTCCCTCTGATTTAAACCACAAATATAGTCAGGTAGAGAATGTTGATGGTAATTTTAGCTTTCAAAATACACATTCAAAGCAGGCATTAAGTTGACAATGTGATTTGCACATTTCAAGTTTTACATTAAAAAGCTAAATGCAAACCCCATTTTCTATATACCAGAGAAAAACACATATCCTTAGAGGACACAAAACACAAGGAATAAATATGTACTTGCTCTTTCACTTACAAGTTTACATTTTCTTTTAAATCTCCACATTAATTATCATTATTACTTTTTAGCAATTTATGCTTTGCAAGGAGTTGTCCATCGGTTCTAAACACAGATGCTATTTTTCAGCTCTTCTTATTACATAGGTGTATTAGCAATGTGTCTTTCCTCTAAGATTTTACTATGGAATAAAACTGGTAAAACATAAACCATCAAAGTTACCTTGTTAACCTCACTGGGGGCTTTTCAGGATGTCATTATACATTGTACTTAATGTATATATGTCTGTTCTTAGGCCAGACAAAAAAATCATATACTCTTAGGATTATACCTTCAAATAGTCTCCATACACTATGGTATAAAATAATTTGCTTCTGTTTTTTAACTTACTTGACCTAGAATTTTTTTAAGCTATTTATACAGTGTGGAGTGATTGGTAGCACGTGGGCCTTAGGGTTGAGGAGTACAAAGTTTGAACCCCAGCTTTATGACTTATTTTGCTGATTAATTTCAAGTAAAATACTTAAAATCTCTAAACTTCTGCCTCCAAATATGTACTGGGGTAATATAAAGATTAAATTAACTAAAATATGCAAAAGGACTGTGTCAGAAACTGTTGGTTGGCTAATCCACTGCTGTTTCAAATATCCTCTTCTTTCTAACCACCTTTCACCTTTCAATGGGTGGTACATGGAATTCTCTCTTTCCTTCTCCTAAAATAACAAAAATTTGGTCCTACCTTTTTCTTCCTGTTTGGGAGGATGATTTTATGCCTGGAGGTGGAGCAGCCATTTCAGAACCATGAGTATAAAACCACACACTAAGGCTGGCACAGAAGGAAACAAGCAAAGGTCTGGTTCCTTCATGATACTCTTGAGCAGCTAGAGCTGACCTAGAGTAGTTTTCTCAAGATTTATCATGTGAAATCAATAGCCCCTTATCTGGTAAAGCTACTGTTTCTCACATTTTTTGTTATTCAAAGTTGCAGCATTCTTGTGTGTTAAAAGAGCCAACATGGTCCCTGGCCATAGTACAGAGGTTCAAATAGTGTTAATCACCTATTCCCTTTCACCACTAGTAAAGGCTATATAATGGATGAGACATAGTCTCAGCATATACCTTTTAAAAATAAATAATAGAATAAAAATCTCAGGCATCACCTTTCACGTTTTAGTGAATGCTATCACCAGTCAACCTGGTTTATATTCCAGAGTCTTAGAAGTCCTGATACTTCCTTCTCCCTGTATACCTTATTCAATCCAAGTCCCAGAGATTTTACCTCTAAGTATCTGTCCCATTACTGACTTCTTTCCATATCTTTTGCCATCAGCCTTAATCCATTATGGTTCCCCTGAGCTAGCACATTCTCACGTTCTTACAAGTGAACTTGTGCGCAGGCTTTTCCCTTTGCCTAGAATATTCTCTCCTTCTATCTCCTACTTATCTTTCGTATCTTAGCCAAGTCAGCACATACTCAGGAAACATTTCTCCAACTTCCTGGTTCTGACTATCTCCCTTTTATATCTCTCTTTTTAACACATATTAAACATTCTATATATGTGGGGTTTTTTTCTTTGTTTGTATTTGCGGTACGCGGGCCTCTCACTGTTGTGGCCTCTCCCGCTGTGGAGCGCAGGCTCCGGACGTGCAGGCTCAGCAGCCATAGCTCATGGGCCCAGCCGCTCCGCGGCATGTGGGATCTTCCCGGACCGGGGCACAAACCCGTGTCCCCTGCATCGGCAGGCGGACTCTCAACCACTGCGCTACCAGGGAAGCCCTATATATGTTTTAGTGTCTGTCTCCCAGACCTGTAAGTACCAAAAGAGCTGAGCCTATTGTTTTGTGTTATCTGCCCTATAGCCCTATTTTTGCAGGTAAAGCTGAGACACAAGGAGGTTAACGTATTTGCCTGAGGTCGCATAGGTAGTAACGCAGAATTTGTCAGGCAGTTCTTTTCTCTTCTTATACATTTATTTATTTATTTATTTTTGGCTATCTTGGCTCTTCGTTGCTGCACATGGGCTTTTCTCTAGTTGTGGAGAGTGGGGGCTACTCTTCACTGTGGTGCGTGGGCTTCTCATTGTGGTGGCTTCTCTTGTTGCGCACCATGGAGTCTAGGCATGCGGGCTTCAGTAGTTGTGGCTCGCAGGTTCTAGAGCGCAGACTCAGTAGCTGTGGCACACGGGCTTAGTTGCTCTGCAGCATGTGGGATCTTCCCAGACCAGGGATCGAACCCATGTCCCCTGCACTGACAGTCGGATTCTTAACCACTGCACCACCAGGGAAGTCCCAGGCAGTTCTTCTTTAGAGCCTGTGTTATTAACCACCACCCAAAGCTGGATAAAAGAATTCAGCTTGCCACCAACTGGTCAATGATAATCACTTTGTTTCCTAGCTCTGATGGTCTACAAGAAATAAATAGAAGTTGCTTTGCACAAGCTATTTATTCTCTGGGTTCAGTGGATATGATGGAGTCTACAAGCACCCAATCTATCTTTTAAAGGCTCGGTAGAGCTAAACACTGATTCGTCTGTGGATATAAAGCAAATTTCTCATATATTTATGTTTTCCTTAAAACATAATACCAGTGCATTATATAACTATTGGCTTTCCTCCTCAATTTGCTTAACCCTCATTACTTCATGTGAGAAAGCACATGAATCTTACTAGATTTCTTCTTTATTGTGCCATGTTGGGTAATGTTATATTGGTTTTTTTTTTTTTTTTTACTCCAAAACCAAAAGTATTTTGAAAGAATGAAGAAAACACCATCTGTAACAACTGAAATCATAATAACATTTTTTTCTATTCTCCAAATACATCAATGTTATATAATGAAGGGAAAAATGATTAGTCCCAGGCTGAGCTTAACTGTGCCAAACAAGTATCCTAATTTCATTGGCTCAATTAGAAAACCCTGAAATCGGAGATTTATGTGGGGATTTGCAAATTACAGACTGTTTCAATACATCCATATCTTTGTACTTTAACCACTAGCACATTTAAAATGGGGTTGGATTTTAGGGAAGAAACAAGAATGAAGGAAGTCAGTAAAGAGATAGAGGCTTGGGGGCAAATATCGGATCTATATTTGATTAAAAATTAGCTGAATTTTTGGATGACTCTACAATGAGAAATAATTAATGTTATAGTAATAATTGAAATGTGTCTAGCAGGTTATGCTTTTCAAAGCACTGACACATTATTAATCTCATGTAATCCTCAGAACACTACTGAAAGTTTGAGGATATGATTGTCTCCATTTTACAAACTAAAACCCAAAGCTCAGATGAGTTAATGAAAAGAGGTGGAAGTGGCCTGCAATGAGGACTTTATAGAGAAGGGCTTTATCGTGCTGTGCAACCTCACCCTAAAGAGATGAGGGAGTGCATCTCTTTCACTTTAAGCTCAGTGGGAGAAAAAGCATCAAGAGAACTGCTCAGAGAGTTTGACATTGAATTTGGGGATTCAGGTAGTGGTGAAGGCTGGTTGGAGATGGCAGAGCAAAGAGAGAGACGGTTGCATTGGGAGTGAGCTGTACTTCTACTGAATGTGGACTAGAGATGTATGATTCCCTCTCACCAGATATGGAACCCTAGAATAGAGCCTGCTTAGGGTCATCATAAGTTGAACCTCTGCCAAAAAGATGACCTGGAAGGGTGTGACTCCAGCAAAAGAGTGAGTTGTTGGAAGTCCTGGATGATAAGGGAGAAGTTGAAAGTAGCAGCTGGAGAAGGCATTTCATATATTAAGGGAACAGCAATCAGAGGTCCTCTAGTTAAAGTGCCACATTGTTAGTGTAGGGAAGGAAAGAGCAGCAAGCAACAACAAAAAAAGAGCAAATAATGTTGCCCTACTAATATCCTTTTTTTACTGTTAGACATTTTTTTTTCTTCATTTTTATCGATGCAGAGTAACTTACAACTTCCTCTTGGTTGATGTCAGGAGTTGACTGTGGCCATCGTAATCCCCAACCCACCTTGGAACTATCTGTGGAAATATTTTTTTCTCACTAGTAATAAGGAACCTCTTTCAATGACACAGGATAATTTAATGAAAAGGGGTTTCAAATTCTGACACTTCCATATATTGTTCATATAACTGAAAGCAATTAACTTGATTTTATGAGTTAAAATTTTTCTATTTGTGAAATAAAAATTTGAGGAAAATGTTCTCTAAGATCTCTTCCTGTTCTAATTACAGGATTTGGTGAGAAATCTTAGAAATTAAGACTCCACGTTCAAATTTTGTGATAATTTGCCCAAACTATTGCCTGATGTTCTTCTGCTGCTTTCACTCTGGAGGAAAAAAAAAAAAAAGATTTACTAAGTAGAGTCACCATGTAAACAAGGATTTAAAGAAAATCAACTCAGTTTAAATACTTTAGAAGTACCATTATATGTACAAAATTGTTATGTCAATCGAATATTGTACTGGGCAATTCCTACTTACAGTGAAATGTAAAAGAAAGAAGCCAATTTTCTTTCTCTGAATTCTATAATGTAACCATTGTATCAATTCTGATTAGTCTCTCTCTTGAAGACCAAGTAAAGTTTCAAGGTCTTTTCCCCCCCAATTCTTATGCAGTAAGATCTCTCCTTATATTATTGAAATGTATTTGATTTTCTTCAAATTGAATTGGAAATAACATATCAAGGTAAAGCAATTTTCAAGCCTTTCAAAAGTGAGAGGAAAATATTTCTTATTTGGTGGAGAATATCAGGAAGGAGAAAGTCATAGGTACTAAGACAATGCATATTTCTAAGGAGATTGATGGAAACTTGCAACATCCTTGAGGAAATAAGTCCTGATATTTTTCCATCTTTTTGTATGGAAACTAATGTTCAGAGAGTTTGACTTTCTCAAGATCAAACAATAACTTTACGTCAAAGCATGGGAGGGATGCAGGTCTTGGCTCCCCCATCATATTTCAATTTCTTTGGCAGCTGCTCTTTTGACAGATGCCAGCATATCTTGTTTTCAGCTGAATTTCTTGCTTCTAGAAAGTGCAGCAGGAAGTACTCTGTCAATAGCACCAGGTTTCCTTGAAATCAATTGTGGCTCTGGGCTTCCAGCTAAAACACCGCTCTTGTGTCAAACCACATGAAATAAGCACTTTTCTTAAATAAATGTGAACTCTGCCTTTTGTAGCAGCAAGGACTATTCAAGATACCAAATGAAAGCAGCAAATTCTCTTGGGAGGGAGAAGGGAAGTTGGCATTATCTTCAAGAGCAAAATTGGGCCATTTCACTGAAAAGAACATCAGAAGTAAGAAGCCAATTGCGTCTTCATTAAGCAACATCATTGCTTGGGTCACTGTTTTCTAACAAGGCTTGTGTTTTGGGTTTTGAGGTGTATGTCTACTGCAGAGGTAGAAATGAGGATGGGATAAATTAAATGACTACTCCCTTTACCTGACACCTACTTGGACTCTGTCTTTCACTCCCTCCTCTCTGACACTTTGGTTCTTTCTTTCCTCCCTCCCTCCCTTTCTCTCTTCTTTCCTTCCTTCACTCTCTCTTCCCTTCCCCCTTCCTTCCTTCCTTCCTTCCTTCCTTCCTTCCTTCCTTCCTTCCTTCCTTCCTTCCTCCTCTCCTTCCCTCCTTCCATCCTTCTTTCCTTCCCTCCTAATGGTAATCTTTCTCCTCTGATCAGGACCATACTTCTCTGGAACATTCTGACTACTCTTTCTTTCCATTTTTCTCTCTCTTTCTTCTCCTCATTTTGTTCTCCTAATGTTAATTCTCTCTTTTTTCCCCCCAAACCCAACAGCTTCCTTCACTTCTTCCTTGCAGCAGGAGCTACTGTCTTCTAACAAAGCTAAAACGACAAAAGACTGTGGTGATGCATTGTGTGCTGAATACTCTGAGCAGAAAATGAGCAAATGTGGAAAACAGGTGTGGTTCATTAGCAAGAAGAAGTGGCTCTGAGGCCTCAGGCACCTTGCAAGGAGGATGACTGTGAAATCTTTAAATCAGAGAACCTTAGAACTGGAGCAGTTGTGGAGACCAACTTGTCAGACTGTCATATTTAAGAGATGAGAACACTGAGACACAAAGAGGTTAAATACCAGGTGACGGCAGAGCCATGAATAACTTAGGTTCTCCTGAGTCCCAAACCAGTGCTCTTTGCATATCAAACTGCAATGTTTAGTTTTAGTTGTACTTTAAAGGTATAAGGGGGAAATTCAGCATAGATAGACTGTACGATTTGGTGAATGTGTCTGTGGACCTGACATTCATAGCAATCTATTGCTGAGAGTAACTTTCTGATATTCTTTTTTAAGGTACCCCAGATGCAATCCCATCCATGGGGCAATTTCACCTCCAAGAAATATCTTGTGGTTTTTCCTTTTGTTCTGATTTATATCATTATCCACCAGGAAACAGCATTTTTTTCTTTTTCCTAAGAAACTGTGTTTTCTGGAGCTTCTCCAGGGTCTTGGATGATCTCAAAACCCTCTCCCATGTTGCATATCTATTTCTATGGCTCCTTTTTTACTTGTTAATCTCCTTATCCCACTGTACTTTCTTAATGATATGAACTGGTATTTCAGTTTTTTGGCTATATTTTAACTTTTGAAACTCTGTGTGTATTTGATTCGAGGTTTCCCTGCCCCGTTGAGGGGCTCTGGGAGACGGAATTGAGTGCTCCAAAGAAGACTGCATTGTGTAACTCTACCATTAGATCTAGCACTGTATCCCAAGGCCGGCCCCCAGAAAAGCTCCTCAGGAATGTGGCCAGGCAGAACCAAGACAGATGGAGCAGAAGATGGAATTATTAGTTAAGATCAAAAGCATTTTTGTAGCATAAAAAATTTGGAAATTGTTGAGACAAAAAACATATACACAGATAATTTTTTCCAAACATGAGACCAGAACGCTTGGTCTGACTCACTCGAAGTCTGTCAAAAGAAGTATTTGAAATTAGTATTTTCCCGGAGAACCCTGTTTGAAAGGACCTTGTACGTATAGGTTACAGAGAAACAGGCAAACAAACTGGCAGGCAGTGAACCACGTGTGTATCGTGTTGTGCTTCTCAAATGTTAATATGCACACAAATTACTGGGGATGGTGTTAAGGATGTAGATTTTGCTTTGTGGGTCTGGAGCCGTGCCTGAGATTGTGCATTTCTGACAAGAATCCTGGTGACTGTGCATTTCTGACATCACCCAAGCCAGTGATGATGGCCTGAGGACTACCATTTGGAACCAACAACCTATGGGCCATGTTTTACTCATATTTGTCTCCCCAGCATCTGGTAAATGTACAACAAACATAAAGATTTGCTAAACTAAATTTTAGGCACTTTACATGTACCCTAAATTATTTAATCTTCTCAGTAATATTAAAGCTTAGGTGTTGTTATCCTGTTTTACTAATGGGCAAATATGAGTTCAAGCATTTAGTAATCCAGAGCTGTATGAGTGATTCTAAAAATAAGCAGGCATCACTGGCATTCATGGTTCAAAACTTGTCAATGCAAGGAGTTCAAGCGTTTAGTAATCCAGAGCTGTATGAGTGATTCTAAAAATAAGCAGGCATCACTGACATTCATGGTTCAAAACTTGTCAATGCAAGGAACATCTTTCTTTCCAAACTAATTTTCTAATCTGTCAAGATCACATTGGGAAGGTATTATGTTTAAGAACATGGACTCTGGAGCCAGTCAATCTGGTCTGAATCTCAATTTCAATCCTTACCAGCTGTGCAATTTGAGCAAGTTCATTATCCACAGCAAGGCTCAGTGCACTCTGTGAAATGGAGATAATATTAGTTCTTACCTCATGGAGATGTTATGAAGATTAAATGACTTACTATTTGTAAAGCCCTCAAAACATTTCCTGTCGTATATCATATGACACAGCATGGGTTACATGGTGGGCCCAATAAGGAGCTAATGACTTCTTACTCAGAGACTGACAGATGCAATGTTTTGAAGAGCATAATTTTTCTTGGAGATGTGTCCTGGAATGCCTTGTGGCTTACAGTTACTTGGTGACTTTGTTCTATAAGAAAATTGTACCTTTCTATTCCAGTGCCCCCAATCAAAGTGAAAGCATCTCCATTTGAAAAATAAACTAGTTTTCTTTCACTGGATATTTGTAAGTGCACTCAGAACATGATTAGAAGTATTGTCAATGACGAGATGAAAATTCTCACAGAAACTCTTTATGAGAGCATAGCATATACTTGCTTAAGGATCTCTCTAATACTTTTTTCCCCTTTCTTTTTAGAACAAGTGGGACATACCAAGTTCTCCTTCCTAAGACTTTAGTCTCTGGCAAGAGGCACATTGTATATTTCCACCCACTGCCTTTTAATGATATGCAGAGAACAATGATTCACCCCAGTCAACATTAATATTATTGAAATATCTCCCTTAGTCCCCAACACAATTTTCAAAACATGAGTCACTGAGAGCAAAGGGCATCAAACTGTCTTTGCTAAAGCATTTTCTGTTCCTCTTCCTCTGTCAGAATTTCCTCTGATCTGTAGTTTATCAGCCAGCAAGGAGACAAATGATATTCCTAGTTAATTATCAAAATCAACACACTGTCATTTAGTAATATCTACCTCTGGTTGCAGAGTGGCAACATTTGAGCCTATTTCGCTGGTCCTTTATGGATTCAGTCGTACTTTAGCTACATGCAAAGAATGGTATTAAATCTATTTCACCCCCAATTTTCACTTAATCTAATGAATTTTGGCCTCATTTGGAAATGATCACATCATTTTCAAGACTCTGTAAGTATGTTTGATAGGGAGCTGGATGATCCAGAATGGTGCTGATGAGAGGCCCCTGATTCTTTGATGTCCAGCCTTTGAAAATGGAAACAAGTCAGAAGGAGCATTTCAAAAGGAGTGTAACAAACTCAGTTTCCTTAATTTAGACACAGTACCAGGGGAAGTAGTCTTTCTGCCTCCTGCTAATCAGCGTGTGCCCCAGGCTTAAGGGCTATTTAATATTTTAATACTCTTCTTTTGGCTTCCAGCCCTGCAGCTTTTTAATAGAAGGCTAAAGTCAACAATTAATTAGCACAGTCACACAGCACTGGAAGGGATTTGGACTAGTCTGAAAGAACAGCATCTGGAAGCAAGCAAAACATTGGAGAACTAGGCTCTGAAATGACTGCTGTATTCCTACTCCCTGGGCCTTTCATTCTTCCTATCTTTTTTTTTTTAATTAATTAATTTATTTATTTATGGCTGTGTTGGGTCTTCGTTTCTGTGTGAGGGCTTTCTCTAGTTGTGGCAAGCGGGGGCCACTCTTCATCGCAGTGCGCGGGCCTCTCACTGTCGCGGCCTCTCTTGTCGCGGAGCGCAGGCTCAGTAATTGTGGCTCACGGGCCCAGTTGCTTCGCGGCATGTGGGATCTTCCCAGACCAGGACTCGAACCCGTGTCCCCTTCATTGGCAGGCAGACTCTCAACCACTGCGCCACCAGGGAAGCCCCATTCTTCCTATCTTTGTGATAGGGCTTTGGCAAGCCAAGGAAGGACTTGCTTGCTTGCTTGCTTTCTCTCTTTCTTCCCTCTCTCTCTCCCTCCACCTCTCCCTCCCTCTCTTCCTTTCCTTCCTTCCTTCCTTCCCCCCTTCTCTCTCTTTCTCTCTTTCTAAATGATGGTAAGAGATTCTTTTTTTCTCTAATAGTGAGCATTTTATACCAGTAAAAATAGCAGACTAGGATTTTAATAGAATTGGATTTTTTATCAACACTCTGTGTAATCCCAAACAATTCACTTTTTGAGGCCAAGGGTTTTAATCTGAAAATGAAGGAGTCAAATTAGTCATTGAGGTCTGTTCTACTCTGAAAGATTATTCAGAGCAAGCTGACCACAAGGACAAATGTGATATTTGTTGACATTTGACAAATATTCAGTGGGGACTATATTAAATAGGACATGAAAATCTATCCAAAAAAAGTAGGCCTGTTTCCCTTACTTATGTGCCATCATAGACAAGAGTAGTGAGGAGTATAGCCAAATTGGTTAAGCCCTTGAGCACATGCGCCAACAGTGTTTGAGAATTCAGCCTAACTACTGTGAAGTAGTAGTTAATATTAGCTATATGGACATCATTCACTCATTCATTCATTCATTCACTGTGATTCATCAACCTGGTTACATGCTGGCTTCTCTAACATGTGTCAGGTATATAGAGGTGAATGAAACATTATTATTAATGCTTTGATAGTATTTCTCAGGGAAATTTGGGCTAGAGTTGTTCTGGCAACTTCCCTGACTCTTCTGTTTCTGTCTGTATAACTCTCTATATTGTGAGTGTAACAAAGTTATGTGGGGTAGTATTTTGCACCTAAAATTTTGAGAACTGAAAAGACTTGAAAGATAGAACAAGGAAAATTGGTCATTCCATCTTCTTATCTCGAAGCACCTAGCAAAAGCTAAGTTATTTGTTAAACTAATAAATATTTATTAACGCTGTACGCTAGCTACTGTGCTATTTGATTAATTTTATTGCTTCATTCGGTACACTGAGGTAGAACTTACATATAATACATAGAATAAATTGTAGATATTTTAAGTATAAAGTTTGATGAAATTTGAGAAAGGTATATACCATGTAGCCCCTAATCCAGCAACATACAGACTATTTATTTAACCCAGAAAGTCCACTCATGACTCTTTGCAATTAATTACTACTTCCTCACCCCCATTCCCTGCTCTAAGAATCACTAATATAATTTCTATCACTATAGATGACTTTCACCTTTCCTGATACTTCCTAACAATGAAAGCATATAGTGTGTACTATTTTGTGTTGGTTTCTTTAACTCAACATAATGTCCATGAAATGCATCCATCTTGCTTAAAGTATCATCAATTTGTTCGTATTTGTTGCTGAGAAGTAATATGAATATACCACAATTTGTCTATCCATTCATCTGTTGATAGACATTTAGATTGTTTTCATTTTTGAGTAAGAGTAAAGGCATGTACTAGCCTTCTTGTGGGCATATATTTTCATTTCTCTTGGGTAACTTCATACCTAGAGGTGGAAATGCTGAGTCATAGGATGACATGTTTAACTTAAAAAAAAAAAGTAGATGACAGTTCTTCAACAATGGTTTTATCATCTACCTTCCAGCCAGCAATGATAAGATTTCAAGATTTCCAGATGTTTCACATCTTCACCAACATTTGAGGTTGTTAATCTTTTAAATTTTAGTCATTCTAATATGTGTAATGTGCTCATTGTAGTTTTAATACACACTTTTCCAATGGCTAGTGATAATGAATCTTTTCATGTCCTTAATAACCATTTATATAATTTAGTTTGTGAAGAGTCTGTTTACAAAACAAACTTTTGAGTTGTAAGAGTTCTTAATATATTCTGGATACAAGGTCTTCATGAGATATATACTACGAATATTTTCTTCTAATTTTGTCCTGCCTTTCTGTTCTCTTAATGATCTTTTGATGAGCAGGAGATTTTTACTTTTGACAAAGTCCAATTTATTAATTTTTCTTTTATGTTTAGTGCATTTATTGTCTATTTATATCTGCCTTTATCAAGACTGCAGGGTTTTATGGTTGTCGTTTTCTTTTAGAAGCATTATAGTTTTCACTTCACCTTTAGGTCTATGATTCACCTTGAATTAACTTTTGTGTGCGAGTGAGGCACTTGTTCTCCTTTAATATTCAGTTGTATCATCATTTGTTGAAGAGATTCTTCTTACCATATTAAATTGCTTTGACATTTTTGTCAAAATAAATTCATCATATACTTGTGGGTCTATTTCTGGACTCTTGATTTTGTTCCATTGATTTAATTATATAACCTCATATAAATACCACACTGTCTTGACTACTGAAGTTTTACACTAAGTCTTGAAATCATGAAGTACAACCCCTGCAATTTTTATTTTTCTTTCAAAATTGTTTTGGCTATACTAGGGTCTTTGTATTTCCATATTTCAATAAAGCCCACTAAGTCACTGATTGGATTGCTGCTTATAGAGATCAATTTAGATAGAAAGAATATCTTAGCAATATTGAGTGTTCAAATATATGAACTTGGTATAGCTCTTCATTTATTTAGCTTTAATTTATCTCAGCAGTGTAGAAGTGTGACATACCTTTTGTTAAATTTATTCTTGATATTTAAATTTTTATGCTATTTTAAATAGAATGAGTCTTTAATTTTATTTTCCAAGGTTTCTTCTCTAATATACACAAATACAGTTGATGTTTGCATACAAACTGTATATATTACTGCTTAGCTAAGTAAAATCTACTTATTAATTCTAATAATAGTTTTTAGATTCCTTAGGACATTCTGTGAGGACAATTATGTTGTTTGTGAATGAAGACTGTTTTGATTATTGTTTAACAAGTGTTATGCCTTTTGTTTCATTTTCTTGCCTTATTACACTTGCTAAGACCTCCAATACAATGCTTACTAAAGGTGGTAAGGGCAAGTATTCTTGTTCTTTTCCCAAATTTAGTAATAAAGTGTTCAATGTAGCATGATTAAGTATGATGTTAGCTGTAAATATTTCTTTTATGCACTTTATAGAATTGTGAAAGTTCCTTTTCTTAATTTGCTGAGAATTTTTATTATCAATTGATGATTTATCAATTTTGTTAGGGGTTGATCAACTTTATTGTTCCTTTGAAAGAACCAGTGTTTGTTTTGATTGATTTTTCTCTATTTTTGTCTTTTCTCTATTTTATTATTTATTGCTTTTATATTTATTACTTCTTTTTTTCTATGTACAAGTTTAAATAATTTGCTGTTCTTTTTCCAGCTTCTTGAGATAGAAACAGATCATTGTTTTTATACAGTTTTTTTTCCAGTTTTGGCAATTCAAGTTATAAATTTTCACCTAAGCATGGCTCTAGTGAAATCCCACACATCTTAAAATAGTGTGCTTTTATTTTATTTTAGTTAAAATATTTTTAAAGTGCCATTGTGATTTCTACTTTGAACCATGAGTTATTTACAAGTTTGTTAATTTTCAATTATTTCAAGATTTTCTAGATTACTTTTTTGTTTCTAATATAATTTTATTGTTGTCAGAGAATAATTCATTTTGTTATATAAATGTAAAGACTTATTTTACGACTCATCAAATGTTATGAAGGTTTCATATGCACTTGGAAATATGTTTATTCTGAAGTTGCAGGTACAGTGTTCTGTAAATGTCAATTAGGTCAAGTTGGTTAAATCTGTATTCATAACTTCTTTATCATGAACCTATTTTCAAAAAATATTTACTGAGAGAGGATTGTTTTTCTTTATGTATTTTAAATCTCCATCATCATAGGCTTCCACATTTAAAATTGTTATATTTTTGCTTATCATTATGAAATGTCCCTCCTGGTAATACTACTTTTCTTAAAGGCTATTTTGTCTGATATTAGTATACTCATTTCTGTGTGCTTTCTAATGCTGACTGTATGCATGGTCTATCTTTTTTCAACTTTCAACTTGAAGATGTACTTTTAGATCTTTAGTGTCATTATATTTAAGGAGCATCTTGTGCAGCTCAACATATTTGGGTCTTGTTTTTATTCCAATATGCCCATCTCCTCCTTTTAATTGGAATATATAGTCCATTTACATTTAATATAATTTTTGTTATGGTGGGATTTAATCTACCGTATTGCTATTTGTCTTCTATTTGTCCCATCTGTTTTTTGTTTGCTTTGTTGCTGCTGTTCCCTTGCTATCCTTTTCTTGCCTTTATTTGGGTGACTCAACTTTTTAATTATTCCATTTGTTTCCTTTATTAGTTTTAAAACTCACTTCATGTATTACAGTTTTAAATGGTAGCTCTGAGGACTATAACATGCATACTTACTTAACAAAATATACTTAGATTTAATATTTTTCTACTTTAGTTATTACTCCACACTTCACAGTTTACTCTTACCACTTCTCAACATAAGAACCTTATCATAGGGACTTCACTGGTGGTCCAGTGGTTAGGCCTCTGTACCTCCAATGCAGGGGGTGCAGGTTTGACCCCTGGGCAGGGCACTAAGAGGCCACATGCTGTGCAGCAAAAAGCAAACAAAAACCTTATCATAATATAATTCTATTTATCCCTTCATTCCTGCTATTGTGGTGTTACATTTACTTCTATATACATTTAAAAATCACTCCCTGCAGTGACATTATTTTTTTGTTTTAGATAGACATTTTCTTTTAAGGGAATTAAGAGGATAATGATAGACTAGTTTTTTATATTAGTCCACTTATTTACTGTTTCTTGTGTTCATTATTTCTTGTATATTTGATTTTCTATATGGTATGATTTCTTACAACTTGAAGAATTTTCTTAACTATTTATTGCAATGCAGGTGTGTTGGTGACAAATTCTCTTAGCTTTTGTTTATCTGAGAAACAAGTGTTTCACCCTCATGTATGAATGATATTATTCCTGGATGTAGACTTCTGGGTTGATTTTTTTTTTCTTTCAGCATTTTAAAGTTGTCATTCTACAATTTTCTCTCCTTTATATTTCTGATGAGAAGTTGGCCTTAATTCAAATACTCTGCACTGTAAGTAATGTGTCATGTTTTTCCTGACTGATTTCAGAATTTTTGTTTTGTTTCATTTTCAGCAGTTTGACTATGATGTAATATAGCTGTGAATTCTTTTTATTTAACCAGCTGGGATCTGTTAAGCTTCTTTGGTCTGTAGGTTGATGTTTTTCCCTACATTAGGGAAATTAGACTACTATATCTTCAAGATTTTTTTTTGTACCATTCTCTTACCCTCTTTGTCTGAGATTCCGTTTACAAATATATTGGACAAATTGATATTTCCCACAGGTCATTGAGGCTTGAGAATCTTAATTTCAATTATTTTATCTCTTAATTTCAAACTGAAAAGTTTTCAAGTTTATCAATCCTTTCTTCTGTCCTCTCCAATTTTCTATTAAGCCTATTTATTGAAATTTTCATTTCAGATGTTAAAATTTTCAGTTCTAGAATTTTTATTTGGTTCTTTATTAGTTTCTATTTCTGTATGCAGATTCCAAATTTGTTCTTACTAAAATTATATTTTTCTTTTAATTTGTTGAACATATTTATAATAACTGCTGAAAATACCTTGTCTGCTAATTACAACAACTATGTAATCCTGGGGTCCCCTCTTAACTGACTACTTTTTGATTATGCTACATAACCTCTGATTTCTTTGCATCTCTAGTAAATTTTTATTTATTATTTATTATAAATATTTTATTTATTACAGGTAATATGTTCTAAGACATATGGATTGTGTCTTCTTCCTTTAAAAGATTGGATTTTATTCTGCTAGGAAGTTCATTTACTTCTGGAACTATGATCCTGACAAGGCTTGGTGTTAGGTTTTGTTTGTTTACTAATGTTTATTGAATGGATCTGATTTCCCCCTCACCATACCAATTATTTCAAACTGAGGAAACTAAGGACCCGGAAATTTCAGATACTTATTCAAGACCACATCTAAAAATCTTCATGCATTTACTTAGTCCAGTGTTCTTTATATCACACCACTATTATTGTCATGGCCTCATGTACATTCTTAATGAAAGTTTTCCAGGCAACTCTACCTAAAATTTCACCACCACACCATCATTCTTACATTTCATATCCCCTTTCCCCTTTATTTTTTTCTTTAACACTTACCATGATCTGACATGCTACATGTTTTATGATAAATGCTGAAAACATATACTTCTGAAAACAAAAACAAAATCTTGACATCAACCAAGAAAACCATGACACTTTACATACAGAGCAGAGTATTTGAATCAAGGCAAACTTCTCATGAGAAATATAAAAAGTGAGAAAATCATAGAATGACAACTTTAAAATAGTGAAAGAAAAATTCAACCCAGAATAATATATCCAAAAATAATATCATTTGTATATGAGGGTAAAGTACTTATGTCTCAGATAAACAACAGCTGAGAGATTCTATTACCAACACACCTGCATGGCACAAAATAGTTAAGAAAATTCATCAAGTTGTAAGAAATTATACCATATGAAAAATCATATAAACAAGAAATAATGAAGAACAGAAGAAACAGTAAATAAGTGGTCTAATATGAGATTGGTCTTTTATTCTACTCTTAATTTCCTTAAAAGAAAAATGTCCTGCTAAATTATAAGCTCCATGAAGACATAGATTTTATCTATGTTGTTCTCAAATATCTTCAGCGCTTAAAAAAATGCCAGGTTGATACGAGGCATTTAATAAATATTTGTGCTTGAGTAAGTGATTGAACTAATAGACTTAGCTTTGATCTTTGGCTCTTCCTAAGTTAAAAATGACTGATAGCTGAATTTCGTATACCTTTCCTTTGGCCATTATTTCCAAGAGATATAGTTATTCAAGGAGAAAAAAAAAATCAATGAACAAACATTTGTGGAAATACTATGTACTACCTACCTCCTGTTGGACATTAATAATATAAATGAACATATAAAAAAAGTTTTGAAAACTTTGCAGTAAAGAAACCTTTTACAGTAAAGGGGAATAGGTCAAATTCTTTATCCCTATGGAAAATTCTTTGAAAAGGAGATAGAAAAAAATAGAAATAGCTATTTAAAGCATAGTAGAGCAAGGGGCAAGGAGCAGCGTTAAAAGAGTTGTATGGAAGTTTCAAGAAGGCTGAAATCACTTCTGGTTGAAATAGGATAGCAGGACTTCATAAACAAAATGATCTTTCAGCTGGCCCTTGAAGATGGGTAAGAAGGAATGGGATTTTTCTGAGGACATACTAGGTGGAAGGAGTAACAAGAGTGATGCCATGAAGTCAGGAACGTGTAAGTTCAACAAGAGAATAAGGCAATAGTCAGAAATGGAGCTGGACAAATGTCTTGGAGACATCTTGTGGAGCCTTTGAACATAAGTTATGATGCAACCGTACATTCCTTGGGTAAATTCCTTGGACCACCAGCAGTTTCTGAAAATGGGAGTTTTTAAGATTAGAACTGTGTGCTGTTGAGCTTTCTACAAAAAATCCTGTCTCTCTGGAGGATTAATTTACCTCATTTGCTAGTGTCCATTTTTCATATTGCTAGCAAAACTCTCCATTATATCACCCTGGGGGATAATGGTAAAGCATATAAGTACATTCTTAAAGTTTAATCTCCCCACAAGTACAGTATACATTATCTTCATTGTGTGTGTGTTCACTGGAAACATTTAGTCTGTATTTTATTATTTTCATTTCTATACCCCCTCCATCAGCTTTCTTCATTCAAATATACATACTAGTTTGCTATTGTTTTTAAACTAGGGAAAATGTGCCATCTTTTTGCTTACAGTAGTTTTTTCCAAGCCATTAATTACAATTTCTTTTAGAGCAAACAAATACAGATCTAACCTTACCCATAATACAAGTCATGGATAAAATGGTGCATTTCACTTGTTTCTCTGAGTCGATCAAATACTGTACAAAGGTGTTTCCATAACACTGGTTACGTCCTTCATAGATTTAGCATAATCATTCAAGTTTAGACACTATATTGCCTTTAGAAACACATCATTTCAGATAGTTTCAACCTAATATTTAAGAGCATGAATTTAAACCATCTTGTATGTTCTAATGAAAATAATTTCCTTCTATCTTTATCTCGATCTATACAGCATTCATTAATTTCTTTGTAATAGGGTCACTAAAGAGATAAATACATAAATAAGTAAATAAATAAATATTACTGAGTCGCTGAAGAGAAAAATAAATATTTTGTATATTTATATTTTATGTATATATTTTGTTTATTATATATCTATATATAATAAAATATATTTATTTTTAAAAACTATATTACTTATTTATGTTGTTCTCTTTTGTGCCTCAATTACAGAGAAAATATTGAATGCAGTTTAACGTTACTTTAAACATGATGACTTCCTGATTATTTGAGAAATTCACTCAATAAAAATATGATACTAAAATTGACAGTCTCATAAATATCACTGAAATGGCTTATAAGATTGTGGCTGTTTTGATAGACTGGTATCCACTGAAATGCCTAATTTGTGTAAAAGAATAGTGTTGAAAACAATTTTTGGAGAAGATTTGAAATTTAGATTTTTTAAATGTAGCAGCAAGTATGTTAGTATTTATTTGAATCAATTACTATATCTAAATAAATTAGACTAGAAAATTATAATCATAACATTTTTAACTATTTAGTGAATATCAGATATTCTTGATGTTACATAATTTGTCTCATTCTCCCAAATTAACAGCCTTCATTTAGTGGACTACTTAATGTTTACAAATGAATGTTTTTTCCTAAATACATAAGAATATATTTACTCAAGTTTTATACTATGTATTTTATTTTTATTATAATAGCATTAAAATGTATTTTTTATTTCATGCCATTTTTTATAAGGAAAAATTAGTGTCAAGTTTCCTAGAAGTAGCCATAAGTATTTTTATTTACTTATTTTTTGGTTCTTCAAAGATAATTTAGATTTTAATTAATTGCATCATTTAATAATAGTGGTGCATTTTCTAATTGGATTAATCATTGTCATCATCATTTTGAAAATAGCCCTGAAAGCAATATTATTGAATTGGAATCACTTTTACAGAATCCTCTAACAAAGATCCACACAAAAATCATAAAGTATGGTAAACTCACTGAATGGCTTTAAGCTCTAGTTCAAAAGCATCAGGAAGAGTTTTCTGTCCAAAGATTTGGTTGATAAAGGGGGATCACTGTGTTTAGTCACATCAATAGCCAATCATATGCAGTCAGCTTTTTATGGAAATAAAATCTATTTCATTATTCATGTAAGCAGTGGACCTAGGACAAGTAAATCAAAGCTCATGTCTCAGTATTGACTACATTATTCCCTTACTAACAATGGAAGGAAGGTAAGTGAGGAAGGCAGGATGCTTAGTTAGTTATTGGACATAGAGTTTGCAAAAAATGATATCATAAGTCCTTGTACATAACCTTTTATACACCTATCTGATTCTTACTTTATAATAAATTATTAGAATGAAAAATTTTAAGAATCTTGATATGTATTTCCAAGTTGTGCTTCATAAAATTACGAGGATACTCTTTTACAATAGCCACACCAAAATTGGGTATTACAAATTCCAAAAATTAGTTGATTTCATAGGTAAAAATGTTATTTCATTATTTAAAACTTGCATTTATTTTATTTTTAGTGAATTTGAACATGATTAAATAAATTATAATATAATCATATGATGAGATATTATATTTCCATCCTAAATTATGGTTTGAAAACTATTTAAATGCCACAGGCTAAGGCATCTCACCAGGGTCTAAATGAAAGCTACTAAATGTTGACAACAGAACTTTATGTAACATAAGAATATATTTAAAATAGATTTTAAAAACAATTTCGGTATAAGTTAATTTTATATTTTACAACTGTATCAGCATATATACTTGCACATGTACGTATATATATATCAATAATAATAATAATATAGGTATGTGGATATGCTTCTTATTTCATAACGTGGGTTTGACCTTTCCAAATTTAACATTTTTGGTTCTTCCTTTCCTCCCTCTTGAAATTTCCATTCAGCCTTAATTTCATGCAAATACCTAAAGATCTTGTGTCCTTAAGTGAACAAAACCAGCTAAGCAGTAATCCTAATGGAATGCTGTCATCCTCTTCACATTGATAAGAGAGAGATCAAAATGTAATAGGTACTGTTCTGAACAGTACACATAACAATTCATTCCATTCTTACAACAATTCTGTAAGTTGGATATTATTATCCTTCAATTTGAAAATGAGGAAACTGAGAAAAAAGGAAGTTTAATATGGTGACTTGGGTCCATGCAGCCAGCAAATAAGCAGGCTGGGATTCAAATTCAGGTAATATTGCTCCAAAGGCTATGGTCTTCCTGTTTATATTACACTCCAAGGCTTAATTGAGTCTGGAGATGCTACACAGTACCTATGGACTCAACCAGACCTGTGCAACTAAAAGAATCAATAAAGATTGCACTAGAAGAGGGTTACATTCACAAGTGACTTTACAACTAAATTGAAATTTTTAATTTTACAATGCCACATATTAAAGTTATTCTTAACCAAGCTCCTTTGTCCGTTCTCAGGGAAAAGACAGTGCTTCAACTGGATTATGAAGCATAGCCCAATACATGCTCTATTTCTCTGCAACTCTTTCAAGCTAGCTCCTAGTTCTAGGACCCCAGAAAACTCTAGAATGTCTTTAGAGTCTTTAGATTATATCTATACTGAACAGTCATTTGTATTATGAGCACTTCCCAAACATGCTGCATCTGGTAAGATGGTGATGTGAAAAACAAACAAACAAAAATCTCTTTATAATAAAATGATGGTCTCATGAGAATCAACTTTTCTGGTCACAGAGCTTATATTCCTCATCTGATTCCTTAAGATATGGCTTTACCATACAACTTTACCAGATGAAGACAAAAGTCACTCTTTTAAGTGAAGATAACTCAATCAAATCAAATATCTGTAGAACCAACAGCTATCCCAAGATTATCATGAAGTCTTAGTGCTCATAACACTAAAGAAAAGACTCACAAATTTCATTGGTGATGATATAATTAAAGGTGAATGCTTTTTTAAAAGCAAGACACCCCCAAATGATGGTCATAATGAAAATGTGGATACAGGGGTGATAGTGGATTATTACAGCTCCTACATGATATCAGGGTTTCTTAGCCAATGAGAGAAGGGATATATTTACACAAGTGAGATAGACGGTGCCTCAGTTTCACCTGGTACTTTGTGGCTAACATGCTAAGGTGAAGAAGCAACAAGAATCAGAATAGCTCATGTCTATTGCAATGTAATGGTGAGTATTTGGAAGCCAATAACTCTTTTGCCTTCTAAGAAAGAAGTCAATAAATTAGATGTTTGTAGAAAATATCTCCAGGGTTATGAAGTAGCATTTTTTAGGAAATGAGGTTGTATTGAGTAAACGTTATTTTGGGGGTGGGGTGGGAATGTGGAGAACAAAAATATAGGGTACATTGAGTATCCCTAGGAAGATCTGATGCTCTTTTTCTTTTTGGAGGAACTTTGCTCAAGCATCACTGAAAAAGCTGAAAAAGTTAACACTGAAAGTTTTGATTTCACATTTATCTTTTTTCTTATAGAAGCCTGATCTACAAAAATGATGTGAACTATTTTTTTTGTTTGTTAGTTTCTGCTTTATAACAAAATTAATCAGTTATACATATACATATGTTCCCATATCCCCTCCCTCTTGCGTCTCTCTCCCACCCTCCCTATCCCACCCCTCCAGGCAGTCACAAAGCACCTAGTTGATCTCCCTGTGCTATGCGGCTGCTTCCCACTAGCTATCTACCTTACGTTTGGTACTGTATATATGTCCATGCCTCTCTTTCGCTATGGATGTGAACTATTTTTGAAGGACTTTCTCAATTCTGATAGCTGTTACTACATCTAGGTCCTTGAATTCAGGGTCGCTGGAAACTTGAGAGGTAAACATGCTTTACTTTTATTGTCGATTGATGAGTGGCTTTTGTGTGGATATATAGAGCAGTAACCTCAAACCTCAGCCACTGTCAAGCTTGGGCAAGGTTAAGCTTTCTGAGACCTTCTTCCCAGCACAGTATTGATTGCCTATGGACACTTGATATGAGGGTTGCTTTTAATTCCTACAAAGTTTCTGTTTAAAATTAAGCTTCAGCACCAGCATGATTTGGATATCAATCTAGGTCTGTGTAAGAACTCAAGGGTAACTTACATGATAAATGTGCCTATATTTTTCTTTAATATTTTCACTTCTAAGAAAAGTTTTGGTTCTAGCTTTCAAATAAATTGATTCATTGGCTGGATACAGGTGGAATTTAACTTACTTCTCTTAGTTAGATCTGAGATTCTTTGACAGTTTCCTTGGGAAATGGATGGAGAGCCTCCTATAATGGTGTAAATATGTCTTGAGACAACGAGATCTTTAACAAGGGGCTTTTTTATTACCTCCTATATTAACTAGTGGAAACTTTCTGAAAAGAAGCTGAACGGAGCACTCACAAAACCGCTTCTGTTTTACCTATTTTGTCCGCCCCTCCACTACCCAGCCACCTTCTGGCAATCACGAGTTTCTAAATAGGTGAAGGGGGTTAAGAGGTACCAAACTTCTAGCTATAAAATAGTAAGTCTCAGGAATATAACGTACAGATAAGGACACATGTAATGTACATATAGAAATGCAATGTACACATAATTAAAATATTATAACAATTTTTTATTGGTGATGAAAGGTAACTGCTCTTATTGTGGTGATTATTTCATCACAATGTATAAAACTATCCAATCACTATGCTGTACACCTGAAACTAATAATAATATTCTATATTAATTATAATTTTTTAAAAAGCTTCTAATACCAGTATCCCTGTGACAAGTGTAATCTAGAGGAGGCATAGAGATCTAAACAGCTTTTCCTGAGAAAATATTGTAAAAGATATCTTTACCCATTTGAGATTTGTCTTCAATCTTGTAATTGTGGCCATTTCTCAGGGGTTATTGTAAATCATGGAGAATCCTTGACTAAATATGATATAAATTTGGATTTCACAGCCACACGAATGGATTAGAAAGCTGGACTTTCTCAAGGTTTACCTGAGTTTTAGAATCCACATACTGCATTCCTAAATCTATAATTCATGCAGAGGCTGAAAGTCCAAATCAATATACAGATATTCTTGAAAATGCTATTTGAACATGAGACACTTGTTATGTGGACAAGAGATTTATGCTCATGTGTTGTCGATAAATTGCTATTAAAGACAATCTTTTATTTCTGTGAAATATATTCATGTGCAATTTGAGCCTTTTCTTGGAGCAATATAAAAGACAAACGTTGCTATCAATATCTAAAAACCATTGGAGAGAGGTGGTCCTTCATAAATCATTAAAAATTGTTTCAAGGGCTTTATTTTTACCTTTATTTTATTTTTTAAAGTATACCTTATTTTTTAGAGTAGTTTTAGATTCACAGAAAAAATGACCAGAATTACAGTGAGTTCTCATATAGCTCCTGACCTTCATGAACTTTTAAAAAGGTAACTTCTACTTTTAAATATTTTAAGATTCATAAGAAGTTGTACCATTTTTTAGACTCCACATATAAGCAATATCATATGCTATTTGTCTTTCTCTGTCTGACTTACTTCACTCAGTATGATAATCTCTACGTCCATCCGTGTTGCTGCAAATGACATTATTTTGTTCTTTTTATGACTGAGTAATATTTCATTGTATATATGTACCACATCTTCTTTATCCATTCCTCTGTCAGTGGACATTTATGTTGCTTCCATGTCCTGGCTATTGTAAATAGTATTGCAATGAACATTGGGGTGCATATATCTTTTTGAATTATGTTTTTCTCCAGATATATGCCTAGGATTGGGATTGCTGGATCATATGGTAGCTCTATTTTTAGTTTTTTAAGGAAACTTCATACTGTTCTCCATAGTCACAGTACCAAGTTACATTCCCACCAACAGTGTAGGAGGGTTCCCTTTTCTCCACACCCTCTCTAGGATTTATTGTTTGCAGATTTTTTGATGATGGCCGTTCTGACCAGTGGGAGGTGATACCTCATTGTAGTTTAGATTTGCATTTCTCTAATAATTAGTGATGTTGTAAAAATAGTAGATATTTCCTATGTACCTTTCATCCAACTTCTTCAAATGATAATATCTTACATAACCATAGTATATTATTAAAAGCAGGAAATTGAATTTTGTACAGTAATACTAACTCAGGTACTGACCTTATTTCATCAGTTTTCACATGCATTTTAAAAAACTTGGTGTATACGAAATTTTATTGTATATATAGATTCAAGGAACCTCAACATGGTCAAGTATAGAACTATTCCATCACCTCCGACACACACAAACACACAAACAAACTCCCTCTTATTACCCCTTAATAGTCACAGTTTTTTCTCAGCCCTAAGACTTGGCAAACTCTGGTCTCTTCTCCATCACTACAATTTTGTCAATTTGAGAATGTTTTATAAATAGAATCATACAATACATAACCCTTTGAGATTGGCTTTTTTTTTTTTTTTTTGCTGTACGCGAGCCTCTCACTGTTGTGGCCTCTCCCGTTGCAGAGCACAGGCTCCGGACGCGCAGGCTCAGCGGCCATGGCTCACGGGCCCAGCCGCTCCATGGCATGTGGGATCTTCCTGGACCGGGGCACGAACCCGTATCCCCTGCATCGGCAGGCGGACTCTCAACCACTGCACCACCAGAGAAGCCCGAGACTGGCTTTTTTTGAGACTTGAGATCCATCCAAGTATAGAGTATATCAGTAGTTTTTCCTTTTTATTACTGAGTAGTATTTTATTGGGTAGATGTACCATAATTTGTTTAGTTATTCACCCACTGAAGAACATTTGACTGATTTGCAATTTTTGGCTATTACAAATAATGCTGCTATGAACATTCATGTACACTTTTTGTATAAATCTAAGTTTTTATTTCTTTAAGATAAATGCCCAATAGTGTGATTTCTGGGTTATAAGGTAATTGTAGTTTTAGTTTTTTCTTAAGAAATTGCCAAACTATTTTCTAGGGTGACAGTACCATTTTACAGGCCCACGAGCAAAGTATGAGTGATGCAGTCTCTTGCCAGTATTTGGTATGTTTTAATTTTTCTTTTTATTCAGCATTTTTTATTTTAGTCATTCTGGCAGGTGTGTACTGGTATCTCATTGGAGTTTTAATCTGCATTTCCCCATTGGCTAATGATGTTGAATAAATTTTTATGCGTTTATTTTGCAATCTGTATATTTTCTTTGTGAAGTTTTGTGGGTTTTGCCCTTTATCGAATCGAATTTCTTGTTTTCTTATTTTTGTGTTTAGAGTTTTTAAAGTATATTATGGGTGGAAGTACTTTGTCACATACATGATCTGCAAATAGTTTCTCCCACTTTCTGGTTTGTTTTCAACCTCTTAATAGGTCTTTCACAGAGTGAAAGTTTTTAATCTTG
Source organism: Mesoplodon bidens (assembly GCF_964165515.1). Classification (NCBI taxonomy): domain Eukaryota; kingdom Metazoa; phylum Chordata; class Mammalia; order Artiodactyla; family Ziphiidae; genus Mesoplodon; species Mesoplodon bidens. Next base: position 99,026,037 of record NC_138165.1, read on the forward strand.
ATGAAATCTAATTTGTCAAATTTTCCTTCATGAATTGTGCCTTTCGTGTCGTTCTAAGATGTCTTTGCTTAACCCTTCATATTGAGGGTTTTTCTTAAAAGTTTTATACTTTTGTGTTTTCATTTACATCTATGATTCACTTTGAGATAATTTTTACATAAGGTTGAGGTTTAAATCAAGGTTTATTATTTTGCCTCTCAATGTCCAATTGTTCCAATTCTGTTTGTTGAAAAGATTATCTTTCTTCCATTAAATTGCTTTTGCATCTTTGTCAAATACCAGTTGCTTGTACTTGCCTGGTGCTCTGGAATCTCTATTCTGTCTATTGATTTATGTGTCCTTTCCTCTGCCACACTGTTTTGATTACTATAGCTATGTAAGTCTTAAAATCAGGTAATATAATTTCTCAAACTTTATGCTTCTATTTCAAATGTGTTTTGTCTATTTTTCTTCCTTTTCATTTTGATATAAATTTTAGAATAATTTTGTCTATATCTATAAGGAATCTTGAGAGAAATTGCATTAAACCTATAGATTAATTTGGGGAAAATTGACATCTTTACATGTTGAGTCTCCCAATTTATGAACATGGTATGTCTCTCCATTTATTTAGGTCTTCTTTGATTTCTTTGATTAGCATTTTGTAGTTTTAAGCATACAAATCCTGTACATGTTTTGATAGATTATACTGAAGTATTTTATTTTTAGAGTGATTATATATTGCATCATGTTTTAAATTTCAGTTCAATTTTTAATTGATTGCATACAGAAATGTAATTGAATTTTTGTGTTGGTCTTATCCATAGCCATCTTGCTGAACTCACTGACTAGAATTTTTTCTGGAGCTTTCTTATGATTTTCTATGAAGAAAATTAAGTCATCTGAAAACAGGAAAAGTTTTTTTGTTTTCCAACCTGTATGATTTTTATTTCCTTGCTTTGCATACATGAACTTTTAATTAAATAAACAACAAACATGCTTATTGAACCTTGAAATGAGCAAGACACTAACCTATATAATAGGGTTAGAAAAATGAAAAGTACTTGGTTGCTGTTCTAAAGTAACATAATGTTAGTAGAGGTCATAAATATGTGCATAACTTAATACAATATGTTCGCTATAAAAGTGCTAAAATAGAAGCATAAATAAAAATGCTTGAAGACAATTATTTTGAGAGAACTAGAAAGGCTTTACTGAGGAGAAAACATCCAAAGGGTATACAGGAAGTACAGATGTGTGAAAGTGAATTATGCATTAAAGCGAAGGGAAGTATAGAGTTGGGGTGGGGAGGGGAATGGGGAAAGGAAATGGTGATAAACAGATCTAAAGAAATAAGATTTCAACAAAACTTTGAGGGACCTTTTGGAGGCTAAATGCACTTTAGTACATAGCACCAGGCTGCAAACCTGCCACATTATTTTATTTCTGTAAAACAACAAAATCAGTTCTACATCTACAAGTCCCAACTTGGTCAAAGGGAAGCTAAATCTCAGACAAGTTTGTGGTCTTCTGCCTACCCCTAAGGCAAGACACAAGCCAAGGCATCCAGTGCAATTTAGAGAAACAGGATCTCTTGGCTTTAGGACACATGGCTCACCCCTGATGTGCCCTGAGCCCATGTTCACATGCACATGCTCAAAAATACTTATAAAGAATCCTGCTGGAGTTTTGAGAGAAATTACATCAAACCTATAGATTAATTTAGGGAGAACTGACATCTTTACTATGTTGAGTCTCACAACTCATGAATATAGTATATCTCTCCATTTATTTAGGTCCTTAATTTCTGTGACTATCATTTTGATAATTCTAACATAATATCTAATATACATTCTTCTTATAAGAACTGTGGTGGCTCTGCTGCTTTTGTGCCAGTCTCAGGCTTAAGCAATTCTCTTTCTGGCCTTTGTATTAGTGTGCAGGACCACACCTCCCAGGCCATTCTTTCTAGTGTTCTATAATAGCTAGGGAACTCAGTGGTCCTGGTATAAAAGCAGAAATTCCAGAACCCTGGCTGTCTTCTCCATCTTGTGGGAATTAACCTTTCTTAGATTCAGTCACTCTCCAATCCAAACACTGTGCTATTTTCTCTCTTCCTTTGGCATGATCCTGCAGAATATCATTTTCCTAGCCCTTAGAAACCATTACTGGTCTCTATATCTTGAAAGTTGGGGTGGGAAAGCAGTTGCCAATACCAGTTAACTTTTTTCTTCCCTCTTACCTTGTAATAAAAATAAAATTTGACTATGTCCTATATCATATAAGGGGAGCTAAGGGAGATTTTTCCCCACAATGCAACCAGATGGCTATACCCTATTCAATAAATAGAGATGTTTTCACCAGGATGGGGACTCTGAATAATGCCTGATGGTTCTTTTGAGATGTGTTTCTTAGATAGTTCCACAAGTTCATCAGTGCCTTGTTTTAAGTAAAACAGGACAATGACATATCTCCTTATGCCTGCAGATTGGTAGCAGAATAGGATGCTTCTGTGTGCGTCTCTTTATATTTTTTGTTTCAAGATTAAAAACTATAAATCAGAATATGAATTCCAAGAAGCAGGCTGACTGACCCTAAACTCTTTACTATTCTGAAACAGCTAATTTAAGCAAACTCAAAGTTCATGGTAAAAGTGCATTTAATTGCTCATCAGTAGAGTTTTAGAGCAAGTATAATTACTGATGTTATACTGCTTTCTTTTAACAGGTTTTCATTTTCTTCATCAGAAGATACTGATGGGATGAGGGGAAGGGGTAATTAATAGCTGAATATTTAATAAACCCTTCAGTTTGAATTATTTATATGTTGGAAAAAAATGATTATGAAGTATAGGAGACTAAAGATAACCAAGCACAATTTAAATCCTCATTCTCTTGACTAGTGAGTGACAAAAAGTCAATATGTCCTTCAAATTTGACCCTTCAATTTCTATCACTAGTCCAGACCTCATTGTCCAATTCTAGACTCACATATACAATTTCCAACCTTCATTCCCATTTACATGTCCTGGAGGCATCTCAATTTTACATGTCCCAAACTGAGCTCATCTTTCCCGGAAAACAAGTCTTGATGGAAGACAACACTGTCCTTCCAGTTGACTGGCCAAAATAGTTTTGTTATTTCTAATTCCTCCCACTGCTTCATACACCACACACACTCCGCCAGAAATTCCTGTTGTTCCAACTTCAAAATAGAGCCAACACCTATTGACACAACACCTCCATGACCCAAGCCAATAACATCTCTCAACTGGACTAGTTAGGAGGAGCAGAAGCCTCCTAACTGGTCTCCCCACTTTACCTTGCTTTCCTACAATCTATTCTCAACCAGCTTCCTAGAATGATCTAAAATTGTAAGTCAGATCACGCCATGCTTTCTTTTGCTCAAAACCCTCCAAGGCTCCTGATTTCATTCAGAGTTAAAGCCAGAGTCCTTAAAATGACCTAGAAAGCTGTTTTTTGTTTGTTTGTTTGTTTGCTTGTTTTTTTAGGTAATATTTTCTAGGTACTCTTACATTACTCTTCAATTAATTAATTTATTTTTTAAATTCTTTTGGCCACACCACATGGCTTGTGGGATCTTAGTTCCCCGACCAGGGATTGAACCCAGGCCCTCAGCAGTGAGAGTGCAGAGTCCTAACTACTGGACAATCAGGAAATTCCCTAGAAAGCTTCATTGACACAGCCCATTACCTTTCTGACCTCAACCCTACCATTCCTCCACCTTGCTCACAATATATACCAACCAAAGCTCCCTTGATTTTCAGAATATTCAAGACACATTCAAGTGTTATGTGTTTGTTCTTTCAACCTGTAACTGTCTTCCTCTAAAACTTCATGTGACCAACTCCTTCATGAGTTTCAAGTCTGCCCAAATGTCACTTTTACCCCTGAGGCCCACACTGAATAATCCATTTAAAATCACAACCCGCCTTAACACACATGACCTCCTGCTTATCTTGCTCTTTTCCTTTTTCTATATAACTTACCACCTTCTAACATACCAAATATTTTATTATAGTCTTACTTATCCTACGTTTTACCTAAAATGTAAGCTCCATGACAGCAGGTATTTTTGTCTACTTTGCTCACTGATTCAGCCCAAGCACCCAGAAGAGTATCTGACATGAAAGAGATGCTCAATACATATCTGACTGAATGACCTTGGGCAATTTATCAGCTCTCTAAGCTCAGTTTACCAACTCTGAGCAGATTAAAGAAGGAAAAGCATCATCATCATCATCATCATTTCGCTGTTATTATTAACTCAACTCTAAATTAAGTAATTAAATTTAACCACCGAAATTCCTATGGTGCATAATTTGTAGATTGTAGGAATTTCATTCAAATTGAAAATAAAGGAATAGGTTCTGAGGGACTTTATTTATAGTAAAATGAGTAAATGTTATTGAGAGGACTTTGTGACTTCTGTTTTATTTTAATTTCTTATCCTAAGCATTTTTAAAATGTGTGTTTGAGTTCGTGTCAATGTCTAGATAACTGACATTATTAAATAAGTGACATATGATGAGATGCCACTGTATCCACTTTTAGATCCTCCTTGAACATGGCTTAGTCTGGTAGATTAAATAGACTTTGATTAATGAATCCATCCTTGCCTCCTCTGACTAGAGATAAAAAATGGTTTCAATAAGATACTCTTGGTTCTAGTAAAACTTCCATTTCTATTTTGTAAATTATTCTTTTCCTAAATATCTTCCATGAAGAGTTAAAAGTTTGTTTACTGAAATGAGCTATGGTGATTCTGTATACTTTAGCAACATGTTCATTTAGCCATAGATAGAAATGTTTCTGGTTCATATAAATCCTTATGATACACACACACACACAAAAGCCAGTATTTCTAATCTTTAAAAAAAGTGACTCTCTTAAAAATTAGTCATGTCACAGAGACACAGATGCAGAGAACAAACGTATGGAGATCAAGGGGGGAAAGTGTCGGGGTGGGTGGTGTGATGAATTGGGAGATTGGGATTGACATGTATACACTAATATGTATAAAATGGATAACTAATAAGAACCTGCTGTATAAAAAATAAATAAAATTCTAAAATTCAAAAATAAAATTAGTTGCATTATCTATACTTCCTTAGATGCATGTATGTGTGTGTGTGTGTGTGTGTGTGTGTGTGTGTGTGAATGTTTAAATTAGGAATCTACTCTGCCAATGACTTCAAATCCTAAGGGAGTGTTAATCAATACTACTCAGACAATTTGATCAGTTCTAGTTAATGCTCATTTTGTATTTACATGTGAGTTCTACCATAGGTTAAGTCAATAACATAATATGTAAACTGAATAAACACTATTCTTTTTATACCAAAGTTGGTTTCTTTTTCAGAAACTAGAGTCAATACTTAATAAATATTTTTGATGACTAAAACCAAGTTTATTTTAGGTTTAATTAGCACTCTCTACTCTTGTTGCCATACCTACAAATGAAACAGATAATTTGCTATCAAGATATAGTAAAACATCAATTAACTAAAAGTCAATTATAGCCTTCAATTTATTAAATTTATTTTTAATGCATTATAATTTTTAGCACAAAGAAGAAAACCACAAGATATTGACTATTTTTTAAAAATCTTATTTGTGGGCCTCCCTGGTGGCGCAGTGGTTGAGAGTCCGCCTGCCGATGCAGGGGATACGGGTTCGTGCCCCGGTCCGGGAGGATCCCATATGCTGCGGAGCGGCTGGGCCCGTGAGCCATGGCCACTGAGCCTGCGCATCCAGAGCCTGTGCTCCGCAACGGGAGAGGCCACAACAGTGAGAGGCCCGCATACCGCAAAAAAAAAAAAAAATCTTATTCGTTAGATTTAGGTTATTTTCTGACTTTAGTGCACGTTTATCCCCATCTTTCATATTTTTACCTTAACAGGTACTGCTGTAAGGATTGGAACGATGACCTGTGGCCTGAAAAATCCTCAGTTATCAAAATTCAATTCCATTTTAAAACTCAATTAAGTTCATGCTACTGTTTTACTAAGATGTTGACATAGATCCTTTAGAAAGATGTTCATGAGCAAATGTTAATCCTTAGGCAACCAACTAAAATATGTGTCCAGAACTTTGGACTCCTTAACTTTCAATTGGAATTCAGAAATTCCATTCTGAAAAATGTAAACTATAAAACTATAAATAAGAAGGCTAAAGAGTCTCAGTAAAGGAAATAATATTTGCAAATACCTAAGAAGTGCTAGTCATTATCTTAGGTACATAAAATATGCCTAGGACTGCATGTTCCTATCAATATTTATTTAAACTTTTTGAAAGAATGAATATGTATCTCGCAAAAAATCCTTGAATTAGAGGGAATTAATTATGATGAATGGTAAGTTCTCTGAAAGTCTCATTTCAGTCTTTGTAATTTCACTCTTTTGGTTTCTCTAATTCTTTTTTTTTTTTTTTTTCGGTACTTGGGCCTCTCACTGTTGCGGCCTCTCCCATTGTGGAGCACAGGCTCCGGATGCGCAGGCTCAGGGGCCATGGCTCACGGGCCCAGACGCTCCACAGCATGTAGGATCTTCCCGGACTGGGGTATGAACCCGTGTCCCCTGCATCGGCAGGCAGATTCTCAACCACTGCGCCACCAGGGAAGCCCTCATTTCCTGTCTTTTCTGAGGAACAGTTGAAGGAGAGTGTGCTCTTCTGATAGAAATAAGACTTTTTAAAAAATACTTTTGCTCAAAGGACTTTCAGACGTCAACTTGAAGTATTCAAAGTAAAGTGTAACTATGTCGAAGTGTTTTGCTAACATAATTGTGTTTGTGGACCTTGGTACAGACGTGCCCTTGGAATTACTATAGCAACAGGAAAGCTTATGCTTTTAACTATGCAAGTATGTGATTCTGTTTATATATTTTCACAGCTAACCATAATGAACATACATAACTATTTTACTTATTCCTCTTGACAGTATTACAAGGTAGTTGTTATTATTCCTGTGTCATACAATTGGGGAAATTGAGAGTTGAACAATTAGTAAGCAACAAAGTCAGAATTTGAACTTAGAGTTGTCTGATTCCAGAACCATGCTCTTCTATTTTTCACTATGTATCCCTTCTATTCAATTCAAAGAACACTTCAGATGCCTATAATTTAAGGAATGACAGTATGGAGATTCAAGGGATAGGAGGAAGGACAGTAAGAGAGGTATTTTGAGTCAGGGATTATTTAATGAACATCTAAAGTAAACTACCCACATTAATCACATGTAAAACTAGCCCACTGTCCCAATGGGAATCCTGATTTCCAAGTTTGTGATTAGTCATCACTGGCAGGTCAACCTGTCAATGAATTCTGTCTCTCAGTAACTCTGCAAAATGACCTCCAACATGCCCAGAGGCAGATGTGCATTAAGAAAGAGAGATGTGGTTTTGGTATTTTTTGTAATTATTTAGGATAAACCTAATAGTCCTAACCAAGGGCCTGGTGAAGCACAAGCAGAGTCATGGTTGATATTCTTTTCAAACCTTTGTGCAAACCCAATAAGAGTTTGGAAAATTTATATGTGTGACAAGCAAACTTTATGACACCTGCTTCGAAATTATGAACCTATTTCTTTGGCATGAGATGATCATGCCTACAAAAGAATAAAGCTCATTCCCCCCACAGTCTCCACTTAGCACTTTACCAGCAGGCACATGACATTTGGATGCTTCTGTGTTTTGATATGCTTGCTTTAATGTCAAGGACATTATGATGAGGCTGTTTTGACCCAGCTATGAGAACATTTTGATCTGGCTTAAGATCACTTTTTAAAAATTAGTAGTGACATACACCCAGCCCTAACTCATATTTTATTCTACTTACTTCTTAAATAAATTCCCTAAATTAAATAAAAGGTAAAATTTCTTACACCATCTCCCTGGGACATATTACTTAGGTGTGGATCTGTGAGATAGAAAATCCTTCTGTCTTACAGTCCTAGGTCACTATGACAATGATGGGTCTCCCAGTTTTAGGTGGTGGTATAAACATATCTCTTCTTCCCTCTCCTCCCTGAATTCAACAAAAAGAACCAAGAGAATAGAAAACAAATAAATTTCTTCTTCATTAAAAATATGAAACACTGTAACCCCAAACCACACAAATGAAGATAAGCAGCTTAGTGTGTCAAAGTGAGGAAACACACCACCTACCATTGCAGATGTGGAGCAGATATCCTGATTCTTCGGGGACCATGGACAGGCTGTGCAAATTTCCTTGCACTCTTTTGACATCTTGGAGGGGCAGGAGGGGTGGGCTTCAAGAAGAGAGAAGACAGGGCATTGTTGCAATAAGGCTGATGATGTGGCAAAAGCATGGAGAAATGGTAGGTGTTGTGCAACCCACCAAGGCTGGTAACACGTGGGACTTCAATCTAAGCTAGGAAGATCACCTGCTCTGAGTAGAATTAAACTCCCTGGTGAGGAATGATGATGAGAAAATATTCACAGACAACAGACCAAGGAACCAAAGTCTAAGCTGTCAGCACCTTTTGGTTCCTTCCCAACTCTCCTCTCTTGGAAATAGCTGATCCAGGAAGAAACCCTCATTCAAACATGAGAAGCAACAATTTAAAACAAAACAAAACAAGCCAGCTTAGGACTTAAGGGGAAAATATTTCAAGAAAAAAAGAAGAGAAACGATAAGTAAAGGCAGACTAAGATACATATTAGTATTATCTGAAATGATTAAAAGTTTTCAATAAATAATTCTCTATGAAACCACATACATTAAATAAATTATGGCTTCTCTAAAACAAGAGTTCACAGATAGGCTCAAAGAAGAAATGATAACAGAAGGAGATGAGGTATGACCTTTTCAGATCTCAGCAACAATGTGTATAAAGGTTATTAGTTCCAGAAGGTTTGGTAATACTTATCTGTAAAAAACCCTAACTACTTGGCATTGCTCCCTAAATGAAGCAGGAATTTTGTTATGTTTACCAGTTCATCCATTCAGATTGTTCAGGGTTTCTTGAACTAATTATAAGAACAGTTTTGGATACATCTCCTATCATTTGATATATGTTAATTTCGATGATATTCATTTAGTGCTATATATTTTATATTTTTTATGACAATTTTTTGTTTAACTCATAGATTATTTAGGAGTGTGAGGATTTTTAAATATAGAAATGTATGAGGGGACCACCCTGGAGGCGCAGTGGTTACGAATCTGCTTGCCACTGCAGGGGACATGGCTTCGAGCCCTGGTCCGGGAAGACCCCACATGCCACAGAGCAACTCAGCCCATGCACCACAACAACTGAGCCTGCGCTCTAGAGCCTACGAGCCACAATTACTGAGCCTGTGTGCCACAACTACTGAAGCCCATGTACCTAGAGCCTGCGCTCCACAACAAGAGAAGACACCACAATGAGAAGCCCACGCACCGCAACGAAGACCCAATGCAGCCCAAAATTAATTAATGAATTAATAATTTTAAAAAATGTATGGGGATTTTTTTTGCAATTTCTTTGTATTTCTGATTTCTAAATGTGTTTTATCAGACTAAGAGAATGGGGTCCATGTAATATTGGGCTCTTTGTTGTTGTTAAGAATATTTTTATGGCATGGCATGTAATCTAGGGATAATCTTTTTAAGGCTTCTTGTGTGTGTGTGTGTGTGTGTGTGTTTTGTTTTGGTGGGGAATGGAGTGGTGGCATGCATCTCTCTCTCTCTCTCTCCCTCCACCCTCTTTCTCTCTATCCCTCCCCTCTCTCTTTCTCTCCCAAGCCTTCAGGAAGTCTAGTTAAAAGTTTCACCTGGGTTTAACTGTGGTGTGAAGAGTGAGAAGGGCCAGCACTGTAATTTGGAAGCCACAGCAGAGGAATCAGTACCATTACCTTCCGTGGCAGTGGTCCCCACCAGACAAGGTTCGTACAAGGGTCAGTCATATAGCACAGGGGCACCTGTGAAGTGGGTGGCAGGACAAGCAGATAGCAGCAGAGAAAAGAGACAATAGACAAAGGTCCTGGGGCAGACCTTTGGCCATGAAAATAGGAGATACATTTGAGAGGAACATTTCTGTGTCCATTGAAGTTAGGTCTGGGGGGGGTTTAGGGTGTAGCAATTTAAGAATCAGAAGAGAACGTTCTCTGATTTTACAATTACAGGATGACGCCCTCTTTCTTTAGGCCACAGACTTTTTGGTGGCCATGCAGACCATGAACTGTACCACTTGGCCATCCCCCTCTCCCCCCCACACTAGTGGCCTTTGAGCAAGGCTGAGCCATTTCAGCACAAGGGGACAATCGTGTTTCTGCTTGCTTTTTTTGGAGTGCTTTTTGTTTGCTCTCTCGAAGCAGAGACAAATGTCCTGAGGTGTGTTAAAACTTTTAAAGGCATTATGGCTGAATGTTGCCATAAAATTTGCCGTGGAATCAACAGATTTCAAGAATGGGCTATAGGGCTTCCCTTGTGGCGCAGTGGTTGAGAGTCCGCCTGCCAATGCACGGGACACGGATTCGTGCCCCGGTCCGGGAAGATCCCACATCCGTGGAGCAGCTGGGCCCGTGAGCCATGGCCGCTGAGCCTGCACGTCCGGAGCCTGTGCTCTGCAATGGGGAAGGGCACAACAGTGAGAGGCCCGCGTACCGTAAAAACAAAATACCAACAGCAACAACAACAACAACAAAAGAATGGGCTATTAAGTAACATTGGCTTAGCATTCTTAATTTTAAAAAACATTCCCATTTCGTTAAACACATAAATGAAAAATTTAGGCACATGAATTTACCAGCACCTTCTCAGATTTGTCCTTCTCAAAACCAATACTGAGGAGGGAGAGCGAACTTAAATGGGGAAGAAGAAGGTCTGCGGACCCACAGTTCAAACATCTAGTGATAGGGCTATGGTGTAGAAATCATGCATTAGAGCCACTGCAGTACACAACTCCAAAAATGCCATCCTCTATGTATGCAATTCACATTGTAGTCTATAAGACTCACTCATAGGAGTGGTATGACAGCTTTCTCACGGATCGATCATTAAATTCTCTCCATCAATCTTTTGTCCAATGGCTAACGAGTTCCATTTTCTGAAGTTGTGTTTTATTATATTTTTTTGGAGACAGAATAATGATTTAATGATTTTGCTAGTGCCAATTTGTAATTGACAATTTGCTATGAAATGTATCACAGTTGTCTTTGGTTTTGATTTCTGGCTAAATCTAGAATTAATCTTTGGTTCAGAGCTTTATTGCATTTGAACTGAGCTACAGCTCACCCCAGAGCAGCTTCCTTGAGATACCTTGTTTTAAAGTTTTTCAGATAATCAGGGGGGACCACTGTATACATCTAGTAATGCTTCAGCTCCAAAGTATACTGTGAGAAAGCACAGTGAAAAAGCCTACCAAGAATCTTTAAAATGTCCTTCTGTTTTTATTGCAATGGTAAAAATACTTATTATCAGTTAAATTGGGAAGAATAAAAAATATGCACAACACAGAAATGCACATCCAAGGAAGGTAGGAAGGTATCATGGGATATACTGCTCAAAGGTGAGGATGATTCAGGGATGTCTGGTCTGCACACCTTATTTGGTAATAAAACACTGATTTTACATTTTGAAGCAGTTGCTTTATGTGGTCAAGGTAAAATGATCACATTAAAATGTCATTGCTGTCAAAATGTCATGTCAAAATGACTTAGTCAAAATGTCCTACTGCATGTCAGACTGCTCTGGTTTCAGTATTTCTCTACTTCACCCTCAAAATATCACCATATTCCTGATAAAAGCAAACTATACTTTGTAGAGTTTGATCCCTTTTACACAGATTTTTTTAAAGACAACATTCTACATTCTACCTGCTGAAAGATGCATATGATTTTGTTTGTTTGCTTTTCCTGAAATTGATTAGGAGACTTTAATAGGAATTAAATTGAAGGTGGAGAGAAGGGAGGGTTTCTGTCTTAGTTTTGTGACTTCCCATTGTCCTTGAATTTCTAACCATGTGCATAAATTGTATACAGTTAATGAACTAATAAGCCATTGTGCACATTTCCTTTCAGAATTTTTTGTGTATTTGAAAAAAATTAAAAACTTAGAGTAGAACTTGAATGTTCTCACCAAAAAAAAAATAGGTAAAAAGGTAAATATGTGAGGTGATGGATGTGTTGATTCATTTGAGAGAAAGAATCCTTTCACAATGTGTACATATGCTGAATCAAGTTGTACACTTTAAATGTCTTACAGTTTTATTTGTCAGTTATACCTCAATAAAGCTGAAGAAAAAGATCTTAGAAATATAATTTTAACACATAACTATTTTACAATTAAAATACTTCTCTCCTCTTCAAAATCATATTCAAAATGTTTCATTTGCTTCTTTCAAATTGATGGTTGTGTTCTCTACCACTATCAATGAACTTTATTCTTCTTAGACACTAGAGGGAGTTTCCAAATGAGATGAAATATGCTGGAGAACCAAAATGGCTCCTAAAGTTCTATGACTGGATTTCCTTTCTCTTGTTGAGAGCCTCTATAGAATGAAAGTATTACTACAACCGTGGTTGACTTTGTAGATATATTCCTAAGAGCTCGTGTGTAAATTGAACCATATTTTAAGTTTTCCTGGGGAGATTGCTGTTAAGAAGGGTCTTGAGAATTGTCTTGAAAAAAAAAAAAGAAGCTTTCATAGAACAGATAATCACTGCCAGTTTATCATTAAGTGACAAGATTTTAGTATTTTATTTTCTTCTTTACTGACATATACTCTAAATTTGGGTTGTGATTATATTGGTTCAATCAGTTTTGCAATCCTTAGACAATACTCAATAAATGTTTAATTTTTTAATTCTCCCAGGCTAAAGGAATACACAGTTACTGTCTCTGGGGTTTTTTGGTTTTTTTTCCCTACTAACCTAGTTTAAATAACTCACAAACCTAGTTTAAATAAATCCTACTAGACAGCTCTCTGTCTTCATCTATTCATTCATTCAACAATTTCTTTGAGTGTTTACTATGTGCCAGGCAGAGTAACAGTCACTGGTGGTAAAACAAAATAAAGATCCTGACCTAGAAAATTTTGCCATTTTGTGAGAACAGACAATAAGCAAATAAGCAAGTAGATGTATGATATTATCAAAAAAATGTTTGACAGGCAAAAATTAAGTATCATATGATAAACATTACTAATGAATATCTGGTCCTCTTGTAGTTCTAAGTACACATAGGTTTACTTCTTTACCCTCATGCATGGCCATTTGACTAATTCTGGATGATAAAATGTAAGTAGAATAGTTATGTGACTATCAGGCTGCACTATTGGATTGCTATTATTTGACTCTCCAGCATTTCTCCCTTTTATGTGGCAATCAGGAAAGCACATGTTGATATGGAGACAGGAGACTGGAGGGCTGGGTCACCATATAGAAGGTGGCTTGATTGAAAATTACCTGGACTTTAAGTTTATGTAAAGTTTATGTGAGTAAAAAATAACTTTTGTTGTTTAAAACTAATAAAAATGTGGAGCTGTTTGTTACCACAACACAACCAAGCCTGTCCTGACTGATACACTGAAGAGTGATAGGGGAGTTTTCCTCATTTAGGATAGTCAAGGAAGGACTTTCTGACAAAGTGGTAATACAATACAGTTATCATTATTTGGAGGTGACATTGAGTCAAGGAGGGGGAGCCATGAAGAGGAATGGTACTTAAATATTGCCCAGTGGACACACGGCTTCAGAATCATTGGAGGACAATTGTCAAATGCATAGATGCCTTGACCTCATTCTGGCTTGTTGAATTAAAATCTCCAGGGTGGCAGGGAAGGGAGGAGTCTCAGGAGTCTATAATTTTAATAAGTTCCCAGGTTATTTTGATGCACAGCCAGCTTTGGAACCACTGTATTCAGCTTCAAGTCCTGATAGTCTACATTTCTGATATATATGATATGATATATAAAATTTTAAATTATATACCTCTCAACATTTACCCTACTCTGACAAAGGGGAAAATGAAGGGAAGACTACTTTTCAATTCTCACCAAAACAAATAAACAACAAATTGCTTTTCTTTCCACAGTTCTGACAGCATATGATTCCATATGTGTCTTTCTTGGTTTTATGGACTCTACTTTGCCTTCACATCATTATCCTATCAAAGACAGATCTTTTTTTGTTAGACATATTGACAGGATCCAGTTGTAACTTTAAAAATGTCATTTGAGAAAGAGAAACATCAAGGTAGTCCAGCATGTTTTTGCCGTTTGAATCTGAAAACAATAAAAACTGTTTTCTGAGTGTTTACCAAGTGCACACAATTACCCTGCAAGAAAATATATGCTTCTCAATGACATTTTGTTTTCAGAAAAATCTTGGTGCTTTAAAATGTTTGCTCTTTTCCTTTCAGTAATATCCTAGAATTATTTTTCATTTTAATAAGTATATTTATAGAGTAAATTAAATAATTTAACCAAAGGGCTATAAATTGATTCATTCTTGAGTAAGTTTTAATCTAGAGCTTTCATTCTAGTTTTTTGTTTGTTTGTTTATTGTATATATGTAAACTGAATGACTGAGCCTGCATTCAAGGCTCTAAATTTGGGGTTAGAAAAGGAAAGATGCTGCTGTGGGGAACACGTACCATACCATACTTTGTAAGCCTACCTATATTAGATGTTTCAATTTTACGCTTTTCAAGGCCAAATGTAAGATTTGTATTGTCTCTTCTCAATATTGTATAAAAATACAGTTTTAATTAAAATGGTTAGAGAAGATATACAAGGCAGTCTGATCATGTGTATTTACCTCATTCCAGAAGTCTTTTTAATAACAATAAAGGAAATAAGGTTTACAGTTTTATGTCTTTATACAAAGATAAGGGAACAGGATAAAATCTTATTGGCTGCAAATAAAAGAAGTTGAGGGCAGTAAATCCTGTCCCCAGCTACCACAAAGACAATATGTATGTGTAGGTTTATGCCAATGAACTATGGCAATGATGCAGAAATATCAATTCCTCAGCACCGCAGCCCCCACCCCACAAGCATTCCAATGTTCCTGCATAAAAGACACTCAGTACGTGAGTGCGTGAATGAATGAATGATTCTACAAATTTTCAGAGAAGCTCTAGATGAAAAAACAGTATCACTGAATTTCTGAGCCAGCTTTTTACTTTAAGTGTCAGATGACTCTAGCAAAATAAATGAATAAATATTCTATGTTGATCTATTTCCCTAGTCTAGAGCCTGAGAAAGAATCTAAGTGATAATTTGGATGGCACAACTGTTGACAATTCAAAGATCCTTTAAATTCCATCAGTTTTAGGGTTAAACAATAGCATTTGTTCAATTATTATTATTGCAAAGTTCACCACCAGAGGGAACTCATCATTCCGTTCATCTAGAGACCAACAGCCTCCAAAGTAAAAATGACTTGTTTTCTGAATTCTGTATTATATAATTATATGTTCTGTATTATATAATTTTTGCCTGGGATAAATGTTGGAATATTTATTTAGATTTATGCTATTCTGTATGTCTCAGAAATTGGGGGAAGTTGTGAGTAGGTGATAAATTGGAGAACAAATTTTTGGTTGATTAAATTTCCTTTGGTGAAAGGGGTCCTAAGATCTTTTCTCTGCTCATTAGCATTTAATATTAATGACTATTAACATCAAAGGTAGACTTATGTTATGTCACACAGATGGTAACTTCAGTTTGGAATATGCAATTCCCCCAATTGAAAACAGAAACAGAAATTAATCTAACTGGAGAATTATATTTTCCTCATGTACCTCTCTAGAAGCCTAGAATGCATTCTGTTGCATATGCTCTGATTTAAATTTTACTACATTTTTTCTAAAGCATCACATCAGAATTTTCTAGGTTCTCTGAGTCAAAGTACAGAGGAAGGATCTTTGGAGACAAATGATTGGTTGGCTGGTGACTGATGAGTCATTTGAAAGTCATTTGAAAGAAATGGGGTGTTGTTAATCACTAAGTATACAGTTTCTGTAAGGCAAAATGAGTAATTTCTAGAGATCTGCTGTACAACATTGTTTCCATGATGAAGAATATTACATTGTACACTTAAAATTCTGCTGAGGGGGCTTCCCTGGTGGCGCAGTGGTTGAGAGTCCCCCTGCCGATGCAGGGGACACGGGTTCGTGCCCCGGTCCGGGAGGATCCCACATGCCGTGGAGCGGCTGGGCCTGTGAGCCATGGCCGCTGAGCCTGCATGTCCGGATCCTGTGCTCCGCAACGGGAGAGGCCACAACAGTGAGAGGCCCGCATACCGCAAAAAAAAAAGAGAAAAATCTGATGAGGAAGTAGATCTTATTTAAGTGTTTTTATCAAAATGAAATAAAAACTAAAATTAAAAAAAAGTCTTGGATATCCCAAATTGAAGCTACTATCTGTGTGATATACATAAATCTACATTTGATGTTAATAGTCATTACTATTAAGTGCAAATGATCAGAGAAAAGATCTTAAGACCCTTATTCACCAAAGGACTTATCTATAACTAATTTAAAAATGAAGTCAGTCTCTTTTGTAGAGAAATAAATAGTCTCTGAAAGTCAACTAAAATCAAGTCCTGAAAGATTATATTTTAGTTTTCTTTTAGTTACTGCTTGTCAAAAGCAAGAATTTGATTTATTTATGTCCCTTTAACTGCCAATAGCAAAAGTGTGCTCTTTAAGAAGCAGGCCCATTTTGATATTGTTTGCTCCATTTATACAGAGCCTGTGACCATGGCAACCAGGTTATACAATCTGACCCACTCAGTGCACTCTTGCCACTTTATCTAAACTGCTACTGGAAGCACACAAGCTTTATAGATTTCTTGAATTGCATTAGATTATGGGCATTCTTGAAGAAGCTCAAAATGGGAGAAATGGCTTGTTTTTATCAAAGAAGTAGAATTGTTATGTTTGCATCATTTCCTGCAAGTAATATTCATACACGACTTAAGAAGGATTTAAAGAAAAAGATAGGAGACTTGCAGATGCATAAGGCAGATGGATCACATATGCTTATCTCTGCTCCATCCCAGAACCCTATCAATAACAGTAAGATGATATAAGACAAAATTTTCTGTCTTTATACAGAGACAAGTGATCAGGAGAAGAGATGACAGCGGGCGAGAATGTCAACAGAATCTTGAAGGTTGGAAAATAGATGGATGAGTCATAACTGATTTAGCAGATGCTTAAAATCAAACTGTCTGTTGGGGGAATAGAGAATGACAATAATAGACAAGCTGATTCATGCTATAGAATCCTCAAAGGCTCAGTGATAGAAGGGACTAGAATCTTCCAAATCAAGTCCATGACATAGAGTGGAGCTGAAAACATTGGGCATGGTTCATTGAGCTCTCACATCCCCAAACTCACATACCACACCCTGAGTTAGGTAACTCTCCAAGGCAAGCTGAGGGAGCAATTAGTCACTGAGCTAAAAGCAGAGTAATGAATGAAAATATGAATACTGGAAGCCAGACACCCAGCCCCCTGAGCTGTCCAGCTTTCAGCATGTACCGATCAGGGTGGATATTGGACGAGTCTTCTTGGGAAATGGTCAAGGTTCTTCTATTTTATATTTTTTATATTAAGGTATAGTTGATTCACAATATTATATTAATTTCAGGTGTACAACATAGTGATTCAATATTTTATAGATTATAATCCATTTAAAATTATTATAAAATATTGGCTATATTCCCAGTGCTGTACAATATATCCTCGTAGCTTATTTATTTTATACAAAATAGTTCATATCTCTTAATCCTTTATCCTTATCTTGCCCCCGCTTCCCTCTCCCCACTGGTAATCACTAGTTCTCTATATCTGTGAGCCTGTTTCTCTTTTGTTATATTTATTTGTTTATTTAAAATTATTTTTTAGATTCCACATGTAAGTGATAACATACAGTATTCATCTTTCTCTGACTTATTTCACTAAGCACACCCTCCAGGTACATCCATGTTGTTGCAGATGGCAAAATTTCATTCTCTTTTATGGCTGAGTAATATTCCATTGTATATATACCATATCTTCTTTATCCATTCATCTGTTGATGGATACTTAGGTTGATATTAAGCATCATATCTCAGCTATTGTAAATAATGCTGCTATGAACATTGGGGTCATGTATCTTTTTGAATTAGTGTTTTTATTTTCTTTGGATGTATACCCAGGTGCAGCCTCCAAGGTACTTCTATTTTAAATGATCAGCATCATAATAATATTAGACTTTTAACCTATGTATGTATATTCATCACTAAAATATAAGAATAAATTATTAATGTCAGGAAAGAACGGCTTTGAATCTGTGCCTCAAACAGTGTAGCTTATGTATGCAGTATGTGGTCAAAATTTTTTAAAGTACATCTCACCCATCAGTATGCAAATCTGACAGCATATTGTTGGACTGACTTACACTGTTGCTCCAGAATTAGAGACAGTGGGCCAAAGCAAGATTTGAGAGCCTGGAAGTGACTCTGAATCCTAAAAAGACCTGCAGGTGAGGACCAGACATCCTCTCTAGAACCTGCCAAGATGTAGCAAGACAGACCCTGCTACCCCTGACCACTGTCTCAATACCTACCCCCTCCCTCCCTATTCCCTCCAGGAGATAAAAGGAAAGGGGACTTAGGAGCAAAGATGGAGGAAGAGAAAAGCTTTGACCCTACCTAGAGAAAGTACATAACTTTGGGGAGGGGATGATTTCCATCCTCCCTTCAAGCTAAGAGACAGGTTGCATTAGTTTCCTACTGCTGCTGTAACTAACTTCCACAAACCTAGTGATTTAAAACAACACACATTTATTATCTTATAGTTCTGGAGGTCAGAAGTCTGAAATGTGTTTCACCGTGCTAAAATTAAGGTGTTGGCAGAGCTGCATTCCTTTCTGGAGGATTTAGGAGGAAAATCTGTTTTCTTGCCTTTTCTAGATTCTGGAGGCTGCCTGTATTCCTTGGATTGTGGACCCCTTTCAGCTCACAGCCAGCAATGGCTGATCAAGTTGCTTTAGCATTGCACCACTCTAACACTGACTACTGCCACCCTCTTTTCCATTTAAGGACTCTTGTGATTACACTGGACACACTGGGATAATCCAGAACAATCTCTTTATCTAAAGTTCAGCTGATTAACAATCATATTTCCATCTGCAATGTTAATCCCCCATGCCTTGTAGCATACTATAGACATAGGTTCTAGGGATTAGGACATGGATGAATTTGTGGGACCACTATTCTGTCTACCACTGAAAGGTTCAAGAAATCCATTCATAAATCTGGAGTGACTATGAGGCTGGGTGGCATTTTCAAATTGGACATAAATTTAGACTATTCTGACCCAATCTAATCTACCAGGGGTGGAGATAGTGGGAGATAAATGGCAAACTGGAGAGAAGGAGCAGTCTGCACTGTGCAATTTGGTATGGAGAGGATGCTTTTTTCCTATGGTTTATAAGCAGAACTGCCGAAGGCAACCAGGCTTGAGGAATCTTTCTGCAGGCCTGGAACCCTGGGAGAAGAGGGTAGAGGCTGTGGGGTGTGACTCTGGGGGTAAATGTCGGGAATAATAATGAAAAGGGCAAAGCTATATCTCCTGTGCCAGGGAACTTGTCCACTGGGAAACCTCACAGGTTCAGCACCTCAAATTGACTCACATGTGTGCCCATGAGAGCCAATGTTTTGCCTGCTGCACCAAGGGTATCAGAGATGATCATAAGGACCAGAAAAGTAATGGCTGTCAACAATAGTGCAATCGTTTGGTCAGCTAAGGAAAAAAAAGTTGTCTGCTTTTCTTTCATCTTATCTTCCATCTCTCCAAATTCAGAGAGTTAGAACTAGAACAGAAAACACAGGTGCCTTGAGAAAGTAGACCATATCTCCACCTCTACTCCAGACCTTCTAACTTCAGGTTAAAAGACACTGGGTTGGGACTTTCCTCGTGGCACAGTGGTTAAGAATCCACCTGCCAATGCAGGGCACACGGGTTTGAGCCCTGGTCCGGGAAGATCCCACATGTCGTGGAGCCACTAAGCCCCTGTGCCACAACTACTGAGCCTGTGTTCTAGAGTCCACACTCTAGAGCCCGCGAGCCCCAACCACTGAAGCCCGCACGCCTAGAGCCCGTGCTCCTTAAAGGGAGAAGCCACCACAATGAGAAGCCTGTGCACCGCAACGAAGAGTAGTCCCCACTCGCCGCATCTAGAGAAAGCCCGCGCGCAGCAACAAAGACCCAACGCAGGCGAAAATAAATAAATTAAATTAATTAATTAAAAAAGAAAGACACTGGGTTAGAGGAAAGATGAGGAAGTATGAGATTGCAGTTTTCAAATGGCCTAGATCAGATTTTGAAAAGCTTTCTATTGAAATGTAATAAACATACTGAAAAGTTCACTTGAGTGTACAGATTGCTGAATTTTCACAAATTGAACACACTGGTGTTCAGATCAGAAACAGAATATTTCCAGTTTCCCAGACACCCCTTGCTCCCTTCCACTTTCCAAGCCTGGTCCCCAAAGAGTAACCAATATCCTGACTTCAAACAACATACATTCATTTTACTTGTTTCTGTACTTGATACAAATGGAATAATACATTTTATTGGGGGTCTTGCTTTGTCCACTCAATATGATGTGTGTGAGAATCATTCATGCTTTTATAGATATTGGTAATTATCATCACTGGAAAATATTCTTTTGTGTGAATATACCACAATGTATTCTATTGTTTATGGACATAAGAATAACTTCCTGTTTGGAGATATCAAAAATTATGCTTCATTGTATATTCCAGTATATGTGTTTTGGTGAAAATATATTTACTTTTCTGGTGAATATGTACTCAGTATTAGGATGTTTGGGTCATATATTTGGTTTTGAGATAAGTAATCAATGAGGTTTTCTAGAGAGCAGTAGCTGTTTGTGCGCAGATCTGTTGTTCCACATCTTCATTTTACACTTGATAGTTTCTATTTTATTTTAGCTATTCCACTGGATTGGTAATAATGTTCATGGCAATTTAAATTTGCATTTTCCTGATGAATAATGAAAGTAAGCAAATTTGCATTGACCATTTTAATATTATCTTTTGTGAAGTGTCTATTTAATCTTTTGTCCATTTTTTTAATTGATTTCTTGTTCTTATCAATTTACATGAATTCTTTATATACTCAAGTATGAATTCCACTATTCCATTTAGTAAACAACTTCTCCCCTCTGTCAGTTATCTTTTCATTTCCTTTTAATAATGTCTCTTGATGAACTTGATAAAGTTCTTAATTTTAATAGAGTCCAATTTATTAATTTTTTCTTTTATAATTAATATGTTTTATGTCCCAGTTCAGAAATTTTGACCACCTCCAAGACCATGAGGTTATTTGGATTAGACTAGTTATTAGTTGAAAGTGACAAGAAATCTATGGGTTCTACCTGAAAGGTTTATTTAACTGAATGTGGTTGAAGTCAGTGATTGAAGACAAATCAAATCTTGTCACATTTGTACCTCACTCAGCTCGACTGTTCTATAAGCTAACTACACAAAGAAATAGTTTTCAGAACTTTTTTTTTGACGTAGTCTTCCTCTGCAGCTTCTTCTGAGTGGGGCAAGAAAGCAATTTAAACCTAACAAAATCTCAGTCTCCTTGGGTTTAAGCAGTGACTTTGAGACAAATGGTCAGTCTTCCTTCCCACTCCCCTAAAAGTGCATAGATAGGGAGTCTACTGTGTCCTTTGGTTGTGGGGCCCACTGTAACCTCATGAGGTAGAAGGGACAAGGGAGGTTTCTCAGGCCTCTTTTATAAGGACACTAATCTCACCCATGGGGGCTCCTCCCTCATGAACTAATCATCTCCCAAAGGCCCTGCCTCTGAATACCATCATCTTGGGGTTTAAGATGTCAACATATGAATTTTGAGGGGATACATTCAGACCATACCCCTCAGTAGCAATGGAATCTTCCCACGTCTACTGGTCACTGCTCACCTTGGTGGAATTGTCTACTAAACTCTGCAGCCTGATGGTTTGTGGTTTATGTTCTCTCAGTATGGTCAGGTATCATGGTCTTATCTGCTGACCCAACCCACCTGGATTCTTGCTGGCGATGGTACCACCCTGAGGTCTGGGGGTGATGCTCACTTGATGCCTGACCTAGCTCATGATCCCACAGCCTTCGAAAAAGACTCATTTTGACTCCAGCATAATGACCTGTCTGGGAGGTTACTGCCCAGCACCATCTGCTGTCTTTAGTATACCTCAACAGGACACATTGAAACTCTTGGATACCTTCCACTATTATCACCAAGGACTCAAGAGAGAATTCAGCGGGTTAGACCCAGAACTTCCTTCTGACTCAGCATCTCATGCTGCTAATCTTAGCCTCCCCAAGTCACTGCTGGGGTCTCCTCTTAGAGACCCAAACATGAATCAGGACAAGGCTCTATGGTTTTCATCATCCTTTCATCCTATTTATCCACATCCTCCAATAGCAGGAAGAAGAGGCACAGAGTAGTAGAGGGGAATGTGATCATTGTGGAAAATTGTCTATAAAAAATGCCACTATTATTCCCCTTCATACTCCTTTGCAATGTGACTTTGAAGTCCTTCCCATTGAAAGGTAAGGTCTCTTTCTCTACCTCTTGAATCTGGACTGGCCTTGTGATTTTCTTTGACCAATAAAATGTAGCAGAGGTGATGTCATTTCTGACTGTAGGCCACGAAAGCCCTTAGTGCCTCACCCCGTTTTCTTGGAACACTGCCACCACAATATGAACAAGCCAGGTTGGCTGGCTGGAAGAGGGAAGAAGTTGGAAAATGGAGAGAAGGTGGCCCATCTGAGGCCATCCTAGACCCGCCAGTCAACCTAGTATCTAATCACAGACTTAAGAGTAAGTGCAGCCAAGACTAGAACTGCCTAGTTGAGCTCAACCAAATTTGTAACCTGCAGACTCATGTACTAAATAAATGATTGTAGTTTTTAAGACAGTAAATTTTGAGGCAGCTTATTATGTAGCAAAAGTTAATTCATCTCTCACTGTCTTCTTCTCCTTTCCACACTTAACCAGAACATAGAGGCAGGTTTCCATCTCATCTCTCTTTCTGTCATGGACTATACTCAAATGTATCACTGATCACCATTCATCTTCCTGGGAACACCAGGCCTCACAGTGCAGTCTTAATTGCAGAATCAATCTTTGTCTCTACACTGTGGAAGAAATTCTGTGATCTAATCTGTCAGACCTAGCTCATAATATGTTAATGATCTCTAAAGAAATTTTTAAAATTACTTTCTCTTTCTATGAAGCCTGGCTTCTAAGATAATTTTATTGCTGCAGACTCAAAAATTCTAATCTGTATGCAAGAGCTGAATGACTCCTCTTTCTCTTTGTATCCCAGCTTTAACAATCCTAATCCTCCCAAGGCAAATGGATATCTCTGAAAGAATGGGGATGGAGGAGGAGAAGGTCACATTGATACAAATACAAAAACAAAAGAAAAAAAAAACCCCACTGAAATATGTTTTAATACATTATCTTCATAACATATATGAACTATGTTTCCTTGTAGCAATGAGGCACATCATAGATTCTTCACAAATAGTAGGAGAGGATTGGAATTCGCTATCTGTGTCTGGAGGTAACATTCTATGACTTTTGTATTTACTGTGCAACCAATTGGGGCTCAGTGCAAGAAGTAAGTCACAGACTTCACCAACCATTTATTTATTTATTTCATATGTTATCATGTCCAATGTAATGCTGAATAGAAGGTGTGACAGTTGATATCCTTGCCTAGTTTCAGTCTTAATGGGGGAAAGTATTCAGTCCTTCATCATTAAGTATGATGTTAGCTATAGACTTTTCATAATGCCCTATAACAGGTTGAGGAAGTTAACTTTTATTCCTAATTTGCTGAGATATTTTATCATGCATACTGAAATTAGTCAAATGCTTTTTAAAACGGTGAATTTTACATTTCAGATGCTGTGATTTACATCCTTAGAATTTCTGTTTGGTGTTCCTATCCTCCATTTGTCTTCTCATTATCATCATTTTTTTGTGATACTTTGGGCATATTTATAATAGCCATTTAAGAATCTCTGTCATAATTCTATTAACTATCTTATTTCAGAATTTGTAGCTGCTGACTGTTTTTCCTCCTGCTTATAGGTCACAAGTGTTTACTTCTTGGCATTTCTTCCTTGGGCATCATGATTTTACATTTTGCCTGTCTAAATTATGGTTTTTGTCCTTTAAAGAGTATTAAACTCTGTTCTAGCCAACAATTAAAGTTCTTGCTGGTTAGCTCGATTGTCTCAAGCCTTGATTTTTAGCTTTTTAGGGTGGGTTCTAGATCAGCCTTTACTTTGGAGCAAGTACAGCTTTAGTATGAAGGCATGATCCTCTGGTGTTGTTTCCACTGAGTGCCCTAGGTGATCAGTCAGGACACTCCACTCTAGCGAGTCATAACACAATGTCTCCTATATTTGTTTTTGTTTATTTAACATCTTTATTGGAGTATATTTGCTTTACAATGGTGTGTTAGTTTCTGCTTTAAAACAAAGTGAATCAGTTATACATACACATATATCCCCATATCTCTTCCCTCTTGTGTCTCCCTCCCTCCCACCCTCCCTATCCCACCCCTCTAGGTGGTCACAAAGCACCGAGCTGATCTCCCTGTGCTACGCCACTGCTTCCCACTAGCTGTTTACTTTACATTTGGTAGTGTATATATGTCCATGCCACTCTCTCACTTTGTCCCAGCTTACCCTTCCCCCTCCCCAAATCCTCAAGTCTATTCTATAGTAGGTGTGCGTCTTTATTCCCTTCTTGCCCCTAGGTTCTTCATGACCTTTTTTTTTTTTTTTTTTTTTTTTTTAGATTCCATGTATATGTGTTAGCATATGATTTTTGTTTTACTCTTTCTGACTTACTTCACTCTGTATGACAGACTCTAGGTCCATCCACCTCACTACAAATACCTCAAGTTTGTTTCTTTTTATAACTCAGTAACATTCCATTGTATATATGTGCCACATCTTCTTTATCCATTTATCTGTTGATGGACACTTAGGTTGCTTCCATGTCCTGGCTATTGTAAATAGAGCTGCAATGAACATTGTGGTACATAACTCTTTTTGACATATGGTTTTCTCAGGGTATAAGCCCAGTAGTGGGATTGCTGGGTCGTATGGTAGTTCTATTTAGTTTTTTAAGGAACCTTCATAATGTTCTCCATAGTGGCTGTATCAATTTACATTCCCACCAATAGTGCAACAGGGTTCCCATTCTCCACACCCTCTCCAGGATTTATTGTTTGTAGATTTTTTGATGATAGACATTCTGACTGGTGTGAGATGATATCACATTGTAGTTTTGATTCACATTTCTCTAATGATTAATTATGTTAAGCATTGTTTCATGTGTTTGTAGGCAACCTGTATATCTTCTTTGGAGAAAAGTCTATTTAGGTCTTCTGCCCAATTTTGGATTGGGTTGTTTGTTTTTTTGATATTGAACTGCATGAGCTGCTTGTCAATTTTGGAGATTAATCCTTGCTTCATTTGCAAATATTTTCTCCCATTCTGAGGGTTGTCTTTTCATCTTGTTTATGGTTTCCTTTGCTGTGCAAAAGCTTTGAAGTTTCATTAGGTCCCATTTGTTTATTTTTGTTTTTATTTCCATTTCTCTAGGAGGTGGGTCAAAAAGGATCTTGCTGTGATTTATGTCAGAGTGCTCTACCTATGCTTTCCTCTAAGAGTTTGATAGTGTCTGGCCTTACATTTAGGTTTTTAATCCATTTTGAGTTTATTTTTGTGTATGGTGTTAGGGAGTGTTCTAATTTCATTCTTTTACATGTAGCAGTCCAGTTTTCCCAGCACCACTTATTGAAGAGTCTGTCTTTTCTTCACTGTATATTCTTGCCTCCTTTATCAAAGATAAGGTGACCATATGTGCGTGGGTTTATCTCTGGGCTTTCTATCCTGTTCCATTGATCTGTATTTCTGTTTTTGTGTCAGTACCATACTGTCTTGATTACTGTAGCTTTGTAGTATAGTCTGAAGTCAGGGAGAATGATTCCTCCAGCTCTGTTTTTCTTTCTCAAGATTGCTTTGGCTATGTGGGGTCTTTTGTGTTTCCATACAAACTGTGAATTTTTTTGTTCTAGTTCTGTGAAAAATGCCAGTGGTAGTTTGACAGGGATTGCACTGAATCTGTGGATTGCTTTGGGTAGTATAGTCATTTTCACAATGTTGATTCTTCCAATCCAAGAGCATGGTATATCTCTCCATCTATTTGTATCATCTTTAATTTCTTTCATCAGTGTCTTATAATTTTCTGCATAGAGATATTTTTTCTCCTTAGGTAGGTTTATTCCTAGATATTTTATTCTTTTTATTGCAATGGTAAATAGGAGTGTTTTCTTAATTCCACTTTCAGATTTTTCATCATTAGTGTATAGGAATGCAAGAGATTTCTGTGCATTAATTTTGTATCATGCAACTTTACCAAATTCATTGATTAGCTCTAGTAGTTTTCTGGTAGCATCTTTAGGATTCTCTATGTAGACTATCATGTCATCTGCAAACAGTGACAGCTTTATTTCTTCTATTCTGATTTGTATTCCTTTTATTTCTTTTTCTTCTCTGATTGCTGTGGCTGAAACTTCCAAAATTGTGTTGAATAATAGTGGTGAGAGTGGGCAACCTTGTCTTTTTCTTGATCTTAGTGGAAATGGTTTCAGTTTTTCACCATTGAGGATGATGTTGGCTGTGGGTTTGTCATATATGGCCTTTAGTATGTTCCCTTTATGCCTACTTTCTGGAGGGTTTTTGTCATAAATGGGTGATGACTTTTGTAGAAATCTTTCTCTGCATCCATTGAGATGATCATATCTTTTTTCTCCTTCAATTTGTTAATATGGTATATCACATTGATTGATTTGCATATATTGAAGAATCCTTGCATTCCTGGGGTAAATCCCACTTGATCATGGTGTATGATCCTTTTAATGTGCTGTTGGATTCTATTTGCTAGTATTTTGCTGAGGATTTTTGCATCTCTGTTCATCAGTGATATTGGCCTGTAGTTTTCTTTCTTTGTGACATCTTTGTACGGTTTTGGTATCAAGGTGATGGTGGCCTTGTAGAATGAGTCTGGGACTGTTTTTCCCTCTGCTATATTTTGGAAGAGTTTGAGAAGGATAGGTGTTAGCTCTTCCCTAAATATTTAATAGAATTCGCCTGTGAAGCCATCTGGTCCTTGGCTTTTGTTTGTTGGAAGATTTTTAATCACAGTTTCAGTTTCAGTGCTTGTGATTGGTCCGTTCATATTTTCTATTTCTTCCTGGTTCAGTCTTGAAAGGTTGTGCTTTTCTAAGAATTTGTCCATTTCTTCCAGGTTGTCCATTTTATTGGCATATAGTTGCTTGCAGTAATCCCTCATGATCCTTTGTATTTCTGCAGTTTCAGTTGTTACTTCTCCTTTTTCATTTCTAATTCTATTGAGTTGAGTCTTCTCCCTTTTTTTCTTGATGAGTCTGGCTAATGGTTTATCAATTTTGTTTATCTTCTCAAAGAATCAGCTTTTAGTTTTATTGATCTTTGCTATCATTTCCTTTATTTCTTTTTCATTTATTTCTGTTCTGATTTTTATGATTTCTTTCCTTCTGCTAATTTTTGGGTGTCTTTGTTCTTCTTTCTCTAATTGCTTTAGGTGAAAGTTTAGGTTGTTTATTCGAGATGTTTCCTGTTTCTTAAGGTGGGATTGTATTGCTATAAACTTCCCTCTTAGAACTGCTTATGCTGCATCCCATATGTTTTGGGTCATCGTGTCTCCATTGTTATTTGTTTATAGGTATTTTTAAATTTCCCCTTCGATTTCTTCAGTGATCACTTCATTATTAAATAGTGTATTGTTTAGCCTCCATGTGTTTGTATTTCTAACAGATTTTTTTCCTGTAATTGATATCTAGTCTCATAGCATTGTTGCCAGAGAAGATACTTGATATGATTTCAATTTTCTTAAATTTACCAAGGCTTGATTTGTGACCCAATATATGATCTATCCTGGAGAATGTTCCATGAGCACTTGAGAAGAAAGTGCATTCTGTTGTTTTTGGATGGAATGTCCTATAAATATCAATTAAGTCCATCTTGTTTAATGTATCATTTAAAGCTTGTGTTTCCTTATTTATTTTCATTTTGGATGATCTGTCCATTGGTGAAAGTGGGGTGTTAAAGTCCCCTAGTATGAATGTGTTACTGTCGATTTCCCCTTTTATGGCTGTTAGTATTTGCCTTATGTATTGAGGTGCTCCTATGTTGGGTGCATAAATATTTACAATTGTTATATCTTCTTCTTGGATCGATCCCTTGATCATTATGTAGTGTCTTTCTTTGTCTCTTCTAATAGTCCTTATTTTAAAGTCTATTTTGTCTGATATGAGAATTGCTACTCCAGCTTTCTTTTGGTTTCCATTTGCATGGAATATCTTTTTCCATCCCCTTACTTTCAATCTGTATGTGTCTCTAGGTCTGAAGTGGGTCTCTTGTAGACAGCATATATATGGGTCTTGTTTTTGTATCCATTCAGCCAATCTGTGTCTTTTGGTGGGAGCATTTAGTCCATTTACATTTAAGGTAATTATCGATATATATGTTCCTATTCCCATTTTCTTAAGTGTTTTGGGTTCGTTATTGTAGGTCTTTTCCTTCTGTTGTGTTTCTTGCCTAGAGAAGTTCCTTTAGCATTTGTTGTAAAGCTGGTTTGGCGCTGCTGAACTCTCTCAGCTTTTGCTTGTCTGTAAACCTTTTAATTTCTCCATCAAATCTGAATGAGATCCTTGCTGGGTAGAGTAATCTTGGTTGCAGGTTTTTCTCCTTCATCACTTTAAATACGTCCTGCCAGTCCCTTCTGGTTTGCAGAGTTTCTGCTGAGAGATCAGCTGTTATCCTGATGGGGATTCCCTTGTGTGTTATTTGTTGCTTTTCCCTTGCTGCTTTTAATATGCTTTGTTTGTATTTAATTTTTGACAGTTTGATTATTATGTGTCTTGGCATATTTCTCCTTGGATTTATTCTGTATGGGACTCTCTGTGCCTCCTGGACTTGATTAACTATTTCCTTTCCCATATTAGGGAAGTTTTCAACTATAATCTCTTCAAATATTTTCTCAGTCCCTTTCCTTTTTGCTTCTTCTGGAACCCCTGTAATTCGAATGTTGGTGCATTTAATGTTGTCCCAGAGGTCTCTGAGACTGTCCTCAATTCTTTTCTTTTTTTTTTTCTTTATTGTGTTCTGCAGTAGTTATTTCCAGTATTTTACCTTCCAGGTCACGTATCCATTCTTCTGCCTTAGTTATTCTGCTATTGATCCCTTCTAGAGAATTTTTAATTTCATTTATTATGAATTTCATCACTCTTTGCTTGCTCTTTAATTCTTCTAGGTCCTTGTTAAACGTTTCTTGTATTTTCTCCATTCTATTCCCATGATTTTGGATCACCTTTACTATCATTATTCTGAATTCTTTTTCAGGTAGACTACCTATTTCCTTTTCATTTGTTTGGTCTGGTGGGTTTTTACCTTGCTCCTTCATCTGCTGTTTCTCTGTCTTCTCATTTTGATTAACTTACTGTACTTGGGATCTCCTTTTCACAGGCTGCAGTTTCGTAGTTCCCATTTTTTTTTTCCTGTCTGCCTCCAGTGGCTAAGGTTTATTCAGTGGGTTGTGTAGGCTTCTTAGTGGAGGGGACTAGTGCCTGTGTTCTGGTGGATGAAGCTGGATCTTTTCTTTCTGGTGGGCAGTTCCAAGTCTGGTGGTGTGTTTGGGGTGTCTGTGACCTTATTATAATTTTAGGCAGCCTCTCTTCTAATGGGTGGTATTGTGTCCCTGTCTGCTATTTGTTTGGCATAGGATGTCCAGCACTGCAGCTTGCTGGTCATTGAGTGGAGCTGGGTCTTGGCGTTGAGATGGAGATCTCTGGGAGATTTTCATCATTTGATATTACGTGTGGCTGAGAGGTGTCTTGTGGACCAATGTCCTGAACTGTGCTCTCCCTCTTCAGAGGCATAGCCCTGATGCCTGGCTGGAGCACCAAGAGCCTGCCATCCACATGGCTCAGAATACAAGGGAGAAAAAAAAGAAAGAATGAAAGAAGATAAAATTAAATTAAATTAAAAAGTTATTAAGATAAAAAATAGAAAATAATTATTTAAAAAAAATGAAAGAGGAGAGCGACCAAACCAAAAAACAAATCCACCAGTGATAACAAGCACTAAAAACTGTACTAAAAAAAAATGACAGACAGAACCCTAGGACAAATGGTAAAAGCTATACAGACAAAATCACACACAGAAGCATACACATTCACACTTACAAAAAGAGAAAAAGGGGAAAAAAAAATATATATATATATATATATATATCATTGCTTCCAAAGTCCACCTCCTCAATTTGGGATGATTCGTTGTCATTTCAGGTGTTCCTCAGATGCAGGGTACATCAAGTTGATTGTGGAGATTTAATCCGCTGCTCCTGAGGCTGCTGGAAGGGATTTCCCTTTCTCTTCTTTGTTCGCACAGCTCACGGGGTTCAGCTTTGGATTTGGACCCACCTCTGCATGTAGGTCACATGAGGGCCTCTGTTCTTCGCTCAGGGAGGATGGGGCTAAAGGAGCAGCTAATTCGGGGGCTCTGGCTCACTCAGGCCGGGGGGAGGGAAGGGTACGGATGCGGGCCGAGCCTGCGGCAGCAGAGGCCAGCATGACGTTGCACCAGCCTGAGGAGCACCATGCGTTCTCCTGGGGCAGTTGTCCCTAGATCATGGGACCCCGGCAGTGGTGGGCTGCACAGGCTCCCCGGAAGGGAGGTGTGGATAGTGACCTGTGCTTGCACACAGGCTTCTTGGTGGCGGCAGCAGTAACCTTAGCATCTCATGCCCGTCTCTGGGTTCCGCGCTGATCACCGCAGCTCGCGCCCGTCTCTGGAGCTCCTTTAAGCGGCGCTCTTAATCCCCTCTCCTCGCGCACCAGGAAACAAAGAGGGAAGAAAAAGTCTCTTGCCTCTTCGGCAGGCCCAGACTTTTTCCCGGACTCCCTCCCGGCCACTCGTGGTGCACTAACCCCCTGCAGGCTGTGTTCACGCCGCCAACCCCAGTCCTCTCCCTGGGATCTGACCGAAGCCCGAGCCTCAGCTCCCAGCCCCGCCTGTCCTGGCGGGTGAGCAGACGAGCCTCTCGGACTGGTGAGTGCTGGTCGGCCCCGATCCTCTGTGCGGGAATCTCTCCGCTTTGCCCTCTGCACCCCTGTTGCTGTGCTCTCCTCCGCGGCCCCGAAGCTCCCCCCTCTGCCACCTGCGGTCTCCACCTGCGAAGGGGCTCCTAGTGTGTGGGAACCTTTCCTCCTTCACGGCTCCCTCCCACTGGTGCAGGTCCCGTCCCTATTCTTTTGTCTCTGTTTTTTCTTTTTCTTTTTCCCTACTCAGGTACTTGAGGAGTTTCTTGCCTTTTGGGAGGCCTGAGGTCTTCTGGCAGCGTTCAGTAGGTGTTCTGTAGGAGTTGTTCCACATGTAGATATATTTCTGATGTTTTTGTGGAGAGGAGGTGATCTCCGCGTCTTACTTTTCCGCCATCTTGAAACTCCTTCTGTCTCCTATATTTGAATGAGCTCTAGGAATTGCTCAGACTGGAGCTCCCCAACTGTTTTTGCCTGTCTTCAGGGTATTTTATCCTTTACCTATATGGCTTGGTATTCAGCAAGAGATTCAAGGGAAACCCTATGAAGAATCTAAAACTCTTTCTCTGTGTGATTTCTCCTCTTTGGATCTCTGTCTCACAATTTCCAACCACCTTTAAGCTCCTGAACTACAACTTCTGCCTCCTCTACTGAGTGAGATTATTGTAATGTGTTTCAGTTAGTCCACCTTGCAAGACGATTCAGAAAGCACCTCCAGACAGAAAGCTGCATATTATAAGTCTCACCACATTTAATTACTTTCTCTCTGGGATCACAGTCCTATCCTGCCTATTGTTCAACTTCTAAAAACAGTTTTTTGATATATGTTGTCCAGTTTTCTAGTTGTTAAGGCAGATGGAAAATTCAGTTCTAGTTATTCCACTAAAGTCAAAAAGAAAAGTTCTTTCTATGTCTTTGCTGATATTTTTTCCTACTTTGCCATTTACAAGAAAGAGGAATATCGAAAATCTACAACTATTGTGGATTTATTTCTCCCTTTAGTTTTGTCTTTTTTTTTTTTTTTTTTTTTTGCATTTGAAAATCTGTTGGTGGGACATAACATTTAGGATTGTTGTGTGCTCTTGGTAAATTAGCCTTTTATTGTTGAAATGCCCTTCTTTTTTTTCAGTTTATTTTACTTTATTCTTTTAATAGACCTTATGTTTCAGAGCAATTTTAGGTTCATAGCAAAATTGAGCAGAAGATACAAGGATTATCCATACACCCCCTGCCCCCACACGGGCATAACCTGCCCCATTATCAGCCTCCCACACCAGAGCAGAACATTTGTTACTAGTGATGAACCTACACTGACACATCATATCTTCTTTAATGAGGTTTTTTTTTTTTTTTTTTTTTTTGGCTGTGCCGCACCGCTTGCAGGATCTTAGTTTCCTGACTAGGGATTGAACCCTGGGTCCACGGCAGTGAAAGCACTGAGTCCTAACCACAGGACAGCCAGGGAATTCCCTTTAGTGAGATTTCTGTTTAGATCTTTGGCCATTTTTAAAATTGGGTTGTTTGGTTTTTATTTCTGAATTTTAAAAGTTCTTGTATGTTTTGGATCACAGTCCTTTCTCATATGTGTGTTTGCAAATACTTTTTACCAGACTGAGGCTTTTCTTTTCATTCCCTTAACAATATATTTTGCAGAGCAGAATTTTTAAATTTTAAGAAAAGTACATTCATCAGTTTTTCTTTCATGGATCATGCGTTTGGTGTTTATCTTAAAAATCAAGGTCATACAGATTTTCTATTAATGTTTTTCAAGTAGTTTTATAGTTTTGTATTTTGCATTGAATTTTCTTATACATTTTGAGATGATTTAGGTAAAATGTCTAAAATACACATCTAAGTTAATTTTATTTGTATATAGACATCAACCCTTCCAGCACTATTTGTTGAGAAAGACTATCCTTTTTCCATTGAATTGATTTGTTTCTTTTCAAAAATCAGTTGAGTATAATTGTATAGATCTTCTGGGCTCTCTATTCTGTCCCACTGATCTATGTGTTTATTCTTCTGCTAAAACCATGGTGTTTTGTTTACTGTAACATTATAGTAAGTCCTGAATTTTGGTAGTGGGTATCCTCCAATTTTGTTTTACTTCATATTGTTTAGCATTGTGTTGGCTATTCTAGATATTTTGTCTTTCCATGTAAATTTTAGAATCAGCTTGTCAATATCTAAATGAAATGCCCCTCTTCATCTCTGTTAATAGTCCTTGCTTTAAAGTCTACTTTGTTTGATATTAATATAACCATTGCAGCACTTTTGTGACTATTAATTGCATAAAATATCAATTTTTACTCATTTAGTTTTAACATATCTGTGTGTTTATATTTAAGGTGAATTATTTAAAGACAGTATATATTGCATCTTGTTTTTTAATTTAGTCTGAAGATCTCTGTATTTTAAGTGGAAAAATTGCACTGTATCTATGTAATGAAAGTATCAATATTGTTGGATTTAAACCTAATATGTAGCTCTTTGTTGTCTATCAGTCTAATCTGCTATTTTACTTCTATTACTCTTTTGCTACCTTTTTATGAATTGATTATACATTTTTGGTATTCCATTTTAATTTTTTCTACTGGCTTTTTAACAGTAACTTTTATTTATTTAGTGGTTGCTCCAGGGATTCAAATATGTATCCTTAATTTATCACTTTAATTTATCACACAACTTAGAATTAATATTGTAGCACCTCACATAAAATATAAAAACCTTGCAGCAGTATAATTAATTCCATTTATTCCTCCATAATTTAAGCTGGAATTGTCATATATTTTGTGTTAATATTTGTTAAAAACCTCAAACATAATGTTATAATTTTTGTAATAAACATTGTTTCTTTTTGCAAAATATTCTTTGATTTTTCCACATACATATGACTTGCTGTGTTCTTCATTTATTTCTGTATATCTGAGTTTCTATTTGGTGTTATTTCCATTCAGCCTAAAGAATTTTCCTTAGCATTTCTTGTAATGTTAATCTGTGTGTTGGTAATTAATTCTCTCAGCTTCTGAAAATATCTTTATCAGAATTTTAATCAACATTTTATCTGAAAATATCTTTATCAACATTCATTCCTGAAGGCTATCTTTGCTGGATATTAAACTCTGGGTTGACATCATTTTTTTTTTTTTTTTTTTGCGTTACGCGGGCCTCTCACTGTTGTGGCCTCTCCCACTGTGGAGCACAGGCTCCGGACGTGCAGGCTCAGTGGCCATGGCTCACGGGCCCAGCCGCTCCGTGGCATGTGGGATCTTCCCAGACCGGGGCACGAACCCACGTCCCCTGCATCGGCAGGCAGACTCTCAACCACTGCGCCACCAGGGAAGCCTGACATCATTTTTTTACACCTCTTGTTCCAACGTCTTCTGGCTATCATTCTTTCTAGTGAGATATCAGCCATATTATCATTGTTCTCCTTGCACTTGTGATGTGCTCTTTTTCCTATATATAATATATAACCTTATATAATCATTATATAACCAGAATTAAATAAATGGTAGTAGAAATGTATAAAGACACAAAGACAATACCGTGAGAAAACCATAATTCAAAAAGAGTCATGTACCAAAATGTTCATAGCAGCCCTATTTACAATAGCCTGGAGATGGAAACAACCTAAGTGTCCATCATTGGATGAATGGATAAAGAAGATGTGGCACATATATACAATGGAATATTACTCAGCCATAAAAAGAAACGAAATTGACCTATTTGTAATGAGGTGGGTGGACCAAGAGTCTGTCATACAGAGTGAAGTAAGTCAGAAAGAGAAAGACAAATACTGTATGCTGACACATATATATGGAATTTAAGAAAAAAATAGTCATGAAGAACGTAGGGGTAAGACAGGAATAAAGACACAGACCTACTAGAGAATGGACTTGAGGATATGGGGAGGGGGAAGGGTAAGCTGTGACAAAGCGAAAGAGAGGCATGGACATATATACACTACCAAACATAAGGTAGATAGCTAGTGGGAAGCAGCCGCATAGCACAGGGAGATCAGCTCGGTGCTTTGTGACCGCCTGGAGGGGTGGGATAGGGAGGGTGGGAGGGAGACACAAAAGGGAGGGGATATGGGAACATATGTATATGTATAACTGATTAAATTTGTTATAAAGGAAAAAAAAGACACAAAGACAAGATGATCTGTATTCTTTAAATACAAGTAGTTCCAAAGAACCATGATGATGTAGTCAGGATTCTGGCTGGCCCCCAAGATTCATACCCCTTGGTGTACATAATCTGCATAATCATTAGGACTGTAAATATGATCAATTTTGCCCCTGTGATAAGGTTATGCTATATGACAAAGCTGACTTTAAGAAAGGGAAATTATCCTCTGTGAGCCAGACCAAATCTTAAAAGTGACTGGTCTCTTCTTGACAAAAACTTTTCAAAGTGTTGAGAGGACTTATAGAAGGAGCCATGTAGCAAGGAATTGATGGCTACTAGGAGCTGAGACCAGCCTCTGACTGACAGCCAGCATGCAAATAAAGATCTTAGTCCAGCAGCTGCAAGGAACACTCATTGGTGTGACCCTCACAACTACCTGAAGGGGCTCAGAAACAGATTTGCCCCATATCCTTCAGAAAGGAATACAACACAGCCAACACTCTGATTTCAGCCTGTGATACCTGAGCAAAGGACTCAGCCATGCCTTAACTGTACTTCTGACCTAGAGAACCATGAGCTTATAAATGAGTGTTGTTTTAAGCCACTAAGTTTGAGGTAAGTTTATATGCAGCATGGAAAACTAACACAGATGGCAGGGTTCTCTTTTTCCTGTGCTGGGAGATATTAAACTGCCAGGAGTGGTACATTTAACAATAAAGGACATGAAGAAAAGATTTCTGGACCTGAACAGGAAGAGAAAGTGCCTAGACAGTACAAAAGATTCTCCACATGCTCTGACTAGGCAATAAACAATACATAAGTTCCTATTCTCTACCTCTTATTCTGAATTTTCAATTGCATTCTTTGTGAACTTCATAATGCATTTTTAAATCAAATTGTGAATATATACAGGTGCCCTACATACCCTCAGGGAGGCTACAATAATAGTAGTATTTAATTCATTGGATTATTGTGAAGATTAAGTGAATTAATGTATTTAAAGGGCTTATCAGAGTGACTGACAAATACTAAGCACACAATTAATGTTGGCCACTACCATTTGATCTTAAAAACTATCCCAGATGTAGGTTATCCTACACATTTTACAACTATGGAAACTGAGTCTCAGCAAGGTTAAATGACTCATTTGGGGTCACACAATTAATAGGTGTAAAGCTTAGAATCAATCCCAGATTTTACAGCCGCCAAGTCCCTTGTACTTTCTGCTATTGACTTCTTGCAGATATCTTATTAGCACAACGATGTCAAAGTTCTTTATCTGCACAAAGTCACATTCTCAGAGTGGCACAGCACTGAAAGTCCATAGTGGAGAGGCATAGACCAGCTCTCACCTTAGACCCTTGCTGCTTAAAGTATGTCCCCCCTACCAATATCATCTGCCTGTTAGAGATGTTAGAAATCCACCATATTAGAAATACAGATTCTTGTGCTTTACCCAAGACCTACTGCATTTAGCAAGATGCCTAGGTAGTTCATATATACATAAAATATAAGAAGCACATTTAAGACTTTTGGCCGCCTTAACCATTTATGTGGAATCTTCAAGAGAATTCAGCTGAGTATAAATTTTTCTCCAAGCTTACTTTAGTGCCTCTGTATATATAGTCTATTGCTGAATAATAGAATTCCTTTATTCTAACCACAAATAGTGCATTTCAATTTCTTTTGAACATTTTCCAGAGAAGGCAAAAGTTGACGTCACTCATGATTTTTTTTCATATTTAAACATTTTAAACAGTTACATTTATACAAGGTTTTGTTTGTTTGTTTGTTTTCTAAATCCTTATTTAGGGCATCCCAGACCATGATATCCAAAAATAAAGTGCAGTCAAAATACAGCTCTAAGTTGACTGGGGGTAAATTACCATAAGATGGAGCTTATCAAATTAGTTTGATGCTATCCTTAAGTTAATATTTTTAGCTGTCTCCCTGTTCTAGTCCCATCTCAGCTCTTCCTAATGTACAGCCATAGTTCCTCGGGCTGCTCTGACTCCCAGTGTCAAGGAGAGAGTGGGGACTGGGTGTTACACGTCTCCACCCAGAGTCCCAGGGGACTTTTGACATACTTGTGTCTGCCCCCATGTAATAGCTGATAGCATCAGAATGCACTTAAGCTGCAGCCAGGCTGTTTCCTGGTCCCTTCATAAAGGATTTGTTGTATTCTGGTTGAAGAAACTGTCTCAGTACTCCAGCCAGCTGACTGGAATGCACCCTAACATCCGTTAGATGATGCAATTTATTAAAGTGGACACCACTGTGTCCCTCCCACTGTTTACAGCAAAAAGAACTTCCCTTACATCTCTCTGATTAGGGAAAGTGGGCTTGGCTAAACAAAGTTTGTTGTTCTTTGAGTGCAAGTGAAGTTTTTAGTGAAAGAGAGATTGATAGATAATCTCTCCAGATGCTGCATACATACACACACACACATCAGGTTCACTCAAGATAGAGATGTTTCTCTCAAATATTCCTTCTCATCCTGAGTCCACATCCTTTTGTCACAAAGGGATGGTATACCAGTATTCCCAAAACTTTGGAGATTTTTTTTTAAATTTGTTTTATTCATGTATTTTTGGCTGTGTTGGGTCTTCGTTGCTGCACAGTTGCTTTCTCTATTTGTGACGGGTGGGGGTTACTCTTCATTGTGGTGTGTGGGCTTCTCATTGCGGTGGCTTCTCTTGTTGTGGAATATAGGCTCTAGGCACGTGAGCTTCAGTAGTTGTGGTACACAGGCTCAGTAGTTGTGGTGCACGGGCTTAGCTGCTCCGTGTCATGTGGGATCTTCCCAGACCAGGGGTCGAACCTGTGTCCCCTGCATTGGCAGGTAGATTCCTAACTGCCACTGCTCTACCAGGGAAGTCCCAAAACTTTGAAGCTTTTAATATTTAATATATTAAATATGAAAAAAAATCAATAATGAGTGAAGGCAACTCCGTCTTTCCCTGAAAAATGTTGAAAAAAATTTGAAACATACTATTAGAAGCTAGAGTAAAGAAATTTTATTATTGAACAGTGAACTCATTTTACATCTATGGGACGTGATACCATATGTTGGCTTATTTAGCTTTGTTTGCCACTGTGATGGTGTCTCACTTCCAAGAGGGCTATATCTTGTCCTTGTTCTCGTCTTTGCTGTAAAGAGGGAATATTTAATAGAGCACCATGCATTTGATACCCTCTCTATTTCCAAGTTTATCCATCCAGCCCATATCCCCAATTAAGTATTTTTTATTGAAGTATAGTGGATTTACAATGTTGTGCTAATTTCAGGGGTACAGCAAAGTGATTAATATTTTTGCTGAGTCTATTTCTAATATCCAGTAAGGCATTAGCAACAAGAGAGTGCTTTCCCAGACCTCTCATGGCCCTAATTAACTGTTCCTCCTCTGTTATATCAATGTATTCTCTTTTTAACAGTACTATGACATTTATCAGAGGGGATTAGAATTGTCTACTTGCATATCTGCCTCCCTTACTAGAACATGAGCTTCTTAAGATCAAGGACCATGTTTTCTTCAATTTTGTAGAGTCAGTGAATGAATTGGACTGCCGGTTCATTCCACAGGACCTATATTTCTCCCTTACTTGTCCTATTAACTACTCCTCAATCCCCCACACTGGGTCTTCCCTTTATGTCCAGTTTGCTGGAAGACTAGCATAATGGGTATTAATTTGAATCTCCTGCTGTAAAAAGTCCTGGCAAATTGCTTTCAACCTTTATCCTGACATAACACAGGGTTTGTCAGACTTCAAGAGGCATTGTTTCAGCATGTTTACCTGCCTGGTTGCAAATACTTATTGCCTTTTGGCCATTGCATTATATGGAAAGTGAATTTGTTGCTTGATGGTTATGCTATTACCAGAGAGACTGTTTTCCAGGTTCTTCAGGTCCCTGAATTCTATTTGCCCCCGGGTTCTTTTTTTTTTTTTCTTTCCTGTACGTGGGCCTCTCACCGTCGTGGCCTCTCCCGTTGCGGAGCACAGTCTCCGTACACACAGGCTCAGCAGCCGTGGCTCACGGGCCCAGCCGCTCCGTGGCATGTGGGATCTTCCCAGATGGGGGCACGAACCCATGTCCCCTGCATTGGCAGGCGGACTCTCAACCACTGAGCCACCAGGGGAGTCCTGCCTCTGGGTTCTTAAACCATGTTTCTTTCTCTTTTTCTCCTACCATTTCTCTGCTGTCATTCTCTTCTTCATGACACCCTTGTCTAATGCTTCAGAGTCTTGTGTCCTTGGCTGGGGCACACAGCTGGGGGCAAGCAGCAGCACGTCTATTTGCTTAACTGTTTGCTCTTAAAAGTAGAATAACTTGTTAAATGGTCCCTCTGTGCATCTACACCTCACGTAAATCCAAAATGTGGTGTGATTTCTGCTGAGTCCATGCCAAGCATATGCCATTAGAAATCTGGGCTACTCAAATGAAGGAAATGTAGAATTACTGAAATTTGGTAACCCTTTCCTTCCAGAGTAAGCCTAACACTTTCCTATTACATTAGGTTGTCATGTAATAGCTATAGCAGAAGCTGTGAATGTCCCCTCTGCTCACCCCTTTGGTCACTGGCCTGTCACTTTTCTAAGTATGGGAGCTTCCTCAAAGTGAGTATGGAGAAGAACAAAAGTCAGGAGAATGAATGGCCCTGGTGTGACCCTGAAGCAGTGACATAAATTCTCTAGCTCTCTCACCTCCTAGAAAGATATTCTTAAGTATTTAAATAGTCTTGAGGAAGGGCCCCAGTAGGATTGAGATGTGAACACCCAAAGCAGTGACTCACTTATTAATGTACCCTTTGTTGAATTTTCCCCTTTTCCTTTATTACTTCTCCAGTCCTCCAAATTAACTACTTGCCTCCAAATCCTTGTCTCAGGATCTGCTTTCAGTAAAATGAAAATTATTCAAATTTGTCCAAGTGGGTAGAAAACAGCAAAAGCTATGCACTCTAACAAACCACTCACTCTTCATGTAATGGTGGGTTGTGGGCCAGGATTGTGTTACTGTTAAGGGAAAGGGATCACATTTATGATGTCCCTTTATATGTGCTGTGGAATGTGCCAGCTGCCTTATAGACATGGCTTTATTTATCCATAATGGTACTTTCCTCATGGAGTCAACATAAGAATTAAATGAGTCAATGCATATAAAGTATTTGGCACTGTGCCTAGTGAATATTACTATTATTTGCTTTTATAGACAAATTGATGCTCAAAGGTATGAAATATGTTTATGAAGCAATGGATAAGGGATTCAAACCCAGCTCTGCCTAATTCCAATGTCCACCACACTCTGCATGCTGCCTCCCATTTCAGTGATGGCCCAGCCCATCTATGAGTATTGAAAAGAATAATTTCACCTACAAATGTAAACACTTTTCCTCTGAAATATTGGATATACTCCTAGGCTCCTTTCAGCATTAAAATACTACCTTGTCCTCATTTAAATAGGCTGGTACTCTCACATGAATCATCATGCAGCATGTTTTTCTCTAAAATTTTCACTGTAAAAGAGCAGCCTTCACCAAATTCTCCACTGGCAGAGATATCTATTAAAATGTCAAATCTCTTAAGGAAGAAAATAGATCTATCCCTATTTCTGTCTCCTATCCTAACAAATCCAACTATGGTAGCAATAACTGCTCATCTGCTTACTGTCAAGATCAGCTTAGTATTGGCCTTCCAAGATGACAGATGATTCAAGTGTCCCCACATTACCCTTAGAATAGGACCTATTTTTCTGGATAACTTTTAGGCAAATTTTGAATAATTATTCTGAAGATATTCCAACTCCCACCAAAACTCGATTACATTTACATTTTTTTTGCCTGACAGAACACAATTAATTGATCTGATACAACAATCTTAATGTGTTCTTTTTTCCATGTGTTAGTAGTAATTTTTAAATTCTTTTTTAGAAACTCTACTAGGAGAGTTAATCTTATATTCTTGATCCAAGGGATCCCTCTTCCCTCTGGGATTGTTGTCATTGATTAAACTCAAGTCTTTTGGAGCAAAGGATGCCTATTTAGCCAGCCTTGGGGTCTAGGCTTGGGATCATAGTGATGTTGATACTTGAATTATTTCCATTACAAAAATAATACTGGCTTATTAAAGAGCATTTGAAAAATATAGATTGTCAAAAGAAATAATGATGGGGGGTTAATCATTTATAACTCACTTCACCAAAACACACTCACTTAAAAGCCTGATTTGCCCCAGTCAATATGTTAATGCATTTTTATTATAGCAATTACTTTATGTATTCAATTTTGTATTTTTCTTATTAAACTCAACCTTATACATATTTTTGTTGTATATTCTTTGAAACATAGCCTTCAAAGTATTTGCAAGATTTAATTGAGTACATAAACACAGTTAATTCAATGGTCAACCCATGGTTGGACATTTTGCTGGTTGCCAAGTGTTTGGTATCATAAATAATAATGTGAATTTTCTATATTTAGGATCATTTTACTAGACCCGAATCTTCAAAATAGAATTATTAAATCAACGGTATGAACAAGTTTAAGCCTCTTGATAAAATTGCCCACTTGACAACTCTATGTATTCAAGCTTAACTCTTGACAAAATTTTGGATTTGCCAGTTTGTCTAGTGTTTCTTCCCAAACTCTTACCCTCTGCCTGTCTCTCCCTCTGTTGTCCCTTCTCTCTTTA
Organism: Mesoplodon bidens; assembly: GCF_964165515.1. NCBI lineage: Eukaryota > Metazoa > Chordata > Mammalia > Artiodactyla > Ziphiidae > Mesoplodon > Mesoplodon bidens. The sequence continues at coordinate 99,068,061 of NC_138165.1, forward strand.
TTTCCCACTCGACCCAGTCCCTCACCTTGCCCCCAGTTTCCCAAGGATCTCAGGCCAGTCTCTGATTTCTCCTCCATCCCCATTTCCCTGTGTGGTATTTCTCCTGATTCTCTTTCCAGTCTCATATCTCCTTCCCTTGAAAACTTGCACTGCCTAGGTATTTGTCATTGCATGAACTCAGGTATTACCCCATCAGATATTTCTATTTTAACAAATAACTTCTATATCTTAATCCAACGAACTAAGAAATGTGGGAGTTGTAACTTTGTGGGCAAAAACATGGAGAAGAATTTCAAGTGAGAATCTCTCTGATGGTGTCATGTATATTATACTGCATAGGAAGTTGCCTGATCTGCCTACTGGTTTTAAGACATAGCCTTCTTTTCAATAGCCTAGTTTGATGTATATTGACATTTTCTCAGAGGTTCTCTTCTTATGGGTGCATGTCAGTAGCATGTAAGCTAATAGAAATTCTGATTCTCCAGGTGGGAGCCTGGGAGGTATACCATAGAATATTATGAGTATTTTTCCCTTTGCAGTTTGTCAAGAACAGTCAGTAATTGATGTGGCTGTGAAATTCTCTGAAACAGCTTTGATTCATAATATACTATTGATGGACTTCTAAGCTTGCTCAAATGTCAGGAAACCAGTTGGTGGCTATTAGTATTTTCCTAACAACAACAACTCCTTTCTTGTTTCTCTAACATGAAGAAGAAAATAAGAACAGGAAAATATTGAGTCAACCTTTGAAATTTGTGATTATGATGTAGCAAAAGTCACTTCCAATACCTGGAAGGGAAAGAAAAACATGAAAATGTTGGGGTAAATTTCAGACTATAACATTTGTCAGTTAGACTATGATTAGAAATTATTTTCCTATCTATTTCCTAGCCTGAACTGTTTTTAGATCAATTTAGAGTCTAAAATGTTAACAAATGATTTGGAAGGCCAATCATGCCATTAAAGATGGAACATCCTGTGCTTATCTGATCTGGTTGCTAAGTACCCACTTTTCATGACTCAGAGGCCCACATAGATCTGCAGCACCAGCTGCACTTTGATATAGCAGATTGGGGAAACAACAATACCAACCTGTTGAAAATGGATGAGGGGAAAATTGTCCCAGGATTTTAAAGTGGTTCAGACAAATAAAGCAAGGAAAACTTACTCAACATTGAAAGATTATGAGGTATTAGCCCAGTCAGGAACCATCTGGAACTTACTTTGAGCTGCCAAAGAATATTTCAGGCACAAAACATCATGCCCTCTCTGTGCTGCACAATTACATTTTTCCTCTTTTGAATCCCACCCAACATTTAAATAGAACCAAAAATGAGCAGATTGTTTAACTTGCCATATTTTGTCCTATGCAAGACCATATGCATGTAGCTACACAAAGTAGGAAATAATAGTGGTTTCAGTATGGGTCTGGAAACTGGACTCGCAATTATAATCAGCTGTGTGATCTCAGGCTGATTGATGAGCTTTCTATGTCTCAGTTTCTTTCTCTTGTAAAATAGGATCCCTCATGAGTGAAGGTTAAATAAGATAAAGTATGAAAAGCCCTTGGCCCAGTTTTGGGGTCATAACATATAGACAATAAATATTAACTATTACTACTATTTATTTTTGAAGGCACATAGCCAATTGATCTCAACTTAGAGCATTTTCTATTTAATTCAGTTTGTCTCCCTAAACTCAAGTACAAATATTATAAGGAAGATATTATACATATTTACTATATTGGGAAACCTGTACTTTAGAAGTGACATACTACTCTCTAGGTATATAAGGGATCTTTGACTACAAGCAGTTAATATTCAGATACTAAAAAAGAAGGATAATTGGTAGCTAAAAGCTGTGCTTCCAGAATTGCATAGAGTTGGATTAAAATTCCTACTTTGCCCCTTACCACAATAGACAAGTTACTTAATGTCCTCATCTGAAAAACAGGGGTGATGAGACATCCCTTATTATGTCTTGTGAAAATGTATGAAATAAGATATCCAAATTGTGTAAAGCATGAGGATGTAACAAATGTTAGCTGTTTTTATATTAGGAATCCAAAGAGTGGAGGGAGGAAGTTCAAACAAATAAAACTATTTGAAAGAATTGCTTCCACTCTTCTTTTAAACAAAGACTCTCTCTCTTTCAACTGAAGAATTTAGCAATGGCTGGTTGCCTACTGTATTGCACAGGGGGAAAAAAAAGAAAAGATTGTCCTACAATTTGTTTGCAGGACATATATTAAGTTAACTTTAAAAATGCATTCCAGGGCTTCCCTGGTGGCGCAGTGGTTGAGAGTCCGCCTGACGATGCAGGGGACACGGGTTCGTGCCCCGGTCCGGGAGGATCCCACATGCCGCGGAGCGGTTGGTCCCGTGAGCCGTGGCCACTGAGCCTGCGCGTCCGCAATGGAGAGGCCACAACAGTGAGAGGCCCGCATACCGCAAAAAAAAAAAAAAAAAAAAATGCATTCCAATATACATTAGGTGCAGACAAATACTGTTTGATTCCACTTATACAAGATACCTAGAATAGTCAAATTCATAGAGTCAGAAAGTACATTGGTGGATACCGGGGCCAGGGACTGGGGAAGGGAGGAGAGTGAATGGGGAGTTAGTGTTTAATGGGGACAGAGTTTCAGTTTAGGAAGGTGAAAAATTCAAGGGATGGATGATGGTGAGAGTTGCACAACAGTGTGAATGTACATAGTGCCACTGAACTGTACAGTTAAATATGGTTAAAGTAGTATGTTTTATATTATGTGACTTTTACCACAATAAGAAAAACCATTAAAAAATAAAAAAGTAAAAAAAAATAAAGTCATCACATATGTAATCTGTCTACAAACATTTTGTCATTTTATATTCTTGCATATCAGGCTTATTATAGAACAGTTCCATTCTGGGATTGTCTATTCCAACATAAAAAATGGTAAATATTGGTTAAACTAAAAGCTGTCATATTTTTCCATGGAATTGTCATATAATTGCTATTATCTTAAATAGCACCAATATATAATCACCCAAACATTTATAAACTCACGTTTTAATTTTTTCTCCACCGTTGTCTGATGTTTTTTGAAGGGAATTGAGCTCATTGTCTACTAGTTCCTCCTGCTTCCAAGAGTCTTTGAATCGAACTTTCGAAGAAAGGAATAAACTGTGACATTTTCAGGTGAATTCTACCTATAAACTAGCATCTACTCCAGTGTTTCTGGTTTGTTTATTGCTGAAGCCACTGAATTCCCTCTTCATTTTCTACCATCCACTTTCACTTCATATTCTCTCTTTTTCAGCCTAAGCTGGTTTCTGCTATATAAAATTCTTAAGAAACTTGTGGGTTTCCTGTGTATGTCACAAGTATTCACTCCATCAGACAAGATGCTCCTCAATATATCTTTTCTAGATAATCCCATGTCAGTTTTCGACTTATGCTGAGATGACTGGGGGTATATAATCTTAATCTCTTCAGAGAGCCTTTTGTGGTACTGAACACCCTGATTGTTTGCAATATGTATAGGCTGAGAATTTATTATATAATCAAGTCCTGGCTACTATTATTTAACAGTTTTTTCCTCCATTTATCTTTTTTCTCTCAAATTTTACTACCAGAAGCAAGAAGACACAAGGCCATGCCTTCAACACATTGCTTGGAAATCTCCTCAATTTCATCATTTACAAGTTCTGCTTTCCACAAAACTGTAAGACACAATGCTACTAAGTTTTCTGCCACTATAAAACAAAGGTCCTCTTTTCTCCATTTTGCAGTAACATGTTCATTTCTTTCCACACTTTCATGAGCAGAGTCATTAACATTCATATTTCTACTTATAGTCTGTGTAAGGCAATCTAGGAATTTTCTACAGTGCTCCTCAAAATTCTTTTAGCCTCTTCCCACAGCCCAGTTTCAAAACCTCATCCACATTTTTTTGGTATTTGTTAGAGCAGCACACCCACACTTGATACCAAAATCTATTCATTTTAATTTCCTAATATTACTATAACAAGTTACCATATACTTAGTAACTTGTACAAAGTACACAGTTACAAAGTTAATATCTTCATGTACAAAGTTAATATGTTACAGTTCTTTTTGTCAAAAGACTGACATGAGTCTCACTGGGATAAAATCAATGCATCAGCAAGGCTGTGTTTCCTTCTGGAGGCTTTGTTGGAGAATCTATTTTCTTACCTTTTCAGCTTATAGAGGCTGCTCACATGCCTTAGCTCATGGTCTTTTTCCTCCATCCTCAATGCCAGCAATGGAGGTCTAGTACTTCTCACACTGCATTACTCCAACCTTATTTCTGTTATCACTTTATCTCTGACTCTGATTCTTCTGCCTCCCTCTTCTGAATTTAACAACCCTTGTGATTTCATTGGGTCTACCTAGATAATCCAAGGTACTCTCCCAATTTAAAGTCAGCTGATTAGCAATCCTAATTTCAGCCACAACCTTATTTTCCCTTTGGCATTTAACTGGACATATTCACAGGTTCCGGAGATTAGGGCTTGGACATCTTTGGGGGGGCATTATTCTGCCTACCATAGTCCCTATTCAAATTCCAAGTCATCACTGCCTTACAATTAATTGTTCCAAATAATTTAATTCCTTGTGGCTGCTACACTCTAGGTGAAGAACTAAGTAATATGGGATTGAAGAGGCAAATTTTGCCAAGCCCCAACTTTCTAGGCCTGCCTAGAGGTGCAGTAGAATGTTTTCAATTGACAGTTGAGGGCTCCAAAGAAATCTCCCATGCTTAAGTCTCTCCTTTTCAATCTTTGTTCTGGTTTCTTGAAACATATAGCCTTTGTCTGTTGAAATACTTATATCATCAACAACAGCTGTGTGTGTGTGTGTGTGTGTGTGTGTGTGTGTGTGATGCAGAGTTCAGAGAAACTGAGAGAGGAATTAGAAAGCTAAATCTTGGTTAGCAATCAGAGTAAAAATTCTGATTCTTTGGAGAAGAACATTTACTGGGTTTCTTTGTTTCTATTCTTGATTTTTTTCATTGAAGTACAGTTGATTTACAATGTTTCAGGTGTACAGAAAAGTGATTTGGTTAGAGATATATATATTTACATATATATTCTTTTTCATATTCTTTTCCATTATAGGTTTCTTTAAAAATAAATTGATTGATTGATTGATTGATTGATCGCTGTGTTGAGTTCTTTTTGCTGTGCACAGGACTTCTTTAGTTGCAGTGAGCGGGGGCTACTCTTTGTTGTGGTTCACGGGCTTCTCATTGCGGTGGCTTCTCTTGTTGCAGAGCACAGGTTCTAGGTGCACGGGCTTCAGTAGTGGTGGCACATGGGCTAAGTAGTTGTGGCTTGCAGGCTCTAGAACACAGGCTCAGTAGTTGTGGCACACAAGCTTAGTTGCTCCGTGGCATGTGGGATCTTCCTGGACCAGGCCTTGAACCCATGTCCCCTGCATTGGCAGGCAGATTCTTAACCACTGTGCCACTGGGGAAGCCCTCCATTATAGGTTATTGCAAGATATTGAGTATAGTTCCCTGTGTTATAATAGGTCCTTGTTGTTTATCTATTTTATATATCTTACTGGGTTTCTTGAAAGGTCAATCCTAGGTGAATATTGTATCTAAGATAACTGAATCTAAATTATTTTTTATAATTATTCAAATCCTTTCTCTCTAAAGATAGTTTGGCAAACTTAGATTTATCTTTATCTACATGAAGTTTCCCACCTCTAGGGGAATGGTGGATACTTACTGTAATTTTTACGGGTTAAGAGAGAGGGAAGATTTCTTCCTACAGTATCCCTACTTTTTGGTTCTACCCTACTTGAGACACTTAAAAATAATGGACTGTTACAACAGCAGTAATGATATTAAAGAATCACTCATAATGCAAAAGTCTGTAAACTCAGAATGTGTTAGGTTCACAATGTGTGATAGACAACTGGAAACAAATTTGGCAAATAGGTGCTATTGATTTAGGGATGATTAGCCACTCATTTCCACCAAATACAATATCATTCATGTGTTCTGACACAGTATGTTATTAATAAATTGTCTTGTTTTAATAGGTTGATTAAATGAAAGAATCATAACATTATGATGTGTCTGAGTAATATCATGAATTCTTCATGTAAGCCAGCAGTTATTTCTTAATTACCAAAGCTTTAAGAAATAACTCAGTCTTTTAGTCTATGATTTCATGTTCATATATCCATAACACGATACTATGGTTTGTATTGGTGTTTCTACAAGTTTTTACCTCCTTATCTAATTCTAAAAGCAAGTCAATTTACATTCTATAGTCATGTCACATTCTCATTTTAGACATCTTTTAAAAATTTCACCAATGTGAGCTAATATATAAGAATTTATAATACAAACTTGGATTTATCTCACCACTTTCCTTGCAAGAGTTTTAAATATTAAAGCTTACCACAGTACAGGCATCTGCTATTGAAAGATTTTTACTGATAGGCCTAGATTAATAAAGTGCTATAGTATTTTGATGTTATGATTCCAGCCATTTACATTCCTGAGATGGAGTTTCTATCTATGTTTTCTACCCTTATTTTCATTAGCACTTTGATTTGTTTTGATTATTGAAGGCAACTAATTTCTCTCTTGCCTGTGTTTCTATTTACATAGAAATTAAAAAAGAGAGACTTAAGGGGTTTACAGTAAAGGCATTTAATCTTGGTGCTTACAGACTCATGGAAGTCACTTTGAGAAAATGATTGTAATTCTTATCCTTGAGATTCCTCACTTTGGTCTTAAACTCCTACCAATCTTAAATTTATCACAAAATGACCCACAGCAGTTTTACATTCCTCGTGGACTGGAGGGAGTGGAAAATCCTTGTTCTATAAATTCTTTTTACTGCCATATAACCACTGCTAAACTGGTAAATAAAAATACCCTAAATCCAACACTGGCTTTCAAAAATGAATTTCTACTACCCAACACTTACAGAGTTTTTGAATATTGGATAAGAAAATTAGTTTGCTTACCCACTGAAAGTAGAGCCCCTAAGCTAATTATTTTGTACTAAAGGGTATTGTGTAGGAGTTTTGTATTGCTTCATTGAGTTTAGCCAATATGAATTATCTTCAAAGAACTCAGTAAGTGTCTAGAAAGAGATCTGAGTTAGGACAGGAAATTGCAATTTGACGTTCTTGAAAACAGAGCAGATTTTTGGATTTTCCCCTTGAATGAGAAATGCGTGTTGGGAGAATCTGGTTTGAGCTGCTTAAAATACAGTTCCATGTGGCCTGAAAAACACAGCCGCCACAATTTAGTTAACTCATTAATCTTTTTCAAGTATGGACTGGCAGACTTGAGTTGCTCAAAATAGAATTTACTTAGTTGCCAAACAAATATCACTAGATATTTACTCAACTATGTGAATGGTATATTAATTACCACTAAGATATAAATCCAAGACCATAACTTTAGGATCATAAATTTATGGAAATATATTATGATAAATAAGTAAATAAATGGGAAAATCATATTCTTTGTGGCTTCTGTTTTGAACTCTTCAAGAACCAACAGTTGTCTGGTCTCAGGATCAAACATAGAAAACAAAACATATTAGCATCTAAGGACTTGCCCATTGAAATGGTTTACAGTTTCCTCTTCTGCATCTATAATGGAGAAAGACCAGTAGTTAGCTAATTGGATACTTTAATGATTTACGCTAGTTCTTTGAATCACAAAGTGAGGAAGTTACATAGTTGCAAAGCTGATGAATGGTCACTGACAATGAATTATTTTACAAAGCATTTTTATTGCACACTTGTTATGTACAAGGACTCATACCAGGTGCTGGGGAATATATAAAGATTAATAATATCAAGAAATTAACTAAGTCTCCATAAATGATTTTACTATAATGTAAAGGAAACTGCAGTAACATGGCACTGATATACAGATTTTATGACATGGACCTACAGCAGAGTACTGAAAAACAGTGGAGGTAAGAAGTTTTCAGGAATCTGAGAAGAGAGATGAAAAGGTCGATTTTAGACTTCAACCCAGGAGTAACATTTTGGTGTTAAAGAACACTGCCCGAAGTGGAATTAAGTATAATAACAAATACTCAATTCTGGCAAGAGCGTGGTGAGACCAATACTATCCTAAGTGGTAGTAGAAATGTAAATCTATTAAAAATATCAAAAATATTTCTGGAAAGCAATTGAGCAACATCTGTTGAGATTCTTGACAGGGTTCATATTCTTGGAATCAGTACTTCCTCTTTTGGGGAAGTATCCTCATGAAATAAACTGAAATAGTCAAAGATTTATGTATAAAACAGGGGAATTCCCTGGCGGTCCAATGGTTAGGACTCTGTGCTTCCACTGCAGGGGGCATGGGTTCAATCCCTGGTCGGGGAACTAAGATCCTGCTCGCCAAGGGACACGGCCAAAAAATAAAAACAAAACCGTTTGATGTCATCATAGTATTATTTATAATATGGAATAATTGAGAACAACACAAATATTGAACAAAGAGTGGTTGAATAAATAAACCACAAAGAGTTGTTGAATAATTGAGAACAACATAAATATTGAACAGAGTGGTTGAATAAATATGGCACATCCATTTATTGAAATATGATAGAATTACTAAATAACATATACTTAAAAAAGAGTCAACAAAATTAAATGCTCAAAAAATGACATTAAAAAGAGAAACTGACAACAAGGACCTACTGTATAGCACAGGGAACTATACTCAATATCTTGTCATAACCTATAATGGAAAAGAATATGAAAAAGAATATATATATGTGTGTACTTATATATATGTATAACTAAATCACTTTGCTGTATACTGGAAACTAACATAACATTGTAAATTAACTATGCTTCAATTAAAAAAAAAAGAAACAGAATACAAAATTATATAGTCACTATGATCCCGATTTTGTAAAATATACACTGGGAAAATATACCAAAATGATGACACATGTTTTCTTAGACTGAGTTCCTATAGACAGACTTTGCCTGCACAAAGTTCTTTGGGGAGAGCTCTCAGATACACCTGTATGGAAGTGAGGGAAGCAGGATTGGGCAGAGAGAAAAGCTGACCTGCAATGTGGTCACAATTGATGCTTCCAACAACCCCATAGGATATTCTGGAACTGGAAAGGCCCTTCAGAATTATTCCAAGTTTAGGCAATGGAGACAGAATTTTGTATAACTGCATCAACCAGCCACTGGCTAGAACTGCCCCCAGAAGGGGATGTAAGCTTGGTAAAGCAATTCCCGGAAGCTAAGTGCAATTTCCAGTGAGGGGCAAAACTACGAGCTGTCAACTGCACGTTCTCAATAATTGGGGCATAAATGCACAGCCCGGAAGAAGGGATCTGGGCAGATTACCAAAGTATTTATTACAGACAGTCTTTTCTAAGAGTGAGAGATCCAATGATTTATATTTCCCACCCTCCACTCTCTAGTTTTTGTTTTGTTTTGGGATTATTTTGGCCACACAGCATGCAGGATCTTACTTCCCAAACCAGGGACAGAACCCATTCCCCCTGCAGTGGAAGCATGGAGTCTTAACCACTGGACCACCAGGGAGGTCCCTCTCTCTCTCTTTATTTAAGAATACTTTTTTTTAACATCTTTATTGGAATATAATTGCTATATAATGGTGTGTTAGTTTCTGCTGTATAACAAAGTGAATCAGCTATACATATACTTACATCCTCATATCTCCTCCCTCTTGCATCTCCCTCTCACCCTCCCTATCCCACCTCTCTAGGTGGACACAAAGCACCAAGCTGATCTCCCTGTGTTATGCGGCTGCTTCCCACTAGCTATCTATTTTACATTTGGTCGTGTATATATGTCCATACCACTCTCTCACTTCGTCCCAGCTTACCCTTCACCCTCCCCGTGTCTGCAAGTCCATTCTCTATGTCTGCGTCTTTACTCCTGTCCTGCCCCTAGGTTCTTCAGAGCTATATATATATATATATTTAGGTTTTATATATATATATGTTAGCATATAGCATTTGCTTTTCTCTTTCTGACTTACTTAACTCTGTATGACAGACTCTAGGTCCATCCACTTCACTACATATAACTCAACTTCATTTCATTTTGTGGCTGAGTAATATTCCATTGTATATATGTGCCACATCTTCTTTATCCATTCATTGGTCTATAGACACTTAGGTTGCTTCCATGTCCTGGCTATTGTAAATAGAGCTGCAATGAATATTGTGGTACATGACTCTTTTTGAATTATGGTTTTCTCAGAGTATATGCCCAGTAGTGGGATTGCTGGGTTGTACGGTAGTTCTATTTTTAGTTTTTTAAGGAACCTCCATACTGTTCTCTATAGTGGCTGTATCAATTTACATTCCCACCAACAGTGTAAGAGGGTTCCCTATTCTCCACACCCTCTCCAGCATTTATTGTTTGTAGATTTTTTGATAATGGCCATTCTGACCAGTGTGAGGTGATACCTCGTGGTAGTTTTGATTTGCATTTCTCTAATGATTAGTGAGGTTGAGCATCCTTTCATGTGTTTGTTGACAATCTGTATATCTTCTTTGGAGAAATGTCTATTTAGGTCTTCTGCCCATTTTTTGATTGGGTTTTTTTTTTTTTTTGATATTGAGCTGCATGAGCTGCTTGTATATTTTGGAGATTAATCCTTTGTCAGTTGCTTCATTTGCAAATATTTTCCCCCATTCCGAGGGTTGTCTTTTCATTTTGTTTATGGTTTCCTTTGCTGTGCAAAAGCTTTTAAGTTTCATTAGGTCCCATTTGTTTTTATTACCATTTCTCTAGGAGGTGGGTCAAAAAGTGTCTTGCTGTGATTTATGTCATAGAGTGTTCTGCCTATATTTTCCTCTAAGAGTTTTATAGTATCTAGACTTACATTTAGGTCTTTAATCCATTTTGAGTTTATTTTTGTGTATGGTGTTAAGGAGTGTTATAATTTCATTCTTTTACATGTAGCTGTCCAGTTTTCCCAGCACCACTTATTGAAGAGGCTGTCTTTTCTCCATTGTATTAAGAATACTTTTTGATATATTTTTATTTCTCATATGACTTAGTTGTACAATCAGGAAATGATCATTAAATCTTAATTTAAAATACTAAAGTATCAGGCCTTTGTATTTGCAGCTCTTATTTGAATCTCCTTAGTTCTATAAAACAGTGGTGCCCAAACTTTTTGGCACCATTGACCAGTTTCGTGGAAGACAATTTTTCCACAGATGGGGGTAGGGGTGGGGTAGGCATAGGGGAATGGTTCAGGCAGTAACATGAATGACATGGAGCGATGGGGAGCGGCAGATGAAGCTTTGCTTGCTCGCCCACAGCTCACCTCCTGCTGTGCGTCCCGGTTCCTAACTGGCCTCAGACTGGTACCTGTCCTCCGGGGTTTGGGGACCCCTGCTGTAAAACACCGAGGTAAAAGAGAATCAGAGCTTGGTTCAGTTTTCTTTATCAGACATTATTTGCATAATGACAAAAATTGCTTTCTTTTTCACAATAATAAGAATGACACTTTATGGAATATAAATGAGATTGTTTCACTGTGTTTTTTATGACTCAGTATTTGTTTCAGATATCGTTATAAAGCTTTTCACCACTTTCATCTGAAAGTCAGTCAGTTGGCTATCTATTCAAAATTATGGTTGATGGCTGTGAAGAGTGAATGGATCTGAGATGTATTTGAAGAGTAAATTTGAGATGTCCACCCACTCCACTCTACTCACTCAAATACATTAGCCTCAAGCCCTCCTGTCTGATATTTTTCACAAATACTTGTGCCTCAATTAATACCACCCTTCCCTGGACTTCTATGGCATTTAGGTCACATAATCCTATAGCCAGAACTGAAAATAGACAGGTTGTTTGTCTGGCAAACCCGGCAGGGAACTGGGAAAGATGAATGAAGGAAAATTAACACATTTTTTTCATTCTACCTGATTTTGCTAAGGATGAGTCCTGGCCAAGAAGACACAATACTGTATGCTGCCTCCTAACATAAGCTATTGAAGAAGTTTATTATTCACATGGGAAACAATGAAAAATTCTGAATTAGCAATGAGAATGAGAGCTACCTAAAGTGACTCTTATATTTTTCTACTTTCCTGAGGGACAGTAACAATGACCTCATTGAAGGGTATGGGAATGATGGTGATAAGGACAGGCAAGGAGAGCACAATTTGGGAGGGCACGTCAGAATCTCCAGGGTAGATGACAGTGTGATTTATCCCCTCCTTCCAAAAGATGTCCACCAACTCCACTTTTGAATATTTCCAAGAAGTACCACCAGTTGAAAATGAAAAAGAGGGCATATCTGAAAATTACCTTTGGTTCTCACATTGATTTTTTTCTCAACATTCCTAAAGGCAAATGTTCTATGTAAGAACAACTCTCTATGGTTCTCATTTCCTACTGAGGGAAGGAAACCTCTCAGCCCAGCAAAGATGATATTGGTTTGTTCCTCTCCCATTCCAGAGGAGGATGAATATCTTGTAGCAGCCAGGCCACACACTGAGGATGAAGAGCTGGTCTGTTCTGCACTGGGAGATGGTCTCCCTGTCCTCATGTGATTCCATCTCTTTCCTGAATGGAACTGCATGCTACCTGATAGGTATTTCATTTTCTAAAAATCCACCAGCCACAGTGGCCAGGATTAACCTTGAAGAACCACTCCTCTTGGTTTTCACTTTTACTCATTATTTAAGCCTGCTCTTCTTTGGAAGGATGTTATGCTGGTATTGTGATATATGGAGTAAACTTTTCCAAAATGTCACACCCTAGAAGAGGAGAAAGTTTCACTATTTTCAAGCTCTCCTTTTATGTTGGATGGTAACCAAGGGACATACTACTATGAACAAAATATCAACCTGTTAGGCCTGATTCTTACCAGAAGGTGATATAGAGCTAGAAGAATGAGATGACTGAAAATGGATCCACAAGACCCCAAATAATCTTGCAGAGCCTTGTTAAGTGTAACTCATTTAGGTAAATTTGGCACTAGACACAGCTGGGTACTATGTTCTATTTGATTTCTGAAATGCTTTGCCCATGATATTTATAGACATTTTTGTATTCTCAAACAAGTGAATGCAGCCTGGGGCCAAAACAATTCCCAACAAGTGATTTCAATTGAAGGGTAAACTAATTCTGGGCAAACCTAAATGTCATGGGCTGGAAATAAAACCTCTAAAATTCATAATCAAAAATTCAGTCCCTACTGGTTTTTGTTTGCTGTTTTTCAGTTAAAGCCCTTTCAGAAATAGAAGTTTGGATAAGGTTGATTCAACGAATTTAGAATTTTGTAGACATAATCTGAAAATATAGAAATGCCCAGTAGATGGCAGATCCAAAGACTGAATTCTGGTGAATGGAAAATGTTAATCTAAGACTATGGAGTTTAAGAAGTCACACAGAGTACTTATGAATCAGATAATTAAAGCTGTTCTTTGATGATCCTGCTCTAGGAACATATTTTTAATTCAAATTACTTTACAGTGGGGTCAGAGGATTCAGCTCTCTGGAAGCTGAACTAAGGATGGGGATGACAACTTGCCTTTTTATGATGTTTTATAGCTTCCAAGTGCCTTTTTGGAAAAGGAGGAGACATAAAGACACAAAGAGAGTCAATTGCTTGGGGTCCAAATTCCTGGATTTGAGTCCCATCCCTGTCACCATGGCAGACATGGCTGGCTTATCACCAAACCCTATGCTTCCTTGGCACACAGCTAGACTATATATGCTGGTCTTCCTTGCAGTAAAGTGTAGCTATAGCTAAAGTCTAACAATGAAGTATGAACATAAGTGCCATGTGCCTTGGGCTTTCCCTTAACCTTGTGTGATTCACCATGTCCTTTTCCCTTCTGCTTCCTTGAGGCAGAGAAGCATAGTGGCCTTGGAGGGCACGTGTAAAAGACTGAAAATGCAGCACAGAAGGAACTTGGATCTCTGGACCACTGCTTGGAGGAGGGTTTCCCACCAAGGATCACCTATTCAGGATTTTACATAAGAAATAACATCCTATTATGTTAAGCACTAAGAGCTATGGGTTTATTTTTTTATAGCAGCTCACATTATCTTAACTAATGCATCCAGTTTTTCCCTGTCTTTCATCAAATTACTTAACTTACTATACCTCAATTATTTCCTCAGTAAAATAGGGGTGCTACCAATACCTACCTCAAAGGGTTGTTGGGAGGATATATGTAAAGTACTTTTATGATGACTGACACCCAGTAAACGCATAGCAAATGACAGCCATTATCAGTCATTCTTCTTCGGTACCTAGTTTATGTTTAGCAGCGTGCTGAACATTTGACATACATTATCTCACTTAATCCTGAAAATGATATGGCAATGCAGGCATTATCACTCTCACTCTGCCCATAATAATTACTATGATAATAAAAAAGTATTGGACAATTTCCACACACTCAGTGCTATTCCAAGTACTTTACATGCACTAATCTCATAAACAGCCCTGTGAAGTAGGTATTATTATCCCCATTTTACAGATGAGAAAATAGAGACACTGAGTTTACTTTTCATCCCCAAGCCCATACAGCTAGTAAGTGGCAGAGCCAGAATTCAACTCAGGAAATCTGGGTCCAGAGCCCTCAGTCTCAACTAGTGCTGGTCACTGAGGTGCTTGAAGCTTATCAGGGTCAAGAGAAATACTTAAGACTCTATGTTTGTGAACCCATGGCCTTAGAACCCAAGGGATCAGATGAGAAATGACTACAATTGCATCGGTCCATCCTAACCAAGGGCTCAGTAAAATGAATCTAAATCTCTTAAACTAGAACTAGATAATTGATACAGATGAACCAGTCTGTAGAACCATCTACAGATGAACCAGTCTGCAGAAATGGAGACACAGATGTAGAGAACAAATGTATGGACACCAAGAGGGGAAAGTGGTGGAGGGGTGGGGGGGTTGAATTGGGAGATTGGGATTGACATGTATACACTCATATGTATAAAATATAACTAATAAGAACCTGTTGTATAAATAAATAAATAAATAAATAAAATACAATTTAAAAAAGAAAAAAAGAACTAGATAATTGCTATCTAGTGCTAGTCCTGCCAGCTGGGCTGGTGTGGTAGTTAGACAGTTGGTGGCATTATGCAACTGCTATGTAACGTCTCCACTCTAAATAGTGATACCACATAGAGTCTTGTTTTAATCTTAGAACTTGTTCCAAATTCCCACAAACTCTTACTGACCAGGAAACATGGATGGCATTTGTCAAGGCCTCCAGTTTTTGTGAGTCTTTGTTGTGGGCGTAACTTTTACCCGACTTTGCTAACAGACAGATCTCTCCAGCAGCAGGACAGGAGCAGGTACAGTGAAACCAGGTTTTTTGCCTTCTGTGTCTCTGTCATTAGGTCTAAGATGAGTCACCACTGAGAGCCTGCAAAGCAGCTTGGCTCCTAGCTTTCTGAGGGAGATTCTAGAATGTTAGTGATGCTTAATAACTTAAGTGCAGATGTTGCATGGGCTATAAATGTGACCAATTAACTGAATTCAGTTTTTCTCATGAGGAATGTTATAATGCTACCACAGTGGTGAATCTCATTGCCTTACAGCTCTTGCATAAAAGGTCTATTTTACTGGTAAATGTTTCTGCTTTTATAAAGGCAGAGAAGGTTTCTTCCTGCAGCAAGCTCTGCATTTAAATTAACATTGAACATTACAGAATGACCGATTCATTGTCTAAAATAGATGATTGAGCTTCATCATTTTAAGAGTGAGTTCATTATCTGCCTGCTGCTCAACTCAGTGACAAAAATAGTACAAAGAATAAGATGTGTTGAAATATAACACTATATTTTTCTGTTCTTGAGAAGCACTCTGTGCAAAATCATCCCATCAGTCCTCCAAGATGTACACAGCAAAGAGCTATTACTCTATATTATCAATTAAATCTATGATCAAGCTCTGAGTTAGATTGAGAATTGCTCTAGAAACTAAGTCATACAAAACTGTGCTCATTAAAGGATATATAAAAATTAGGGAAGAGGTACCTGGGGTCAATATTTTATAAATGTCTTTGTTTGATAAAATCAGGTATGTACTATATACTGCAATGTATTTATTGTGTTTGTCTAAAACTGTTTACTATATTAAGAAAATCCAAAGTATATAAAGATGAGTGAAATATACACTGTTAACAGCTGTGATATTTGTTTGGTATGATGCTGGGTGTACTCTACACAGTAGAATACTGGGGTTGGACCTTGGGCTCTGGGACCTGTGAACCTTGGGTAAGTCAACTAGCCCTTCTGTGCCTCAGTTTCCTCATCTGCAAAACATGAAAATAATATTATCTCCTGCATAATGTTGCTGTAAGTGCGAGCCAAGTCAATGTGTACAAATTTAAAACAATACCTAGCCTAAAATAAGTGCTTGATGAATGTTTGCAAAAGGAATAATGTTAGTAAACTTTTCTTGGGTGGCATGCATTATTCTTTTTCAATAAAAAACAACTCGTTTCATTAAAAACTAAATGCATTAATTGGAGAGAATGCTTTAGCTTCAAAATGTGTTAAAAAGGTAATAAGATATTAAAAATCAATATATTCTACCTTCACTAATAGAGATCATATATTAAGGGAAATGAAAACTAAGATGGCAGAGTGACCAATATCTATTCCCCATTTGTCACTATCTACCCTGGAAGTGTTTTGGGGGAAGGAGGAACAGTCTATGTGTCATCCCCAAATTCTAACAAGATTAACTTGGGAAAGTTCCATTTTTAAATGCAACTTGTTTCTGGGATAGTCATTTACATCTTATAGGAACTTACTCTCTCAGCTCAGATTGTTTTAACTAACCCACTTAGAGAGTTTAGGTTGACAAGAAATATGAACTATAAGTTTATAAATTGAGATGCTTTAGGTGAAAATAAACTGTGGGGGAATATCTCAGTCTGGAGCTTTGGGCAACATGTTAGTTATCACTTGCGCCTTTCAGAACCTCCTCAAAACTTACAAGCATGAACAATAACCATTAGTTGAGCTTGTATTTTTGTGGGTGACCAAGTAGATTGAGCTCAGCTGAGTGAATCTTCTGATCTAGGCTAGTTTGGGACATTTTGGACTACTTTAGGTCACATTTCTGGAGCCTTGGCTCGATTCTGCATATGTACTCATCCTATAGCAGGTTTGCCCAAGTTTGCTCAAATGATGCACACAGGAATCCAACAGCAAGTGGAAACATGAAAAATATTTTTGGTTCTAGGCCGAGCACTGGAACAACATTGCTTCCACAACATTCCTTTGGTCAAAGCAAGTCACAAGACCAGCCCAGATCCAAAGATTAAAGCAATAGATTTCACTGCTAGATAGAAGGGGCTACAAAGTCACATCAAAAAGGTGGAGGACAGGGCTTCCCTAGTGGCGCAGTGGTTGAGAGTCCACCTACCGATGTAGGGGATACGGGTTCGTGCCCTGGTCCGGGAGGATCCCACGTGCCGCGGAGCGGCTGGGCCCGTGGGCCATGGCTGCTGGGCCTGCGCGTCCGGAGCCTGTGCTCCGCAACGGGAGAGGTCACAGCAGTGAGAGGCCCGCCTACCGCAAAAAAAAAAAAAAAAAAAAAGGTGGAGGACAGAGGCAAGGGAAGAATCTGTGGTCATTTTTGCAATCTACCACAGGCAGCCATTGTCATTCCTATATTATGGAAAAGAGTGCTGAAGAAGAACAAAGAGGGCCTCCCCCAAAATAGGAGAGTATCAACAGTCATTTTTCAATTTGGCTAGGTCCTATAGCCTTAAAATATTATTTCCATTTTTCTGGTACCTGGTTGCTTTCTATTACCTAATATGAAGCAAAATTTTGTGTAAGTGGAATTACTGGTCAAACCCAAAAAAGCATGTATACATGGTTTACTCTAATTCAATCCATGTGGCTGGAGAGTCTAAGAGATCCCTAATCTTACTTCCATTAAGGCAAAATTAATAATTCTTTAAAAATATAGATAACTAATTTGCATGTCAATACTGTTGCTTCAGTTTGGTCAACTGCAAGAGATAACTTCATAAACCACTTCCCCACATTAGAGAGGGGTGACAGAAGAGCAGCTTCAGTAATTCAGTGTATGAATCCGTTAATAGAGATAATTAGCTGGGGTAAGAACATTTCTGCAATAGGTACCTTTAGAACCCTCACTTTTGAGGTTATGTAATCACATTGTAAATCTTACTAAGATTTATTTTTAGCATTTCAGCATTTTACTAACCTCATCTATCATTCTGCAGACTACTGGGATAAGGCCCTTTGAAAGGGGCTTCATGAACATATGAAGTTAAAGCGGTTGTTAATGCCTTTAACTAAGCAACATGAACACATAATGAAAACAAAAATAATTCTTTGGGATACACACAGACAGAAAATATAACCTTCAAAGGTTTATAAAATGTCATGTGCTTTAAAATTAAACTGTATTGGAAATATAAAAAGCTAGAGGTAGTCCAGAAAAATAGCAGGGGAAATCAACATTTGTTAAAGTAATTAGGGATAAGAATATTAATCTTCCAGTTGCCTCTGGATCTTCTCCCTGGCATAATAAATGTAGATTAGATTCTCTTTGTCTTTTCAGATCAAAACATATAGAGGAGAAAGTAGGAAAACTTTAGGAGTTTATTAGAGGTGACATGAAAATGAGAGCTGAAAACAACACACGTAACTCAAAATAATAAAATCTTGTAGCTGAAAAGATTCACAGAGACCAGATTATCTAACCCTTCACTTTGAAGTAAAAAACTGAAACTCAGAGAAGTTACTTGCCCAAGTTTGCACACCTAACTGGTGACTAATCTGTTCCCTAATAGCTGATTTTACTGTACTTGCCTTGGGGCCTGATCATAATTGCATAGTAAGTTCCCAGTCATGTTCATCCAGTTTATATGATATTATTTTAACATATGTTTAAGTATTTTAAGTGTATTTCTAAATATTTTAACAGATTGGAAGATTATGGGCTCATAACTGGGGTAGAAGGCTTTCTGGAACATGTGGTTTAAATCTCAATTCACTTCATTACTGAGTTTTTGCAGGTAAGATTTGGCTAAATTAGGTAACTGGGAAAGGTAGGAAAGTCTTCGGCTTCTATAAATGTATTTGTCTACAACTGTCTTCCCATTTGAGGTCCAGCTCTGCTTCAAACCAAATATATAGGCTATGGCTTCAGGCAATTACACAAGAGAAGGGGCTTTGAAAAAAATTTTTTTTTCACAGCCTAAGTGGGCAGTCAATAAAGTTTTGTTGGAAGCACCTGAGTTGTTGATTCTATAAGGACAGAGCCTTGTCCATTGGAAGGAAAGCCCACTGGGAAAAGTAATTATGATATCCAGCATCTCAAAACTTGGTAGCTTTCATGGTATAAGGGCTTCATTTCCATACTCCACAGAAGTACAGTTGTTCTCTGTAGTAGACAAGTGATGCCAACTAGGGGAAATAGGATTGGGGATGGCGGGAGAGGATAGGAAAAGTGAGAAGGCAGGGTAAGAAAGTAAAGGGCAAATACCATTTGGTGAGCACCTTGGGTATTGGGAGGGGAGTTGAGAACTAAACAAGGGGGAAAAAGATGCGTTGATACAGTTGAAGGAGATAAGAGAATTCTAGAATGAAGAGTAATGTGAGAAAGGGGACACTATAAAGTATGGTTATGAATTATAAATTATTTTTAATAGATAAACAAATATGACTATTTTTATTACTCTCACTTGCTTGATGATACTCCTTTGTATGTAATACAGTAAGTTGCCTACATACGAACCTTCAAGTTGCAAACTTTCAAAGATGCGAACATGCATTCGCATGTCCAATCACTTGTTAGTTCACACGTCTGGCTTACATTGTGACATGGAGCTTGCCCTCCATCTCCTGTTGCTGACGACCCTTCAGCTCCACCATCTCCCACCTCCTCTCCTTCCTCCAATCAGTAACCCTCTTGCCTGTTCACTCGATGCCAGACCCTGTATGCCAGCTGTTGTACTGTACTACTGTACTTTCCAAGGCCCTGTACTGTAAGACTAAAAATGTTTTCTTTATTTTTTGTGTTTGTTTACTTTTTATGTATTATTTGTGTGAAAATTATTATAAACCTATTACAGTGCAGTACTATATAGCCGATTTTGTTAGTTGGGCACCTAGGCTAACTTTGTTGGACTTAGAACAAACTGGACTTACAAACGCACTCTCGGAACAGATCTTGTTCGTATGTAGGGGACTCACTGTACCTTTCAGAGGCCGGGCTTCATGGGGTCCCGACTTTTCCTGGGGTGCAGCACCCCGTTGCTTCCTCAATCTTCTACTCACATTTATAACACTGCATTTCCTCTGCACAACCTCCCGTTCTTAGAAAGGTCTGCTCATTTTTCCTCTGGTTGCATCCTTAGCTCTGTAGGGTTGTGCTGCCACATACTTCTCTGTTGATGCGGAGAAAGGAGAAGAAACTGCATGATAGTACAGCTTAAAATAAATACTACCACAGAGAAAAATTAAAATATCAGGAGTTGGGAGGAAATACATCCGTGGGAGACAAAGAAAATGAAAAGACTGTGAAGTGTTGCTACAATTAAAATACTGATTCTAAATGTATTTGAACTTAAAAACTCCTCATTTTTTTCTGCGCAACCATATAACTCATATTCTAAATGTGTTAGCTTAGACATTCTGCTTAAAATACACTTTGATTAATTCTGAATTATTCAGTGTTCATCAGGTACTGCCAGTTATTTTCTTTGTGTTTCAAGTCCCCAAAATCACAAAGTTGAGTTTGAATGCTTCTGTATAAAATGATCTCTAAATGAAATGTGAACTTGGTTCTACCAGCAGTGTACCAAACATCAAGGGTGTTAGATATGCGAGGCTGGGTTGCTGAAGGTCAGTTTGGAAAGAAAAGGAAACTGCTTCTGAAAAGATGGATGAAATCCATCTCAGGACGGCATTCTGTTTAAATGGTTTAGATGCTACAGTGCTTAAAGGCAGCAGTGTTAATGGGCTGTGGGACTAATACAGTGTTTCTGGGAGATGTAGGGCACTCTGTGTTTCTGAGTAGAATGACAGCCCCGTTTTGGAATAATGCTCTGGCAAAAATGTGCCGGGGAACCCAAGATGTTTGCTATTACTAACAGGGATTCTCAGTGAACAAACAGCATGAGCGGTGAAAAGAGTATGACTTCGGCATTGGTGCCCCTGGGTCTAATTCCAATTCTACTCTTTACCAGCCATGTAGCCTGCATAGGTTGAGTGACTGAACTTCAGTTTTATATTCTATTTGACATATAGTGGATACCTAAGCATTGATAACTGTTAACATTGCTTTTAAGACAGGTATTCAGCATAGAGCAATGGTTTGAAGTCACGTAGTTGTTTCATACTACTTTGGATTGGCCTGTGGGGCATGGAAGAGATCACCTGATTGGAAAGGGATACAGTTTCCTGCATAAAAATAGAAATATCAGCTCCAACCTCTTCTAACAAACCATCCTTGTACTACAGGGATTGAGGGGTAGTACTCATGGCTCAAAGACACCATGTGAACATGGGGGAGTCCTGGGAAGGAGGACTCAGCTTCGGAGTCCAGAACTGGAGACAGATCAAGTTCAAACTCCTTTGTTCTATCCCTGTGCAGATGCAAACAGCAGTGAGGTGGGCTAGGTCAGGAGCAGCCAGTAGTGGTAACCATGCAACTTGAGGTCAATTTTATTCAAAGTATCTGTGCTCTTATCAGCTTCTAAAGCTGATAGTATTGGCACCAGGTATATAAGATATGAATGTTTATGCCTGAGAATATTTCTTCCAAGCCTCTAATCCATAAAGTCTTTAAAGATCAAATTTTACTCGAACTCCTTTTTCAATTTTGCCCATGCAATTTACCCAGTGGAATGTGGCAAAATATTAACTGTTTCATGGGCCAAAATAATTCTCTACACTGAAGCTGTGCCATTTCAAACCTATTCCTTCCAAATGACTTTTCTGTTGTTGTTGTTATTTCTGTCTATATATTTCTTGGCTGGGCAACTTATATTTGCCTTCTTAACTGAATTTGACTAGTTTGATTATATTTTTAAAAAGCAGTGTACATTTTCCATCATTTATTCCCCTCCTGCAATAATTTTTTCAAATTACTTTAAGAAAACAAAAAGTCTCCACTATTCACTTCACCCATAGATGTATTTCCCATAGGCATCCTTTGTCCAGCTCCCCATTTTTTTCTTATTATCTCCCTGCCTATCCCCTTTTATTTCCTAAAGTTACTTTGGGGAAATATCACCATCCTCTCATCATTTATACAAACTGAAAGGCTCAAGTTCCTTCTACTTTACCCTTGCCTTCATCCTTTACATTTAATATGTCACCAAAGTCTGTCTATTTTATTTGTTGAATATTTCTTTTTAAAAAATAACAGCTTTGGGCTTCCCTGGTGGCACAGTGGTTGAGAGTCCGCCTGCCGATGCAGGGGATGCGGGTTCGTGCCCCGGTCCGGGAAGATCCCACATGCCGCGAAGCGGCTGGGTCCGTGAGCCATGGCCACTGAGCCTGCGCATCCAGAGCCTGTGCTCCACAGCGGGAGAGGCCACAACAGTGAGAGGTCTGCGTACCGCAAAATAATAATAATAATAATAATAATAATAATAATAATAACAGCTTTATTGAGATAATAGTTCATATTACATAAAAATTACCCTTTTAAAGTGTACAGTGCAGTAGTTTTCTTATATTCATAAAGTTGTACAACCATCACCCTGCTCTAAGTCAAGAGCATTTTTATTACCTCAAAAAGAAACTCTATTCCCATTAACAGTCACTCCCATGTATTCTCCCCCTAGTGCCTGGCAACCATTAATCTATTTTCTGTCTCTATGAATTTGCCTATTCTGTATATTTCATATAAATTGAATCATACAATAAGTGGTCTTTTCTGACTGGATCCTTTTACTTAGCATAATGTATTCAAGTTTCATCCACATTGTTTTATGTATCTGTACTTTATTCCTCTTTATGGCCCAATAATATTCCATTGTACAGATATTCCACATTTTGTTTATCCATTCATCAGTTGATGGATATTTGGGTTGTTTCCACTTTGGGGCTCTTACGAATAACATTCATGCACCAGTTTTTGTATGGACATATTCTTTCAGCTTCATTGGGTAGATACCTAGGAGGGGATCTCTTGTTCGTATGGTAAGTCCATGCTTAACATTCTAAGGACCTGCCAACAATGTTCCAAAGCCATGCACCACCTAAAGTCCCAGAGTGTATGAGGATTTGACTTGCTGAATATTTAACCCTCCTCTTTATCCTACTACCAGTGTTTCAGTTCAGGTCCCCATCATTTCGCAAGTGGCCTGGTCAACATTACCCAGTCTTCCCAATCCATCCTCTTCACTTCCATAACAGAGATTTCTTTGTAGAATACAAAACGGACTCAATCGTTCCATGTTAAATATTGCAGATATTACCCATAGCTGAGAGGACTAAATGTAATCTGGTGCTGGCCACTCAGTTCTGCTTCCTTCTGTCGCTCCTCACACACGCTTCATGCTGCCCCTTCCAAGACATTTTGCTTATAATGACTTACATATGTCTTTGGGGCAACTTGAGACTCTAGTTTCACATTGAAATATGTCCTCTGCCTTCCACAGTGTCATTCACTAAATACTTGTTGACTACCCACTACTGTGTTAGAAAATGGGCATTTTCCCTCTTGCAGCATCTAATATTTGAACCTGGATTAGAAGTGTGCATATTTTGAGTTAATCTAAGGTATTTCTCACGTTTATTTTCTTTATTTGTTGGAAAATGCTTTAAAAGTTGTACTATTCACTGGACCAATTACAATCTATTAATAATTGATATTATTTCATTTATTCAAAAAATACTTATTGAGTACATATACTGGAAACTGTTGTAGACACTTGGGATACAAAATGGACAAAATTTCTTGCTGTCATGTATTTTCCTTCTAAGTGAAAGACAGGCAATAAAAAAATAAGTACATATTAAACTTAAATGGCAGTAATTGGTATGGGTGTGGTGGAGAGAGTGCTCAAAGAGGGTTGTACTTTTAAATAGAGTGGTCAGGAAAGGCCTCATAAACAAGGTGATGGTTGGGAAAAGATCTGAAGGAAGTGAGGCATGGCCTCATGTGGCTGTCCACGAGAGGAGGGGTCCAGATAAACGGGACCCTAAGGTCGGAGAGTGTTTGATGTGTTCTAGTGACAGTCAGGAGACTAGTGTGCTTGGAACTACATGAATAATGTGATATGGGTTGAATGACAAGAGTTCATTCATTTCAGAATAAAACTGAAAATGACACAGAAAAATGACACCAGTCTGCTCAAAAGTTTTCAGGGCAGGCAGCCTTAGGACTTCTCAGAATGGAACCAAGGAAATGGTAGGATATTATCAAACTTAGCTCTGTTACTGTTTAAGGAACACCAAAACTGCTGGGGCTAGAACTTACTCTGTGAGATACTTAGAGCCCAGTCATTCTCCTGATGTTTGTTATTTTTGTAACTCCCTGTAGAAGGGAGATATAAAAAGCCCAAAACACCAAAAGGGGTTTTCTTGCTTAATTCAGAGACAGCTGGGAGACCAGAAGCTGGAAAAATTTTACATGTGTCACAGCAACAGTGGGGCAAGGGTGGGACAGATGTGGAGAAGTGGGTGGTGGCAGAGAGGGAACAGCTGGACAAATTCCCATGTGTGTGCATAAGAAGGAGAAGAGGACATGGGTGCTGGCCAGGGAAGAGGTGTGAGCTCCAAAGTTTGACTGACAGGTGTTGTTCTCTAGCAGGTATTTTGACTGCTTTTAAGGAAGATTCAAGTTCACTGGTTATCATTCTTGCCCTTTTGAAATAGAAGCTGTTCTCTGCACTGAAGAATTTAATAGTCGAAACATAGGTTGTTTGGAGTGTTTAAATTACAAATTCATGCTCAACCAAAATACTCCAGTAAAAGAAAGTTGTACCTACCAGAAGCCTAACAACTGCTTCTGCTTTTTTAAATGTATGTTTTTTAAACAGAAGTAATGCAGGCACATAACTTCTAAAGTAAAATACTACCTGGTTTATGACTAAAACAGTATTCCTTCACTTCTTCTCCCCTTATTCCTTTTTGTTGGCATGCATTATTACTTCTTTTAGCTATTTCTTCTGGTTAGTACCTCAAGAGTTTTAATAACATAATTACAAAGCTATTTATGCTTTTTCCAGTCATATATGATTTATATTAAATTCTCTCCTTAAAAAATTGTACACTAACTCTCTTGCAAGTCCTTCTACCATCTTCCATCTTCCCAAAGTAGTTATATCACCATTTCAAATTAAATTGATTCTCATTGATTACATAATTATAACTATTTAGATTTCATTCCCAGTTAAGTTACATAGTATACTATCATCATTTTTCCTCTGGTGGATTTAGTCATTATCCTTTTTATTGTTGTGTTAGCTGAACTTTCTAAGTACTTTTGCTAATTCTTTTTGAGCCTCTACTAGACTGAAAGTTTCAATATGTTTACACTCATTAAATATTCTGTCAATTTTTTTTTTCCTTAGAGACATCTTCCTCAGGGGTCTCTCCTTCTGCTCCAATTTCTCTTCTGGCTTCTGCACAGGTGTCATCTTAACCATCCACCTTAGACTTCCATTTGCCTTTCTCCTCTATTGGATCCCTGTTTTCTAGATCCCTTAGCATCTTTCTGGACTTATTCTATTAACTTCCAGAGAAATTGAATACTACATCAAAGAACTAATTTCTTTAATAAAAAAAGTTTCTGAGCATTTCAGTTGTTTATTATATTTTTTGTATTTAGTACTATATTCATTTGGATAGATTTTTTTTTCAAGCATGGGATTTAGTCAGGGTTTCAAAGGTAGGGTGGTACTCAATTCTATTCCTATTCAATCTAGAAATAGATTTAGAGCATATTGGTCTCTGGCCTCAACACTCTACTAGATGCCTCATACATACATCAAACTCAACAAATTCAGATATGAACTCATGACTTCCCCAGCAAAATCTGCTCCTAATCTAGTGTTCTCTTACTCAGGAAAAGGCACCAATTCCACCAACTTGAACAAGCCAGAGGCATCCTTAACTATTTTTTCCTCTTCAACCTCCATGTTCAATCTTCTTATATGCCTACATGTCTCTCAAGTTCAACCACTGCTCACCATTTCTGCTGCCTTCCTCCTAGGCAAGCCAAGAACATTGCACTCACTCCACTGCCAAAGCCTGCAACCCTCTGTGTCCACCCTTTCCCTCTTCCAATCAGCTCTCTACTCTGAGGCCAGACGCTCTTTTTAAAACCTAAAGACCAAAGCACATTGGGCTTCAAATTCTCCAATGAATCTCAATTCATATATGAAAACAGCCCAAAATGCCTACCAAGAACTACAAACCTGTCTACTTCCCTGTTTCTGGCATCACTTTCCCCCTTTCTCTGCCTTCCATTGTACCCTGTTTTTGTTGTTGTTGATGATGATGATGATGCTTGTTTGTTCTTAAAACCTGCTTTTCCCTGTCTCAAAATATTTGTGCATGCTTTTATATCTCCTGGAAAGTTTCTCTTCCCTCCTCTCTGATGCTTGTCCTTTATCTTGAACTCTCCTGCCCTCTGGGAAACTCTCCAGAATAGGTTAACTCCCTCAGGTGTAAGCATCTCTATTACACTGCTAATTCATAACACTTATTATATCTCTCACATTTCTTAAGGACAGGGGTTGTATCAGCTGTTTTTTCTCAGCCAGCACAGTTGTGGACACTTAGTAGACAAATGTTTGTGGAAGAAAACAAGAAGGGAGAGAAAGAAAAGGAAGAGCACAGGGAGATAGGGAAGAAGGAAGAAAAGGAGGTAGACTTATTACCTAATTTATTGATAGTTAATTCTATCTTCTAACATATTAAATAAAATTTTCTAAGTGCTTTGGTCAATTATGGCCACAATAAGGCTGGGTAAAAAATGACCTCAAAATGCAAGACTTGCAGACCTCAAGCATTTATTTTCCTTGCTTACAAATTTGTGGGATGACTGGAATAGCTTTGTATTGGGCTTCAGGTACTCTGGGCTTGACTGAAGATTATAGATTGGGTTCACTTCTGTTCCACTTGGCTCTTCATTCTCCTTGGACCAGTAGCAATGAAGGGTATATTCCCATGACAAATCACAGAATGCAGGGCTCAGTCTTGAACTGGCACTGGCACTTCCACTCACATTCTATTAGTTGAAGTAAATCACAAAGTCCACTCCAACATCATTGGGTTGGAAAAAGGATTCCAACCACTCTACTGGTGGTACTTCAGAGTCACATGGCAAAGGGCATTGATATTAATTCTGATACAGAGTGAGCATGAAGAATTTCAAAAGTAATTCAGTCTTTAACACAGCTTCTTACTATGTCATACTGACATTTTAAAAGTACATGTCTTAGTTTCCTTTTGTTTCCATCTGCAGAAATTCACAGGACCCTAAGTAGTTTGATTAAGAGAAAGGTAACACATACCACACTTTATCCTTCATTAGGCCATGATTTCATGACCATGCTACCATTCTTTTTCCTGCATAAGTTACCATTACTATTTTTGTCCCTAAGTTACCACTTTTATTGTTCCCCCTCTTTTCAGCACTACCTGATGAGAGCTCGTCTTTTGGCAAATTTTGACATTATCAGTGTGATTGGCTATCTCACACTAAAGCCTTGTGTCTGTTGTAATTAGAGAAATTCATGAATGACACACATGTATTTCAGAATATTTAAAGAACTTAGGACATCTTGATATGCATCTGAGCCTTTGAGTACAATAAATAGGAGGAGAGCTAAGCTCTTCAAGGCCCAGGGTCCCACTACTTATGCAGGATGGAGCACAGATCTGGATCAGTATGAGAGTATCCTTAAGTCTTGTCCCCTTATATTAAATATAAGGAAGCCAATGTCCTCATAAGTGGAGTTACAAGTTTAATGAGACAGTACTGGGATCCGAATTCAGTCTCCTGACACCATTTTTGTGACCTTTACGTGAGCATGAGATGTTTTGTGCCATGATGGCTTGTGCATGAGGAGAGGAAGGCAAAGCTTGATGAAAAACTCATGCACAAGCCATGGAAACTGAAACATTCCCAAAGAAAACAATTTGCCTTATCACCTCCATGGCTTAGTAATTAACTGATGAGAGTGTCAGTAAAAGATGGAAGCTAGATTCTTAAATTGTCCTAAATGAAAGGCACGTTTTGGAGTCTGACTCTTCCATTCCAGTGAATTATTTGACCAAATGGCCCAAAGATTTAAGGTATAATATATATGTTTAAGTGTTAGATGATGAGGTAGTAGGAGAGAGGGAAGAAAAGAAACAGTATTATTTTTACATTAACCAAGTCTTCACTGGACTAACAAGAATATTTCTTTCTAACAAGAGCAACAATAGTAGCTTTCTTAAGGCTTTCAATCTCAGTGTTTTTCATTATTATGTAAGGAAAGACTTTATAAGCTGCTTTTCTTTAATCCTAAAAGCACGCATAAAGATGATTAGAATTTATCTTCATCATCGTTTCAAAAACCAGCATTTTCTAATCTGAAAACTCTGGTTTTATACAGTTATAAAATAACTGTTATTGCTGTTAGAATAGCTGTTAGAACAGTATTAAATAGATGTTTTTGAGCTGGCCTGGGTATAAATCACCCTTTATGATGGTAGTACTCAATCTCTGCTCCCACATAATGATGATTCACAAGTTAGTCCTGGCTCAGTCACAGTGGTGTGGAGAGATGGGGGAGGGAGTTTAAGTAGAATCCATATACTTGGAAAATATTCTTGATTAAAAATTTTCCATTGATATTTTTTAAATCTTTGCCAACGTTGCTTCCTATCTGTAATTAGTCTAGCAGATAATAAGGCACCAATGATGATTAGACAAGGAACTCATGATGTACATGGATAAAGCTCCTTTCATGGAAGCACGTGCTCGTGATTGTGATTTGATATTAAGTACATATACTTAATTCACATTTTCCATTATTGAACATTACTGTTTCCTATGATGGAACTAAATATGTCAGTACTTCATGGAGTCTTTCAAAAAGCACTATGCCTTTCAGGTCTCCACCACCTGAATAGATTTGAGAATCTCTTCTGTATAGTACACCTTCTATGAAATAATGCATTTTGTGTTCCAAATAGCTAACTGAAAAATGAAACTTTAGAAGGTAACCTGTTCATAATAATAAAGCCACATAATACTTATTTGTGCTTTCTAGTTACCAGAGTTTCCACTTTCATTATGGCATTTAAGTTTCTAATAGCACCTCTCTCTATTAGGCAGGGTCTATGGTCTCCAGGTGAAGAAATCAGAACCCACAGAATTTAAGTGATTTTTCAAGCTTGCACAGTTAGTAGGTGCTAGAAGTAGGATTCGACTTCTGCTTTTCTGACCCCCAATCCAGTGCTCATTTCCACAGCTTATATCATTACTTTATTTTCTATGAAAGAAAAGAGTGAACAATTTCCCCACTACTATATAATAATCAGCTTGGGAAAACAAACAGTAACATACCAAAACCAAGTCATAAAATCATTATATCCTTTTTAATATTGTACTTAGAGATCACAGAGCAACTTAAAGTAATTTCATCCTTGTTAACATTTTCTCTAGGAAGAAAGAGTTATTAATACCATGAAACAGAAATAGAATATCAGAGTGCCAGTACAGTCAAATACCATTTCAAAGAAGTATTCCGTAGAATAAAGCAATTTTCACATGGAAACGGATGGTGCAAAGAACACTGTTTTGTTGAATTTTTTAATAAAAAATTTTACCCCAATAATAATTCTGTTCAGCAGGAGATTTCATTGATTCCTTTTCCTATGGTAGTCATTCTACAAGGGCCAAGGGGTGGGGGAAACTTGATTATTGTGTGTTTGGGAAGGAAAATCTAGGTTGAATTAAAGCTTTATTCTTTATAACCTCTTAGGTTTACGATCAAGAAGTCATTCTAACGTCTTTTATGTCTTTCCTGCCAAACACAAGTCAAGTAATGACCATCGAAACAACTAAGTGTTGAAGAGATTCAATTCTGACCCCCACATTCACTGTTCAAGGGATTCAAAGCACTTCTTTAATTTTTAAAATAACTATGAGGAAACCAGCATGAGGTCTGTCTCAGTTATAGATCTTGGACATTTATTCATGTAGAAGTGAAGACTTTAGTAAATCTTATTCTTTCAAGACAGTATTGAGGTTTCTGTGGAATTCCTTATAACTACAGCTGTACCTGTCAAGCTACAGGCTTAGGAAACAGTTACCAACCAATCAAATGCTGTTGAGAATGAGCAGCATTTGGTCTGTCACAATTAGAGGTTGGAGTCAATTAATCATTTCACATATTTGTTCATTCCAAATGGCAGTATTGTCCCACCACTAGGAAACTGTAGCCACAATAATGGTGAGTCAACCATGGGTGACATGTAACTGGACATGATAAGAGAACCACCTGGAGATACTCCTATTATCAAAGAATGTTGAGTAATACATGGATTCTAAAAGAAGGTTTTGGTAGAAGATGATGATGTATAGATGATCTATATCAAAGGATGCCATAAGAATCCAGAAAAGTATAAGACAAAAGAGAGAAGCATGGATCTTTATTCCAGGGTTTGTAGTGTCCCTGAGGTGTTTAAAAAATGGGCAGTTACTGCAGGGTTCCCATTACTGATGTCTGATAACATTATCCCATTTTTATACACAGTGATTAGAATCTTTAGACTCTTTACTAGCAGGGGAACTCTAGTCTATTGTTTAGATTTCTGGTCGGACTTATACTCACTTGACTATTGGCCAAATGAAGATATATGTGAAAGATTTTTGTAAAATGAACAACTCTGTGCACATTTAAGATAATGTTCTCATTATTAGGATGTCAATACTATGGGAATCATTGGTCTAGGGATAGTGTGAAAAATTTTTTTCAGGTGTACTGTCTCTCAGCCTCTTGAACTCTTTAATAAGTTCAGCCTCATTATGTGAAACTCTTATGCTGTTTTCAGGCTTATTGAGAACATTATGTTAACTCAGCCCATTTCACTTTATTATTGTTGCAATATAATATTGTGGATAACAAATATCTACATGGCTGTTAATGTGGCCTCTCAAAATATTTTCATGAGCAGCATAGAGAAGTTTAGACTGGCAAAGTGGGTTCTTAACCATTTGGAAAACATTACTGCATAAGTTGCTTACTGTATTAATTTCAGCTTAGAAGTAGCTTTCAGTTAGCCTACCAACAATAACAAATCTTTATTGGGTACCTATAAGTTCCAGCACGTATTTATGCTGAGGATACAATGATAAACAGGACATAAATAATCCCTGCCCCCAAGGAACTCAGAGGTTAGTGAATAAAAGAGGCAATAATAAGTAAACAAGAAAAGTAATTACAAAATGTGGTGAGGCTGCAAAGAAGTCACACAAGGTGACGGAGATAGTCTTTTTCTGTATCTAGCTTATTGAAAGATCTGTTCCTGGTCCTGTCCCATTTTTGTTTGCTTTTTGTTTTTAATATATTTTAAATAAGATATAATTCACATACTTAAAATTCACCGATTTAAAGTATTGAGTATTTGAAGTATTGAGTTGACTCAGTAGTTTTTGGTATATTCACGGAGTTGTGCAACCCCAAGATCTAATTTTAGATCATTTGATCACTCCAAAAAGAAAATCCCATACCCATTAACATCCACTCCCCATTTCCTCCCTCAACTCCCCCAGGAAACCACTATTCTAATTTTCCTCATAGAGTTAGCTATTCTGAACATTTCATATAAATGGAATCATACAATATATGGTCTTTTGTGTCTGGCTTATTTCACTAGCATAATGTGTACAAGGTTCCTCTATGATGTAGCATGTATCAGAATGGTGTTCTTTTTTTTTTTTTTTTGCCATACGCAGGCCTCTCATTGTTGTGGCCTCTCCCGTTGCAGAGCACAGGCTCCGGACGTGCAGGTTCAGCAGCCATGGCTCACGGGCCCAGCTGCTCCACGGCATGTGGGATCTTCCCGGACCGGGGCACGAACCCGTGTCCCCTGCATCGGCAGGTGGACTCTCAACCACTGCACCACCAGGGAAGCCCTGGTGTTCATTTTTAAAGCTGAAAATATTCCACTGAATATATATGCCTATGTTGTTTATCCATTTATCTCTTGCTCCAAAAAAAATTGGGTTGTTTCCACTTTTTCTGTCTTGAATAATGTTGTTTCTGAACACGTATGAATATTTTCATTCCTTTTTATGGTTGAATAATATTCCATCACATGTGTACATGGATATACCACATTTAATTTATCTATTCATCAGTTGATAGACACTGGGTCATTTGACTTTTGGACTACTATGAATATTGCCACTATGAACATTCATGTACAAATTTTTGTGGGGGCATATTTTTTTTTGGATATATACTTATTAATGGAATGGTTAAGTCATATAACTCCATGTTTAAGATTTTGAGAACCTGCTAAATTGTTTTCCGTAGCAGTTACATCAACTTATACTCCCACAATCAGTGTATGAGAGTTCCAAAATTTCTCCACATTCTCTCTAACACTTGCTACACTGTCTTTTTAATAACAGCCATCCTAGTGGGTGTGAAATGGTATCTCATTGTGGTTTTGATTTGAATTTCCCTAATGGCTAATAAGCACTTTTCATATTTGTATAATGTCTTTTGGAGAAAAGATATTCAAATCCTTTTCCCATTTTTGAAATTGAACTACTTTTGTTTTTATCGTTGGGTTGTAAGAGTTCTTCATATATCCTGAATATGAGTCCATTATCAGATATACGACTTGAAAATATTTTCTCTCATTCCATAATTGCCTTTTCACTTTTTTGATGCTTTCATTTGCAGCACAAAGTTTTCAATATTAACAAAGTCCAATATATCTATGTTTGCTTTTTTCACACTGTTTTTGGTGTCATATCTAAAGAAGCATGGCCTCACCAAAGGTCACAGAAATTTAATATTATATTTTCTTTTTAGAATTTTATATTTTAAAAATTAACATTTAGGTTTATAATCCATTTTTTGTACGTATTTTCTTTAATTGTAAGTCTTATGGACTTTCAAGATAAGTTTGAATCTTCTTTTAATTGCTGCAAGAATACATTAGTTCAAAACTGTGTCTCACTTTTAACAAGCTTGTATTTGGGGATGTAATGAAAGAAGAGTTTGGTTATCTGAAATATTACTATGGATAATAATATTATTGAGTAAGTGAGGGAAATGATTGTTGGGAAATAATTTCTTTTTTTTTCTCTACAAATTTAATCAGTTATACATATACATATGTTCCCATATCCCCTCCCTTTTGTGTCTCCCTCCCACCCTCCCTATCCCACCCCTCCAGGTGGTCACAAAGCACCAAGTTGATCTCCCTGTGCTATGCGGCTGCTTCCCACTAGCTATCTACCTTACTTTTGGTAGTGTATATATGTCCATGCTGCTCTTTCACTTTGTTACAGCTTACCCTACCCCCTCCCCATATCCTCAAGTCCATTCTCAAGTAGGTCTGTGTCTTTATTCCTGTCTTACCCCTATGTTCTTCATGACATTTTTTTCTTAAATTCCATATATATGTGTCAACATACAGTATTTGTCTTTCTCTTTCTGACTTACGTCACTCTGTATGACAGACTCTAGGTCCATCAACCTCATTACAAATAGCTCAATTTCGTTTATTTTTATGGCAGACTAATATTCCATTGTATATATGTGCCACATCTTCTTTATCCATTCATCCGATGATGGACACTTAGGTTGTTTCCATCTCCGGGCTATTGTAAATAGGACAGCTATGAACATTTTGGTATGTGACTCTTTTTGAATTATGGTTTTCTCAGGGTATATGCCCAGTAGTGGGATTGCAGGGTCATATGGTAGTTCTATTTGTAGTTTTCTAAGGAACCTCCATACCGTTCTCCATAGTGGCTGTATCAATTTACATTCCCACCAGCAGTGCAAGAGTGTTCCCTTTTTCCCACACCCTCTCCAGCATTTATTGTTTCTAGATTTTTTGATGATGGCCATTCTGACTGGTGTGAGATGATATCTCATTGTAGTTTTTTTTTTTTTTTTTTTTTTTTTTTTTTGCTGTACGCGGGCCTCTCACTGCTGTGGCCTCTCCCGCCGCGGAGCACAGGCTCCGGACACACAGGCTCCGCGGCCATGGCTCGCGGGCCCAGCCGCTCCGCGGCATGTGGGATCCTCCGGGATAGGGGCACGAACCCGTGTCCCCTGCATCGGCAGGTGGACTCTCAACCACTGCGCCACCAGGGAAGCCCTCATTGTAGTTTTGATTTGCATTTCTCTAATGAGTAAAGATGTTGAGCATCCTTTCATGTGTTTGTTGGCAGTCTGTATATCTTCTGTGGAGAAATGTCTATTTAGGTCTTCTACCCATTTTTGGATTGGGTTGTTTGTTTTTTTGTTATTGAGCTGCATGAGCTGCTTATAAATTTTGGAGATTAATCCTTTGTCAGTTGCTTCATTGGCAAATATTTTCTCCCATTCTGAGGGTTGTCTTTTGGTCTTGTTTATGGTTTCCTTTGCTGTGCAAAAGCTTTTAAGTTTCATTAGGTCCCATGTGTTTATTTCTGTCATTATTTCCATTTCTCTAGGATGTGGGTCAAAAAGGATCTTGCTGTGATTTATGTCATAGAGTGTTCTGCCTATGTTTTCCTCTAAGAGTTTGATAGTGTCTGGCCTTACATTTAGGTCTTTAATCCATTTTGAGCTTATTTTTGTGTATGGTGTTAGGGAATGATCTAATCTCATACTTTTACATGTCCCTATCCAGTTTTCCCAGCACCACTTATTGAAGAGACTGTCCTTTCTCCACTGTACATTCTTGCCTCCTTTATCAAAGATAAGGTGACCATATGTGCGTGGGTTTATCTCTGGGCTTTGTATCCTGTTCCATTGATCTATCATTCTGTTTTTGTGCCAGGACCATACTGTCTTGATTACTGTAGCTTTGTAGTATAGTCTGAAGTCAGGGAGCCTGATTCCTCCAGCTCCATTTTTCGTTCTCAAGATTGCTTTGGCTATTCGGGGTCTTTTGTGTTTCCATACAAATTGTGAAATTTTTTGTTCTAGTTCTGTGAAAAATGCCAATGGTAGTTTGATAGGGATTGCATTGAATCTGTAGATTGCTTTGGGTAGTAGAGTCATTTTCACAATGTTGATTCTTCCAATCCAAGAACATGGTACATCTCTCCATCTATTTGTATCATCTTTAATTTCTTTCATCAGTGTCTTATAATTTTCTGCATACAGGTTTTTGTCTCCTTAGGTAGGTTTATTCCTAGATATTTTATTCTTTTTGTTGCAATGGTAAATGGGAGTGTTTCCTTGATTTCACTTTCAGATTTTTCATCATTAGTGTATAGGAATGCCAGAGATTTCTGTGCATTAATTTTGTACCCTGCTACTTTACCAAATTCATTGATTAGCTCTAGTAGTTTTCTGGTAGCATCTTTAGGATTCTCTATGTATAGTATCATGTCATCTGCAAACAGTGACAGCTTTACTTCTTCTTTTCCGATTTGGATTCCTTTTATTTCCTTTTCTTCTCTGATTGCTGTGGCTAAAACTTCCAAAACTAGGTTGAATAAGAGTGGTGAGAGTGGGCCACCTTGTCTTGTTCCTGATCTTAGTGGAAATGGTTTCAGTGTTTCACCATTGTGGACGATGCTGGCTGTGGCTTTGTCATATATGGCCTTTATTATGTTTAGGAAAGTTCCCTCTATGCCTAATTTCTGCAGGGTTTTTATCATAAATGGGTGTCAAATTTTGTCAAAAGCTTTCTCTGCATCTATTGAGATGATTATATGGTTTTTCTCCTTCAATTTGTTAATATGGTGTATCACGTT
Source organism: Mesoplodon bidens (assembly GCF_964165515.1). Lineage (NCBI taxonomy): Eukaryota > Metazoa > Chordata > Mammalia > Artiodactyla > Ziphiidae > Mesoplodon > Mesoplodon bidens. Next base: position 99,103,999 of record NC_138165.1, read on the forward strand.
GATTGATTTGCGTATATTGAAGAATCCTTGCATTCCTGGAATAAACCCCACTTGATCATGGTGTATGATCCTTTTAATGTGCTGTTGGATTCTGTTTGCTAATATTTTGTTGAGGATATTTCCATCTATGTTCATCAGTGATATTGGCCTGTAGTTTTCTTTCTTTGTGACATCCTTGTCTGGTTTTGGTATCAAGGTGATGGTGGCCTCGTAGAATGAGTTTGGGAGTGTTCCTCCCTCTGCTATATTTTGGAAGAGTTTGAGAAGGATAGGTGTTAGCTCTTCTCTAACTGCTTGATAGAATTCGCCTGTGAAGCCATCTGGTCCTGGGCTTTTGTTTGTTGGAAGATTTTTTATGACAGTTTCAATTTCAGTGCTTGTGATTGGTCTGTTCATATTTTCTATTTCTTCCTGATTCAGTCTTGGCAGGTTGTGCATTTCTAAGAATTTGTCCATTTCTTCCAGGTTGTCCATTTTATTGGCATAGAGTTGCTTGTAGTAATCTCTCATGATCTTTTGTGTTTCTGCAGTGTCAGTTGTTACTTCTCCTTTTTCATTTCTAATTCTATTGATTTGAGTCTTCTCCCTTTTTTTCTTGATGAATCTGGCTAATGGTTTATCAATTTTGTTTATCTTCTCAAAGAACCAGCTTTTAGTTTTATGATCTTATCTATCGTTTCCTTCATTTCTTTTTCATTTATTTCTGATCTGATTTTTATGATTTCTTTCCTTCTGCTAACTTTGGGATGTTTTTGTTCTTCTTTCTCTAATTGCTTTAGGTGCAAGGTTAGGTTGTTTATTCGAGATGTTTCCTGTTTCTTAAGGTGGGATTGTATTGCTATAAACTTCCTTCTTAGAACTGCTTTTGCTGCATCCCATAGGTTTTGGGTCGTCCTGTCTCCATTGTCATTTGTTTCTAGGTATTTTTTAATTTCCTTTTTGATTTCTTCAGTGATCACTTCGTTATTAAGTAGTGTATTGTTTAGCCTCCATGTGTTTGTATTTTTTACAGCTCTTTTCCTGTAATTGATATCTAGTCTCATAGCATTGTGGTCGGAAAAGTTACTTGATACAATTTCAATTTTCTTAAATTTACCAAGGCTTGATTTGTGACCCAAGGTATGATCTATCCTGGAGAATGTTCCATGAGCACTTGAGAAGAAAGTGCATTCTGTTGTTTTTGGATGGAATGTCCTATAAATATCAATTAAGTCCATCTTGGTTAATGTATCATTTAAAGCTTCTGTTTCCTTATTTATTTTCATTTTGGATGATCTGTCCGTTGGTGAAAGTGGGGTGTTAAAGTCCCCTAGTATGAATGTGTTACTGTCGATTTCCCTTTTTATGGCTGTTAGTATTTGCCTTATGTATTGAGGTGCTCCTATGTTGGGTGCATAAATATTTACAATTGTTATACCTTCTTCTTGGATCGATCCCTTGATCATTATGTAGTGTCTTTCTTTGTCTCTTCTAATAGTCCTTATTTTAATGTCTATTTTGTCTGATATGAGAATTGCTACTCCAGCTTTCTTTTGGTTTCCATTTGCATGGAATATCTTTTTCCATCCCCTTACTTTCAGTCTGTATGTGTCTCTAGGTCTGAAGTGGGTCTCTTGTAGACAGCATATATATGGGTCTTATTTTTTGTATCCATTCAGCCAATCTGTGTCTTTTGGTGGGAGCATTTAGTCCATTTACATTTAAGGTAATTATCGATATGTATGTTCCTATTCCCATTTTCTTAATTGTTTTAGGTTCGTTATTGTAGGTCTTTTCCTTCTGTTGTGTTTCTTGCCTAGAGAAGTTCCTTTAGCATTTGCTGTAAAGCTGGTTTGGTGGTGCTGAACTCTCTCAGCTTTGGCTTGTCTGTAAACGTTTTAATTTCTCCATCAAATCTGAATGAGATCCTTGCTGGGTAGAGTAATCTTGGTTGCAGGTTTTTCTCCTTCATCACTTTAATTATGGCCTGCCACTCCCTTCTGGCTTGTTGAGTTTCTGCTGAGAGATCAGCTGTTATCCTGATGGGGATTCCCTTGTGTGTTATTTGTTGTTTTTGCCTTGCTTCTTTTAATATGATTTCTTTGTGTTTAATATTTGACAGTTTGATTAATATATTTCTTGGCATATTTCTCCTTGGATTTATTCTGTATGGGACTCTCTGTGCCTCCTGGACTTGATTAACTATTTCCTTTCCCATATTAGGGAAGTTTTCAACTATAATCTCTTCAAATATTTTCTCAGTCCCTTTCCTTTTCTCTTCTTCTTCTGGAACCCTTATAATTCGAATGATGGTGCATTTAATGTTGTCCCAGAGGTCTCTGAGACTGTCTTCTGTTCTTTTCATTCTTTTTTCTTTATTTTGCTCTGCATCAGTTATTTCCACTATTTTATCTTCCACCTCACTTATCCATTCTTCTGCCTCAGTTATTCTGCTATTGATCCCATCTAGAGTATTTTTCATTTCATTTATTGATTGATTGCTTGATTCATCTTTAGTTCTTCTAGGTCCTTGTTAACTGTTTCTTGCATTTTGTCTATTCTATTTCCAAAATTTTGGATCTTGGAAATAGAATCTTGGATCATCTCTACTATCATTATTCTGAATTCTTTTTCAGGTAGACTGCCTATTTCCTCTTCATTTGTTAGGTCTGGTGGGTTTTTATCTTGCTCCTTCTCCTGCTGTGTGTTTTTCTCTCTTCTCATTTTGCTTATGTTACTGTGTTTGGGGTCTCCTTTTTGCAGGCTGCAGGTTCGTTGTTCCCATTGTTTTTGGTGTCCGTCCCCAGTGGCTAAGGTTGGTTTAGTGGGTTGTGTATGCTTCCTGGTGGAGGGGACTAGTGCCTGTGTTCTGGTGGATGAGGCAGGATCTTGTCTTTCTGGTGGGCAGGTCCACGTCTGGTGGTGTGTTTTGGGGTGTCTGCTGACTTTTTATGATTTTAGGCAGCCTCGCTGCTAATTGGTGGTGTTGTGTTCCTGTCTTGCTAGTTGTTTGGCATAGGGTGACCAGCACTGTAGCTTGCTGGTCGTTGAGTGAAGCTGGGTGCTGGTGTTGAGATGGAGATCTCTGGAAGATTTTCGCCATTTGATATTATGTTGAGCTGGGAGGTCTCTTGTGGACCAGTGTCCTGAAGTTGGCTCTCCCACCTCAGAGGCACAGCACTGAATCCTGGCTCCTCAGTTTGGGATGATTTGTTGTCTATTCGTTTATTCCACAGATGCAGGGTACATCTAGTTGATTGTGGAGCTTTAATCCGCTGCTTCTGAGGCTGCTGGGAGAGATTTCCCTTTCTCTTCTTTGTTCTCACAGCTCCTGGGTCTCAGCTTTGGATTTGGCCCCAGCTCTGTGTGTAGGTCACGGGAGGTCGTCTGTTCTTCGCTCAGACAGGACAGGGTTAAAGGAGCAGCCGCTTCAGGGACTCTGGCTCACTCAGGCTTGGGGGAAGGAGGGGCACGGAGTGCGGGGCGAGCCTGCAGCGGCAGAGGCCGGCGTGACATTGCACCAGCCCGAGGTGCACCGTGCATTCTCCTGGGGAAGCCGTCCCTTGATCCCGGGACCCCAGCAGTGACGGGCTGCACAGGCTCCCAGAAGGGCAGCGTGGACAGTGACCTGCGCTCGCACACAGGCCTCTTGGCGGTGGCAGCAGCAGCCCCAGCGTCCCACGCCCGTCTCTGGGCTCCGCACTTTCAGCCGCGGCTCACGCCCGTTTGTGGAGCCCCTTTAAGCAGCGCTCTTAATCCCCTCTCCTCGCGCACCAGGAAACAAAGAGGGAAGAAAAAGTCTCTTGCCTCTTCGGCAGCTCCAGAGTTTTCCCGGACTCCCTCCCAGCTAGCTGTGGCGCATTAGCCCCCTTCAGGCTGAGTTCTCGCCGCCAGCCCCAGTCCTCTCCCTGCGCTCTGACCGAAGCCCAAGCCTCAGCTTCCAGTGCCGCCCGCCCTGGCGGGCGAGCAGACAAGCCTCTCGGGCTGGTGAGTGCCAGTCGGCACCGATCCTCTGTGCGGGAATCTCTCCGCTTTGCCCTACCCAGGTACGTGGGGAGTTTCTTGCCTTTTGGGTGGTCTGAGGTCTTCTGCCAGCGTTCAGTAGGTGTTCTGTAGGAGTTGTTCCACGTGTAGCTGTATTTCTGGTATATCTGTGGAGAGGAAGGTGATCTCCACGTCTTACTCTTTCGCCATCTTCCCCTGAAGTCTCGGGAAAATCTATAATCCATTTTGAGTTAACTTTTGTGTGTAAGTAAGGTAGGGGTCCAACTTCATTATTTTGCAAGTGGTTATTCATTTATACCAGCACTGTTTGTTGAAAAGATTTTTCCCCCATTGAACTGTCTTAGCACTCTTATTGAAAATCAATGGACCAAAAATGTAGATGTTTATTTCTGTACTGCCAATTTTATTTCATTGATTTAATTGCCTATCTTTATGCCAGTACCACTCTCTTTATTACTGTAGCTTCATATTACATTGTTAAATCAGGAAGGGGGAACCTTACAACTTTCTTCTTTTTCCAATATAGTTCTGGTTATCTTGGGTCCCTTACATCCCAAATAAATTTTAGGATCAGCATGTCAATTTCCGCAAAAAGTCAACTAGCATTTTCATAAGGATTGTGTTGAATCTATAGATCAATTCAGCGAGTATTGTCACTTTAACAACTTAAGTCTTCAGATCCATTAAACTTAGATGTCAAAAGACTTCATAGACATATTTAGATATTCTTTCATTTATTTCAAGAATCTTTTGTAATTTTCAGTGTACAAGATATTCCCATTTTTATTAAATTTATCCTTAGCTTTTTATTATTTTTGATGATATTATAAGTGCAATTGTTTTCTTAATTTAATTTCTGGATTGCTTATTGCAACTATATAGAAATAGAACTGATTTGTTTAATATTGATCTTAGGGCTTCCTTGGTGGCGCATTGGTAGGAGTCCGCCTGCCGATTCAGGGGACGTGGGTTCGTGCCCCGGTCCAGGAGGATCCCGCATGCCATGGAGCGGCTGGGCCCATGGGCCATGGCCACTGAGCCTACACGTCCGGAGCCTGTGCTCCACAGCGGAAGAGTCCACAATGGTGAGAGGCCTGCGTCCCGAAAAAAAAAAAAAAAGTTGATCTTAAATCCTGCAATCTTGCTGAATTTGTTTATTAGTTTAAATCATTTTTAGTAGCTTTCTTAGGATTTTCTGTGTATTAGATTATATCCTCTGTGCTGCCCCATTTTTAATTTTTAATCTTTAATAAGTGATACAGATATAAAAAGAAAAAAGGATTTAGGAGGTCATGAGCAAGTATTTGAAGTAAACTATTTTTTGTATCTCCAAAGATAAATTTTATGATAAAAATACATAAAATTTGAAAGAAAATATATTCAGGCTCAAAGTCAAAAGAAACATTCTAATAAATACAGCTGTTATGTAGCACAGCAGTCTTCCTTGTGAGGTAGTGAACATTCAGTAACTAAAGGTAGGTGTTATATCAACAACACAACTGTTCAGGATGTGTTATAGAGGGAATTACAACATCAGAAAATAGGGTGGACTGGGCTTCCCTGGTGGTGCAGTGGTTAAGAATCCAACTGCCAATGCAGGGGCACGGGTTCAAGCCCTGGTCCGGAAGATCCCACATGCCGCAGAGCAACTAAGCCAGTGCGCCACAACTACTGAGCCTGTGCTCTAGAACCTGCGAGCCACAACTACTGAAGCCATGTGCCACAACTACGGAAGCCCACGTGCCTAGAGCCTGTGCTCCTCAACAACAGAAGCCACCGCAGCGAGAAGCCAGCTCACCGCAATGAAGGTAGCCCCTGCTCGTCACCACTAGAGAAGCCTGCACAGAGCAATGAAGACCCAAATCAGCCCCCCAAAGTTAATTAATTTTACAAAAAATAAAGAGAATAGCGTGGGCTGCATGATTTCTAGACATTTTCCAATTTTGGATGTATGCTGTCATTTCATTCTGCCCTGCTCTGACAGATATTATGTAAACATTTAAGTAAAGAGATGCGGGAAGGATCAGTAAGATCTCCTACCTCATAAAGCAAGACTGCAGTGTTCTTCTGTATATGTCTTTGGGTATAAAGATAGGTTTCTATTCTCAATCCTGTAGGGAATAGGCTATTTGTGTTTCAGGAGGTTTTAAATTTTCCAGGAGCAGTTCATCTCCTGTTAAGAACCACTATCAGGTATCAAAGGTCTATGTATACTAATATTATGCATCTCCTTTCAAAGTGCTTTCATTCTTAAAATATATCCATGAGCTTTCAAACTGCAATAACCTCTACTCCTCAGGGAAACTTGGAGCTCATTGCATTGGGGCTTAACCCTGCAGTTTGGCGACGTTTCACTCCCACAATGGAATAATTGTGGTTCCATAGCACAAGAAACAGAAGTGGACTCTAAACTTAGGTAAAAAGGAAGCGACTGGAAAGAATCCAGGGTCTCACAGAATTGATGGAAGTAGAAGGACCAGATTGTAAGGGAGCATGAGAGGGCTAGGCCCTTGAAATATACAGTTGCTCATAGCAAAATCTGTATGATGATTTCTCCATCATTTTCACCAAAAAGTCTATTCAACTGTTTCTTCTGCCCTTGATTCACACTCTCAAAATTCAAAGTCCTGGAAGAAAGTACCCAATCAGTCAAAGTTAGGTCATATACCCACTCGTTTGGAAGCAAGGAGAAGATGAAGGCTACAGGTCTCTCAGCTTTACAGATCAAGGCATGCAGAAGCAATTATCCTTCCACCGAAAGACACAGAAAGAGGGAAATGTAATCACCCCTTTCCTAAAGAAATTGGAATACTATTGGATTTAAATGTTGAGCATCAGTCAAAAAATGCCAAATACTCTCTATATACATACAATATATTTGTTGAATTTATTTAAGGCTTGTTATAATTTTAATCCTGGTAGCCTCAGAAATCACACTTTTCTCTAGTTGTGGCACTGTGCCACCCATTTTTTGTTCTTTTGTTCATAATACAAGAAAATAGAGCCAAGGTTTTTGCTCTAAAAATGTTCCTCTTGTGGAAGAGCCTCATCTTTATAACCCTTGCCCCAGTGTGAATCAAGTGTCCTAGTTTCTGTTTTAGACCATTATTTAAAAATCTGCCTGTTTCAATGTACTAATGAGGCACCATTATTTGAGTGCTGTTTTTCAACTGCCCTGGTTTCTTCTTTGCATTACCACTGTCATCTCTTGGCCTAAATATTTTTTATACTTAATGATGCTTTAGTGTTTGTATCCTAGGCTTTTTAACAAAGGCAGTTATTTTTTTTCAACATCTTTATTGGAGTATAATTACTCTACAATGGTACATTAGCTTCTGCTGTATAACAAAGTGAATCAGCCATATGTATACATATATTCCCATATCCCCTCCCTCTTGCATCTGCTTCCCACCCTCCCTATCCCACCCCTCTAGGTGGTCACAAAGCACCGAGCTGATCTCCCTGTGCTATGCAGCTGCTTCCCACCAGCCATCCATTCTACATTTGGTAGTGTATATATGTCCATGCCACTCTCTCACCTCATCCCAACCCTCCCCCTCCCTGTGTCCTCAAATCCACTCTCCACATCTGCATCTTTATTCCTGTCCTGCCCCTAGGTTCTTCAGAACCATTTTTTTTTGATTCCACGTATATGTGTTAGCATATGGTATTTGTTTTTCTCTTTCTGACTTAACTTCACTCTATATAACAGACTCTTAAGTCCATCCACCTCACTATGGCAGTTATTTTTAAAATCAAATAAATCTTTCCATACTTCTGATTTCTAGCTCTGGGTTAAAGCTACTAGAAAATTACTTCCTTTAGATTTAAAGCAAATAGTATATAACTTTTAATCATTTATTCCATATAATTTAGAACATAAAATAATCAACATAGTATAAAAGTACTTTTTTTGTTGTTCCTTAGGATCACAACTAAGAATTAAAATTTCTTTACCTTTAACTTCTGAATATGAAAAAAAAGACTTTGCAATTCCCAAAGCTAAAGTCTCATGAGTCATGACTTAACGCCAGTTTGTTCAGCATCACACAGGACTATGACTCATCTCTTGTCTTTGTTTCATGCTGTGATTCCTTAAGAAAGTACAAGTTGGTCAATAGAGTTTATCTGGGTAAAGGATTTGAGCACCAACCTAATCTAAGACCAATATAATCACCGTTTTTGTCAGCTCTCTCTTTTCTCTCTAATCAGAGGAAGATGGCTGATTATTTCAATTGGTTCAGTCAGCATTTAACTTTCTAAAGAGTTACTGTTAGGGGCTGAATTTGATTAAGGTTAGCAATAGTCTCCTCAATGCTGCTTTTTGATTTAGCTTGCTATCCTGAACCAATAGGAGTTCAATAGATGTTTCCACATCAGAAATCATTTGTAATTTCAGTGATTATATTTTGAAGGAAGAAATGGTTTTTATTCCTATGTAGAGTGAGTGCAAGAATCAAGGAAATTTTATACTCCATGTTTTTTTGGTTTGTTTATATCTATCCTCATCCCAGAAAGTATTGATAGTGCCTCTGTGGCTATAACTAATAATCAGGATCCTCATATAGGAAGCATGACTGGAACCACTGATGTTGTCTTTGGAAACAACGAGTATCTGAATATTATTTTATAATTTCCAGAGATGGAGATAAAGATATATTCTTTCCAGATTCAACAAGAGGTGTTATAATCAGAAATGAACGTGGTCCTTCAAATCTATCTGCCAGTTCTGGCTGGGTTGATCTCATTTTTGCTCTTGTACAGGAAGACAGAATGACAGAAAGAATATAGATTTCTAGATCAGAGGAAGGACGTCTCACACAAGATGCTAAAGTGGCTTGGTGTTAAGGAACCCTATCTTCATTTCAGCTGAGAATATCTATTTGTACATTCAGTTGAATCCAGAAAGGCTACCCTAAGCACCAAAAATGTCATCATTTTGCATGAATAACAACACATCCATGACTCATTATTCTGAAGTATCCTGTCCATAGGGGTTATTGGAAATGTGGGGACTTAAGCAAACACTAGTGGACAGCGGCTAATTAAAGGTAAGAAACATCATTAAAAAGAGAACAAGAGAAAATTTACAAAAATTTTAAATAACCACAATGCTTGGGGACTGGCAGATAATTAGAAATTTATTCTCAATCTCAGCCCCTCTCAATCCCAGGAGTATATTGTCAATGTAGCTAGTTTATTTTTTATATGTATAACTTTTGGATTTTGGAATGCTTCACTGGTTATATCCACATCAAGAACAATTACAAAACCTAATGCATAATTCTATTAGATATGGCCAATATTCTGAAATATAATAGCTAAAATTAGATCCCCTGAATCCTAGCATGTGCATACAGAAAAGCTATGACATACTGCATTTGGTTTATAAGACTGGTATTCCTTAATACTAATGTTCCATACAGGGATCTCCTCAACGTGTTTGAAAATTATTAAGAGGGTAAGATCTTGGCAAAGGAGATTCACATACATGGAATCTCTCAATCCACTTCAACACTTGTGAGAAAGAACTGCTTTGTTTTAGGAAGTATATAGATACCAGAGAATAGGCTGTGGTGGCTCCCAATACTTTATTTAAAAATAAGTTAAATTTAGTTAATATTTTTCATAGATTTACATATGTTATGAATGGAGGATTTTTTTAAATAAAATTATAATCTATTCCAGGCCATCAGCTGATGACTAATTCAGCTTAATATAACTGTTACACCTTGTCAGTACAGACAATTAATTAAGTACAATTAGTTTACCTTGTTTAGCCTAAAAATCCCATAATGTGAAGTTGTCATTAGATCTGGGGTTGCTTGGAAAGTTCAACAGCCAACACATTCCAAGAATGCTAATAGATAGTACAGCAAGAGCCATGTTTAAAATTCTAGCACACTCTCAGAGTGACAGAATTGTGCCAGTCAAAGGGGGAAGCACTGTGAAGACAGTGCACCCAACTGACCCATCCATCTGACCTCTGACAATTCAAGAGGTCATACTGTCTGGCCTTGTCTCTCAGTGAAAAGTCTACTGAATCCTAAAGTGGATATGAAGTTCGCTACCCACTGACTTTTGGTGTCTGTCACAAGGTTGACAGAGGTCTGAAGAATTCCTTCCCCATCCTCAATTCAGGTGTTCCCCTTCCGTGGATTTCCTGCCAGGACTCCAATTTTCTAGCAAAGAAGCTCAGCTCACGTTGCATTGCTAATTTGTGATAAGAAATGTTTCTCAGAAAGGAGCCTCTAGGTATTGTTACTCAAAGATGGGAAGTGACAAAGCTGGAGTGACAAAGCAGGGCCCAGTACATAAACCAGGGCTCCTGACTTCCGTATCTGTGCTTGCTTTTCCCATAAGACTTCCCCAGCTTTCTTGTTGCCTAATATTTACCTCTTATAAAGCAGTGAATCAGGCAAACATCAGGTGCCAGTGTTTCCTCTGTTAACTGCCTGGTAATCATTTAAAACACCACCTCTGGCACAGGGGGGAGAGCAATCCCTAACAGTGGAAGGATTGAAAGACAAAACCTTGTTATGAAGTCATAGGTTGAAATACCAGCCTTCTACCCTCATATAAACAACCTTAAAAAAATCATGATACTGAAGCACTAATAATTTCCAAGCCTTATGAATTTTTGTTCACACTTTAAATTCTAAGACCAGCTGCTTTCTCACCTCCTTTTACTTTTAGTTTTTGCCTGTTGAGAGCTTGAAGGTAGTACATTTTGTTCAAAGAGCCCTAGTAGATTATATGCTATTTGTCATGAGACAGAGAGAAATAATTGCCACTTTTGACCTTATCATTTATATTTCCTACCATTTATTGGTAGCCGAAGAAAGCACCAGAGAAGGTAAAAAAAGAGTGAAGCATATGTTGATGTTAAGAGTATCATATAGTAATTTCCAAGTTTAATACCAATATTTCTGGATATCTTGTATTTCATTTAATATCTTTAAAATCATGCAAGTGATAATCAGAAAATCCCAATAAGAGACCCACATCCTTCATTCCATATGATTGCTTGTTTTTTCTTATCAGTTATTAAGTACTTACTGCATGCCTAGGACTGTGGTGGGAGATTTACTTCTATCATCTTTATATAATCTCATCTAATCCCTACAACAGTCCCTTAAGATAAATATTATTATCTGCTTTTAAAAAAGAAAAAGTAAAATAATTCCTGATCTCACACAGTAATTAAGAATTTAAATTCACATGTGGCTGAAGCCAGAGGTTATTATTTAAACTAGCACACTATACCTCTATCCAAAAACAGATCTGATATTGACATAATCTAAGAATTATTACATTCTGCCATCATTTGATTACTTTTACAAATAATTTTATTATTCTCATGGTTCTTCCCTAGTTCTTAAGTAAATTCTTGGTACCAATTCAGAACATTACACTTTAGTTTGTCATTGAATTAGTTTCCTGAGTAAGTAGAAGGCAGCATTATTTCTAGGACAAAAAAACAGCTTCATCGTCGCCAAAAGCTTGGAGTTACACCATGATGTTAAGGATGTGTCATTTTAAAAATGAATCACAGACATAATCAAATTCCACTTGTGGCAGGAGAGAAAACAATACAGCTGTGTATGACTCTGAGCTGCTTCTCTTCTACATGAACATCATCTGCTTTCTGTTGCTTTAAATGAAGTTTTTCATTTTAGGCCTTAAAAATGCTTTAAATTCAATAATTATCTGTCCAGTGAATCATTAGAAAAAACAAGTTAGAGAAACCATAATTCTTTGTTCTCTAGTTTCTTCCAGGCTAATGATATCTCAGTAATGAGGTCCAGATACATTGTGACATGGTAGGACATCCCTTTTAATTATCAGCCAGCTTTTAGAGTCAGTCATTCTAGCAAGACTTTGACCATTTGGGGGAAATACCTTATCTCTTTCAGTCCAGCCCTGGGAACCTCCTCAGAATACCTCCTCAGGATATTAATGAACTGGGCAGAGAGACAGCTTGGGCCATGAGAGTCTCTGCCATGATCAGCTGCTGCTGACAGATGAAGCTTATGGCTCACAGTTTAAAATGGGTACAAAAAACTCTCCCAGACCACAACTGGTTTGATCCAATCAAGAAGAGTCTCAGATGAAGGGTTTTGGTCTCCACCAAGGTAAAACAAAACTCATTTCAAGCAGTCCAGAAATTTCCTGAGCCAAAATTGTCAGACTGGTTGCCATTCCTGAAAGCTTGAGAGACAGCATTGCTTTCTGCAAGGTATTTCATATCTCTGGGTTTGTATGCCTTGTTGGTGAAGTGAAAAAAATACCTTGGTAGAATGCTTACAGATTTGTGAGGTTCAGGTGAAATAAGGAGGAGTAAATTCTTTTGAAACGTATTTTATATACTCGGGTTTCTGGAACGGCTTAGAAGTCACCACTCTGTCCTAGCAACAAGTAAAAAGCTGAACAAACTGAAAAACCATCAACTCTTCTTAGACCTGTAAGAAAAACAGGTCAGAGGGCAAACCACTGCCTCCAAAATTGGAGTGACTCACAGTCAAATACGAAGAATCCCAGCTTACTGGAGCAGAAACATTCTAGCTGAAACCTCCACAGGAACCGGTGCTGGGGAAGGAAAACCTAAACTGTAATTGATGAATTGCCAGAGGCTTAGTGTGGACAAGTCTGACAGATAAAAACTCTACAGGGTTTCAGTCATCAGGGAGACCCCAAGTTCTTGTGAATTTTACCTCCTGGGGCTGTACCATGTTCTCACAGAGAATACTGGAGAAAAATCTTCTCATGCTTTTAGCAGTTGGAAGGGAAAAGCAATGATTTTGAAATATGCCAGACCATCCTATTCTTTTACCAAAGTCTGCCCTTAGAAGAAACTATTTATCCAGAGGCTAACCTACCGGGGTTTTATCAGAGCCAAACTGACTTGGAGGAAGAAAGATATCCATCTCTAGCTGGCTCTAGCCTTCGATGTTGAGGAAGGAAAAGTCAACTCTAGTTCCCTCTGGTCTTTCATGTGGGAGAAGGGAAATAGCCAACTCCAGCCCTACTCTAGCCAACCCGTTCCAGCTAAGAGGGAGGGGTAACTGAGATGAACATATAAAATTTACAGCCCAGAAACACACAGGGTTTCACTAAAAGATTATGACCTACTTATATACCTATAGAACACTTTCCTTCCCCCCAGAATATACCACCACATTACTAAAGGTCTATTTACAGTAGTTCTTTTTACCAAGTACACAGTGTCCAGCTATCAAGATAAAAATTACAAAATGTACTTAAAGGCAAAAAGCACAGTTTAAAAAGACAGTAAGAGTATGAGAACCTGCCCCAGATATAGTAGGGATGTTAGAATTATCAAGCTAGGAATTTAAAACAACTATGATTAATATGCTAAGGGCACTAATATTTAAAGTAGACAGCAAGAAAAATCAGATGGGCAATATAAGCAGAGATAGAAATACTAAGAAAGGACCCAAAGAACTGCTAGAAATCAAAAATACTGTTACAGAAATAAAGAATGCCTTTGACAGGCTTATTAGTCGACTGAACACAGCTGAAGAAAGAATTTTCAAGCTTGAGGATATCACAACATAAACCGCCAAAACTGAAATGCAAAGAGAAGAAAACTGAGAAAAGACGCAGAATATTCAAGAACTGTGAGACAACTACAAAATGTGTAACATACACATAATGGGAATACCAGAAGGAAAAGAAGTAGAGAAAGGAACAGAAGAAATGCTTGAAAAAATAATGACTAAGGATTTCCCCAAATAAATGCCACACCAAATTACAGATCCAGGAAGCTCAGAGAACATCAAGGAGAATAAATGCCCCAAAAAAGCTATACATGGGGATATTTTCAAACTACAGAAAATCAAAGATAAAGAAAAAATGCTGAAAGAAGCCGGAGGAAAAAATTTCTTACCTATAGAGGAACAAAGATAAAAATTACTTTTGACTTCTCAGAAAGAAGAGGGGAGTGAAATATCTAAAGTGTTGAGAGAAAAAAACCATCAATCTAGCATTATGTGCCCTGTGAAATTATCCTTAAAAGGTGATGAAGAGGAATTTCTCAGGCAAACAAAAAGTGAGGGAATTTGTTACCCGTAGAACTGCTTTGCAAAAAATGTTAAAAGAAGTTCTGCAAAGAGAAGGAAAATGACATAGGTCAGAACATCAGATCTACATAAAGAAAGGAAGAGCATTGAAGAAAGAATAAGTGAAGGTAAAACAAAACTTCTATTTCTCTTATTCTTAATTGATCTAAGAGATAACAGTTTGTTCAAAATGATAACAGCAACATTTTATTTGAGTGTGTGTGTGTGTACACTTATTCATTAGTGAAATAAAAGACAACAATGTTACAATGGACAGAAAAATTTAGGATTATTTTATCACTATAAGGCATACACACTACCCATGAAGTGGCATAGTATTATTTGAAAGTAAACTTGAATTAGTTTTAAATGTCTATTGTAAACTCTAAGATCAAAAAAAGTTGAAAGGAAGTATACTAATATGCTAAGAAAGGCAAGAAAATGGAATTATATAAAATGTTTGATCAAAACCACAAAAGTCAAAAACAAGGGAAAGACAAAAACAAGAACAAAGAACAAGAGCAAAAAATAGGAAACAGTAACAATTATGTCACATATTAATCTATGTCAATAATAACTTTGAACATCAATAGTGTAAATGCACCAAGAGTGAATCAAAAAAAAATTCCACTCTATGTTTATAAGACATATCACTTTATAAGAAACTCACTGCAAAAAAAACACTTTAAATGTAGACACATAAATTAAAAGTAAGTATATGGAAAGGGATATACCATGCTAATATTAAATCAAAAGAAGTTGGGAGTAGCTAGATTAATTTCAGACAAAGCAGACTTCAGAATACAGAAATTTTTCAGGGATAAAGAGAAACATCACATAATGATAAAGAGGTCTACTCTTCAAAAAAGACATAACACCATGTCTTTTATGTGCATGTGTATGCACCAAAAACAAATCATCAGAACACATCAAACAAAAACTAATAGAACTTTAAGGAGAAATAGATGAATCTACTATTATAGCTGGAGACTTCAACATCCCCTTTATCATAAATGGACAGATCCAGCAGGCAGAAAGACAGTACAGATATAACTGAACTCAACAACTATCAATCAACTAATTATAATGGACATCTATAGACTACTTCATCCAACAGGAGACTACATATTCTTCTCAAGTTTATATAGAACATTCACCAAGATAAGTTGCCTTCTGAGCCATAAAACATATGTTAACAAATATTTTAAAATAGAAATCATACCACAATGGAATTAAACTAGAAATCAATAGCAGAAAGATATATGGACAAATCCCAAATACTGGAGACTAAACAATACATTTTAAAATAATATGTGAGTCAAAGAAGAAATCCCAAGAGAAATATTAAAATATTTTTAACTAAATGAAAATAGAAGCACAACGTACCAAAATTTGTGGGATGTAGCAAAAGCAGGGTTTAGAGGAAAATTTACAGAATTGAATGCATATGTTGGAAAAAGAAGAAATATCTATAATAAATAATCTAAGTTTCTACATTCAGAAACTAGAAAAAAGAGCAAATTAAATCCAAAGTAAGCAGAGGAAGATAACTAATAAAAATTAAAGCAGAAATCAATAAAACTGAGAAGGGGAAATCAATAGAGAAAATCAATGAAACCAAAATCTGGTGTTTAGAACATATCAATAAAATCAATAAGCTTCTAGCTGGGCTAACAAAGAAAAACGGGGAAAGGATACAAATTGGTAAAATTAGAAATAAAGGAGGAGACATCACTACAGACTCCTTGGACATTAAGAGGCTCAAAAATAATATTATGAATGACTCTAGGGCCACAAATTTGATAACTTAGATGAAAAGGAACAATTCCTTGAAAGACACAATCTGCCAAAACTCATACAAGAAGTAATGGATTGGGGCTTCCCTGGTGGCACAGTGGTTGAGAATCTGCCTGCTGATGCAGGGGACACGGGTTCGAGCCCTGGTCTGGGAAGATCCCACATGCCGCAGAGCAACTAAGCCCATGAGCCACAACTACTGAGCCTGCACGTCTGGAGCCTGTGCTCTGCAACGAGAGGCCACAATAGTGAGAGGCCTACGCACCGCGATGAAGAGTGGCCCCCGCTTGCCGCAACTGGAGAAAGCCCTTGCACAGAAACGAAGACCCAACACAGCCAAAAATAAATAAATAAATAAATAAATAAATAAATAAATAAATAGAAGTAATGGATAATCTGAAAAGGTCTATGTCTATTAAAAAATTGAATCAATAATTAATAACCTTCCAGGGCTTCCCTGGTGGCACAGTGGTTAAGAATCTGACTGCCAATGCAGGGGACACAGGTTCAATCCCTGCTCTAGGAAGATCCCACATGCCATGGAGCAACTAAGCCTTTGCGCCACAACTACTGAGCCTGCATTCTAGAGCCTGCAAGCCACAACTACTATGCCCACACGTACCACAACTACTGAAGCCCGTGTGCCTAGAGCCGATGCTCTGCAACAAGAGAAGCCACCACAATGAGAAGGCCATGCACCACAACGAAGAGTAGCCCCATCTCACCACAAACATAGAAAAGCCCACGCACAGCAGCGCAGACCCAACGCAGCCAAAATTAATTAATTAATTAATTAGTTAATTTTTAAAGGTAATTAATAACCTTACAAAAGAGAAAGTACAAACTCAGATGGGTTCACTGGTGAATTCTATCTAACTTTTAGAGAAGAAATTATACCATTTCTTTAAAATCTCTTCCTGAAAGTAGAAGCAGGGAAAATACTTCCAGACTCATTTTATGAAGCCAGTATTGCCTGAATACTAAAACCAGATAAAAATAGTATAAGGACATTACAGACCAATAGCTCTCATGGACATAGATGCAAAAATCCTCAACAAAATATTAGCAAATCAAATCCAACAATGTATTAAAAGAATGATATACCATAGTATATATAATTATATACCATGACCAAGTGGAATTTATCCCAGGTATGCAAGCCTGGATCAACATTCAAAGATAATGTAATTCATCATATCAACAAGCTAAAGGAGAAAAATCACATGATCATATCAAGAGTTGGCAGAGAAATATTTAATGAAATTCAATACCCATTCATGATAAAAAACACTCAGTAAACTAGGAATAGAGAAGAATTTCTTCAACTTGATAAATATCTACCAAAAACCTACAGTGACCATTATACTTAATGGTGAGAAACTCCAAGCTTTCCCACTAATGTAAGAAGCAGTCAAGGATGTTCCCTCTCACCACTGATTTTCAACATCATGGTAGAAGTCCTAGCTAATGCAATAAGAACAGAGAAGAGAAGAGCAGAGGAGAGAAGAGAAGAGAAAAGAAAAGGTAATATAAGTTGGGAAGGAAGAAATAAAACTATTTGTTTATATATGACATGATCATCTATGCAGCAAGGTTGCAGGATACAAGGTTAATATACAAAATTCAATCATCTTCCTATATAACAGCAATGAATAAGTGGAATTTGAAATTAAAACCAAAGTACCACACACATTAGCACCCCCCAAAAATGAAATAGTTAGGTACTTATCTAACAAAATATGTACAAGATCTTTATGAAGAAAACTACTAAATTCTGCTGAAAGAAATCAAAGAACTAAATAAAGTATAGAGATTCCATGTTTATGGATAAAAGGACTAAATGTCATCAAGATAACAGTACTTCCCAACTTGATCTATAAATTCAATGCAATCTGAATCAGAATCCCAGCAAGTTATTTTGTGGAAATTGACAAACTGCTTCTAAAATTTATATGGAGAAGCAGAAGACCCAGAATGACCAATACAATATGGAAGTAGAAGAACAAAGTTGGAGAACTGACACTAGCCAACTTCAAGACTTACTATAAAGCTACAGCAACTAAGTCACTGTGGTACTGTACTGGAGAAAGCCTAGATAAGTAGATCAATGGAATGGAAAAGAGAACCCAGAAATAAACCCATGTAAATATATTCAACTGATCTTTGACAAAAGAGAAAAGCAATACAATGGAGCAATGTAGTCTTTCCAACAAATGGTGCTGTAACAACTGGGTATTGATATGCAAAAAAATGAATCTAGACACAGACTTCACAAAAATTAACTCAGAATGGATGACAGGCCTAATGTAAAATGCAAAAGTCTAAAACTCCAAGAATATAGCTTAGAAGAAAATCTGGATGACCTTGAGTTTGGCAATGACATTTTAGATAAAACACCAAACGTAGCCATGAAAGAAAGAATTGATAAGCTGGACTTCATGAAAATTAAAAATTTCTTTGCAAAAGACCCTGTCAAGAGAATGAAAAGCTATATACTGGGAGAAAATATTTTCAAGTGACCCACTTGACAAAGGACTGTTATTTAAAATATGCAAAGAACTCTTAAAACTCAACAATAAGAAAACAAACAACCCGATTAAAAAATGAGGCAAAAACCTCAGTAGACACCTCACCAAAGAAGATATACAGATGGCAAACAGCATATAAAAAGATGTCCCACATCACAAGTCATTAGGGAAATGGAAATTAAAACAATGAGATATACACCTATGCATTTATTAGAACGGCCAAAATCCAGTGACAACACCAAATGCTGGCAAGGAATTGGAGCAGCAGGAACTCTCATTCATTGCTGATGGAAACACAAAATGATGCGGTCACTTCAGTGATTTGCTACAAAATTAAACATACCTTTACCATACTATCCAGAAATCGTGCCCTTTGGTATTTACACAAAGGAGTTGAAAACTTCCATCCACACTAAAATCTGCACACAGATGTATATAGCATTTTTATTCGCAATTGCCAAAACTTGGAAGCAGCTAAGATATCCTTCAGTAGGTGATGGATAAACTGTGGTACATCTAGGTAATTAAATATTATTCAATACTAAAAAGAAATGAGCTATCAAGCCATGAAAAGACATGGAGGAATCTTAAAAGCATGTTGCAAGGTGAAAGAAGCCAATTAAAAAGCTACATACTGTAGGATTCCAATTATATGATATTCTGGAAAGTCAAAACTATCGAGACAGTAAAAAAAAGAATCAGAATTACCAGGGAATAGGGAGAGATGAATAGGTAGCTTATAGAGGATTTTTAGGGCAGTGAAACTATGCCATATGACATTATAATGGTAAATACGTATCATTATAAAATTTTCTACACTCATAGGATGTACAACACTGAGAGTGAATCCTAATGGAAACTATGGACTCTGGGTGAAAATCTGTGCCAATATAATTTTATCAGTTTTAACAAATGTGCCACTCTGGTGGGGTACATTGATAATGGACCAGGCTATGCATGTGGGGGTGGGGGGAATGGTGTATATCGGAAACCTCTGTACCTTCCTTTTAATTTTTCTGTGAACCTAAAACTGCTCTAAAAACACAGTTTACTTTTTTAAGTGTTCTATTCCAGGTGGTGGTGATATCATTAGTATTCATCTATCTGCTGCTGCTGGACATTATATTATCTCTTATGGATGATCCTTGCATAGCTGTGACAACCTGAAAATTTATGATATTCTCCTGCGATCTCAAATTAACGCAAAGGACCAAAATGTGTTAACTGTTCATTCACAAAGAATCTCCACCATTTGGAGTAGCAGCTTTCAATCTTTCTACCACTGTGACAATTGTATAAGATGACTTTTTAAAATTTTAAATGTAGCCCAACTCCAACAGATAAATAATAGCAACCTAATTGTATGCCATGCTTTTCTTTCCCACCCAAGAGAGTAAGTGGGTGAAAGCAATTCCTTCCTATTTATATTTTTAAAAGGAAATAATTCAACAACTTTAACAGTTATTAACAACAAATCACTTGAAAATCTACTATATTAGTAACCCTTGGATAAGATCACTCATTGTTCTAGAGAATAAATTGAACTTTCTAATTATGAAGCATAAAGCCTAATTTAATGCTAACTTACAGTAATTCCATTGGTTCAGATTTTTTTCCATTTTCACTTTTGCCCCCTCTTCTTGCTTCTATAATTATTTAAAGGACTTAACTATAGATTTATTTCATTGTAAATAACTAGGAGCTCTTGAAAAGAGCTGGGATTTAAATCATATGTGGCAAATACATGTATTCTGTGATCCTCTGGTTTAATAGTCCAAGCAGTTCATTAACTATCAATGACTTACAATACAAATTATGCTATCAAGCAGGAGAAATGGCTAAATTTGAAATTTTCCACTCAGTATGTTTACTATTAGAGGAATATGAAATTTACAATTTCAATTCAAATACAATGAAATGGAAATAATAATGAACTTCTCAAGAAGAGAAAGAATAAAGTGTACACTTTTCACTATGTTTATATTGCAGCTATAAAGTATGTCCCATGAAGCGCCTAGTAAATCTTTTAAAATTTCTCCTGGGTCATCCCAAACCTCACAATTTTTTTTTAATGCAGTATTTTTTTTCAATTAGAAGTGACCCAAAACACCAAATAACAACTTTTTAGAGAAAAACTTTTCTACTTGGTTTCCAAATCTAAAAAAGGCAAGAAACTAGAATCAAATCATGAGAAATATTTTTACTATGTACATAGAGATCATAAGAAGAATAGTGGTCATAAGTCATATGGCAAAATGGGCTTTACTATTCAATTATTCTCTGTGGTAGATTGCAAAAATGGCCCCAATTCTAATTCCTCCCTGTATCCACGCCCATTGTCAGATAACTTTGAAGTTCCTCCAGTCAAGAGCTAGAGTCTTCTCTCCTGTTCCTCATCCCAGGGCAAGTGGGAGAGGTGTGGGAGGGAGCAGGTGGCTGTGGAGATGTGAGAGGGGTAAGGAAGGGGAAGTGATGTAGCAGAAGTGAATGAGCCATATCTAAATTTGAATTTTGGCAGGTGGAGATTGATACAGGATGCAGCCAGAAGTGGAAGTGATGATGCCCAGAAAGGGGTAGAGTTAGGATTAGGGTTAGTGTTGAGATCATCAACATAACATGGCTGCAGAATTGGGCTGGCTTTTAACCTGCTTGGAAAATAGAATGTAGAAGGGTCGAGGTGCCAGTTCTGGGCCAATGCATCAAAAGACCTTTCATTCTCTGCCCTCCCTCTAGTTCCTCCACCTTTGTCTGAGAAAAGAAGATGAGATAACACAGAGAACAGGGCTGAGTTGTCCAGCTGTGGCTCTCCTAGAACTGTAACAGCTGACCACGGATGCACAAACAAGTCTAGATAAGATCAGCTGAACCAGCCAATTCATCAACTCATAAACAATAACAAATTGTGTCACTTTGTTATTCAGCCATCCAAGAGGTAGGAGTGACACAGTTCTGATTTCAGGAATTAAGGCTCAAAAGTGGTTGAGCTTATTTCCTGAGGTCCAAGCCTAGCTGCTACTTAAGCTCTGATCTTCTAACTCCAGGAACGGGAACTAAACTGAAACATGAATACAACTATACTCATTTGCTGTACCCCCAAATGCCATTAAAATAACACCTTTTAGTTCAAAATATGGAAACACTTTTCTTAACAGTTTCCTCAGGCTTAAAATTCTCTAAGAGCCTCCAAAGTGTTTTAGAGAATTTCAGATGGGAGAGCTGTAATGGGTTTTTTAAGGGAACACAGTTTTTAAGGTAATGTAATCAGCCAATTTTTGGCATGGTTTTCAGAAATTAGGTACCGTGTTAAATGGATTATAGCTTTCACCAGGTATGAAAAGGATCATGAATTTTTATGGGTTTACCTTTAAGCACCAGGTAAGTGATATGGGATATACTTCCAAAAGAACAAATGAAATGCTGTGTTTCAAAGCAGCAGAACTCCTTTCAGGGCAAAATGGTGCCCTAAAGCAGATCATAATTTTTCTCATGAAAAATACACCATCTGCTTTTAGCTGAGAGCCACAAAGCTCCATAAAGACCAGAAGTCAGAGTGAAGCACATCTTGGTAGATGAGTATGAGTACTGACAATTATAATGGTCAGTTTTTAATTTTATTTCTAATGTTATTTATGAGTGCTGCCTTACCTATAGAACAGCTGGAGCACACGTGCAACTTCTCAGAGACAGAAGCTGAACAGTTAACACTGTGGTAGACAGATGCAGGATCAAGTAGGGAATTGGGTCTTATGAGTTGAACTGTGTCCCCCCAAAATTTACGTGTTGCAGCCCTTATCCCCAATACCTCAGAATCTGACTATATTTGGAGATGGGGTCTTTAAAGAGGTAATCAAATTAAAATGAGGTCTGTAGGGTGGACCCTAACTCAGTATGACTGGTGTCCTTATTAAAAAAGATTAGGACATAAACCTACAGATGGAAAACCAGGAAAAGACACACGGAAAATGTGGCGATCTACTAGCCAAGGAGAAAGTCCTCAAAAGAAACCAATACTGCCAACACCTTGATCTCAAACTTTTAGCCTCCAGAATTGTGAGAAGATGAATTTTTGTTGTTGAAGCTGCCAGTCTGTGGTTTGGCACTTTGTTATGGCAGCCATAGCAATCTGATACACTGGGTTTGGAAGATATGAGGAGATTGTCAGTTCAGCCACATTTTTCTGATGCAAATACTTAACGTGTGTAGGTGCAAATAATTTTTTTTTTATGTCCTAAGCAAAACAGAGATAAAGTGTTCTGAGTGTCTCAAGGAGGGAGAGGTTGCTATTTTTCCTGTGCCTGGAAAATTAAAGCCAGAAGGAAATTTAGAAAGATCATCAGGTTTCAGAAACTGTTCAATCTGATTTGGAGCATTTAAAATTATCTGCAAAGCTGATATCTTCAACATTCATATTTTAAAGTAATACAGGGTTTGACAAACACAGCACTGGGGAATCATGCACTGTATTGCAGGAATTCAATACACGAATAAATTTGCCAGAAATAGTGAGATATGGATGCTGGAGATGGAATGGGGTCTTGAAAATGATCTCATTTATATGACCCTTATTTTTAGAGTAGTATATTGCAGCCCAAAGATGTTTAGTGACTTGCCCCAGGTCATTCAGTGGGTCCAGCAGTGCAGGACCAAACTGGAGACAAGTCAGCTCAGGTTGTTGGAAAAACAAGACATGGAGATGAGCATTCTGGATGATAAAAACAGGACACTATATCCATTCATGCCTCAATATAATTAGCAGCCCAATGTCTTCACTGCCCCAATGGAAAAAAATGAATCTTAGTTTCGTACTATAGTGGTTTCAATTGACCAATAATTAATAGAAGACTAGTTATATATTTATAAAAATAGTACAATGTATTTTACTCTTAAAATCTAATAAAGGAAACATGCACCCCAATGTTCATTGCAGCACTGTTTACAATAGCCAAGACATGGAAGCAACCTAAATGTCCATTGACAGATGAATGGATAAAGAGGATGTGGTACATATATACAATGGAATATTACTCAGCCGTTAAAAAGAATGAAATAATGCCATTTGCAGCAACATTGATGGATCTGGAGATTATCATCCTAAGTGAAGAAAGTCAGAGAAAGACAAATATCATATTATATCAATTATATGTGGAATCTAAAAAAAATGATACAAATGAACTTATTAACAAAACAGAAACAGACTCACAAGACTTAGAGAATGAACTAATGGTTACCAGGAGAGAAGGGTTCTGGGGAGAAATAGATTGGGAGTTTGGGATTGACATGTACACACTGCTATATTTAAAATAGATAATGAAAAATAGAATAAAATAGGTAACCAACATGGTCCTACTGAATAGCACAGGGAAAGGTGCTCAATATTCTGTAATAACCTAAATGGGAAAATAATTTAAAAAGAATAGATACATGTATATGTATAACTGAATCACTTTGCTGTACACCTGAAATGAATACAACATTGTTAATCAATTATGCTCCAGTATAAAATAAATTTTTTTAAAAATCTTATTCTGGAACCTTAAGGTGAGTTCTTCACTCTTTGATGCAGTGCCAGGATTATTGAGTTTCCACCTGGATTTCCAGCAATAGTGGAGCAGATTCACTAACCAAGCATAGCTTTTGAATGTGGAACTCAAAAACTTAGTTATAAAACAAAATGCTTTTGTGTGTTTCCACTCAGTACAGGTAAATCTTAACTCTATTAGAAACAGCATAGGATAATGGTTAGGAGCATGGGCACTGCCATTTACAAGCTGTGTAAATTTAGGACCACTTCTTAAAGGGTGACGATGATAATGATTCTCTCCTTGGAATTGGTAGGAACCCCACTCTATCCTTAGTTCCTCCTTTATCCAAATATTTCTCCTTATCAGGATCTATGGATGGATAGTCCTCATTTCTTTGGCTCTTAAAGTTTGAAATATCATCAGTTCAGTTTTGGAAGCTTCTACATTTTTTCTCAATCCACAAATGAGCACAGCACTCCCATGTTTGAAATGTCATGTGTACACTGTTAACTCCTGAATGTATATACACAGGCTTTGCTTCTCCCCTATACTCCCTGCTCCATGTCTCCACTTGGGTGGTTAATAGTTTTCTTGTACCCCACTTGCCCAGGCCAAATTCCTGACCCCCCCAAACCTATCCTTGCACAGTTTTTCTCAACTCAGTTATTCCAACTACATTCATTTATTTATTATTCAAGACAAAACTGTGGAGTAATTATTGACCATCTTCTTCCTCTCACTTCACACATTCAATCTATCAGCAGATCTTGTTGGCTCTTCCTTCAAATTGTATCCAGAATCTGGCCACTGATCATTGCCTTCTCACTGCTACCTGGGTTTAACCCACTAGGACCTCTCTTTTGAATTATTGCAATAGTCTCCTAACTGCTCTTCATCATCCTGTCCTTGTCTTTCTAAAATCTATTCTCAAGAGACAAGCTAGAGGGATGCTTTAGAAACAACTCAGACATATTGGCTTTTGTACTCAAAATCTTCCAGTGACTCCTGTCTCTTTCAGGCTAAAGCCAGAGCCCATTAAATAGCAGAAAGATCTGACCCCCCAGTTGTCTTGGACATTATTTCCTTCTGTTTATTCCTGTTCATTCTATTCTAGACGTACCAGTTTCCTTGCTCTTCCTCAAGCATAAGCTCCCACCTTAGGGCCTTAGAATTTGCTGAAATGACCTTCCTTAAGACATATATGACTTACTCATTCCCTCACTTTTTTCAGGACTTTGATCGAAAGAATCAACTCCAAAAGGCCTCCCCTGACCTCCTTCTTACCTAAATAGCACTTACGTACTCTTCTGGAGTGTGTGTATTTTCTGTTTGCTTCTTATCTGTCTTCTCTACTCTTTCCCCAAATCTGAGATAATTAGGGCATCCTGTTTTTCACTTCTTTATCAACAATGACTATGAAGGCACATAATAGGAGCTCAACAAATATCAGGCAAATGAATGAACAAATAAGAGAACCCTCTTATCTCTGATGAGAAACTTTCAATGATGTTTCATTGACTGTGAAATGACATATAAATTGCTCCCTTCAGCTTTAGGGTCTTTTGTCGGAGCTCAGAGAGGGTCACTCCAAAATATGCCACAATAACATATTGATTATTTTGGGTTTTTTAATTTTTATTTTATATTGGAGTATAGCTGATTAACAATGTTGTGTTAGTTTCAGGTATACAGCAAAGTGATTCAGTTATATTTACATATACATGTATCTATTCTTTTTCAAATTCTTTTCCCATTTAGGTTATTACAGAACATTAAGCAGAGTTCCTTGTGCTATACAGTAGGAATTAGAGTTACTTAAGAAAAGGCCAATGAAAAAGGGACACTCTGACCCTCCTTTCTGTCTCTCTACAAGCAGGAAATAAATCTCTCATATGAAAGATGCACTCCCTGCATCTGGAGGTAGAAGAACACTCTTATCACCACAGATAGGTAATTCAAACCAAGAACCCAATATAAACAAACCTTGTTACTTCTTTAATCTACTGCCCCAATTACAAACTTGTTTGGATTCTTCATTGAGCACCTGAAAACCTGAGTTTCTTTGTCTTGCCAATCCCTCACAAATTTATTGCCTCTTTGTCTAAAAAGTAGAAAAGCTGCCTGATTTGGTCACTTCTGAAGGTTCCATTTACGTGGGACCTCCATGCACACAAATTAAAATGTGTTTCTTTTTCTCCTGTTAATCTGTCTTATGTCAATTTTATTATTAGTCCTGCCTCAAGAACGCAAGAGGGGTAGAGAGGGAAATTTCCACCTCCCAGACACTTTCTATAATTCACCATTCCAATTACACTTCCCCATGAGATCCCAAACCTCTCAGCCTGACTGTTTTCCCACTTGTAAGCCTCTCCTCCTGAACTGCTCCCAGGAGGGATTTACTCACCATCCCCACATGCCCCCATGCTGCCGCTTCATCAAAGTATGGCTCAAATGCTACAAATTCCGCTACACTTTCCCTGATTCCCACAACCCATGCTCTGGTACAGATGTTCATATACATATCTTTTTTTCCTCCTGAACAGGGACTTCCCGTAGTGATTCATGTCATCCAAGTTCCTGGTTTGGGATGCCAATCAAAAAATAAGTTTATTACATGAGTTATAGCCAAAGAACCTAACAACTCTATGAGCCACATTACCATTCTAGATATCCTTATCATTCCAGTTTTGCAATAAGGATTTGAAATTTCATTTTCCAAAGATTTATTTTTGTTCATCCTATACACACAAAGTGACTGCTCCCCCCTATTGTAGGCTGAAAAGCTAGTTGAATTAAAATAAGATTATAGAGTTTCAAGCAATTGGGAAGACAATGGTTAGCATTAACTCTTCAGGGAAAGACTAAAAATCAAAACAAAATTATCCAGACGTTTCTAAATATCCCTCTCTATTGACATGTACACACTGTTATATTTAAATAGATAACCAACAAGGACTTAACTATAAAATAAATTAATTTTTAAAATAAAAATAACCCCTCTCTACCTATATTTTATACAAGGAACAAGAAAAATGTGTTTAGTTAAACGAGGGGTTCATGTAACTTCAGCCCTCCCCTATTACTCTCTTTCCTGATTCCCTTAAAGAAACCAAGCCAGGTACCCAGAACACGTGTAGTTGTCCTATCCATTTTATCTCATAACAAGTGTCTACACCCCCTGGTTCACAATGTCAGCTCTGCAGGAGGGCTGACTGGTGGTTTATTCAGTGAGATTGGTAGTCTCTTCTGCCCCCGTGGATGGGACTACAAACTAGGCCATGTCCCAGGTGACAGCCAATTTCCAAATGAGGCCAAGAATATTTAGAAGTGATTACGGCTCTGACATGGGACTTGTCTCTGGGAGATGCCACTGTGCCTTTTTAATTTCCTGACATTTTCAGATATGGGAAAAGAATCTGGTTGATGAGTCACCGATATTAATGGGGTTTTGAATCCTATTTGCTGCAGCAGCTGCCTCTCCATTTGTCATTCACGAGAAAAGAAATTACCAGGCAAACTCAGGGGAAAAGGCAGTGTTGACAGCCATTCAGTTGTCATTTTCATTATCAGACCTTGGCCACTGCTTCATGGGGACAGGAGTTATTTCTTTGTCTTGTGTGTTTGCTTGAGAAGCTGAAAATAATTGTATTAGATACTACCTTGATAGAGAGAGCTTTATTTGTCTGATGGACAGAAAAGACCTCCAGAATTTGAATACTGTAAACCTTTTTAATCATAAGAGGGCACAGAGTTACATAATATTTTAGTACTTTTTGTTTTTCTGGTTCCTGGATTTTGCTTATATCTGCATGCCCTGATATGAAAATGAGAAAAAAATAAAGTGAAGCATTTGTGTTTAGTGTAACGAATTTCATTATACAACATCCACACAAAATCCAAGGTTTGAAGCCTAAGTATTAGAATAGTGGCATCCTTACTGCCTGCAAAGCTCCCCAGCTGTCATGTCCCTGGTGCATTTTTAAGAACTGGCTCCCAAGCCAGTGAGCTTGCTGAATAATCAAGTCCGATCATCATATCTGAAACATACAAGCATTGCCTATCCACTGCGTGTGTGTGATGGAAACTTCTCAATTTGCTATACTACCTGTGCTTTTTAGACTAAAAGGGGTGTGGTTCTAGAGAGCCCCCTTTGTGAGTAAACAGGGGAAATTTTTGCTCGAAGAACAATACCTCTTGAGTTCCCTAGCCTGAATCATGAGCCCATACCAGAGTCTCTGCTAGTTGTTCTCAAATGTTAATGTACATAATAGAATCAGCTGGAGAGTTTGTTAACAGCCCACGTTTTCAAGAAACACCCTACAGATTCTAGTCACCAATTTTGATGTACGGAGGGAAGTGATTCCCACTCCACCAAGCAATAACTGACACCAGCTGGGTGTCCTACAATTCAACTCAACTCTGACACTGTCTACGTGAAAACACCATCAGATTTCAGAGGTTAAGGTCTCAGCCGTACAAGACTGTACCCCTTCCCCAACTTCAGAAGCCAGCTGCAAGCCTAGGTTATCACTTGTGCTTCCACTGGCTGTAGATTGCAGAGTCCAAGAAACCCCTTGGACTTGATTAGCTTGCCAGAGTGGCTCACAGAATTCAAAGAATCAGTTTACTTACATTACCAGTTTATTATAGTAGGATGTAACTAAGAAACAGTCAGATGGAAGAGATGCATAGAACAAGGTATGGGGAAAGGGCATGGAGCTTCCATGCCCTCTCCAGGTGCACTGTTCTCTCCACATATCCACTTGTCTAACAACCCTGAAGCTCTTTGAACCTCATCCTTTAGGTTTTTAATGGAGGCTTCATTACAACGTAGGCATGATGATTAAGTCATTGGCCATCAATAAATGGTTCAACCTCCAGTCCTTCTCTCCTTCCTGGAGGTCAGGGAAGTGGGACTGAAAGTTCCAACACTCTATTTATGGTCGCTTCCCCCTGGCAACCAGTCCCCATCCTTAGGTACTTTCCAAGAGTCACCTCATTATCATAAGCCCCATTGTAGTAGAAAGTGGCTTGTTATGAATAATGACACCCAATTCATCTGAAACGATTTCGGGAATTGAGGACAAGAGACCAAATATTTTGACAAAAGATGTTCGCATTGCTCTTATCATGCAGGAAATTCCAAGGATTTGGGGAGATTTCTTATGAATCACAATATCACACATCCCCCAGTAGTTTTTGGGTAAAGCCCAAGAACCTTAGTTAATAAGGATATTGGTGATTCTGATGAAGGCAATCTGTAGTTCAAACGTTGAAAAGCACTGGTCAGTCCCAGTCTTTTGACAAAATAAGATGACCCATTTCTTAGTCAACACTTAGTCAACAACACTAAGACATCTTCACCTCAGATTGTACAAGGAGTGAATGTCCTACCCTCAGGTCTCCTAAAGAGCTACTTTCTCACCACCTTGTTCTAGGGGTTCCTAGTTTCCATATGACCTTGCTGGAATATGCTATGCCTTCTTGCATTGATTTCAAGAGTGAAAGATATTTTTTTCTGTTCTTCCAACTCCTGACATGAGTCCCTCTAAGACCAGTTGGAAAGAAGAAAACTTCACTTCTCACCTTGCTTGTGGAGAAGACAAACCCTGGCAGCTTCCTCTTGGATGCTGCTTATGAAGGGAAAGAAACATGTGCATCTAAATATCACTCAGAGAATGTAGTTCTGTTTCTACCAGGGGGGCTGCCACCATAACCATGGAGAGCCACATCTTAGACAGGAGAGGATCGTGTATCCTTCCCCATTGCTTCCCATAGCAATGAGGTCCTTCCCTTCCTCAGTGACTCAAGACTGCAAGGTATCTTGACGTGGAAGGCTCAAGAGAGGCTAAACAGAATAAGAGTGATGGGACATATCAGAGCCCCTCACAACCATAACCCCAGTTGAAGCAATTGCCATGCTGCTTCTTGTCACCTGCTCTTCACCATTCCCTAAGGAGCCTATGACCATTCATGCTGGCAGGCTCAGGGAAGGGCATTCTTTCCATTTATAAGCCTTTAAAATTAGTTAAGATTTCCAAATTATAGATAACAGAAACTCAATCAAAAGTAGAGAAGGTTTAAAACAAAGGTGAGTGGGGAGTAATGTTTATTGCTTAGTGTGCAGGGCTTTGAATGATGTTCACAAGCTAACCGCCACCCCCCTTTCTGTTACATCATCACATGCCTCTGCCCTGCTTCTTTCCATCAGTAAGCAGCACTCCACAGACAGCCTTTCTCCATGTAAAGGAAAATATGGCTGCTGGTAGAAATAAAACTACATGATTATGGCTCCTGAGACTAAAAAAGAGCCAATTATATTAAATTTCAATGAGAACTCCGATTAGCACAGCTTGAGCCCTGCACCTACCCCTGAATCCACCTCTGTGCCAGAGGTATGAGTTCCCTGATTATCTACCGTGAATCAGGACCCAACCTTGATAGGAGATATTGGGGGTGAGTTGAGGGAGAGGGGGTGAGATGGCAAGGAGTGAAAAGAGTCGGAGGGTGGCTTGCAGAAAGAACAAAAACTTTTATCTACTCTACTTTTCCCACTTCTGCCTTTTCCACCTGGCCACTTACTTCTCATTCACTGACAGCTCAAATAAATATTCCTACTGTATATTTGGTGTTTTAAATATACAGTAGGAACATTTATTTTAACACTTCTGAAAGATATTTCTCCATGCCTGATGATTTGATATAAAAATCAAACCCATCATACTTTCCCCATCAGTCTCTCTACATCAAAGTCAAACAGAAATTGGGACAACATGAATATTTGCTTCTGAAACGAAAATTACAAATTAAATGATAACAAAATACACAAATCAATTGGACCCTAAATGAATCCTTTCCCCTTTCCCCCAGTGCCTGTAAGAGGCCTTTCAGAATTCCATCCTGCAGAATAGCCACTCCTGAGCACTGGCTATTCTTCAGAAAGAATGTTTACATATCTGACTCCCATACCATAGATCTCCATAAGGATAAGAAACAAGCCAAAGATATCAAATTTATCTTTGTACCTTGAGCACTTAGTACCTTGGGACACCCTGTCTTCATTTTCTCGTAAAGCCAAGATGAAAAATAAGCACCATTTAGCAAGAAACAGCAACATCTGGGGTTTGCCCCCCCGCCAGAGCACAACCGGTCTAGGTGGACCATCCAAGCACCCCCCGTGGAACTGTCCCCAGAGTGGACTGCCTCCAGGTCTTCTCTTTTTCCATTAGAAATTTACTTCTAATTTCTTTACTTTTTTCTTTTATTTATTTATTTTTTGGCTGCGTTGGGTCTTCGTTTCTGCGCGTGGGCTTTCTCTAGTTGCGACGAGTGAGGGGCCACTATTCATTGCGGTGCATGGGCTTCTCACTACAGTGGCTTCTCTTGTTGCGGAGCACAGGCTCTAGGCATGCGAGCTTCAGTAGTTGTGGCATGCGGGCTCAGTAGTTGTGGCACACAGGCTTAGTTGCTCTGCGGCATGTGGGATCTTCCCGGACCAGGGCTCAAACACATGTCCCCCGCATTGGCAGGCGGATTCTTAACCACTGCACCACAAGGGAAGCCCACTTCTAATTCCTTGAATCAGCTTTGTTGAAGGTATAATTTATATACCCTAAAATTTATTCATATTCAGTGTACAATTCAGTGATTTTTAGTAAACCTACAGATTTGTGCAACCATCATTGTAATCCAATTTTAGAACATTTCCATAAACCTCAAAAGATCTCTTATGCCTGTTTATGGCCATGCTTCCATCCCAGTGAAGTCCCAAGAGTGCACTAATCTACTTTCTGTCTCTATAGATTTGTCTTTTCTAGATATTTCATGTAAATGGAATCATATTATACAATATGTGGTTTTTTGTGGCTGGTTTCTCTCGCTTAGCATGATGTTGGTTCATCCATGTTGTAGCATGCACCAGTATTTTATTCCTTTTACTTGCTGAATGGTATTCTACTGCATGTATGCATCACACTTTGCTCATCCTGCTCCCGGTCTCCTTAACACTGCATCCTTGTGAGAGAGACAGAGAGAGAGCATCCACAGAGAAAGGAGGAGAGAGCTGAAGCAGCCACAGTCTTGATGGCCCCAGGTCCCAACTCCTTTGTTTGTGATGGTCAACATTCTTCTCCCAAATACCATGGCCCAAGAAAATGCTCCCTCTCTCAAATATGGCCCATCCCCGCAGAGAGATGTGGGCAGGTGATGAGATCAAGACAACAATAATAGAGGAACCCAGAGCCTTCTTTAAGGTGAGAATTTTGAATGCAGAGTTCTTCAAATGCTACTGCAAAAAATGGCTAATGTTTAAAGGAAAAGGAGTTAGTATGAGCTTGAGGTTTCTGCATATGTAACTGGAGAAGAGTATACTGAATTCGATTTAAATAGGAGTTGCTCTAGAGAAGGTGATTATAACCTGTATATTTATATTTTTAGAAATTTGGCAAATGTCTTAGGAGCCTCTTTGGGGTAAAAATTATAGCAAAGAAGCAATTTTCTTTCTTTTTTTAAAGGTAAATGACAATAAATCAATCTCTTACAACATAAAAATATTAACTTTCCAGTACTAGTTTTTCAAGAGTGTTCTTTCCTGATACACACCCACCACACACGCACATCTTTTTCTTTGTTTAAACATGTTAACAAACTTTACTTTTCATTCTTCACCAATTAGTGTCTCTAAGCTGAGCTTTTCTAATTAAACAAAGAGTTAACTCCGAGGTCACATTGCAGGGATAACGGGGTGGGAGAGAGAATATTAGAAAATCACCTCACACATTATCTGAGATTTTATTTCACAGCACGCACACAAAGGAGCTCTGCATTCAGCACACAAGAGATCCCTCATGAAAGGAATGTACAGTGAAAGATAATGAGGGAGATTTCAGCAAGCCATCAATCTGCTGGCTGTTCCTGGAGGCCCCTGGACAGTCAGAACACTGGCCATGCTGGATGGAAGCAAGGTGACATGTAGAGGACATGGTTCATTGAAAAGAGCAAATGTATGCAAATCCAGGAATATCGTCTTGGGAGAAAATAAACATTGCTACTGTGAACACCATTGTTGTAACTGGTGAGTATTTCCCAGCTTTCAAAGCCCTTTGGCAACCTGGGGATACTGCAGAAAAGGAGAGTAACTGCTGGCGTTTATTCGAACAGCAAATCTAGCCGGGACCAAGGCAGAGTGCGACAGACACTCTCTCTTGACAAAACTTTGCAAGAAGAGCTTCAGAGATATTTCCTTGTCTTATCCATTTCACACTCTACTGCGCATGTATGTGTGTGTGTGTGTTTTCCTGCATAGATTTCAGTATGAAAGAACTGTGGGTATTCTCTGAATTTAAAAAGTCAGTTTTAGAGAGGAAAGGTAAATGCTGGAAAATGACTGGATATATCACTGTTTCATTAAAGAGAGCCGAGTTCTGAGATGCCATCACTTTCCTTCCTCTGGGGAGAAGGTCCTAAAGAGGACTCAGATATTACATGAGAAGATTCACTGCAACATGGAATCCTCCTCAAACTCTTATATGTCCCTATGTCCCCATATCTTTAACCTGATTACCTAGTTATGCCTCCATTACACAAAACATACATTCATTGTGGAAATTTCTTGGAGGAAAATGTCAGGAAAAGTATTAATCTTCTGTGATGCTACCTATCCGTGATAGCCATCATTAACATTTTATCTATAACATTCTAAACTTATCTTAGGAAATATAAATAGGTACATATAAACATGTAAATGAACTACATCCTCTTCATGTGCATACATGTACATATGTACACACACACACACACACACACACACACATATATATATATATATTCTTTTTATAAAAGGTATCATCCTGAAACATATTTTATAATTTACTATTCTTCAATCAACAGTAAAGCGTGTATATATTTCACATTATTAAATATATGCTTGAATTTTCATTCCAAATAGCTACATTGTATTTTGTGGTATGGATGTCCTATAATTCATGTAAACCCAGGATCAGACCAGGATCAGAAATAAAGTCAGAAGCGTGACTGAGATAACTATGATTCCCAACTTCCCTGGATACTCTACTCAAAATACAATTTGAGGGGCTTCCCTGGTGGCGCAGTGGTTGGGAGTCCGCCTGCTGATGCAGGGGACGCGGGTTCGTGCTCCGGTCCAGGAAGATCCCACATGCCGCGGAGCGGCTGGGCCTGTGAGCCATGGCCGCTGAGCCTGTGCGTCCGGAGCCTGAGCTCCGCAACGGGAGAGGCCACAACAGTGAGAGGCCCGCGTACAGAAAAAAAAAAAAATACAATTTGACACTTATTCATGTACACACAGGCATGTGTATTGTGTCATAATATAATACTAGAGAAGGGTGCAGTGAACCTGGGAAATGGCAGAAATCCTAGAAGGATTAAGAAGTACACTGAGTGCTGGAAGTATTTTTCAAAACTTGCTGGAACATGAGTTCATTGTAAGCTACCTTAGCTGTCTTTGCTGTAACACCCACCACGGTTATTTTGCACATGATTGTGATCAAAAAATATATTTGTTGATTGAAAATGAATAAAGGAGAGCAGAGCATACATGATCCTTGCCATGAGCTGGAGAACTCTGAACTTAAGCCACTGCTCTTTAAGTCCTCATACAACTGGGGTCAAAATATAACTCTTTGGAATAAAGGTAAAAGAGGGTGACTGGAGGCCCCAGAAATCTCTAGGAGATTCCAAAAGGAACTGTAAGATATATAAAGAAAGCAACACTTATCTCAATGCTGTAAAAAAAAAAAAAAAAGAAAGAAAGAAAGAGAAATTGAAGAAAAGGTGAGAGCTGGCTTCACATGTATAAGCTGCAGTTAAGGATATTTATAAGGTCTTAGTACTTGAATATCACCAAGCTGCAAATTTTCAAGTGTTAATTGAGATTAGCTTCACTTTCTGTACAAAAAATTGTTATCTGGCTAGTGTATAATGGCTTCTAGCATTGGTGGAAGGAATATATGGAACTGGCAGGGAAAGATTGCAATATCCACTTTATAGAGAAAAATAGGTAAGTACATCTGTGGCTCTGGAGAATGTCTGATGACCATAGCTGTCAGTGAAAGTGGCTGAAAACTCTTCAAGGTCCCTATGCTAGATAATGGAAAGAACCTAACCTTTGATCTGCATGATAAACCATCAAGCCAAAACAAGCCTTTCCACATTTCTTCTCTGTAACAGCCTTTTTTCTTAACATCTAAAGTCTAACAGGAATCTCACTCTCAAGCAATCAGTAGCAGGACTCCAGCTGGGTTTACATCATCTTTTTATTGTAAAATGTCTGCCAACCTTTCATTTTGTAAAATAGCTTCTATATATCCTTTCAGTAAATTGGAATATTCTTAAATGCACACACACTATGAATGGACTTTTTCACCACAAAGGCCAGTGGCAAAACCCCCAAAGGCAGTCATTGCAACCCATAGCCAGGGTTCAAAATGCTGCTGAAGTTGCCAATCTGATCCCAGTACACTCACGCCTTCTGCTTGGTGAAAAGCAGGTGCTCCTATGTCAAGTTCATCTGTTTAAAATATTTACTGTATGTAATTCTCACTTGGCTGGCGGGCCTTTCCCATAGAAACTGTCTTAGCAACTGAGATGGGCACCAGCAGGAAGACAAGCAAATATTTGAAAGGACAGAAGCACCTCTGCAAAACACCCCTAGTCTTGAGAGGAAACACTTCTGTGGTGAAACACTGGGGAAACAAGTACTGGTTACAAAAACAAGAGCCCACTGGGATCAAATGCTATGCCAGCTTTTTGCCTTCATCCTTGGTTTTCAGCAAAGAAAGCCAGAATAAAAATGCTCAACTCGATCTGTAAATACACACCAACTGGAAAACAATGATTGAAGCTTGTAAGCTTTCCTGCTTAGCCTTGCCAGTTTCAGGCACAGTAACCTGCAACAAGCCAACTCAGTCCCATCCAGTTTCTGAAACAACCCATTCATTCCTTCAACAACTATTCACTGAGTACCAACCAATGTCAGGCATTCAGCTGTGGGCTGAAGATGCAATAGCGAATGAGATAGGATCCCAATTTTCATGAAACTTGCATGCCAGTAAGTAAAGATAGTAAATCAATCCATTCATTCATCCATGATCCATAATCCATTCGTACATATATTAGATATGAATAAATAAGTGAACAATCTCAGATACTAATAGGTGCTATGAAAAAATCAAGCTAAATAATGTGAAAGGAGAGTAGGTGGGGGTAATTTGGGTAAATTGATTAGTGAAGGTCTATTCATGTGTGATCTAAGCAGAGGGAAGAGCCAGTGCAAAGGGGCTAAGGTACAAAAATGAACAGAAGACATAAATATATAGTTCCATAAAAAAGACACACAAATGAACATGTAAATGAGAAAAGATACCCGATTTTGCTTATGGTAAAATAATTGGTTTCTTAAAATCAGTTTTATTGAGATATAATTGATATACAAAGAACTGATCATATTTAATACATACAATTTGAAGAGTTTGGACATATGCAAACAACCTTAATACCAACACCACAGTCAAACTCATTGACATATCCAACACCTCCCAAAGTTTCCATGTGTCCATTTGTTTTTGTTTTGTTTTGCTTTGATAAAAACAGTTAATATGCCATCTACCCTCTTAAATTTTGAAAGGCACAATACATATTGTCAACCTTAACCACTATGTTGTACAGAGGATCTCTAGAGTCTATTCATCTAGCAAACTAAAACTTCACACCCACTGGATGAAAACTCCCCGCTTCCCCCATCCCCACCCCCAGCTCCTGGCAATCACTATTGTATTCTCTGCTTCTGTGAGTTTGACTATTTAATTTAATTTTATTTTATTGGCCACTCCACATGGCTTGTGGGATCTTAGTTCCTCTACCAGGAATCGAACTTGGGTCCTCAGCAGTGAAAGCACAGAGTCCGAACCACTGGACCGTCAGGGAATTCCTGAGTTTGACTATTTAGATACCTCATATAAGTGGAATCATGCAGTATTTGTACTTCTGTGACTGACTTACTACACTTCGCATCATGTCCTCCGGGTTCATCTGTGTTGTGTAAATGACAGGGTTTCCTTCTTTCTTAAGACCTAATAATAGTCCATTGTTTATATATACCACATTTTTTTTTACCCATTCATCTGTTGATGGACGCTTTGTTTCCATGTTACTTTTGTGTGTTATAAAACAAAAACAAAAACATGGATAAAACAAATGAACATGGTTACCTATGGGAGTGAGTGGGATAAGGGTGTGAGGGCTAGGACTGAAAATGAGAATTCTATGGATATACCTTTTCAAAGGCCTCTTGAATCACTTAAGTGCTTTACATATTCAAAAAATAAAAGTAAATCAAAAAGGATGAAGAGGGACTTCCCTGGTGGTGCAGTGGATAAGACTCCGCACTCCCAATGCAGGGGGTCCAGGTTTGATCCCTGGTCAGGGAACTAGAGCCCACATGCATGCCGCTACTAAGAGTTCATATGCTGCAACTAAGGAGCCCACCTGACGCAATTAAGGAGCCCACCTGTCACAACTAAGACCTGGTACAACCACATAAATAAATAAATATTTTTTAAAAAAGGATGAAGAAATCAACAAGATACCAGAAGGCTGAATAGATCCACCTGTTTTGCCATGGGTGACCTATGCAATTACTGCAGGCTTGAGGACTTCACTGGCTTCATAAGGTTCATTCTGAGGCTGTAAATAGAAAATATGTACTTGGGGAAGGAAAACTGAGATTTTAAATTAGGTTAAGCTGATTGCATTCACCTTCATAAAAACTAATAGCTGGTTACATTACAGTTAGCTGTTCAATTCAGTTACCTCACAAGGCATAGAGAGATATTAATCACAAGTTTTTCATTCTGGCTTTTAATTTTTTTCCCTAAAGTGATTTTGATCTCAAACCAAGTTCAATAATTTATTATACAGTTGCTAAGATTTCAGGAAATAAGGCCAACTTTCTCCTCATATGCATCATCTGACTCACACACCAAGCCCCTGAGGCAGCAACAGCAAACATATTGGTGTCAGCAATTATTGGCTGACTCATCCGTGAATGTGCACAATTAACCCATTGAATATCTCTCCAGTAGGCATTCCATCCTCAGTAGGATCATGTGCACCACAGTCACCCAGGGTAGGAACCCAACCAACACACCGTGTGTTCCCACGCATTTCCGCTATGATGGCTGGCCAAAAACAGTTCCTAACTCCACAGCACCAAGCTGCATCAGCAACAGAGCTCAAACTCAAAACATTCCCTCTAAGCTAAACCGACCATTTCCAGGTTACTCTGCTGCCGCAGTGCTAAATCTGAAAGCACCCCAAGCCCTGGGAAAATGATTGCCTACTGTTGCAATAGTTCACATAACAGTTCACAAAATGCTGTAGGAATTACAAGTCTACCAATTTTTGTTTGACTGTAGATTTAGCCATTTGGCTTGCTGAGTAGATATATAAAATCACGTAATCTCTCTAAATTTCAGTATCTTCATTTGTAAAACACCCAACTAACAGACTTTTGGTAAGAATTTGAGATACTTGGTGTACCAGGGTTGCAAATAAGCATTCAGACACCACTACTCAATGAGCTGAGAAAAGTAAGCTCTTATTTCCATAAGTGATTGAAATCTTCCCTAAGGATTACCACTCCTAACCCACCATGAGTACGGGGTGGGGGTGGTAAAGAAACAACTGCAACACAATAAAACACTAAACTCTGCTCTCTAAAAGATCTCAATTCTTTCCAGTTTAAGAGTCTCTTGAATAACACAGCATATTTCATGTAAACATTGTTGAATCTTCCCACCCTACTTCTCTTTTGCAAGATGAATTTCTAGGGAGACTTACATTTGCAGGGAAGATGGAGAAAATGCTTAGCTGTGGTATTCCCTGATCTCTCTCTATTGCATAGTGGTTGAGCTGGTCTTGCCCAGGCTTGGGCTCTGGTGGAGGTACCAGTGATAGTGAAACCATGTAACTCAGATGGAATTTGAGCCCACATCCTGGGACTTAAACCTGGCCAAAACCCATATTGGGACTTGAACCCACGGTCTTTTAACTGAGATCACACACTTGGTCTCAGGACTTAATGAAGCTCAGGTTCTTGATGTCTCATCGAAGAAAGAATTCAGTGAGAGACAAAGTGATAGGTGAGAAGTGGATTTATTTAGAGAGAAAGACACCTCACAGACAGAGTGTGGGCCATCTCAGAAGGCAAGAGTGGCACCAGGGTATGGGGTTGTCAGTTTTTATAGGGGTGGGTCATTTCATAGGCTAATGAGTAGGAGGAGTATTCCAGCTATTTTGGGGAAGGGGTGGGGATTTCCAAAAATTGGGCCACTGCCCACTTTTTGATCTTTTATGGTCGGCCTTGGAACTGTCATGGCGCCTGTGGGTGTGTCACTTAGTGTGCTGATGTGTTACAGTGAGCATATACTGAGGCTCAAGGTCTAGTGGAAGTCGACTCGTCTGCCATCTTGGACCTATTTGGTTCTAATCAGTTTATGTCGTGTCCTAGGGCTATGTCATTCTTTTAAACATTGTGCTTCCCCCTTCCCTCCTGTTTCATTAGGGTCCCTGGTTGGGGGCATCCTTTACTGCGTCCACTGCTCATCTGAAACTGACACAGTTGTGATCTATTTCTTTGACTCAGTCAAGACTTGCTTTGCTTCCTGAGCCCTGCTTCAGTGTGCAGGTTTGCTATGACACCTGGTTGTGACTCCCATATTTTTCTGTCTCTGGCTACTCTAGAAAACTCTTAGCTCTTCTCCTTACCACCAGATAACGGCTCCTGATTCCAAGCAGGATCCTGTGGGGCTCCTGGGCACAAAAGCCTTTCTGCGTCCCCCATTTCTTGAAATAGGCTGGAAATAGGCTTCATTCAACCTCTGCTACAGTCCCTGAGTTCCAAAGGGCAGGTTCAAACAGTTGCTAATTAGAGAAGGGAGGGGATGTGGGAGACAAAGGAGGAGGAGTCAAGAGACAACAGTGCAGCCTTGGGGCAGCGTCCTGGTTCCCCCTCAAAAGATACACATAACAATATCTTTGAGCTGTTTTGCAGATACTGAAGCCCCCACCAGGTGGGAGAAGTTAACTGTATGTTGCCTGCAAACAGTAGACCCCAGACTGGCTGGAACCAGAAGGTTGATGATACTGACTCCTACTTACCTCACCACCAACCAGTCAGAAGAATGTCCACGAGCTGATCACATCCTCTCTGAACCATTACTATAAAACTTCCCACTACCCCCTCCACATTGAGACACACAGTTTTGAGGGCATTAGCCCACTGTGGCCCCTTTTGCCTGGCAAAGCAATAAAGTTATTCTTTTCTACTTCAACCAAAACTCTGTCTCTGAGATTTATTTACTGTCAGGGTACAGAGGCCAGATTCAGCTTCATTTCTAGGAACTTATGGGTCCCTTGCATGCTCCACTGGAGCTAAGCGCAGCTCAAGAAAGTTAGCTTGGGGACTTCCCTGGTGGTCCAGTGGTTAAGACTCCTCACTTCCACTGCAGAGGGCATGGGTTTGATCCCTGGTTGGGGTACTAAGATTCCACATGCCACACAGAGCAGCCAGGAAAAAAAAAAAAAAAAAAAAGAAAGCTAGCTTGTCTGGCTAACACTCTACTCCATTTCATGTCATCATTCCCTTGAACATATAGGGCCACTTGCATAGCAGCTTCTTCCCAGGGTTTCAAAGAGAGAATGGGATCACAGTCCTTGTTTCAAATGTATCTCAACCCATATAATAGCCTTCTTACCTTTGTCCTCCCTGGAACTTTGGTCTGGAGAGAGCTAGTAAAACATATGTCGTCCTCCAACAATGCTCTCTTCACACAGGCTCTTTACTGATTTTCTTTGTCTGGAAGGAACATTGTAATGTCATATCTTCCTTTTGGAAGTGGCATTCAACTTGCCCACTTCTCTGGGAACATAAAAGTAAAAGGAGATCAGGAAAAGAAATCAGTTTACTGATAAGGGAAGCTCCAAAATAGAGTTTCTTTGCTATATGTGTAAAGCATTTAGCACTGTGTCTGGCACAGAACATGTACTCAGTAATGCCAGCTATTACTAATAATGCTCTATGTTTGTTTACAGGAAAATACCAATAAGCTTTTTCAGAGTGGGCCAGATAATCAAAAATCTATATGCTCACAGGTCAGTTGAATATTTTATTGTTAATAAAGGTAAGCAGAAGGTCCATGTTTATCTTAGGAGTATTGGAAATGAGTACTGATTCAAATGTACACAGTCTTTATCTCTATTTTCATATTGCTAGTAGCCCTATTACCCTGGTTTCATGATGCAACTGAAGAGAATTACAAGTGAAAATTTCCCTGTGGACAATATTCGCAATACATATTCATTCATTCATTTAACAAATATTTACCTATTACATGTCAAGGGATACAAAGAGCTTACTCTTTTACATACAAAGAGCTTTTACAAGTCAGTAAGGAAAGGTCAAACACAAAATTTGACTAAGGGTATGAAAAGATAGTTCTCAAACACATGTGCACACACAGAATAACACACACGAGACCTATCAATATTTTTAAATGTTGAATCTACTCATAGTTAGTGAAATGCAAATTAAATTTCTATGACACCATATACTGTATTATAATGAGATTGTTTCTGTCTCAATTTTAGCTGATGCATGAAAACAGTAGATTCAAGGGAGACCACAAAGTTAAAATTTCTAATTAAGTGATCAAGATCAGCCAACTCTTAAACCTTTTATCTGTAATAAGGAGGTGGAGGGGAAAGGTTAGAACACTGGAAATTGAGGGAGAATTTGGGAAGAATGTTTTTGAAAGCTGTTGGTTTGCTGAGTTCCACTCCTCAGAAGACCAGGAGGAGGGGTGTCCCAACCTCTGACCTTAGGTCTGGAGAGTAGAGCTTCAGTAGGATCCTCAGAGCCGAGTCACTTATTCAACATATTCATTGAGTTGTGCAAGTCACTGTTGTACTAAGAGGTGGAGATACAGCAGTGAAAGAAGGCACAGGAGATGTCACCTTATAGAACTTACAGTGTCTTGTGAACAGAATCACAGTTCAGCTATTCAATTCAATTTTATGTGTTGATCATTCATTCATAAGGATTAGACTGGAGGGACATACCAAGTGAATTCCAGGTAAATCTCTGCAGATGAGGCACATAGTAATTAACCTGCTAGGGCAACCAGATTCCAAAACTCCTGTAAAAAAAAAAGCTTCAAGTACTTGCTTTTTGTTTTGCTTTGCTATTTCTGTAAGTGATATGCATTCAACTGATCTTTTTCTTCATCTCAAGTCCTGTTTATCAGATTGCTTTTGCCATGAAAAAGAAAGCTCTTTACCGTTGATGGATCATCTTTCATCGTCTTAAAATGTCAAAATAAAACTCTCAACAGAACATCAGCATTCAGCCTGGCTTCAAAGAATAATGTTTTTTTTCCATCAAACTTTCTCTTGGAGCCTGATTTCCTCAGAAAAGCAATCTTCGAAACAATATTCAGCCTGTGCCCTACTGTCAGTATTTCCATGGAATTTGATGGAAAGGCAGTGTGCTCAAAGCGGGATATGGCTCTGCTTCTATGGTTGTCTCCAGCTCACACCTCCACTTCAGGATGTGACAGGGGGACTGGAGGGCTAGGCTTAGCCTCAGAGAAGGGCAGCTTTGTGCATATGGAAACTGAGCCATCATCCATTTATTTCATTTCTCTTTCATGCTAGCCCGGTACAGATGGTGTGGTTGTGTCTGTCTCCCCTTTCCAGTGGCTTAATATGGAGCAGCTGCCCAAATGAGGCTACCCAGCAGCCAGTGATGGCTCTCCCCGCTTTTTTTTTTAATTGGAGTAAAATTGCTTTACAATGTTGTTAGTTTCTGCTGTACAATGAAGTGAATCAGCCATATGTATACATATATCCCCTCCCTCTTGGACCTCCCTCTGCCTCCCATCCCACCCATCTAGGTCACCACAGAGCACCGAGCTGAGCTCCCCGTGCTATACAGCAGGCTCCCACTAGCCATCTGCTTTACACATGGTAGTGTATTTATGCCAAACCTAATCTCCCAATTCATCCCACCCTCCTCCTCCCCCCCTGGGTCCACATGTCCATTCTCTATGTCTACGTTTCTACTCCTGCCCTACAAATAGGTTCTTCTGTACCATTTCTCTAGATTCCACATATATGCATTAATATATGATATTTGTTTTTCTCTTTCTGGGTTACTTCACTCTGTATGACAGACTCTAGGTCCATGGAGCTCAATAAACAAACAACCCAATTAAGAAATGGGCAGAAGACCTAAAGAAACATTTCACCAAAGAAGACGTACAGATGGCCAAGAGGCACATGAAAAAACGCTCAACATCACTAATTATCAGAGAAATGCAAATCAAAA
This sequence comes from Mesoplodon bidens, assembly GCF_964165515.1. Taxonomy (NCBI): domain Eukaryota; kingdom Metazoa; phylum Chordata; class Mammalia; order Artiodactyla; family Ziphiidae; genus Mesoplodon; species Mesoplodon bidens. The sequence continues at coordinate 99,147,332 of NC_138165.1, forward strand.
CTACAATGAGGTATCACCCCACACCAGTCAGAATGGCCATCATCAAAAAGTCTACAAACAATAAATGCTGGAGAGGGTGTGGAGAAAAGGGAACCCTTTTGCACTGTTGGTGGGAATGTAAATTGATAGTCACTATGGAGAACAGTATAGAGGTTCCTTAAAAGTCTTCCCTCTATTTTACCTTTTGCATAAGACCCTTTTGTAAGATTATTCTTCACATCTAGCAACCTCTCAGGCTCTGTGGTAGACATATACAACACATTTGGAGTGTTTTGGAAGCTGGATACCTCCATCTTCTCCCCATGCAGCTAAAAGTTCACAATATATGTACTACCTTCTACCAGCAGTTTTGTCTCTGAAGAAGCTGTGGCCGGCTGCAGCACTTCATATGGAGCCATTAGCCCTCACTCTTAGTCCCATGGCTTTAAAATAGGAAGACTAAATGGGAAGAATTGGGAATTACTCTGATACCCAGGGAACAATAATACAAAATGACAATTAGCAGGAAAACAAGACTGCATTCTTTCATTTCAGATGATTCTCATTTAATCACAGAACGTATCTTTTCTTTTTTCAATTTTTTGGCCACACCACACGTTATTCAGGATCTTAGTTCCCCAACCATGGATCAAACCCGGCCCCCTGCAGTGGAAGCACGGAGGCCTAACCACTGGACTACCAGGGAATTCCTAGAATCTAACTTTTAATGGAGAAAAGGATTTCTGAGGTCGGGCAGAGGGTGTCAAAGAAGATTACCCTTGTTATTCCCCAGATTTTTCTGTGTTTGCCTGGTATCTTCCTAAGTAGTGACACCTAACTCCCTCCACCTCTGAAGCCTGGGACTAAGCTCCATTTTATAGTGTAACAGCTGGTTATAAATGCCAGGGGATGGCAAAGATGAAAAGTTCTTCCTACCTAATTGATAAACTCTGGTGGTTTCCTATATATGGTGTTTAGACGATGTTTGCTTGCTGTTTTTAGTAACTTTTCATTGTGATGTAATTTCACATGTACAGAAAAGTTGCAAAAATTGCATAGAGTAGTAGTCCCCAACATCTTTGGCACCAGGGACAGGTTTCATGGAAGATAATTTTTCCTCGGACCGCGGAGGGGAGGGTGATGGTTCAGGCGGGAATGTGAGCGATGGGGAGCAGCAGATGAAGCTTCTCTTACTAGCCTGCCACTCACCTCCTGCTGTGCAGCCCTGTTCCTAACAGGTGGGGGGACCGCTGACATAGAGAACACGTACACACCATACCCAAATTCATTAACCATTTATATTTTTGTGAATTTGGTCTGTTTGTTTGCTTACTTTCTTTGTTGCTTGTTTCTTTTTGAATAATGTGGCCTTTAGCTTCACACATTCTCTAATATGGGATTTTTAGCTTTCTTCCTTAATAATCAGAATAGAGCTACAAGGGAGGCCTGGTTAACAAAGAATATGCACTCTTCAATTTGGAAGCCAGATCTTGTCACACTGTGAAGGAAGCGTGGTATTTGAAGAAATGGTGTGAGAATTTCGAAAGAAAGGAAAAAACATTCAGGGTTGTACTTCAAAAGAGTGAGGGAATGATAATTAAGAAAAGCTAAGATGACCAGGGACTATTGATAAAGAATTAAGTTGATAAGGAACATTAAGCAAATCTCTCAATGGAGTTATCTTTTAATATATGACTCTTCTGAGAATTGTGGGAGGGGGAGGGATAAAATGAAAAGGAAAAGCAAACACTGTTCCTAAGGGAACAGTGTGTCTTTATTGCTAGGCATTAAACCACCGGAAAGATTGCATGGTCCCCTGTACCATGCACTGCTGTATGATAGTTGAGAACATGTGCTCCTCTATCCCAAATCCCGTTACAGTCACAAAAGAACTATAAAAAACATAGTCACCGCAGCTCCAAAAAAGGCAGAAAAGTTGTCAGAAGATGGAACAGTTGGTAATGATTTGCAACTTTTACTCACCAACAAATACTAATGAGTGAGTACTGTGTGTCAAGCAGGCAGAAGTCCCTGCTCTTAAGAACCTGTTTCTTGGGGCTTCCCTGGTGGTGCAGTAGTTAAGAATTCACCTGCCAGTGCAGGGGACACGGGTTTGAGCCCTGGCCCGGGAAGATCCCACATGCCATGGAGCAACTAAGCCCGTGCACCACAACTACTGAGCCTGTGCTCTAGAGCTCACGTGCCACAACTACTGAGCCTGCATGCCACAACTACTGAAGCCTATGCACCTAGAGCCCATGCTCCGCAACAAGAGAAGCCACTGCAATGAGAAGACCACGCACCACAACAAAGAGTAATCCCCACTCACGGCAACCAGAGAAAGACCACACGCAGCAATAAAGATCCAACACAGGAAAAAATAAAAATAAAAAAAAAATAAATTTATATATATATATATAAAAGAACCTGCTTCTTGTGGGAGACAGCTCACATTCTAAGGGAGTGGTTCACATTCGAAGGAACTCCATGCAGGCAAAAAAAGAGGTTCACCAGGAAAGGGAAGTTTTCCCAACAGAATCACAGAATAACTAAGGTCTTGGGGACTCCATCTGCAGATACAGGTAAGACTCCTTGAGTCATAAGAGAATACCCTATACAGAGTTATGCCAAAATTTTTGAAGATATATACAAAAAGGATGATTTTCTCAGAAAGTTTATATATAAATATACATGTATTATATATAAATTAATATATATAAGTAAATATATATTTAACTCAATAAGAGGTATAGAAATCATGGATAGATGAATAGACACTGGAGAAAATGGAAAGTTGGTCAAATGACAACTAAACTTTGTTAAAGGCATCAGACTCATACTTTCATACCCAGATTTTCCCAAATCTTCATGGAAAACATAATACCCATATTATATAAATTTCTATATTCTGACCCAGAATTTAAAAAATTGATAGAATATTTTCCAACTTATTCAACAAAACTACTGTAACCCTGATACAAAAACCACAAAAATAGAAAGAAAAAAAAAGAAAGAAAATTATGAAGCAATCAATTACATTACATTCATTAACAAATTAAAGAAGATATCCATATAATCATTCTAAAAGATCTTACTAGATTCTACTCAGCATTTGATAAAATTCAACATGTTTCTATTTTTGAAATTCATATTAACAAATGAGGAATAAAAAGAAACTTACTTACTGTATAAACAATGCCTAAGAGAAATTGAGAGCAAACATTTTACCTATTGGTAAAACATGTGAAGCATGTTCATCAAAATCAGGAAGATGGGGCTTCCCTGGTGGCGCAATGGTTGGGAGTCCGCCTGGCGATGCAGGGGACATGGGTTCGTGCCCAGGTCCGGGAGGATCCCACATGCCGCGGAGTGGCTAGGCCCGTGAGCCATGGCCGCTGAGCCTGTGCGTCCGTAGCCTGTGCTCTGCAACGGGAGAGGCCACAGCAGTGAGAGGCCCGCGTACCGCCAAAAAAAAAAAAAAAAAAAAAAAAAAAAAATTGTTCAAAATCAGGAAGATGATAAGGATGCCCACCATCACTATTGCTCTTTGACATTCTGTTGGCAGTCCTGGCCAATGGAAAAGATAAGAAAAAATATAAGGGTATTTATTCACTTTAGAAACAGTGAATCAAAAGCTCATTATTTAGATGATATGACTCTCTACCTAGAAGACTCAAGAGAATTTAATGAGAAAAAAAATCCTATAAGAACTAATAAGAAAGTTTTAAAACTGGACAGAAGTGAGATGAATTGGGAGATTGGGATTGACATATATACACCAATAGGTTTAAAATAGATAACTAATGAGAACCTGCTATATAGTACAGGGATCTTACACCACACTGTAAACAAAGAATTTCTAGATGAATTAAAGAACTAAAAGTAAAAAAAAAAAGAATGAATACCATAAGAATACTAGAAGAAAATATCAGAGAACACATTTAAAACTGTGGAGAAAAGAAAGGTTACCAGAATAACTGCCAAAAATGTCGTATAAGAAAGGACTGAAATATTTGATTATATAAAATTTTGAAAATTATTCACACACAGAAAAATGATAAACAGATGTAGTAACCAACTGATGACTGAAAGGAAAAACAGGCAACATAAGGAGGAGACACAATAATGATATCTAGGATATATAAAGAGCTCCTAGTAAGAAGAAGGTCAACAAGCTAATAGAAAAATGCGCAAAACAGATGAATAGGTAATTCCCAGAAGATAAAATACAAAACCCAAGTAACATGTGAAAAGATGCTTAACCTAGCAAGTAATCACGTAAATGTAAATTAAAACAACAACAGATGCCATGAGACTGGCAAAAATAGAATAGGCTGATTATACCCAGCATAGGCACGTATACAAGCAAATAGGCAGTTGTAGATTCTGATAGAAAATATACACTAAACATTGCTACTATAGTTTGGTGTTATATAACAAAATTAAAGTACATATTATCTTTCAACCTAGAAATTCCAATTTTAGATATCTAACCTACAAGACTGCCCAAGACACATGCATACAGGTATTTGTTTGAAGATGTCAATGTTAGTATTATTTGCAATAGAAAACTGGAAACAACCTAATAATCTATAATAGTCTAATGGTTATATAATGTGTGGTAGATCCATTCTATGGAATACTCTGCATCAGGCAAAAGAATGAGAAAGATATATATAGAGAAAGATTGATTAAAGCATCTCCAATCATGACTATTATATGAGCTAACCAACATCCATTCTCTTCTTTTTCTTTACTGATTGAACTCCTATTTTACTTGAAATAGAAATGTACTCAGATAAAGTCTTCCTTGCAAGAGAGATAGCCAAAGCTGTATAAACAAAAGTTAAAGGGTACTGGCTCAGTCTTTTAACTTGTTTTTACATTCTTCCCATCTCTTTCTTCTTTATTCTTCTCTGCAATAGGGATGCAATGGCTAGAGTTCCAGTAGCTTTCTTAGATGATGTAGTGAACTTGAGGATAAAAGCCATATGCTAAAAAAATGTGTAACAGAAAATGGAAGGAGCTGGGGAATAATATGTATAAAATAATCTGATTTGTGTTTTTTTAAAATTATGTTTGTATGTAGTATATAATACTATATATATGCTTGTGTGTGTCTATGTGTATATGAGAGAAGCTATTCAGAAAAAAAATAAATGTTCTACCCCAACTTAACTGGTACAGCTGTTTTCCCATGGTGAGACGAGTCCAGTAATATGGGTTATGAGGAATTTCCTTTCTCTCTCTCTCTCTTTCTACTTTCAAATTGTTTTAATTTTTAAGAGCCTTTCACATGTTATTTTTGAAATTTTAAAAATAACTAAAAATGTGTAGCCTTATATTTCAATTATAACTTTAATTCTGAATATTCATTTATATTTGATTTTTTCAAGAACTGTAACTTTGATAACTGATATTAAAGCCAAAAGAAATCTTACAAATTTTTTAGTCCCACCTTTAAATTTTACAAATGAGCATCAATGGTCTAGAAAGAAGAATAACACACCTCAAGAAATGCAGCTTCCTACGAGAGCAGCCTACAAGAAGAACTAAATTAATAAAAATTTAAAATGATCCAGGTGCCTTCTTATATTTTTTAACATTTATTCTTTATTTCAGTCCTACAAGAGGTACATGATATATCTATTTTACAGATGAGGAAAGTAAAGTTTGGATAATATACATAATTCATTTCCCTGAGCACATACATCAGTTAAGGAAGGGGCCAGAATTTAAAATCTGACCTATCTGCTCCAATTTCTTTCCATTTCATCATGTTACCTCCTACACATGCCCTTGTGCAAAGCCTTTAAACAACAGTGAATTCTGGCAGCTCTCAAGTTAATTATTCCCCCATTATTATCTGTTTGCTGAGTGTTTATACAACAGACACCAGAGAGCCACTAGATTGTCCACATGGGCTGAGTGATTTAAAGTTGATCCCCTGGTGCCAAAGGAAGAATGCCAGTTGTTCTATTAATTGAAATGACATAACATAAAATGTCAATGATGCATGGCCAAAGGCTCAGAGAAAACAAGGAAACATTAACGAGATATAGGCCAGGGATTTCAAAATTTCAAGAAGCAATATTCTCCACTGAGTTTCTGCAAATCATTTGGCCATCAAGGGAAGTAACAATTCCAGGACCACAGACACACTGCTGATTTTCTCAGTAGATGTCAATCCAATAGCAGTATGAAGGCTTAACAGGGCAAAGAAAAGTCCTAACGGCAGAGAAGCAACACGGGCTCTGAAAAAGGGATTTCATATAGCACAATGAGAAATTCAAGAAATTGTGAAATTTCTTGAATGCATTTTGTTTTGTTATAGATTTTTCCCCCATTTATATCTGTTATCTTAATATTTTTAAAAGCTTTCTTTTCCAAAATCTTCACCCAAAATTTATATCCTGGAAAATATGTCAGATTTTCCTTTTTTTTTTTTTTTTTTTGCGGTACGCGGGCCTCTCACTGCCGTGGCCTCTCCCGTTGCGGAGCACAGGTTTCAGACGCTCAGGCTCAGCAGCCATGGCTCACGGGCCCAGCTGCTCTGCGGCATGTGGGATCCTCCCGGACCGGGGCACAAACCCGTGTCCCCTGCATTGGCAGGTGGACTCCCAACCACTGCGCCACCAGGGAAGCCCAGATTTTCCTTTTATTTTTGAGTTTCCACTGCACTGGATTTCCACACCCAGTAATCTCTTGCTCCAGTTCAAGAAGTGGGGTTCTCACTGAGTATAAAATGTAAGCTTCTGACCCCAGAGCATTTTATGATATGGCTCCTGTTTACACTTATAATCTGGTTTCCCATCCTTTCCCCACACACTCTCCAAGAGCCAGTCTCAATGAGCTGTTTGATATTCCTATAACATGCCATTCCTCTCATTGCTATGCACCTTTGCATATGCTGTAGTCCTGCTTCACATGCCCTTGCACACATTCTTCATCTAGCAGTCTCCTGCTTACCTTCCGAGACAAGGCTCAGATGGCACCTCTGATCTTCTCAGTGTTCCCAGATGTGATGTAATATTCCACCAGTGTTGTCTTGGTCTAGTTTTGAAGTCATGGCTAAAAGCTCTTGCCTTCTCTCCCTGGGCAGTTTACCAAGGCCCCACCTCAACTGCTTCTCTCATTAGACTCTAACACCCCTGCACTGCAATACTCAGGGATACCCAACTGCCAGAAATCCCCAGACACCTCACACCCAGAGACAACCCCTCCTTTGGCTCTGCAGAATTATTCAAAATATCAGATCCCTAGGAAGGCCTTGTGAAACGTAACTAACCCCACTTGCCTCAAGGAAGACACCTCTTTCATTTTCAGTTTGCTGTTACCCTGTCCCCAGGTGCAACCCTCTGTGTAGCAGCCTTCTCTTATTTAGAGTTGTAAGTAAAAAAAAAAAAAAAAATGTTCTGCCTTTGAGTGTCCTTGTGTTGTGTTCTGCCATCCACAGAACCTAAAATCATATCTAATATCATACAGTTATGAAACACCAAATGGGTCAGGTGCTCTGTTCTCTGTGTTTCATGTGCTTGGAGATCAGACCTGTTGAATTTACAAGCCATCAGTTCCAGCTGTGACTTAGGAAAAACCCACCTACCTACCAGTGAAATGTGTCTGTCCTGAGATGCTAGTTAAGGAGGGAAGATTTCCCTGAGAATTTGTAACCACAAGTTGCCTTCACATTTCTTTGGTGTTAAGATTTACACTCTCAGCTTGGCCTGAAAAACCCTAAGCCAAAAAAGCAATTTATGTTGGTAACCCCTCAGGACTTTAGATGCAACAAACACAATTTCTCTCTTTAAGGATATATCCTCATAGTCAGACTTGCATGATATCTGGCTCACTTACATTTCACAAGTGACAATGTCTATTGACCTTAAAATTGTAGAAATTAATTAGATCCATCCAGAATTTAAATTTAAAAAAATGGGGAAACATGGTGTCACCATGTGTGAAAGTGATCAAAGAAAACAAGCAGCAGAATAACAATCCCCCTCCAAGAATTTCACATTGGAATGATTACATATAGAAGAAAAAAGTATGCTTCAAATATCTAAAAAAAATTTTTAAATGAACTATATAACATGAGAAAGGGACATTATTATCCCAAAATGTCAAGCATAATTGAAAAATAAAAAATGTTTAAATTAAAAATATAATCATAATTAAAAACTCATTTAACAGTTGAAACAGCAGATGAGATATAGTTCAAGAGAGAATCAGTGAACTGGAAGATTCATTTAAAGAACTTACCCATAATGAAGTCCAGAGAGTCAATAATAGCAAACACTCATATGGTACTTTTTATGTTCAAAACCCTCTAACTGTATTAACTCTTTCTCCTCTAAACAACCTTATAAGTTAGATATTGTTTTGTCCCCATTCTATAGATGGGGGAATTAAGACAGAAAAATTAAATACCCTGTCCAAAGTCACACTACTAGTAAGTGGCAAAGCTGGAATTGGAACATAGATGTTTATACTCTGAAGTCTACTTTTTTTTTTTTTTTTTTTTTTTGCAGTACGTGGGCCTCTCACTGCCATGGCCTCTCCCGTTGTGGAGCACAGGCTCCAGACATGCAGGCTCAGTGGCCATGGCTCACGGGCCTAGCTGCTCCATGGCATGTGGGATCTTCCCAGTCTGGGGCACGAACCCATGTCCCCTGCATCGGCAGGCGGACTCCCAAACACTGCGCCACCAGGGAAGCCCTGAAGTCTACAATTTTAACTACTGTATTAAAAGACATAAAGGGAAGAAGGAAAATTTTTAACATTTCCCTATTTGGAGTTTCATACATGAAGAAAGAATAGGGAGAAGTACATTTAAAGAGACAATGGCTGAGAATCATCCAGAATTGATGAAAAAAATGAATTATCAGATTCAGAAGAGACTAAGTCTCAAGGAGGATAAGTAAAAATAATTACATACTGACATGAAAAATATAATTCATACATATTGTTTTAGGATAATGATTCTATCAGAGATCAGAATATTTCATATTTATGCATAAAGGGAGAAGAAGTAAATTCCAAATTCTTCTGGCTAACAAACAAAAACAGCTATTTAATGTATCTTCCAAATTACATGTATTAACATGTATATTGTTATCCATAACACCCAATTAACATAACACAATTGACAAGCTTGATCTAAGGAACTTACATGCAGCCTCATAGTACAGGGAGATCAACTCGGTGCTTTGTAACCACCTAGAGGGGTGGGATAAGGAAGATGAGAGGGAGATGTAAGAGGGAGGGGATATAGGGATATATGTATACATATAGCTGATTCACTTTGTTATACAGCAAAAACTAATGCAACATTGTAAAGCAATTATACTCCAATAAAGATGTTAAATAAATAAATAATAAATAAATAAAAATAAAGAACATACATGGAACCTTGCAAAAACCCTAGAAAATAAAATTCTCAGTCAAAAAATAAGTCCCAGTAAACACCCAAGAAGTGCATTTTCAACACAAGGCAATAAAGTTTGAAATCTATTTTTTAAATGATAACTTTTAAAAAACCTTTAAATGTTTAGAAATTTAAAAACACATTTCTAAATAACATGACTCAAAGTTGCCCTAATAGAAATGTGAAAATGCCAGAAACTAAAGTATAAATGTCCCAATGATCTATCTCCCTTGCATTCATACCTCCTTTTTGGTGAGAAGTCAATATAAGTCATGTACCCTTTGGTGTGAATCTCAGACAGTAAGCTCCCTGCCCTGGGGAAATTTCCATTTGGAGTACATCAAGGTAGTGAAAGCCTAGACAATACAATAGGCTAGTCATGTGGGTTTAAATTTTGGTTCTGCCCCTTACTAGTTGTGTGTCTCAGTTGCCTCATTCATAAAATGGGAATTATCATAACCATTTAAAAGGTTGTTATGATAATTAAGTATATATATTATATATATATATATATATATATTATATATATATATAATATATATATATAATATATATATATATATATATATAATATATATATTATATATATGCTGCTAGAATGCTGCCTGACATAAAGTAAGCACCATATAAGTCTTTGTTGCTCCTTTTGTTGCTAGTAGAATATCAATGAACAGATGGATGTAGTATCTGGGGAACAGAAAGGCCTTTGGAAAAGTCCTAAAATTATGTTTGTGGGCAGCCCCCTTCTCTGCTTATTTTTGAGTCCATACCTATTATTTAGTTAGACCACAATTAGCAATCAGCACCTTTCTCTCCATCCCATGCTGCCATAGACTTTGTTTGGTAACGTAGGTAATGTTCCCCTTGAATTATCGTTCTTTTTTTCTTTCTGGAATTTTTACCTGCAGGCCCTCAGCAAGTCAGCCAGAGGAGACATTAAAACTGGAAAATGCCAGGATCATCACATTCCACAATCTTCAGCAATATATTGATGCTGCATGAGAGTCACCCATTAGAGTAAGGAATTATGTTCTATTCAAATAAAATTCAAAATCAAGTTTGATGATATCACCTTGGTAATACATATAGTATTTGTTTGTAATATACATCCTTTGGGTAAGAGTAATAAATCTCCTGCTTAAGTGAGAGAGGGTTACGATTGTTGCTTTTGCTTGCCATGCACGCAAGAAGAAGGAAAATCTGCAGGGTCCAGAGGAGCGGAATTAACTCCTTTATTCTCTTATTGTGGGTCATGAAGTGCTAGACGTCTCATTTTAAAGGTGATAGAGCTTCCTCTTTTCTCTCTGCAGTTTGCATCTTGGAGTGGCCATTTCCATCATCGGTGTTTATTCATCACTCACGGCTTCCATGTGTGGGAGCAGGAGTGACTCACCTGATTGTTTAGAGAAAATCCAGGACAAAAGGGAGATTTTGTGTCTTTCCATCTGCCTTCTCTCTCTCTCTTTCTCCTCTCTCCCCCTCTCTCTTCCCTCCCTCCCTTCCCCTCTCCCTCCCTCTCCTCTCCTCTTCCCTTTTCTGTCCATGAACTAGTGAGTAAATCAGTCTGTCCCTGCTCCATTTGTCTGGCTGTTTTCAATTTCAGGTGGAAGGCAGAAAAGAGAATACTTCACCTTTTTTGATACAACCAGAAACCCTGCACTTTAGTGAATAAAAGAGACTCACTTGGCTATTTATAAACATTCCCACTGGGCTTTCAGTTCCTTGCAAGCACGTATTACACCTAGAATTGGGAAGGAAGGAACTGAGTTTAAGGACTCTACACCTCTAATACAAACACACTCATCTCTAATTTAGAATTAGGAATATTGAATAACTTATATAAACAATTTTGCCAATACATAATTATTTGACTTGTAATGTTGCAAAGATGAATTAATAAGCAGCCTGGCTGTAATAACCTAGAAAATTCTACTTATGAACCCAAGCTATCATTAGAGTTTATCATTAAAGTTATGTTCCATGAGTCTGGTCATTTCAGACCACTGACTAACACAAGTGAAAGAAAACTTTTCAAAGATCAAGCAGGATTAGATATTGACATTTCTTAGAGAAATACCAAGAAATTGTACATGAAGAAAAAAATATTAATGGAACAATGTGTTAATATTCAGACTGATTATAGGAAGCCAAAATAACCAAAGAAGGTAAAATGCAAACCATGGAGAATCTTTTAAATGAGACCTATGTTTCAGGTCCTCCTCAAAAATAATAGACTCAATAATGCAGTTGAATCAGGGCTTATGGGAATGTCCTCTAATGGAACAATTTTTTTTTTTCAGAGTGATTGCAAAGAAGGCAATTTGGTGGTTTTTACTGAACAGCACAGAATAATCTAAGGACATAAGAGCACACACCATCCATAAGAGATAGCCCTCTTACTGGAAGGTTGCTTTTGCATTGCAACCGTGGCTGGGGGCATTCCAGGCAGCCACTATGACTTTGATTAATTACTTTCCTTGTATTCCATTTTATTAGGTAATCACACAGTGAGAATGAGGACTACTTTGATCAGAAAATAGCTGCTATTGAGTCAAAGGGTTAAAAATAGTATAGAAATCTGGTGAATCAGGGGAAAAAGAAAACAATGGGCCATAATGAGGAACTCAACAGCTGCTCTCATAATATAGGGTCTCCTAAACCCTGTGTCCTTCACCCTGACTCTTGGGGTAATAATTTAACCCAAATCCAATTATTTTCTAGCTGTATGATCTGGACACCCTTCTATGAAAAGGAAATGAAAACTTAAAAAAAAAAACCCACTAAACACATGTTTTAACACTTCACAAAGTTCAAGCTGGTTGAGCTAGTTAGAGAAGGCAGTTTGGAGGGGCAACCATTACAAGTGGAAGGGCCAGAGCTTGTATGATGTCGTATACAGACCAAAAAAACTGGAGGATACTAAGTTCTCTGGCTTGAAGAACAGTAAACAGTATGAACCCACATGGAAATTAATTCTCTAAATATGGGTGTCCCAACACCTCATTCAGCCCCACTGACCTCTCCCTCTTCAATTTTCAGCCACAATGCCACTCTTGGTGGTCAGAGCCACACAGTTGGCCTAGTATTTGGTTAATGTTGGAAACTGTTCACTAATTATATTGTTTATTTCTCCTATCACCCCAGCTAACTCAAAGGTTCTTCAGGGGCCACAGACCAGATCTTTCATGTTATTAGAATTTCCAGGAGTGCCTGGACAGTGCTGGGCACAAAAGAGGTGATCAGCACCAATATTCAGAGTGTTGCTCCCTTTTGCCCTCAGGATAAAAGTCAAATAACTTAGCCTGCTCAAAAGGGGCCTTTCATCCTACACTGCCAACACTTCAGCTTCATTTCTCAATATTGCCAATACCTGCCTCACCAATACTATGCTCAAGCATACTGAATTTCTTGCAGAGTCTGAATATGCATCATATTCTCTCTCAATTTAGGACTTTCTGCATGTTATTCCTTCTTAGAGCTACACTTTTCCTCCCCATCACCTGGATTACACCACTATTGACTTGAATTAGATATTCCTTATTATTACCTAAATATTCTTCAGGAGGCTTACCCTGAGACCCAAGACTGTGGTCCACATCACACGTGGGAACCTCTGTGATACCTTATACCCACCATTGTTGTACCACTTGCCAGATTGCATTATAAAAGCCTTACAACTTCCCATTTCCCTGGACTATCTGAAGGCGGGGGCTGTGCCTGGGTCACGGTTGTATCTCAGAAACAACAGTTCCTGCCATATACCTGTATCAATTTATATTTACTAAGTTAATCAATGAATGAATGATTGAATGGATGGCCTGGTCTTAGTAGGTGGTTCTGAATGATCCCTGCTAACAGAGATTCTCATGCTTAAAGGATTCTAAATATTTCATTTCTCACCTGAGATATTCTGCTTTAAGAGGTAGGTTGTTTATTTTGACATGTTGTAGGTATCACCTGAAGATTGTCCTGGAAACTAAAAAGTAATTCTTTATACTATTGCAGGATTTGGTGTTAATAAAGTAATGTTTGCCTTCTATAAAAACTGTTGTTTAAAAGGGCCTATCCATTTTCACATGGAAATCATCACAAAGCTTTTAGTGTGGTACCCTTATACACCACATGTACTTAATAAATGTTGGCTGAATGAATGAAAGCACAAAATAAATCTTGCTCAGGAAAACACTTTGCTAGTAAAATTAGCATACCCATGAAGTACTCACCCATAGGTCAAGAAAACTGAACAAATTGAGACAAACTTGTAAGTTTAGCTTGGAAGTTATCAACCAAGCAGATACCCAAGGGCTTGATTTACATGACTTATTTGATTTAACAGCCAATTTAATGTAGTTTTAAAATTGGTTTTTATGTTTGCATCTGTGTTTTATAGTAAATACTTAATGCCTTAATTACAGTTTTCAATTATTTTTAATTTTTTTCTCCTGGATGCTTTGGTGGTTAGGTAGACAGGTAAAACATTAGGTCTATGGTCTTGCCTAGCCTGATGAATTGCTTGCTTCTTTATTTCCTTTATCACTTCAGAAGGTGGAGGGAACTATGAAACCCTGAATACCATTTTGTTCTCTCTTCTTGAGGCTTTTCTGTAAACATCCCAGAGTATTTGTTTTGTGAATAATATTTCCAGCCTGTCCTTGATTTTCTGAAATCCTCAAGAAAATTGGTTTAATCAAAGATTATTGAATTTGTTGACATTCTGGAAGCTTCTGAGTCATGACTCAAGATTTCAAATTATGCCAAAGAGAAGGCAGTAAACCAAACAAACTCATCCTTAAGGGATTTGAATTAAATTTTCAAAGTTTGAGAGATGGATAATGGAATGGAAAACACTTAACCCTAAACTACAAAGGTGAATATTGACATGAACATCAATAGGAGTTTTGCAAATAGGTTTCCTTTCTTATCCAGAAGGCATCAGTCTTTTGGGAGTCTTCAGGTCCAAGGTGTTTTTATTTCTCCATTACTTCATGCCACAGACTTGAATTGAAAATTTAAAAATCTGTTGAATTTAGGAGAAAGTGGCATATAGGTAACTGTTTCATGTACTACTAAAACTGAAGGAAGGAAATCATAAAGAAATGTAAAATTCCAAATTACAAGTTTAGCTTAAGCACTAAAAAATCTTTTAAATCCCTTTTGAAGCTCAAGAGAAATTTTCATACTTTGTCAGATGGAAGTTAAAAGTGATCTAAATCAAAGTTTTATAGAATTAATATACCCTTCAAACATCAATGTTTTAAGAAAGATTTTAGAAATTTGGATTCTCATCATGTAAATAATAACTGATAATAAATTATAATTATATAACTTTCATATTTATTAACTTTGCCCTGGTAATAAACCTGTTGAGTAGTGAGGATATTTTTACTATTTCACAAATAAAGAGCCTGAGAATTAGACAGGAAGGTGAAGTGAGTGGACCAGAGTTATATAAATATTTTCCCTCTTTCCATTTCTAAAAGTCCAAAGAAATCTAATTTTCCTCTGGTTGGCAATCTGGAGCAGAGCGAAATACATCACTATTTTTGCCAATGTCATTTTAATTCAGTTTGGTGATAAGTTAAAATCACTTTGGACTACAGCAGTAAGTTTCTATACAGAGAAAATAGATTGTTCCTCTTGCTCAGAGATGGGAAAGCAGTAAGGATGAAACAGTAATTCCTGTACCTTGAGTTCTAATGAGCTAGTTCTCCCCTCAGGGTTCAAATATGAACCCAGAGAACACCTCCTGCACATCCTAAGAAATCCTGGCCATGCTTCATTGTGTCCTGGATTGATGTCATCTAATATTTATGTTGCTCATTCTTATGTGAGACTTTTATGCTCTTTGAAGTAAACAGTTTCCAAATAGTTTTCTTTGTCTCACTTGATCAGCAATAAGCAGCAAGTGCTTCTAGTGTTTTAGTTGGAAGAGGAAAGGTATGTATTATTATTTTCAAATTATTCAGCTTAGGAAAATCTGATCCTTAGAAACACACTGAAAGCATAAATAAGTATTAGAGAGAAACTTCTCTCCCCTGTGCTCTGGTTTCCATGAGGAGGAATTTTTCTCAAACACTTTAAGCCCTGTCACAAAACTTTCTCTGGAAATAGATCCAGTTACTTGTTGATGAGTAATAAGTATAGGTCTTGGGTGGAATTAATCTACCAAAAACCATAAGCATGGGAATTTGGGTCTCTTTCCCCTTCTTCTTCCATCCTAGATTGGTGTGAGGCAATGATTTCCTTACAGATCAAAATCTGCCCTTGGACAAGTAGTCTCAAAGTCTAAATTGGGTGAACAAAGGAGATAAAAAGTTCATTTGGTTCTGTCACTAAGCTACATTCTTACCATTAAACTTACAAGTAATGAAGGTGACATGTTGTTTCTACATATGCTGGCTCTTTTGTTTGCTTTCTCAATGTGTTGAAAAAAAAATCGAGCAGGGAGGAAGGGTGATATCTAATGGTCTTTCCTCAAAAACCCTGCCAGGGAGAGTAAACCTTACTCTAGTATTCAAAATATAAGGAAATTGGATTTAGAACGCAAGCTTATTTTGGTAAACCAAATTTCAAGATGGCCCTCAAGGTTCCCACTCCTTGAAGTTCTCACTTTGTATAATTCCCTCCCCTTGAGTACGAGTGATGTAGTGAACAGTGTAGACTATTGCTGCTGTGATTAGGTTACTAATAAATGAGCGATAATTAAAAGGAGGTTATCCTTGTGGGTCTAACTAATCAAGTGTGCTCTCTAAAAGAAGATGAAGCTCCAAGAGATGTGCTACTACTGGCTTTGAAGAAAACAGATAGCTGTTTTGTAAATAGTCTATGGAGAGGCTACATATTTAGAAACTGAGGGAAACCTCAAGGAGCTGAGAACAACCCCCAGTCAACAGTGACCAAGAAAACTGGGACCTCGGTCCTACAACCACAAGGAATTTAATTCTAAAAACAATCTGAATGAGTGCAGAAGACCTCATGCTCCAGATGGGATGTTAGCTCTGCTGACACTTTGATTTCAGCTGGTGAGACCCTGAACAGAGAACCCAACTATGCCATGGAAAGTGTAACATAACAAACATGTCATTTTACTCTACTAAATTTGGGGTAATTTTTATGTAGCAATATAAAACTAACACAGCCATTGAATATTAACCACTCCATTCAGATAGTTGTATCCAAAAAACTTCTAAACTAGTTCCTTTGAGTGGAACAGCAGTTTCTAGAGCAGCATATTAATAACTTAAAAAAAGAGTTTGTAATGCAATATTTTGAAATGTTATTCACCAAAATTCTAAGGGAGGCATCTGAGAGTAAAGCAGGTATAGCAGGGGACTGATCTACATGTCCCAGAGCTGTGTGTCACAAGTCTAAATCACAAACTTTGAAAGGGAAGGGAGTATGAATGCATTATCACAGAATGAATGGGCCCACCTCCATGGATGCAGGGTGCTGTGACATAGATGGAATGATCTCTCTACTCAACAACTCAAGCCACCAGTAAAAATAACAAGGAACGTGGGACACGTGGAAGAGAATTTTGCACCAACTGATAAGAAAAGAAACAAACTGGCTTGTATGAATAAAAAAGAATAAATCAAGAGGATGGAAAACTCACCCAACTTAAGAGGATTTCAGCCAAGTTTACTCAAACCTCTAAGGAGCAAAAAAGACCGAAGTTATATTCAGAGTAGAGGAAGTTCTACAATACCATCTGTGTTCTGTATTCCTGAGTTCCACATTTGTGGAGTCAACCAACCACAGATCAAAAATAATTTTTAAAAATTCCAGAAATTTCCAAAAAGCAAAACTTGAATTGTCATGTACCAGCAACTATTTACATAACATTTACATTGTATTAGGTACTATAAGTAATCTAGAGATGATTTAAAGTATATGAGAGGATGTGCATAGGTTATATGCAAATACTACTCCACTTAATATAAGGGACTAGACCATCTGTGGATTTTGGTATTTGTAGGGTAGTCTGAAACCAATCCCACATGGATACCAAGGGATGACTGTACTTCAAACACAAATACAATGACTCAAGTTTGAACCATCAAGACCTTGGATCATTAAGGAGAAAGGGAAACCTAAGAAAATTCAATGTGGCATTGCAAAGCACAGGAGAAAATATGGATTTGCCAAAGTAAAATGTTGGGATAAGTAGATCTCTACATGTAAAGGATAATGTTAGATCCTTATCTAATATATCATTTTTAAAAATCCAGATGTGCTAAAAACCTAAATGTAAGCAACAACACTTTTAAGAAAAAATATAGAAATTTTAGGGAAAAATTAGGGAATTTCATAAAAATTAGCAAATTTAGTAAACAGGAAGCAAAATGTACAAACCACAAAGAAGAAAACACTAAAATTAAACTACCTTAAAAATTAAAGACCTATGCACAACATAAAACATCATAAAGAAAGTTAAAAGATAAATTAAAAGAACGAAGGTATTTTAGGGCTTCCCTGTGGCGCAGTGGTTGAGAGTCCACCTGCCGATGCAGGGGACACGGGTTCATGCCCCGGGTCCGGGAAGATCCCACATGCCGCGGAGCGGCTGGGCCTGTGAGCCATGGCTGCTGAGCCTGTGCGTCCGGAGCCTGTGCTTCGCAACGGGAGAGGCCACAACAGAGACAGGCCCACGTACCACAAAAGAAAAAAAAAAAAAAAAGAGAACGAAGGTATTTTAAACATTTATAACCATGAATGATGAAAATCCATAATTTATTTTTAAAATAAAATAAAACAAAGCATACAAATCAATATGAAAAAGACAAATAGTTCTATAGGAAACTGAACAAAAAATATAAACAGAAATTTCTCAGAAGAGAAAATTAAGTGACCAGTAAACAATGTAAATATTTTCAAGTCACCCATAACATTGGGGGAAAATATCAGTAGGGTGTTGGTAGTGATGTGAGGAAAGCAGAATCATGCATTGTCGATAAGACTGTGAATTGTTCCAGCCATTTTGTAAAGCAAGCTCTAGAACTTGAAGTTGTACATGCCTTTTGACCCAGCAATTCATGTCTGTGCTGCTGTCCAAGAGAAACTCACTCATATGACAAAAAGACATATTCAGGGATGTGCACATACTATTTGTGATACCAAAACAGTGAAAACAACCTTATTATCCACCGGGGGGGAATGGAGACATTATATGCTCTGGTCTGAGCATATTATGAAATACTACGAAATGAATGAACTAAGTAGAGTCAAGAAGGAAAATCACACTACATAATTATGATGGAAAAAGTTGAAAAAGATATTCAGGTAGTATATCATTTATAGAATATGTCATTTAATATAATGAATGCTAACTTTATATGTTAATTAACTACATGACTTTTTTTTTTTTTCGGTATGCGGGCCTCTCACTGTTGTGGTCTCTCCCGTTGCGAAGCACAGGCTCTGGACGCGCAGGCTCAGCGGCCATGGCTCACGGGCCCAGCCGCTCCGCGGCATGTGGGATCTTCCCGGACCGGGGCACGAACCCGTGTCCCCTGCAATGGCAGGCGGACTCTCAACCACTGCGCCACCAGGGAAGCCCACTACATGACTTTTAATGTATACAAGATATAACATATATCATTTATTAACGTATATATGCACATGGTAAATATATATAAATACACACATTGGTATGACATGCATAAATTTGGTAAGTGAAGGTTACAATAAAAAATTAGGCTATCCATTTCACGAGGACAGGAACTTATTTACAGGTATTCCCCATGCCTAGAAGAGTTCCTGACAAATCATAGGTACTCAATAATTATCTTTGAATAAACAAATGAATGAATAAATTATTATATCTAGGGGAGAATGAAAAGAATTGAATGGGGGAGGCTTTTGGATATGTTTGTAACATTTCCTTTATAAAAGAGTTAAGATTCACATATAACAAAATGATATCATCAATTAAGTCTGGGTGATGAGTTTTCATTTTTTGAAATAATACATGATTTATTATTAAAATTTTAAAAACATATTTGTAACACTTTTTTCTTATATTGGGTATAAAAGAATTACTACCTCCCTCCCACTACTATCAGAAAAAAAAAATCTTTAGAGAACCCACATTTTGTTTCATAGAAGAAAACCATCTGTTCACAAATCAAAGAACTGACCTGAATTTTAAATGTTGTAGAATAAAACTTGAACTAATAGTTGAGCTACTGTTCTACTTACAAGCACAAGTAATAATCTCCTTTGTTGAAAAATTGCATTATTACCTTGTTTGATAAATTTTAAATGGATTTCTAGAAGCCATAATTAATTACGAGGGAGAGAGTAGGTATAATTCAAAGCAGTTAATTTAAATTGTCTACCCTTTGTGTAATTACATTTATTCTAATTTAATTTCTCTTGGAAGAAAACACAACAAAAATAACTGCAGGTTAGTCAACTGTATTAAGAACTAGATAATCAGAAATCTAAGACATAGTTCCTGCCCTCCATGATCTCATAGCCTAGCAGGCAAGTCAGAGAAGTAACTCATTAATTGTGATACAGCATGAGAACTGCTATCACAGAATTATTCAGAAGAGTATTGAGCACACAGAAAAGGGTCCTCAAAATCTGAGGGTATAAGGAAGGCTTCCTGGAAGAGATGACACATAAGCTAGACCTTGAAGGATAAGTGTTTGCAAACAGGAAAATTATTGGGTTAAGGAGTTGGGGGTAGTGAGGGATTTTTTTTCATGCAATGGTAGAGTATCGGTAAAGTCCGAATACAATAAGAAATCATAGCGTGTTTGGAAAGTTAGTAGGGAAATCAGAAGTAGTGTAAAGATGCGTTTTAGAGAGTGGCAGAAGAAAAGTCTGGAAACAGAGACAGGTATAAGACCATGAAGCACCTTACAATGCCAAAATAATTCTGGACTCTGTCTCATAGATTGTGAGGAACTATTAAAAACTTTTACGCAGTGGAGTAACATATTCAGATTAGGTGTAATTCAGGCTAGAGACGATGGTGTGGAGCAAAGTCAAATTGGATGCAAAGGAGCAGCAAAGAACCTGTTAAAGAGAGGATGAGGCTTCCCTAATCCATGACCATGCCATGGGAGTGGAAAGGATATTCATTTAAGACACATTTAGGACATAGAATCTATAATATTCGTGGGTATAACTTTCAAGAGGAGATTGTGGCAGTTTGATAAAATGGCAACAAATACTGCCTTCTCTACATCTAGGTCCCTCTGCAATGTGGCTTTGCAACCCCTTCCATCAGAATGTGCAGCCTTTCTTTCCACCCCGGCCTCTGGACTGGCTTCACGCTTTGGTCTGACTAAGAGAAGGAGGCAGATGTGACACTGTGCCACTTCCCAACCTAGACCTTGTTGCTCTGGAAACTGTGCTAAACTCTGTTCCTTCCTGAAAATTCACTAAACTGCAGTGAGGGAAGTGTATTTAAAGGCTTAAATAGCCATGGCTTCAGAGGGGAAAAGATATCAGAAATACCAAAGTATTGGGATTAAATTAACTGTTTTCTATCAAAATACCTAATAATACTGATATTAAACTGTAATAAATTATTTGCAAAGTCCTTCTGCTCATGAAGCCAACACATTGGCAACTATTACCTGGAACTTAAAATGAGTTAGATTAATTTAAAAATGCAGTAACTTGATCTAAATGAAAAATCATGATATGCGTCTAAATCTTCAGCTACACATACTAAGACATTGATTTGAGGCACAGTTCCCAAAAAATAATTACTGATTTTTAAAATAGTTGCAGACCATGAATGGATCTAGAGATTATCATACTGAGTGAAGTAAGTCAGACAGAAAAGGACAAATATCATATGATATCGCTTATATGTGGAATCTAAAAAAAAAAAAAATGGTACAAATGAACTTATTTACAAAACAGAAATAGACTCTAGGACATAGAAAACAAACTTCTGGTTAACAAAGGGGGGGAAGGGAGGGAGGGATAAATTAGGAGTTTGGGATAAAAATATACACACTACTCTATATGGCATAGATAACGAAAACGGACATACTATATAGCACAGGGAACTCTATTCAATATCTTCTAATAACCTATAGTGGAAAAGAATCTAAAAACAAATTATATATGTACACACACATATATATGTGTGCATATAACTGAATCATTTTGCTGTAGGCCTGAAACTAACACAACATTGTAAATCAACTATATTTCAATAAAAATTCAAAAAATAAAAATAAAAAATAAAATAGTTGCTGATGTTACCTCAAAAGATTTGTGCCTCCTGGCTCTCTTATGGTCAGTTTTATTATAAGAGTTCCCATGGTAAATGAAAAACATGGGCAACATTTTAAGCCAATTAAAAGATCATCACAACTTTCTTGAGAAATAGAAACTTAGCAGTTAATTTATTATTAAGCATGCACTCACCATTCATTAGCTCATTTCTGTTTTGAAGGCTTATTATAGAAATTTTTAACTCATCAGAAAAAAGCAGTTGTTGACTTGCAACATAGGATAAGTTATAAAACCACCATAATAAGAATGTTCCAATAACTTTCCAAGCACTCTATGGCAGAATAGATTAGTATCTCTTCCTCACATATATTTCATGGTCACCTAACCTATAAATTTTGGAGATTTTCCCACTGACCCGAACCCGCACCAAATGGCAGTCTGGCAACCATCTGAATTGCACAGATCACAGCTAAGGTCATAGCATCACTGGGTGGCACAACAAAGCTGGCAAGTGCAACAGCTTCAGATACTTCTCCCACCACCATCTGATACTCGGAAGAGTTAGCCTCCTCTAATCTCTTGTGTTCGAATGTACTTTGTTTTATCAGGAAGCATCCTCCATGCTTTCTTTGAAAGGAAAGTCGTTGTTACACTGCATCTAGAAATGGTTGGGAAAGGAGAAACAAGTTACTTCCAACTGTCTTTCAGATTTAACCACGTGTTAAAGAACTCTGTTCTCTACACAGGAATCTCAAAACTATGTGACCGTGGCAGCAGTTGGAAGTACACAGTGGAGGGTCTACAAAACTCACCCCAGCATATTTAAATGTAAGTTCTAATAGAAAGTTTCATTCAAAATGAAAAATTCAAGGAAATGTTAAACAGATAAGACAAGAGGAAAATAGGTTCAAACCTGTACTGCTCTGGGTAAACTGGGACGTAAGGTCTTCTATTTTGTACCCCTCACCCCCACCATGATAGCTCATTCTCAGCTCTTGACCCATTAGCAGAGACCAAGGACTCAGGGTCCAGTGGCAGGGAACAGAATTAGGCATAAATTACCATGAAAGCCACAGGGAGGAGACTCACTTGTGGCTTTCAGACTTAGGCTTTCTGTCCCAGCAGCTACAATTTCCTTCCCTTTGAAGACTAGTGTGTTGGTTACAAAGGGTATAAGCCCTCAACCCCAAGGTATTCCAGTTAATATTCCACTGCATATAAAATGTTTGAGGACTGAATATGGTCAAAGACACATACATATAAGGCACAGACCTTGTCCTAGAGGCAGCTCTCAGTCTTGTGGAGGCAATATGTGTGCGACAGATGGGAAAAGTATGGGAAATATCCATCCTCCTTTATTTCATTCTTAATGTCTCTTTGGGTTGGATAGCTCCATGTTCTTATCAACCTTCTCATCACTGGAAGAATTCTTTGTCCCCAGTGATTGCAGGAAGTTGCTCATCCGAGTGAGGTAGAGAGACTGGGACCAGAGAACATATTTAACTTGCAGCATGTGTGATTGGATGAATCAATTCTGTGAACTTCATAGTAGAAGATGCTGTGCTTCCTGATTCTCAATGACCTACTGAAGATTTCATGAGTCACCTATTTGTTCCTTTTGCACTCAGTCGATATGAGTCCCACAGAGTCAGGATATCATTCTAGAACCATGAATATATGCCTTCAGGCCTTTTTCACTTTCACATCCACAGCCTCCCTATCACTCTTAAGGAAAGAAGGCTGAATGATGCTATTCCTCCAAAAAACAGCAGCATCACTTCCTCTTTTCTTACTCCCATCCAAAACCACCAGCTGCACCTTTTGGAAGAAGAGACAGCTTCTATACTAAAAGTTCAGAGACATTAAGAAGGTCATCCATCCCACTCACCACATATTTGCTGTTAGGGGCAATCCATTATCATGGATTTCAACCTCTCATTCTACCATTAGAGGTAAGAGTAAATCCAATGCAATCCTCCTGGAGAGGAATTGATACAGCAGTATAAAATGACAACAGTGTCCTCAAACGCAAGGCATTCACAGACCCATAAATATGCGAAGTGGATGAGTCTATAAATTATCTGATGCCTGATTATTTTTTACAAATGAGGAAACTGAGACTGGAGCAACCTAAAAGTGGCTGACATACCCAGGTAATTTTGATTGGAACATGGACTCAGACCTTCCAGTTCCTCACCATTGTTCTTAGAGGAAGAAGATAAAGGTGTGTGTAGAAGATACTAGGTACAAATAAAAGCCAGAAAGGGGTCCCAGGAAAAGAAAGGGAAGAAAATAGGAAATCTCATGATGCCCAAGAAAATCCACTTATGTCTCTGTTTCCCCAGACTACTTATAGGGTCAGTATGGTTCTGGGCTTGCTATTCAAACTATAGAACTCAGACCAGCCACATCAGCCCCATGGAGGAGCCTGTTAGAATGTAAAATCTCAGGCCCCATCCCAGACCTTCTGAACCAGAAGCTGCATTTGTACAAGGTATCCAGGTGATTTGTGTGTACATTAAAGTATGAGAAGCACTGGACTAAGACACAGGAAGAGGTAAGGTCCACAGGCAGCAACTCAGATCCACCTTGCAGACTCTCCTCCTGCAGAAAACAGGACCAGCTTCTTGGCTAACACAACACCTTACTATTTCAAGACACCAATTCCCAGGATTTTTTATATAGACCCAGAATCCTCAAAGAGGATAAAGGGAGAGTCATGATGCATGAAGGCTGGGGAGGACACCAAAAAGTGCCTGAGCAGTTTGGATACAAGTGCCTAGGACTTTACAGATGTGCCTATAACCTAGATCAGCTTTATTTTATTTTGTTTGATTTGATTTCATGTGTTTGTTTTGTTTTGTTTGTCCATATCAAGTTATTGTATTTACTTCATGAAGCAGACAAATTTGAAACTGTTTCACAGACTATCCCCTAAATGTCTTATTCTTCTTGCTCTATAGTAATTTACACATAGCTCTATTTTATATATTTTTTCCAAATAAACACTTTCATAGGGCAGTTGACATAACTGGATTGTGAGCCCCTCAAAGGCAAAACTGTATGTTTTATCTTTGTCATCCTAACAGTTAGTGCCCTACATTTAATAAACAAACAATAATGAATGATTTTTAAATGAATGAATTGAATGAAGCAGAAAGTAAAGTTCTCATTCTCCTGGTTTCAGCTCCAATACTCTGTTATTATTTCTCTTGCAGTTTGACCTTGTCACATGACTTCAGTTGTTGCATCCATTACAGAGAAGTCAGCCAGACTAATTGTTGCTGTGTCCTGGGATGCAGTCAGAGCACATGAACTACAATACGTAACATGGCATCAATAAGTCACTTTGACACCGTCAGGTGAGAGTTACCCTCCAACATGCTTTCACTGCAAGGACCCAGTTTTCTTTGTTACACTCTGTTGTTGATTTACAATATATATATATATAAGGGAAGAAACACATTATCAGAGAAAAGGAACAAGAAGTAGCAATTTTTTTTCTTTCCCACAACACTCCCAACCAAAAAAAAAAAAGTTAAAATTATGTAAAAATCTTAAAAATAACCATCCCCTGAAAGTACTTTGCACACACTCACAACTAAGATGGCCTTCTCTGTAACCATTAGCTAGCACTACATTATGAATCTGACAGTAAAAATAACACTAATGATAGGGTTACAAAATTCAATTACTATTTCTTTATGATGAGAAAGAATAAAAATCTTTATTTTGCCCTAACTAATTCATTCATTCTCCTGAGCCCTCATTACTGGATTACCAGAAAAACAAATTAACCTAATATCCAATACAATAATTTGAACAGTCTCTTCAGGAAATAACCTTCCAGTTGTTAAAAATACTAGGTCTCTTAGATCACCTCCTACCTCATCAGATTTTCTCCTTAAAATGGTGTCTATAGGGTCAGAGGAAGACATATGTGTCCTAGGAACCCCTAGAAACCCCAGGAAATAATTAGAATCCTCTGCAGTGTCATCATCTCCCTGTTTTTCTCTGGACGCGCAGGCTCAGCGGCCATGGCCCACGGGCCCAGCCTCTCCGCAGCACGTGGGATCTTCCCGGACCGAGGTGCGAACCTGCGTCCTTTGCATCGACAGGCGGACCCTCAACCACTGCGCCACCAGGGAAGCCCATCATGTCCCTCTTGTTTTCAAGTGTTTCAGACACAGAGGTGCAGCTCCCAGATCTCAATGCAAGAAACAACTTTCTGTCTATTTGCAAGACATTAGCTGACAGCCTCCAGATGTTAACTCCTTCAGGGTGTCGGACTCAACTTTCAGGCTGGGGTCTTGCTTTTTTTGGGTGGTCTTGATCAATGTCTGAGTGCGGGATTGTTCTTGGAACATACTTTCTTCCCATCATTCCCACAGTGGGAGTTTTCCAAGCATGTAATCTTGAAAGAGTAGGGCATTATTGAGCCCATCTGGACTTACTACATGACTGAGTCCAATTAAGGCCTCTATATAGACTTTTAAGACTCTGGCGGGTTGGTGTGGAGATCTACCCATCTTTCAGCTCCCAAGACAACTTTCCCTAGCTTATTAAAACTGCCACCTACCAACCTGGGGTGGTTTGCCTCTTTCTTTGGTCCTTCCTTGCCCTCTGTGTATGGGGGCCAGTTTCAGATTTCACCCGGGCAGTGCCTAAGGGCACAAACCAACATTCCCTTTTTCTCTCAGGAGGGTTACCCCTCAATAAACATTTTGTACCCTTACCTCCATCTCAGGGCCTGCTTCCTGGAGAACTTTACTGGCACCCTGGGACAATGGCCCTTGTCCAACCAAAGGCTGCTTGCCCTGCTGGTTTTCCAGGCTGATCTCACTCATAGTCTGATCTCTCTAAGTTTTGTCAGTGATTGGTAGTAGCCCCTGGTCAATTAAGTCTCACTTCAGTTTCCCCTGGACACATTCCTCTTTCTGGCATGTCTTTCATCAGCCTCAGGCCTGGGAGTCCAACAAGGCAATAGACATATGCAGGCATAAAATATTCAAAGTCCTAATAAATTCTCTCTCATAGAAATTCTTAGGAAAGAACTCTGATTAGCCCAGCTTGGATCACATGCCCATCCCTAAGCCATAACTAAGAGGATGGAGTACCATGATTGAACAAACTCAGGATGCCATGTGGTTCTGTGGTTGCAGGTGGGGAGGTACCATAGTTACCAACCCCAACACATACATGTGAAATGGGGAGAGGCAAGGTGTGGTGGTGTGACCAGAAGAAAGAAGGAGTGGGGTGCTGAGCATACAAAAACAAACAAACAAGGAAAACACAGTTCCTCACTACATGTTCCCTGTTTTTAAGAAGCTCAATATTTTGTCATCGAGTTACATAGAAATAGATAATTACAGTAGAATACAGTAGGTGCTGGTGAAGGAGTAGTTACTACAAAGAAGGAAAAGACTAAATCTGGGAAGACAGTGAAGGCAGGGTACACAGGGCAGGAAGTAAGACAAAGTCGTGTCTGAAAAGGCTTCACAAGGTCACATCCTAAAGAATGAACAGAAGGTTGGTAGAAAGACAAAATGGAGGACCATCCAGATGGAGGGAATGGAATATGCCAGGTCACTGAGGTATGGAATATCATGGTGGCACATCATTCCTCCCCTGAAGTCCCTATTTGAGCACTTCCACAGAGATAGTCTAATGGACTAGACACAACACATCTCTAGCTCCAAGGCACCCTTAGTCCCAAGATACTTCCAATTCATGGCAAATAAGAATAAACTGTGCATTTAAGAAATCAGGCTGGTCTGTTGGCTTACCTATCTTTTTATAACGATTTTTCTTTAATTTTATAGTCACAGCTGCATTCACAGGAAAGGTTACGATTTCAGCTGGGTAAAGGAGAGACAATAATTCCTTATGAGGAGAGAATGGGAAGCGTATACTAAGTGATATTAGCAATTATTAAACTTGTTAAGACTTTAAAGAAGTAAAATAAATAAACAGTATACTTATGTATATTTGCATATGTGTACATGTAAGATTAACATATGTGGAGTTTATCGCATGCGTCTGTTCATTATGTGAAAAATGCCTTTTAAATGTGCATATATTATGTGCCTGTTCATAATATATATTCACATATCTTATCACATATATTATATATATCACATAGATTTACATATATTAAGAAGGCAGTTTTCACATAATGGGCAGACTAAAAAGTGAGCATTTTATATTATATTGAATTCTGTGCTCCAACCATTCCAATTATAATACAGTCGCAGTGTATCTGTTGAACATACACATTTTTAAAACTAAACCTTTAGTTTAGCTCTGACTGGTAATGAATAGAAGTATAGAACACAAAATTAGAAACTCTTCTCATGTTTTGTTGCATGTAACTTTCCTATGATAATATGAGTCTCATCAGGATCAGATCTTAAACTCAATAAATAGAAAGCACACATCGTGGCTTACTCCATCCAACTCTCTGGAAAGGCCGCTAAACCACCAAAGAGGCTCAGGTTGGCACTGCAGCCTTCTTTTTTTTTTTTTTTGCGGTACGCGGGCCTCTCACCGTCGCGGCCTCTCCCATTGCAGAGCACAGGCTCCAGACGCGCAGGCTCAGCGGCCATGGCCCACGGGCCCAGCCGCTCCACGGCACGCAGGATCCTCCCGGACCAGGGCACGAACCCGCGCCCCCCGCATCGGCAGGCAGACCCCCAACCACTGAGCCACCAGAGAAGCCCCCTATTTTTATTTTTACAGAGATGCAAGAAGCCTGAAGGTTAAAGCACAAAATTGCTTCCACCAGTCTCATGAATTTTGAAGCGGCTCCTGTGCTGTGCTGATTTCACATTGCAAAGCGGTTCTGTAACCCTGACTCTCCTGCTACCATAGCAACCTGTTGGTTCAGAATGAATTGAATTGTGGGGTTATCAATAAGGGGAATGGGAAAGGGGCTTCTGCTTTATTTATTTTTTAAGTCAGCTTATTGTGTAATGCCTATGAATGGGAAGACCAAGAAGAAATAATTCTGTTGTTTCTTTTAAGATGTATGTGGCTTTTTAAACACACCGTGGTTACTAAGTATTCATGTTAAACCTATAGGGCGTAGTTTATCATTGTATCATCATTGGAATGTAGAGAACAAATAAAATCAGATTAAAGTCTTTGTTATCTGGGCTTCCCTGGTGGCGCAGTGGTTGAGAGTCCGCCTGCCGATACAGGGGACACGGGTTCGTGCCCCGGTCCAGGAGGATCCCACATGCCATGGAGCAGCTGGGCCCATGAGCCATGGCCGCTGAGCTTGCACGTCCGGAGCCTGTGCTCCCCAAAGGGAGAGGCCACAACAGCGAGAGGCCCGCGTACCGCAAAAAAAAAAAAAAAAAAAAAGTCTTTGTTATCTCATTGAAAATTCATTTAAAAAAAAGATTTGGGCAGTGTGCGGGAAGGGCAATATATGAAATTGGAACTTGATCTGTCAGTTTTCCCTGCCCATATTGGGGAACTTTAGCATGATTTGCAATTTTAAGCTTAAAATAAACCTGAAGTGTTGGTTCATACCACCCACAAACTTCTGAATATTCCAATTCCCGTGAAATGGCCCCAGTTAAATTGGAACTCATGACAGATGGAATCAGAACTTGTTGCTTAATCACAAATCACTTTCTCAAAATAGCCACAGCATGAGAAATAATCCTGTTTGTAAATGAAGTAAAAGTGCCTCAGAGTGTGGTCTGTCTTTGTGGAAATACATTATATGTATCCTTTATATCCCTCTCTCTACATAATGTCTAATACTAGGATTTACACATTACAAATGGTTAATAATAGTTGTTGATTAATTGACTGGGAAATTCTACCTTATATATTTAGCAATTACTTTGTTCTGGGCACTGCAAAGCAACTTCACACACATTGTTGATAAATCCTCACAATAACCTTGTAAGGTAAGTATAATCCCTTCCTCAGATCCAGCTAGATTAAGTGCCTGATCAAATAAATCACAAAGCCAGAATTTTACTCAGTTTTGTTTCATTTTGTTTTGTTTTGATTCATTTATTAGCTCCAAAGCCTCTTCTCCAAGTAAATGTTCCAATCTATCAGGTCAGAGGGACTTTCTGGAACTGAAGTCTGAAAGTTCTTTGAGGTATGATACAGGAATTGATATGCCAGCCAACATTAGAAAGGCTAAACTATTACGTGGTGGTCCAAACTCAGCCTGTAAAACATGTGTGAAAACTTAATTGTTTAAAATAGCAAACTCGTGTTTCTAGACCTCAGAATTAGAAAACTGCCAGTTAAAAAGGGATACCAGTGTGGAGAGCTACAGTCAGGTTCAAACTCCAACTAAGGTAAATATTAAATTTGATACTCTTTAAAGCATAAACCATGGTACTATTCTGGGATTTCAGATGTTCTGAAAACACCAAGGCTAAAGAACCCTTCAGATGACCATGTGGGATGCACAGCAGGCACTTTTTTCTTTTCTATTAAATTGAGCTGAGGTTACAGAGGTACATGCACAGACTCCAAAAAACACAAGACAGCAAAGAGGGGTATGCTAGATAACATCTTCTTATTTATTCAACATATGTATACTGAGCAGCTCACATGAAAGAGCCATGTGCTGGACATCGTAGAGGATATGGAGAGGGGATTCAGACCAATCAGAGAGTTTATAATTTAACAGGTGAAACAGAGAGGTCAACAGACTAGCCATTGTTATGTAGTAAGACCAAGAGAAAAAGAAATATTGCAACAAAGGTAAAAGAAAATCACCGTGAAAGCTAAGAAAAAGGAGCAGTCAGTGCACTCTTAATGGCGGTGGTAGCATGTACACTAAGTCTTGAAAAATGACTAAAATGTTGGAAGACTCCAGCAGGCTGAGGAAGCAAAAGCATCAAGATATAAATATGTGCTGGAGCAACAGGAAGTACCAATGTGGCTCTTACATCATTTTGTCTTAGCATGAACCTTATAGTCCATCTTCACCAAGACCTTCCACCCTACCACCCACTGTTCTCTGATGACATTTAGAAGTCACAACAATGATAATGATTTAATAAAAGGTCATCAAGAAAAAAAAAGAATCTGATAAAATAACAAACCTCAAGGCATAAACAATACATTTTTTAACATCTTTATTGGAGTATAATTGCTTTACAATAGTGTTTCAGTTTCTGCTTTATAACAAAGTGAATCAGCTATATGTATACATATATCCCCATATCTCTTCCCTCTTGCATCTCCCTCCCACCCCGCCCCCCATCTCACCCCTCTAGGTAGTCACAAAGCACCGAGCTGATCTCCCTGTGTTATGTGGCCACTTCCCACTAGCTATACTTTTCTCCAAAGAAGATATACAGATTTCCAGCAAACATATGAAAGGATGCTCAACATCACTAATCATTAGAGAAATGCAAGTCAAAGCTACAATGAGGTATCACCTCACACTGGTCAGAATGGCCATCATCAACAAATCTACAAACAATAAATGCTGGAGAGGGTATGGAGAAAAGGGAACTCTCTTGCACTGCTCGTGGGAATGTAAATTGCTACAGTAACTATGGAGAACAGTATGGAGGTTCCTTAAAAAACTAAAAATAGTACTACCATACAACCCAGCAATCCCACTATTGGGCATATACCCTGAGAAAACCATAATTCAAAGAGTCATGTACCACAAGGTTTGTTGCAACTTTGTTTACAATAGCCAGGACATGGAAGCAACCTAACTGTCCATCGACAGAAGAATGGGTAAAGAAGCTGTGGCACATATATACAATGGAATATTACTCAGCCATAAAAAGAAACAAATTGAGTTATTTGTAGTGAGTGGATGGGCCTAGAGACTGTCATACAGAGTGAAGTAAGTCAGAAAGAAAAACAAATACCGTATGCTAACACATATATATGGAATCTAAAAAAAAAAAAAAAGGTTTTGAAGAACCTAGGGGCAGGACAGGAATAAAGACACAGACATAGAGAATTGACTTGAGGACACAGGGAGGGGGAAGTGTAAGGTGGGACGAAGTGAGAGAGTGGCATGGACATACATATACTACCAAAACAATACATTCTTACTTGAAAAAGTCTTGAGAATGGAAAGTGGAGTGGATGTAGCCATATGTAAATGATATGGAAATTAACTATAAATACACATGTGGCTTTGGCACTCCAGAAAAAGAAACTTGCTGATGATTGCTGTAATAAACCCCTTAGAAGGTAGACACTGTCTGAACACTTGCAGACAAATTGCCATCTTTGTTCCAAATCAAAAGGCTTAAATCTGCCAGGAAAACTCCACTGGCTTTTCAGTCCCTGGTTCTTTTCACCCTTCAGAAGTTCCCTCATCAAAGCCCATGGGACTTCCTAGCCTTACAACTGTCAGGAAGAATAGTTACAGCATAAATATCATTAGCCGTAATAGCTAAGTATTTGGGCTAGCATAACTTATATCAGCATGTGACCAATTTCCATAGCATTTATAATAACTGATTTTTTTTCTTGTATGGGGTAAAATAACTATAATTCTCACCTATATTGATAAAAATACCACAATAACTATAATTTTGTAATGGTAGAGAACTATGGCATTTTAGAGGATTGTCTAATCATGGCATCAGCCCTTCTGATAATGCATAAGTTAAACTGAAAAAAATAACTGGGTCCAGTTGTCACAAGCTGACAGCTCTTAACTATCCCCTTTCTGCGAATGCTAAGGTACAGAGGTAATTGAGTTCCAAAGCTGCTGCTATGTTTCCTTTAGGCAAAGGTAAAAGACTTCGTAAAGAAAGATATTGAAATCTGGATCAAAAGTTTTATTTCAGGGCTTCCCTGGTGGCGCAGTGGTTGATAGTCCGCCTGCCGGTGCAGGGGACACGGGTTCGTGCACCGGTCCGGGAAGATCCCACATACCACGGAGCGGCTAGGCCCATGAGCCATGGCCGCTGAGCCTGCGCATCCGGAGCCTGTGCTCCGCAACGGGAGAGACCACAACAGTGAGAAGCCCATGTGCCAGAAAAAAAAAAAAAAAAAATTTTATTTCATTAATTTTATTCTGTAAAAATTTAATTACTTTACTAATGTTATTAATTTTCATTAATTTCATTCTGAAAAATTTAAAATGAGTCTAATCAATTTGTATTGATATAATAAAATTGATATTTCTTTATTTTTTCAATAAAGATTTACCTTATTTCACTGTTCTAAATTTTAAAAAACCATTTTTTTTTATTCAAAGAGAAAGTCACAAAAATTATAATCATCCTCATCAGTTCACTCAGTCCCATGTAATTAATTTTTTTATCTTGATCTTTTGTTAGCACTTTAATGAATTCATCAGTTTTCCATTAGAGTTCTGAAAATGCTTATTCATTCAGTTCAGCAGTATAGTCAGTTACCAGAAACCTGTACTTGTCAGAGCCTTTTCAATGAATTCCTTGAAGATGAAACCCTTCTACAGGAACATTTTTGAAAAAGCATCAGAGTACACCCAAAATTGTCTATAAATGACAAAAGACTTAAAAATGACCACAGTTAAAGATTTGATGAACATTCATAATAATGCAATTGACAAGGAAATTTAGTTATTTCTGAGATATACATTTTAAAATAATAACTAGAATTATGATTTATAACATTATACCAGAACATATAAGATTTTTAGGAATTCTATGTAATGTCTGAAACAATTATATTAACATATTTCCATACAAATAACCTAAAGAAAGTTTAGTATTAGTTTTTTGTTCTTTTAAATTTTTTTATTTTATTTAATTTACTTTTTTATACAGTAGGTTCTTATTAGTCATCAATTTTATACACATCAGTGTATACATGTCAATACCAATCTCCCAATTCATTATACAACCATCCGCACCCCCCGCGGCTTTCCCCCCTTGGTGTCCATACGTTTCTTCTCTACATCTGTGTCTCAACTTCTGTCCTGCAAACCGGCTCATCTGTACCATTTTTCTAGTTTCCAGATACATGTGTCAATATACGTTATTTATTTTTCACTTTCTGACTTACTTCACTCTGTATGACAGTCTCTACATACATCCATGTCTCAACAAATGACCCAATTTCCTTCCTTTTATGGCTGAGTAATATTCCACTGTATATATGTACCACATCTTCTTTAACCATTCGTCTGCCAATGGGCATTTAGGTTGCTTCCATGAACTAGCTATTGTAAATAGTGCTGCAATGAAAATTGGGGTGCATTTGTCTTTTTGAATTATGGTTTTCTATGGATATATGCCCAATAGTGGGATTGCTGGATCATATGGTAGTTCTATTTTTAGCTTTTTAAGGAACGTCCATAGTGTTCTCCATAGTGGCTGTATCAATTTACATCCCCACCAACAGTGCAAGAGGGTTCCCCTTTCTCCACAGCCTCTCCAGCATTTGTTGTTTGTAGATATTCTGATAATGCCCATTCTAACTGCTGTGAGGTGATACCTCATTATAGTTTTGACTTGACTTTCTCTAATAATTAGTGATGTTAAGCACCTTTTCATGTGTTTCTTGGCCAACTGTATCTCTTCTTTGGAGAAATGTCTATTTAGGTCTTCTGCCCATTTTTGGACTGGGTTGTTTGTTTCTTTAATATTGAGCTGCATGAGTTATTTATATATTTTGGAGATTAATCCTTTGTCCGTTGATTCATTTGCAAATATTTTCTCCCATTCTAAGGGTTGTCTTTTTGTCTTGTTTATGGTTTCCTTTGCTGTGCAAAAGGTTTTAAGTTTCATTAGGTTCCATTTGTTTATTTTTTTTTTATTTCCATTACTCTAGGAAGTGGATCAAAAAAGATCTTGCTGTAATTTATGTCAAAGAGTGTTCTTCCTGTTTTCCTCTAACTGTTCTATAGTATCCAGTTTTACATTTAGGTCTTGAATCCATTTTGAGTTTATTTTTGTGTATGGTGTTAGGGAGTGTTCTAAGTTCATTCTTTTACATGTAGCTGTCCAGTTTTCCCAGCACCATTTATTGAAGAGACTCTCGTTTCTCCATTGTATATTCTTGCCTCCTTTGTTGTAGATCAGTTGACCATAGGTGAATGGGTTTACCTCTGGGCTTTCAATCTCGTTCCATTGATCTATGTTTCTGTTTTTGTGCCAGTACATTATTATATTGATCACTGTAGCTTTGTAGTATAGTCTGAAGTCAGAGAGCCTGATTCCTCCAGCTCCATTTTTTTCCCTCAAGACTGCTTTGGCTATTTTGGGTCTTTTTTGTCTCCATACAAATTTTAAGGTCTTTTGTTCTAGTTCTGTAAAAAAAATGCCATTAGTAATTTGATAGGGATTGCATTGAGTCTGTAGATTGCTTTGGGTAGTATAGTCATTTTCACAATATTGATTCTTCCAATCCAAGAACATGATATATCTCTCCATCTGTTGGTATCATCTTTAATTCCTTTCATCAGTGTCTTATAGTTTTCTGCATACAGGTTTTTTCTCTCCCTAGGCCGGTTTATTCCTAGGTATTTGATTCTTATTGTTACAATGGTAAATGGGAGTGTTTCCTTAATTTCTCTTTCAGATTTTTCATCATTAGTGTAGAGGAATGCAAGAGATATCTGTACATTAATTTTGTATCCTGCAACTTTACCAAATTCATTGATTAGCTCCAGAAGTTTTCTGGTGGCATCTTAAGGATTCTCTATGTATAGTATCATGTCATCTGCCAACAGTGACAGTTTTACTTCTTCTTTTCCAATTTGTATTCCTTTTATTTCTTTTTCTTCTCTGATTGCCATGGCTAGGACTTCCAAAACTATGTTGAAAAATAGTGGTGAGAATACACATTTTTGTCTCGTTCCTGATCTTAGAGGAAATGCTTTCAGTTTTTCACCATTGAAAATGATGTTTGCTGTGGGTTTGTCATATATGGCCTTTATTATGTTGAGGTATGTTCCCTCTATGCCCACATTCTGGAGAGTTTTCATCATAAATGGGCGTTGAATTTTGTCAAAAGCTTTTTCTGCATCTATTGAGATGATCATATGGTTTTTCTTCTCCAATTTTTAATATGGTGTATCACATTGATTGATTTGCATATATTGAAGAATCCTTGCATCCCTGGGATAAATCCCACTTGATCATGGTGCATGGTTCCTTTAATGTGTTGTTGGATTCTGTTTGTTAGTATTTTGTTCAAGATTTTTGCATCTATATTCATCAGTTATATTGGTCTGTAATTTTCCTTTTTGGTAGTATCTTTGTCTGGTTTTGGTATCAGGGTGATGGTGGCCTCATAGAATGTGTTTGGGAGTGTTCCTTCCCCTGCAATTTGTTGGAAGAGTTTGAGAAGGATGGGTGTTAGCTCTTCTCTAAATGTTTGATAGAATTCACCTGTGAAGCCATCTGGTCCTGGACTTCTGTTTGTTGGAAGATTTTTAATCACAGTTTCAATTTCATTACTTGTGATTGTTCTGTTTATATTTTCTATTTCTTCCTGGTTCAGTCTTAGAAGGTTATACCTTTCTAAGAATTTATCCATTTCTTCCAAGTTGTCCATTTTATTGGCATAAAGTTGCTTGTAGTAGTCTCTTAGCACGTTTTATATTTCTGCAGTGTCTGTTGTGACTTCTCCTTTTTCATTTCAATTTATTGATTTGAGTCCTCTCCCTCTTTTTCTTGATGAGTCTGGCTAATCAATTTTGTTTATCTTCTCAAAGAACCAGCTTTTAGTTTTATTGATCTTTGCTATTGTTTTCTTTGTTTCTATTTCATTTATTTCTTCTCTGATCTTTATGATTTCTTTCCTTCTGCTAACTTCGTGTTTTGTTTCTTCTTCTTTCTCTAGTTCCTTTGAGTGTAAGGTTAGATTTTTTATTTGAGATTTTTCTTGTTTCTTGAGGTAGGCTTGTATAGCTATAATATTCCCTCTTAAAACTGCTTTTGCTGCATGCCATAGGCTTTGGATTGTCGTGTTTTCATTGTCATTTGTATCTAGGTATATTTTGATTTCCTCTTTGATTTCTTCAGTGATCTCTTTCTTATTTAGTAACATATTGTTTAGCTTCCATGTGTTTGTGTTTTTTACGATTTTTTCCCTATAATTCATTTCTAATCTCATAGCATTGTGGTCAGGAAAGATGCTTGATAGGATTTCAATTTTCTTAAATTTACTGAGGCTTGATTTGTAAGCCAAGATGTGATCAATCCTGTAGCATGTTCTGTGCACACTTGAGAAGAAATTGTAATCTGCTGTTTTTGGATGGAATGTCCTATAAATATCCATTAAATCTATCTGGCTTATTGTGTCATTTAAAGCTTCTGTTTCCTTATTTATTTTCATTTTGGATGATCTGTCCATTGGTGTAAGTGAGGTGTTAAAGTCCCCCACTATTATTGTGTTACTGTCGATTTGCTCTTTTTTAGCTGTTTGCAGTTGCCTTATGTATTGAGCTGCTCCTAAATTGGGTGCATATATATTTATAATTGTTTTATCTTCTTCTTGGCTTCATCCCTTGATCATCATGTAGTGTCCTTCCTTGTCCCTTGTAACATTCTTTGTTTTAAAGTCTATTTCATCCTATATGAGTATTGCTACTCCAGCTTTCTTTTGATTTCCATTTACATGCAATGTCTTTTTCCATCCCCTCACTTTCAGTATGTATGTGTCCCTAGGTGTGGAGTGGGTCTCTTGTAGACAGCATATAGATGGGCCTTGTTTTTGTTTTGTTTTGTTTTGGTTTTTTGTTTTGTTTTGTTTGCAGTACATGGGCCTCTCACTGTTGTGGTCTTTCCCATTGTGGAGTACAGGCTCCGGACATGCAGGCTCAGCAACCATGGCTCACAGGCCCAGATGCTCCACGGCATGTGAGATCTTCCCAGACTGGGGCATGAACCCATGTCCCCTGCATCAGCAAGTGGACTCTCAACCACTGCAACACCAGGGAAGCCCTGGGTCTTGTTTCTGTATCCATTCAGCAAGCCTGTGTCTTTTGTTTGGTGCATTTAATCCATTCATGTTTAAGGTAATTATTGATATGTTTGTTCCTATGACCATTTTTTTAATTGTTTTGTGTTTGTTTTTGTAGGTTCTTTTCTTCCCTTGTGGTTCCCACTTAGAGAAGTTCCTTTAGCATTTGTTGTAGAGTTGGTTTGGTGGTGCTGAATTCCCTTAGCTTTTGCTTCTCTGTAAAGCTTTTGATTTCTCTATCAAATCTGAATGAGATCCTTGCCGGGTAGAATAATCTTGGTTGTAGGTTCTTCCTTTTCATCACTTTCAGTATATCATGCCACTCTTTTCTGGCTTGTAGTGTTTCTGCTGAGAAATCAGCTGTTAACCTTATGGGAGTTCCCTTGTATGTTATTTGTCACTTTTCCCGTGCTGCTTTCAATAATTTTTCTTTGTCTTAAATTTTTGCCAGTTTGATTACTATGTGTCTCAGTGTGTTTCTCTTTGGGTTTATCCTGTATGTGACTTGCTGCACTTCCTGGACTTGGGTGGCTATTTCTTTTCCCATGCTAGGGAAGTTTTCGAGTATAACCTCTTCAAATATTTTCTCTGGTCCTTTCTCTCCCTCTTCTCCTTCTGGGACCCCTATAAGGTGAATGTTGTTGCATTTAATGGTGTCCCAGAGGTCTCAGCCTTTCTTCATTTCTTTTCATTCTTTTTTCTTTATTCTGTTCTGCAGCAGTGAATTCCACCATTCTGTTTTCCAGGTCACTTATCCGTTCTTCTGCCTCAGTTATTCTGCTATTGATTCCTTCTAGTATAATTTTCGTTTCAGTTATTGTATTGTTCATCTCTGTTTGTTTGTTCTTTAATTCTTCTAGGTCTTTGTTAAACATTTCTTGCATCTTCTCGATCTTTGCCTCCATTCTTTTTCCGAGGTCCTGGATCATCTTCACTATCATTATTCTGAATTCTTTTTCTGGAAGGTTGCCTATCTCCACTTCATTTAGTTATTTTTCTGGGGTTTTAGCTTGTTCCTTCATCTGGTACATAGCCCTCTGCCTTTTCATCTTGCCTACCTTTCTGTGAATGTGCTTTCTTTCCACGGGCTGCAGGATTGTAGTTCTTCTTTCTTCTTCTGTCTGCCCTCTGGTGGGTGAGGCTATCTAAGAGGCTTGTGTAAGTTTCCTAATGGAAGGTACTGGTGGTGGGTAGAGCTGACTGTTGCTCTGTTGGGCAGTGCTCAGTAAAACTTTAATCCACTTGACTGCTGATGGGTGGGGTTGGGTTCCCTCCCTGTTGGTTGTTTGGCCTGAGGCAACCCAACACTGGAGTCTACTTGGGCTCTTTATTTGGTCTAATGATAGACTCTGTGAGGGCTCATGCCAAGGAGTATTTCCCAGAACTTCTGCTGCCAGTGTCCTTGTCCCCACATTGAGCCACAGCCACCCCCCTCCTCTGCAGAAGGCCCTCCAACACTAGCAGGTTGGTCTGGTTCAGTCTCCCCTGTGGTCACTGCTCCTTCCAATGGGTCCCAATGTGCACACTACTTTGTGTGTGCCCTCCAAGAGTAGAGTCTCTTTGTTCCCCTGTCCTGTTGAAGTCCTGAAATCAAATCTCACCAGGCTTCAAAGTCTGATTCTCTAGAAATTCCTCCTCCTGTTGCCGGACCCCCAGGTTGGGAAGCCTGACGTGGGGCTCAGAATCTTCACTCCAGTGGGTGGACTTCTGTGGTATAAGTGTTCTGCAGTCTGTGAGTCACCGACCCAGCAGTTATGGGATTTGATTTTACTGTGATTGTGCCCCTCCTACCACCTCATTGTGGCTTCTCCTTTGTCTTTGGATGTGGGGTATCTTTTTTGGTGAGTTCCAGTGTCTTCCTGTCAGTGACTGTCCAGCAGCTAGTTGTGATTCTGGTGTTCTCACAAGAGTGAGTGAGAGCAAGTCATTCTACTCTGCCATCTTGGTTCCTAGTGCCACTATTCTAAATTTAAAGTCAAGTTCAATTCTTCCTTCTCTCCTATCTTTTCTCCCTTATTTCTTCATTCTCAATTCATTCATTTGGTCAATATCTATTTTCTGTGCACTTTTTATATTCCAGTAACTCTTATAGGAATCTAGAGATACCACAATGAATAAAAAAAACAATAACTACCCTCAGGGAGATTACATGCTAGTGGTGGAGGAGTAGACAATAAAGAAAATAAAAGTGAAAATTAAGAATGTTAGATAAAAGTGCTAAGGATAAAAAATCAGGCAATGAATGGAGATAGGAAAAGTGTGTAGGAGTTGAAATTTTAGAAAGAGTGGCATCAAGAAGTCAATATTTGTACAGAAAACTTGAAGGAAGTAAGAGAGAAAACCATGTAGATATTTGGGGAAATAGCACTTCTGAAGGAGGAAACAGCAATTGCAAAACTCTTGAGGCATATTCAAGGAACAGTGAGAAAGCCAGTGCAGGCAGAAAAGAGAGTAATGCAGAGAGTACTAGGAAACTCAGAGCCAGATCATGCAGTTGTAGGAGAGAAGGTAAGAGTGGGTGGAGAATTGGACTTTACTAGAATTCTTGTTTAGCAAAGAAGTTACAATGAAACACAAGAGACAGAAGGGAGTTAATGTTTACAAAGGAATGACTATAATGATGAACCATGAAATTTAAACTTGACAACATGGGTGGTGAAGAATAAAGGGGATAAGAGAGAGTGGAAAGATGGTAGGATCCATAGGTTACATTTTTGGTGGGTGTGAGGGATTACTGGAATTAAGGTACTAGAGGCAGTACCATGGAAATATAGAAGGTGGTTGTTAGAGTGAAATGTTTGGAATTCAGTTTTAGGATAGGTTGCAGTTATTAGTAAGGAAAAGAGCAAGGGCATAACCATGCAAGTGAATAGCTGATGGAGAATGGAGCCTGGAAAATATTGGAAAGATCATCTTTATGAATATTGAAAACAACAAGTATGAACACAGTAGCAGTTCTAGAAAAAGTGACAGTGATCAGGAACTATATTTAATGTGTGAGGGTAAGTGGCCTGGGGCAGTAGATGTTTGCAACAGTGGGGGGTAAATGGTGGGTAGTAAGTGATGGCATGAGATTCAAAGTCAGATGTTTTTATGGAAGAGAGAAGATGTACTGTAAGCAGCAAAGAGGAGAAAGAGAGTTTCAGGGGAAATAGGAACCTCAGAGGAGAGGTAGGTTTTCCCCAGAGAAAGAAAGTTAAAAAGAACATTCACAGAAGAGTTTGAGGATGCAGGGGATTTTGCTGATGACTGACCTTGAGTATCAAAGACAACTGAAAAAAAGATATAGGATATGGGACAGAGTAGGAATCGGGGTCCAAAGAAGTGATATACAAAGTTTGGAGGGGTGAGTATGGGAAATGAGGGATGACTTGGAAGTCTTGTTATAAAGGGCACCATCAGCTTAGTCCTAACTGTCCCCAAAATGGGTAGGGTCAAGAGGCTGGGAGTGTTGAAGGAAGGGAAGGGTTGGTAGGTGGTGGTCTTGCCAAAAGCATACAGAGTGCTAGGCCATCTGACTCCTGTCAAGGCATGGACTCCTAAAAATGGGTACAGTCGTAGTGCACCCTTCCAGCGGTGGCCTGCAGGGGGCATTTGTGAGGAGGGCTCAAGCTACTTCCTGACTTCTGCTGAAGGAGACTTCTGGCCAGAGAAAAGGGCAGTGTTGCCTTAATCCCAACTAGTTTGTCATCCACATCTTTGAATGCTACTTAGAGCTTAATTTCTTATGCTAGTAAGCAATGTACTAAAACACTTATGAAAAAAGTACCTTTAGATCATAAATAAATAAATCTGATGACTCAATAGCTCGGTATATGGTGATGCTGCAAAAAGGCAAAGATGCTT
This sequence comes from Mesoplodon bidens, assembly GCF_964165515.1. Taxonomy (NCBI): domain Eukaryota; kingdom Metazoa; phylum Chordata; class Mammalia; order Artiodactyla; family Ziphiidae; genus Mesoplodon; species Mesoplodon bidens. The sequence continues at coordinate 99,188,703 of NC_138165.1, forward strand.
GCTGACTAGTGTCTGAGAGAAGTCAGGTAAAGAATATATATCCCAGATTAATATATTTTCCCAACTGCCAATCCTGATGCCAGAAATATCACTGTTAGAGAATCAGGGAATTTCAAGTGTAACTGAGACTTTGAGAAAAAGCAGCACGGTGTAGCAGAATGAGTGCAGGGTTTGCCAGCCCACTGATGTGTGTGTAAATCCCAGCCTGTGGCCTCATCAGCTGTGTTGTGTCAATTAACTTGCTCTCATTTTCTAATCTTCCCGTAGAACATTCACACATCAATGTGAAGGCAAGTTTCTGTTGGGTGGACATGTGCCAAGGTCTCATTCTGCTTAGTGCAAGCATGGAGAGAGTCACGTGGCTGATTTATGGTACTAGGGGTGGCTGGCTGCATGAAACAGAAAATTGAAGAGAAAATGTAATGGGCAGGTGGTGTATGTGAACATCTGCAAAGCATGGCATATAAATATGTACTTAGACTTTAAGCTGCACAAATATCCTGAATCTCTCCATAATCTTGAATTCATAGTACTGCCCCATGAGGTATTTGAGTAAAAACCACTTATTAGAAACACTGTAGAGACAATTCCCCTCTAAGGTCTTAGATGATAGATTCTAGAATTCCATGAAAGTGTATGATAATTGGACAGAAAAGAGTCTGGGCAAAATTACAAAATAGGAAACCTTACATTCAGTGTTTTCCCCAAGGTGTGCAGGGCCTTCTCATTGCCTTTTAATCCAGGATTGTCCCCCCCCCCCACCCATCACACACACACACACACACACACACACACACACACAAGTGACCTCCCTTGGAAGTGACCCATACTGAGACTACATAAGCCTCCCACCACCCCACATCCAATGCCCCATCCCTCAGCTGAAACGGCCCTCCCCAGAGAGGCAGTATAGTGAAGTGGTTAAGAACACAGGATTTGGCAATTTATAATACTGGGTGACTTGGGGGAAGTTATTTAAACTTTCTGAGTTTTGCTTTTTCTGATGTAAAAGGGTGATAATAAGTGGCCCTTGATAGTGATACAGTACAAACTGAATGAGATAAAGTGTATAGTATTGTGCCTGGTGCAAAATAAATATTCAGTAAATAGTAACTGTGATTTATTTCCTTGGTTTTTTACGACCACTGTTGCTTTGTTGCTCTCTATATTTTCTCACTGCTGTTGTTGTTGATTCCCTGTTGATATGTCAGGATGCTGATAGCATCTACCCCTGAAGTGACGCACATCATAACAATTATGTACTGCTTAGCCTACTCAGGATTCTCTCTAACACGTGGACAAGAGAGAGGGCAGCTGAGGTATTCCCACTGTGCCTAAGCCATTCACTTACCTGACAGTCAGTTTGGGGATCCTTTGGCCCCTCTCAAACCATACAAAAGAGTAGCAGCCTTGTCTTCTGGGGACCAGGGTGACCTGAGAATAGGTAGATTGCTTCCAATATAGTAGATTGCTATAACTGTTTCTGACTGCCCCGTACACATCTCTTCTTTTTTAGTGCTGGTTATGGAAGACTTAAATGTTTGCATTTATATAAATCAAGGGTAAAAGGTATAAATATGATACCAAAAGTCTTATTCCATAATCATAAATATGAGAAAAACTATAGGCAAGCATTAGGTAGTGGGCTGCTAGAGGATGTTGCATTCTACAAATATTTAGTATGGTTGTATGTTTAAATTCCTTATTTCTTACCTGGATAGACTGTGGAAGGTGATGATTTTCTCTTTTAACTCCATACTGCTTGCTCCATAGTCACCGTCTCTGGTTTTCCAGAATGAATAACCCACAGTTATCCAGAAATAACATTTATTAAACAACAACAAAACACACAATAGAAAAGGCCTTATAAATAAAACTATATATTTATAATGCTTTATTTTTTTTTGCTCCAATACTCCACAAAACACTACAGACAGTAACAAAATAATTCAATAAGTATTAAAAACTTTCAAGAGAATTATAGGACACTCTTTGTCATATGTGAGCATTAACAATGCCACAGCCATTAGATACACTATTAAACACTATCATAGATATCTTTCCTGAATAAGGGATATGATTAATATTTTTATTCAGAAGTCATAACATTTACACATATCCATACACAAGAGAACAGCTCAGAGTTAGTGAAGTAGACACCCCAGTGAAATGGAATCATCTGCCTGTACATCATTTAAAGGTATAACAGTGTTAACAAGATAGACGTCAACACACTAAAGAGAAATGTTGGTGTTTGCTTGGGGTGGGAGGGGTGAAAGTAGGGCAATTAATGAAAACTGCTTACATATTTTCCATTGCTCTCTTAGCAATATGTTCCCTTCCCTTTTCTGCCTTTTCTTGGTTGAGGTATTCCAGCACTTTCATTAACAGATCTTCATCCAAGTACGGTCTGTTGGGGGTATCGTCACTCTTCAGGGACCCCACAGGGAGCCTTTTGCTTACCAAGGCCAGTTTGTCAGTCTCCTGAGAGCTGTGTTGATTCAAACGCTCTTTGAGGGCCTGCTCGATTTGGTTCTCTTCCTGTAGATCATCTTCAGATGAGCCTTGACTAGGAACTCGCTTCACTTGGTTTGAATTCATGATCTCAGGGTATTTAACTAGCATCTTGGCCAAGTACTCTCCTATTTCTTGATCCTTTTCATTCAGTTTTTCATATGCCATTTGTCTGTTTTCAACATCTGGCATCCAGACAGCTTTGGGAAGTTGGTTTGCTTTAGACCTTCCAGGACCATAGGGGAGTCTTGACAGAACCTTCTCTCGGTTATACTGATTGGGAAGATATGGAGGCTTTTGATTTGCTGCATTTTCCATCCCTAAAAGATTTAAAATGTCCTCAACACTGAGCCCATCTGGTAGAGCCTCTGCCACAGCATGACCAGGTGTTTTGGGGTAGCCATTCTTGGGGAGCATCTTATTTTGGAACAGATCTGGATGGTCTAAGTCAACCTCTGAGATGTCTTCAGGGTCAAGGGGAATATCAAGCTCCTGCTCTGGTTCCACTGATACATTTGGCTTCTCTCCAGTTTTGAGCATGTCAATTAAGTCTTCAGGGGGTATTTGTAAATTCCTTGAGATTTCAATCAGCTGATAAATAGATTGAGAATCAAGTGGTTTCTCAAAAAGCCTAGTTGCTCTTTCCCCATTTTCCCCATTCTGTGACCTCCCACTTCCCACAGCATTCATTAACCTTTTCAGATAGGCAATTACTTTGGAGACATCATCTGAGAGTTGGTCTTTACTCTCTTTCTGGAAATCTTCATCCTGGAGGCCCAGCTGCCCTGAACGCTTCATTTCATCATTGATTTGTTCATTTTTTCCTATATTCTCTTTGCTGTCTCTTACCTGTTCCTGGGTTTGACTCTCTATTTTTTCCTCTACTGGGTTCCAATCTTCTCCTCCAACCACGTCTTCATAGGCAATGTTATTAGCCTTGTAGATATCATCTTCATCATCTGTGTAAAGTTTTTGCTCCTCATCAACCCTCTCACGCTTCTGGTTGTTTGGTCCAGTCAGTTTCCCCAGCTCTTGAAAGACAGATTCTAACGTAGCAAGGCTTTGAGGAGTATATTGTTCCTCTACTATTTCATTTGTGCGTTTAAAGGGGTTGTCCCTGGAATTCTCTTCATATGTAGGAGGGAATCTCATGTGCTTGAGTTTTCTCTCCGGCCACTGTTGAGTCTCATAATCGTCAGGCATGTCCATTGGAAAGTTTTTTTCTGAATTCAAGGTATAGGGCTTGTTTTCTTTTGGTGCAGACTGGGGCTCATTTTCGGCCTGTCTCAAAGCTTCAAGTATTATCTTCATCCACTCATCTTCACTCAGGGAATCCCTTGAACTTTCTGGCAAGTCACCATTTTCTTTTTGCTGAAGGGGCACAGAGACACCTTGGTAGGGATTGTAGTCTAGGCTGCTTTCTTCTTTGTGAGCTTGTTGTCGGAGCTTTTCTATGTACTCCAAAGCCCTGATCATTTCAGGACTGGGAAACCTTTGGACATTTTCCAATCTGATATCTGGTTCCTTCTGAAGCAGCTGGTTTCTCTGAAATGAAGCTGCTTCGGCCTCAGAGAGGAGGAAAATTAAAGAGATGAGAGACAGGGCTGCTCCAAGCCAGTGAGTCTTAGCTTCTGCCATGTTTGAAAGATTTCCTTAAAGCACAGAAAACATGAGTTAACACAAATGAAACAGACTAATAGATGCTATAGCAAAAGAGGTTATTGACCATTGAGGGGAAAAAGAAACCATAGTAGAGATTATTCCACATTAATTTACGATGACTCTTTAAAATCTATAAGTATTTCCTACACAATCCTCACAAGCTAACCACAGGAATCTTTAGCAAAATTGTTACCCATTTGCATCAAATTGTATGGCATTCTCTTGGTTAAAATAATAGCAAAAACACTGATAGGAAGTTTCTCAAATTTCACTTTTTAATTTATAAAACATGTTGTTTGTTTCATAGTATGCATTGTTTCTGTTAAATAAAGACTTTCCAAGATGAGTTTTAGTTATCTTGTACAGCATTCCTTCTGAAATCACTGGCAAAAAAATTAGCTGCATGTACACACACACACACACAGAGTTATCTCCTTATCAAAAAACATGTGATTTAGTTCCTGAATTGTCCATCTAATTTGTTGTAGACACACAGCAGCAGTGACATTACTATATATGATGAAGTGATATACTATGTTAATGTTAATCATACTGAATTATCTTGTGGATGAGTCCCATTCACATACATTTTCAGAAATAACTTGTTCTCACTCTGCCACTAAATCACACTATTAATTTTGGAAGGTCTATACCTTAATGACCTCTAGAATATGAGTCTTCTCAAGTCCCAGCTAGTAGGTAAACCTAATGAAGTTTTTCTTTAAATATCCCCAAAGCAGTATTTATTTACCCATTGAATTACAAAATATTTAATTTAGAAGTCTGATATTTTATAATTACTCATCTTGATTGACATGTAATAACACACAGGGTACTGTCAGAAAACACAAGCACAATAGCCAGAGTTACAAAAAATAATAAATCCATGATATCCAGTGAAGTTTATTTCAGTGTAAATGTACTAAAATATAAACTGTTTTAAAATATCTGCATTCCATATTTCTTCTAATAATTTTATTGTGACTGTCTTGTAAAATGCAATCATGGTTATATTTTTCCTCAGCCCTCAAGAGTGTATAGTAAATAATAACAGATGCTACACAGAGAACATAAGCTTTCTTAACCAGTCTATTTCTGAACTTGTGAGTGTTCAGATTCAGCTTGACTTATGTCTGTGTCTATTTGGGTGTGGACCTATGAAATCTTAAATTACTCATACTGTTAGAAAATCTTAAAATAACCACTATGAAACTCCCAATTTAGATAAATACAGACAATGTGTTGAATTCTTCCTATTTAAAGTTTTTCATTCATTTTTTTCTCCAAGGCCTGATAGTCTCATTTATGAATTAGCAAAAGGATTAGTTTTTACATGTTTTACATTTGGCATTGATAACATTTAAACCTGTTTTAATACTTGCAATTTTTGTTACAAATAAAGTAAATGTAAAATAACTTTATAGGTTTGTTCATGATATCTTACCTGAAATCTGGTTTTGTGATATATAAGCTAAGTTATGTAGGTACAATTATCTACTAGCTTAGACATCAGTTGTAGAAAATATCATTGTTCATTAGATTATATTGGTATTTAAGTAATGTTCTCAGTTGTTAGAACCTAAAAAAGTTGTAATTATAGAAATTTCTTTAGCACATATTTATTTATAAAAATGATTATTAAAATTAGTTAGTAAACATATACATTTATTTAAAAGATCCCCATTAACTTAACTACTTAATTTACTGAAAGGAAAATCTTTAAAGGCATGTCAGAGAAAATTTCTAAAATATTTGCTATGAATCAATGTTTACTAAAGGAAATTGTATTCATAAATTCTTAGGTTTGAGTAAAAGTACATTATGCATTCTTCTTTATACTATTTCAGGATTAATTTATATTTGGAAATCAATTTTCAACATTGGCATTTGGACTAGTAGTTTTAAGAATCTTAGTGAACTTATTTTCTTTGAGACCATTATCCTGAAGTATTTTTTAACAGATGGGTTATATGCTGGTCTTTAAAATCATTATCTTGTAGGTGGGCTTCGCTGTGGAGTTGGGGAAAAATACCCAATGCAGTTATTTAAACCACAGCCTAACAAGAGCTACTGTTTGGTCATTTATTCAGATTCAGTTTGGATGACATAGTTATTGCCTTTGAGTAAGACTCAAGGGATTTCTTTCCCAGGTAGCAGCTCATCTAAGTAGTGAAGGTGGTTTCAACAGCTCTAATATTCTATATAGAGTTTGAACTAAAGCCTTGTAAGTTAAAATGTCTTTTCTATTGAAATTAGACTAGAGCATTAACAAATGCAGCTGGATATATCAAATTTGAGCAATTCAACTAGTTAGGATGCAGAAAAAAGAAATACTTGTCCCATTGAAAATATTTAGCAAAATATTGCACAACCTCTTTCAACCAAAGCATAATAATAATAGTTTGTATAGTTATGAATGTTTTCTTCATACATTCCAAATTATGATCTCTCTGTAATCCATGGTCATATCTAACATGTAACCCAAGATAATATTTCACCCTGAATAAACAAGGAAGCCCATTCTAATCTTACCTTCCTAGGACTAAAATTAGGAAATAATAATGTAAGCCTTTTCAGAGTATACCAATTGAGAAAATAATTTTATATAGTTAGTTAACTTTGAGCTCTTGCAAGGTAATGTCAAGGGGAAAAAAACCCTAATTCCAAAATTGGTTGCTTCTATCACTAATGTGTTTAACAGACTTTGAATCATTGGAAACCTACTGTTAAGAATATTAAGCATATAAATTATATCCTTGGCCCTGTATCGGGTTCTTAGGGGAAGAAACAATAAATTAAGGAAAGAAACAAAATATCAGGCTTGGTTAACTTTACATTAATAATGTGTATTGACACAAATATCCTAAACTTTTTCATGCTTCTTATATATGATTATGTAAATAGCACTATGGTTAGTAAATACCTAACAGCAAGTGGTATAAATCACAGATTCCATCATATATATGTACACATATATAGTGTCCTTACATTGGCCGATGAGCAGCAGGTTGCTGTTCAGCTATTCTATAGATACAAGCTTGCCAAATGGTCCTTTTCTTCTTAGCTAAGAATTAAGGAGAGAACACGCAATTTAGAACTTTCAAGTAAATCAAAGGGAAAAGCAGTCTTACCTCTTTTTTATATGGCAGAGAACGTCCACAGCACGTTCCTCCTGGTCCGCTGCGTGAGCTGCTCGGACCGTTTCAGCACCCGGACAGCTCCTCGGTTTATAGGGAGCCGCCGCGCCTGACTCCGCACTGCCACACTGACGTCACCGGCTCAGCCACAAACCCGAGCATAGGCGAGCTTCTTCAGAGAGAAAATAAGCACTTTATATATCTTTAAAAAAAAAAAAAAATGTTGCATGCTTACGCCACCTGTCTTTTTGTGGCAAAAACTGCAGTTTCCTTTTTTTTCTTTTATCAAAATCTTTGAGGCTTGAAATAAAATGCTTTGCACAATTTCCCCTAGAAAGAAAAATCCATCAGGTAGACATGGCTAATTGCAATATGATCTCGTCTATGTTCTAATAGCTGGTTTTAAGGGTTTCCTATTGCTGTTGCTGTTGTAATCATCGTTATAAGAAAGTTTTACAGACAAGGACTTTTTTTTTTCCTTCAGTGGTCACAAAGAAATTACATTACCATTCCTCAGTATGCTCCAAGAGGAACAGAAGACAAATTATGAACATGAAATCATATTTTATATCATAATCACAAGCAGCATTGTTTTTAAAAGCATATTTATTTCAATAAAAAAGTTTTCTCTTTTTTATGTGAGTTACCTTTAAGGCTCTAATGAGTTGGAATTTTGCTTTAGAGCTTCAATATCATTTTGAAGTGGGTATTTCTAAGGTCTCAGGTCTAGTAATTGATAATTTTATATGAATCTTTTGGCGTCTTTTACAACATTTGATCTCAAAAAGGGAAGCTCAGGAGTTGAAAATACGTTCAATAAGAAAAAAACATATTTACTGTTTGAGGAAAGTGTGACACACATGTAATTGTAATTATTTGTAACTAAAAGAAAGTTATACTATGAATATTTTCCTTCTCCAGTTGAATCAGATGAATTGAATACCTTCCATGTGACCAGTTTAGGGAATAATATAATACTTCCAACTCCAACCTCTCAGACTTGTAGTTCATAATCATTCCTGTGTTTTACCAGGTAACTTGATTATATATTTTAATAATTTATATAAGTCTAAATTTTTAACTTCATTTCATTAAAGATATGATTCTCCTAAAAACAGTATATTTTGAAATATACTTTAAGTATACAAAAGAATCTTGCTGTATAAGAGATCCCTTTTGTCTCTGTTAAATGAATAATCAGCCACTGATTTATCCATTCAGTAAGTTGTAATGCCTACTAACTGCCAGATACAAAGATGATGACATATATATTTGTATGTATATATACATATATATATGCTCTTTTTTCTTTTGAGGATCCTTTGGCCTGGTGGGGATGAGAGACAAACAGATTATTTTGATTTGATATAAATTGGAAAGTACTAAGAAAGATGTCAGCCAGAACAGATATCAGGGAGCATGATTCAATCTAGAAATTTGGTGGGGGTCCTGGGAAAAGAAGCCTGAGCTGAGATTTCTCATTATCAGGTTTTACTTAATGATTTCTAACGATGCTACTTAAACCACAATACTACTGAACTCCTCAAGGAAATAGAGATAGTTTAAAACCTTAGGAAAAAACATAATCTTGGGAAAAGTAGCCCTTCATTCTCTCCCTTTGATCTCCTGGTAAAGCTATTTGCTTCCTAATGAGTGGTAGACCATCATTTGTGGATTGACATGGAACTCATACAGGCTTAGACTGGAGTCCTGTGGCCAATTTGTCTAATCTATTTATGCCTCATAATGGGATTGTAGAGCAAGTTTAAGTGCTAGGTTGAAGAGACCTGAGTTAACAAATCTCATTTCTCAAGCACCACCTCTATGAAATCAGCTCATTTGCAGACATCTTTGTTAGCTTTACACACATGATAATACTTTTTAAAATCTTGACAAAGATAAGCCACTCTGAGTTTCACCTGATTTGCTTTCCAGTACTTCTGTGTGGCCAGTGAAACTAACCAGTATCAACACAGCCTCAGAAAATTCCACAAGGTTGCTCTTAGAGGGTTGAGTAGGTTCAGCAGAGGTCTCAACAACCCTCAAGGAAGTAGCTCTTTTTTTTTTTTTACAAGATGAATAGGTTCTGGGGATGTAATGCACAGCATAATGACCATAATTAACAATATTGTATACTTGAAAGTTGCTAAGACAGTAGGGTTTTTTTTTGAATTTTTGAATTTTATTTTATTTTTTATACAGCAGGTTCTCATTAGTCCTCCATTTTATACACTTCAGTATATACATGTCAATCCCAGTCGCCCATTTCATCACACCCCTACCACTCAGCTTTCCCCCCTTGGTGTCCATACGTTTGTTCTCTATATCTGTGTCTCAATTTCTGCCCTGCAAACCGGTTCATCTGCACCATTTTTCTAAGTTCCACATATATGCGTTAATATACGATATTTGTTTTCTCTTTCTGACTTACTTCACTCTGTACGACGGTCTCTAGATCCATCCACGTCTCTACAAATGACCCAGTTTCGTTCCTTTTTATGGCTGAATAATATTCCATTGTATATATGTACCACACCTTCTTTAACCATTCGTCTCTCGATGTGCATTTAGATTGCTTCCAAGACCTGGCTATTGTAAATAGTGCTACAATGAACATTGGGGTGCATGTGTCTTTTTGAATTATGGTTTTCTCTGGGTATATGCCAAGTAGTGGGATTGCTGGATAATATGGTAACTCTATTTTTAGTTATTGAAGGAACCTCCATACTAATCTTCATAGTGGCTGTATCAATTTACATTGCCACCAAAAGTACAAGAGGGTTCCCTTTTCTCCACACCCTCTCCAGCATTCGTTGTTTGTAGATTTTCTGATGATGCCCATTCTAACTGGTGTGAAGTGATACCTCATTGTAGTTTTGATTTGCATTTCTCTAATAATTAGTGATTTTGAGCAGCTTTTCATGTGCTTTTTGGCCATCTGTTTGTCTTCTTTGGAGAAATGTCTATTTAGGTTTTCTGCCGATTTTTGGATTGGGTTGTTTGTTTTTATTTTAATATTGAACTGCATGAGCTGTTTATATATTTTGGAGATTAATCCTTTATCTGTTGATTCATTTGCAAATATTTTCTCTCATTCTGACAGTTGTCTTTTCATCTTGTTTATGATTTCCTTTGCTGTGCAAAAGCTTTTAAGTTTCATTAGGTCGCATTTGTTTATTTTTGTTTTTATTTCTATTACTCTAGGAGGTGGATCAAAAAAGACATTGCTGTGATTTATATCAAAGAGTGTTCTTCCTATGTTTTCTTCTAAGGGTTTTATAGTGTCCGGTCTTACATTTAGGTGTCAAATCCATTTTGCGTTTATTTTTGTGTATGGTTTTAGGGAGTGTTCTAACTTCATTCTTTTACATGTAGCTGTCCTGTTTTCCCAGCACCACTTATTGAAGAGCTTGTCTTTTCTCTATTGTATATCCTTGCCTCCTTTGTTGATTAGTTGACCATAGGTGTGTGGGTTTCTCTCTGGGCTTTCTATCTTGTTCCATTGATCTATATTTCTGTTTTTGTGCCAGTACCATATTGTCTTACTTACTGTAGCTTTGTAGTATAGTCTGAAGACAGGGAGTCTGATTCCTTCAGCTCCACTTTTGTCCCTCAATACTGCTTTGGCTATTCAGGGCCCTTTGTGTCTCCATACAAATTTTAAGATTTTTTGTTCTAGTTCTGTAAAAAATGCCATGAGTAATTTGATAGGGATTGCACTGAATCTGTAGGTTGTTTTCAGTAGTATAGTCATTTTCACAATATTGATTCTTCCAATCGAAGAACATGGTATATGTCTCTATCGGTTGGTATCATCTTTAATTTCTTTCACCAGTGTCTTATAGTTTTCTGCATACAGGTCTTTTGTCTCCCTAGGTAAGTTTATTTCTAGGTATTTTATTCTTTTTTGTTGCAATGGTAAATGGAAGTGTTCCCTTAATTTCTCTTTCAGATTATTCATCATTAGTATTTATGAATGCAAGAGATTTCTGTGCATTAATTTTTTATACTGCAACTTTACCAGATTCATTGATTAGCTCTAGTGGCATCTTCAGGATTATCTATGTATAGTATCAAGTCATCTGCCAACAGTGACAGTTGTACTTCTTCTTTTCCAATTTGTATTCCTTTTATTTCTTTTTCTTCTCTGATTGCCGTGGCTAGGACTTCCAAAACTATGTTGAAAAATAGTGGTGAGCGTGGACATCCTTGTCTCATTCCTAATCTTAAAGGAAATGCTTTCAGTTTTTCACCATTGAGAATGATGTTTGCTGTGGGTTTGTCATATATGGCCTTTATTATGTTGAGTTGCGTTCCCTCTATGCCTACTCTCCAGAGAGTTTTTATGAAAAATGGGTGTTGAATTTTGTCAAACGCTTTTTCTGCATCTATTGAGATAATCACATGGTTTTTATTCATCAATTTGTTAATATGGTGTATCACATTGATTGATTTGCATATATTGAAGAATTCTTGCATCCCTGGGTTAAATCCCACTTGACCATGGTGTATGATCCTTTTAATGTGTTGTTGGATTCTGTTTGCTAGTATTTTGTTGAGGATTTTTGCATCTATATTCATCAGTGATATTGGTCTGTAATTTTCTGTTTTTGTAGTATCTTTGTCTCGTTTTGGTATCGGGTAATGGTGGCCTCATAGAATGAGTTTGGAAATGTTCCTTCCTCTGCAATATTTTAGAAGAGTTTGAGAAGGATGGGTGTTAGCTCTTCTCTAAATGTTTGATAGAATTCACCTGTGAAGCCATCTGGTCCTGGACTTTTGTTTGTGGGAAGATTTTTTTTTTTTTTTCTGAAACATTTAAAATTTTATTAACTACTTGAAAGGCTCAAAGTCGAAAAAGATCAAGCAAAATTGCTCAGGCAGTAAAGTGCACTGGGGAACGTGAAGCCCACGCCCTCCTCCGATGCCCGGGCCGCAGCAGAGGGACTCCACGCTGAGCATGCACCGCGGGGTTCTGGTTCTCACGTTGCATTTTTCAGATGAAGCTGTTTCCCAATTTACAATCTTTCAATCAACAGAGGGCCAAAGTGTTGCTTACAGAAGGTATTTCAGAGTCTCCTCAGGAACTGGAAGGTGTAAATCAAAACCTTTTTTTAAAAAAATCACATCTATGCTTTAGCAACAACACTGCTCAGAGAATGAAGTTCAAGGTGACAAGCAACCAAATACTCAAAGACGTTGTATTATCTACCAGAACATTAGCGGGACTAACATTACTTTGCATAATTAAGAAAAATATCCAAATTTAATGCCACTTATAGCATACACATAGAAATGTTTATGCTGATTTAAGATATGAGTGCAAGAAAGAACGGGGTGGTGGGGAATCATGAGCTATAGACGTTTAATTCTGGTTCTCTTGCAACTGTAGCATGTCTCATGACCAGCAGGAATACTCAACTACAGAAGTCTCCAAAGACATGGAAGCCTACTAAACACACAGCCGGCGCTTACAGACCTGTATGTCAATTAGCGGTTGATACTTCATGGGTATCAAGTAACATACAATGAATGACCAGGCAAGGGTTATTAGACTAAAAAGACCTGAACACAAAACCTGATTATATTTATTCAATATTTCACCCTACCGTCATTTTAATACAGGTAAATGCAAATAAATAAGAGGCAAAGACAAAAATCTAAATATGGCAAAATAAAAACCATTCCCAGGCTCCAAAGGCAGAGCAATATCGCCGTGTTCCTTACACGCACTCTCTTGCCTGGATTCCCAACGCTGCCCAACAAAAGCAGTCTCAGGAGCTTCCTGGACACCTGGACACTGGGGCGCAGTCTCTGTAATGCTAGGACCTGTGCTCACTGCTTCAAAGTGATGCCCATGGTCTATTTTCTAGGCAGACTGCAAAACACCCCATTCCAAGTAATTTTCTGTTTGATCAAAACAATTTCCTTCCAACAAAATGAATGAAAGGACAGCTTGGTAGTGTTACTGCCGCTTAGTGTAACTTGCATTCCCCATCATTCTTAATACTTAATAAATAAAGCAATCAGAACACTGGAGCTGGACCATATGCATGTCCACTTCACCTCACATAAGCCTTACTTTGGTGGAAAGTTCCTCCAACTACTAAGGACATCTCTTCCTCTAAGAAGTTACTCTACCCACAAAACACTTGGATAAGGCCACAGCAAAAGAAGTCAAACTGACAACTGACAAAGCAGCTGGGTTTGAGTGCTTACATTTTCTTTTTTGGGGGTTTGAGGTACAAACAGGAGACTCTGAATGGTCTGCTCTCAGCAGAGTACGGACACTCAGACCCTACAGCAGCTCTCTGCTTAGCGGGTATCTACCGAGTATTTTAAGTTAATCTCTGGGGTACATTCTTCACAAGTCACACCATGGACACAGGTGACTAAGTTCTACTTAACGAAAATTTTAATTCCTTGGGCTACAGCCTTAAAGAAATGGTTGTCTGGAATCTCCCTTGAAAATGTTACGAAGAAGCTGACTGCAAAGTTTTTTCCCCCCCATTTCTTTAAGAGGCCCCTATTCAACCAGTTCTGATTCTAAAAAATTCTTAGATCTAAAAGGCCTGATTACAAAGTTGTAAAGTTTTTTTGTCTGAACAATGTGCCAACTTTACTAAAAGTAGGGTTATTATAAAAACGTTGTTAAACATTGAAAAGAAGATTGTAAAATCATCTATATAGAAACTGGTAATTTGAGAACCAACAATATAAATATTTTTTTATAAAAAACAGTATAAAAATTAGTAACCTGTCTCATTTCTTCAAAACAGGAGTAGGAAGGTTGTAAAAAAATCCAGATTTTGTAAAATTTATTGCCGAAATGTTTGTTTGAATGCTGGTGATTTAGATGATCAAATTTTCTTCCATTTTCCTTAAAAGAACTTCTGAAACTACAAAAGACACTGAACAGGGTTCCCCACCAAAAAAGACAAGTTAACACACTTTCATCAGAAGCAGCTCCCCTTGCCCTCAAGACAATCTCTTTCGGAGAGAAAACCATCACTTCCATTCCTGAAAAAAGGCTTTGAAAAATTCCCATCCACAATTCCCTGGAGGACCTTTCATGCAGAGGCCGGCAGGCGCACCAGCGGGCTCCCAGGGTTCTCTGCTGAGGCAGAGCTCATTCCTGCACTTTCTCCCTCTCCACTCCCTTGCCCCTCTCCTTTCCCCAACTATTGATAAGTCTTCCCAGTTGCTCCTTTCTTATTCATCCATCCATTTTCACATCCTCTTATATCTTGTTTTTCTAAGAATCTCTCCCCAGCAGGAGATTAGGTTTATCACTAATCTCCTTCCACACATGTCCTTTTCCTCCAGGAACTTAGGTGTTTGCATCTTAAGGAAAATAACTTCTATTTCTAATCTGAGTCAGCACTCAAGAAATACTGTTGACTGAATGACTGGGGTGTTTGACTTAAAAGAAAATCAAACAGACAGTTTATATTAATTGCCTACTAAGTACAAACCATGGGGCTTAATCCTTAAAAATGCAGTAGCAAATTATCTTTCAACATTTTTCCATTATGAGTCTCCCCTGTTCAACTGATACCAAATAAGTTAACTTTCCATAGTCCAAGGTTTTTCACTGATTTTTTTTCTTAATATTCTCCCAAACCTCTCCAGTCACACATCCTTAGGTTTTCTGTTTCAGTTGTGTAAACCATTCTACCAGAAGATATACTTAACCTCTTTGGACCCATTTTCATTCACATCACTCTCCTTGCTCGGAAAATGGTCTACCCCTCTTCTCTACTATTTTGATTCTTTTAAAAAAAATGTTTGCAGTTACTTAATTTATTAGAGCATAGATTTTTAACTTGAGGTCCATTGAATCCCATGAAAGGGAATACAAATATTTATACGTATATTATAATATGTTTTTTAATCAGGCAGCTCCAGAGCCATATACAGATGCTCAAGTGAATATGCGACTTTAATTTTGTTGTTGTTGTTGTTTATTGTAGCTCTTAGTACTCTTCACAAAATATTTCTGATTCTTCCTTCTTCTGAGCATATATAGAATTAAACTTCTTGGACTCTCTAATGATGGGGTGGCACCCTATGAAAGTGCTAGCCTGTGAGCCAGAATGGACATATTACAGAGTTCACTTTCCCTCACCACAGCAACAGGCAAAGTTTGAGATGGTGGCTGCTCACATAGCCTGGTCCCTGAGTGACAGCCAGCAATGTTCAGAGTTGCCTTCCAGACCTTTCATGGCCATACAGTGTGAGCAAGAAATAAAGTTGTTTTATTGGTTTTGGGAGTGTTGTTTGTTACCATCTATAACTTAGCCTGTCCTGACTGATACAAACATTGAAATCAACTGGTTTGGGACATTATTGTAACTTGAATGTCTATAACCTTGCAGTCATAGACTTACCCAGAGAAGAAGGATGAGATGAATTTGCAGTGAGGATCTTGTCCTTTTTCCTGGGACTCCTGTTCTCAAAGGAGCCAATCAGATACACCTATGTTTCCCAATGTATGGAAAGCATATCCACAGCACTATTGGAAGTGATTTTATGCCAGGTGTAGGCATAGCATCAAGTAATACTGAATGTCATAGTCTGAAATGTATTCCTTGCACAAATTTCTTGGTTATATAAAGAAGAAAATTTCAGTTGAGGGCTAGTCTGTTCTTACCACTTTTCTAATACTTGGTAATCTTCCCTTTTTGGTCTTAGGCTCAGAGTTCTTTGTAGGTTGTAGGGTCTAACAAGACATTTATTAACAACTTTATATTTTTATTGACTTTATGGTTTGGGTTGCCTCCTATTTATGTAGGTGATAAATTTTTCAAATTGAAGCAGTGATACCTCCTTATATTTAAGCCTAACAAAGAAATTATAGAACAAAATTTTCTATATTTTTCTTAAATATGGAAAATATATATTAAGAAAATAATAGTACTGATAATGCTTAGAGATAAAAATAATTCTTCGATTGACATTTTTTTTTGGAAATTTTGTGTTACACTGTAGTTTAACCTTCAGTGAGGTTTAGTCCTCATTTTTGGGTCCAGAACTTTTGGTGGTATCGTCACATTGCCCTCCTCCTCTTCCCATCTCTGAGAATGCTACACTCGGTGACCAAAAAATTTGTTTTTAATTTAAAAACTATTTGAGTTCCACAGTAAAACTTGACTCAGAACAGATTCAACAGGCAGCAGTTACATATGGCAGAAGATAGAATGCTGGGCTTCTGTCTAACTGTGTGGCTTCAGGCAAATCACTCAACCTCCCTGGGCCCCAGCTTCTTCATTTGTCAAAAGAGGGTACTATGACCTAGGCTGAGGGCCTCAGACAGTTGCTGCAAGAATCCAGTTACATAATAGTTGTAGAAATGCTCTGGAAAGTTTGAGGCATTCTGCAGTCAGGCTGCCTAATTATTATTCACCTCCCAATCCCTGGGAATTCACTGAAACCGAGCTTCCGATCCCTGAATTTTAAGACGGTAACCAAGCAAAGAAATCATTTCCTTTATACCAATGTGATTAGAATTGATTTTTGGACCCTGCTTCAAGGCAAGTCATTTGCTACCTCGCCTCAATTAGAACGAAGAGAAGAAACGCAAGTGTTTTCGTAAATGCTGGCAGCAAGTTCCGCTCTCCAGCCGGCGGAGGTGGAGTTTCTTCTGGGAGACTACTGCTGGCACAGGCAGCCTTGACTTCAGCCCGGCGTGGC
Organism: Mesoplodon bidens; assembly: GCF_964165515.1. Classification (NCBI taxonomy): domain Eukaryota; kingdom Metazoa; phylum Chordata; class Mammalia; order Artiodactyla; family Ziphiidae; genus Mesoplodon; species Mesoplodon bidens. The sequence goes on from NC_138165.1 coordinate 99,205,709, forward strand.
ATCGGACGGGTGAATCGAAAGTCAAAACACGCACGGCTATAGGGAATAAGAAGTGAGTCATGCTTTGCTGGGGCTGAGAGGCAGACATGAATGAAAGCGAACACTTCTTTTCAGGCCCAGGCTGCCGCCGCCTCAGCCCAAGGCCAAGTTCACGGTTTAATCATCAGCATCTCCGCACAGCCCAGCACGAAGGGGCACGGTGGAAGCAATTTTCACATTATGCCTTCATAGAGGCGCGGCCGTTCATTACATTCATCCCCGGGCTCTGTCCTAATGAGACTCAGGAACGAGGCTGAAAGGTCATGACACTTTGGTGGTTTTCCTGATGGGAGAACTATAGGATGCTGATGAGGCAGACAACGCAGCAGCTGCGTTTCAGAGGAACCAGGGTTGGTGCTCCACCCACAAACCCCGAAATGACTGCTATCCCGAAGGCTCCCGGCCATCTTGGTGGCTGAGGCAATTAGTGTTCTGAGTGAATGAGAGGCTGCAGAGTCCCTTTTGGGCTTTTATTTCCTGACCTCAACTCTGAAATCTCTAAATTGCCTGTGTTTGTCTCGCTAGCATCCATCAACCGAAGTAGGACTGGGGGGTCTTTTGACAGCAGCGATCAAAAGGCAAGTAGATAAAATCCTGCTTTTCTCCTACCACGATGAATTCCTTCCTTCTGAACTATGCTTCATTACTCTTCATCTTAGCCAAAAGTCAAGAATCATTCATCTGTTAAAAGGAGAGAGAGGCAGTTAATGGGCAAGTTCTGGCGCCAGACTGCCTGGGTTTGAACCTTGCCTCTGCCGCTTACCAGCTGTGGAGGCCTGATCATTCTATTCTCTTTGTGCCTCTGCTTCCTCCTTCATAAAACAGAAATCATAATATTAGGCACCTCATAGGGTTTTGTGCAAATTCAACCAGAACAATAAGCATTTAATAAACATAGTGCTATTAGTAAGAGTAGTACTATTATTATTAGCAAACATTTACTGTATATGTTCTTGCTGCCAAGCATTGCATTAGGTATCGAGGAGAGAACATGAATGAGATTCAGGGGCTGCCCACGTGGAGTCTAGTGGGGAAGATGGCTTTTGGGGAAACATCTATGCATAGCTAAATGTAATGGGCTGGGGTAAATGTACACACAAGAAGCAGTGGCTGGAGAGAGACCACAGTTAGCTCTGCATAGGAGTGCTGGAGAAGATTTCAGATAGCAGGAAGTGTGACCTTGTCTAAGATGGTTTGAAACTGCCAGGAGAATAGAAGCATTTGCTTCGCCTCAGCCTCCCAAGCAGGCTGGATCTTTACACAGAGCTTTCTTCAATTGTCTAAAGAGCAGGCTGGTCCCATACTCTGCATGTGACCCACAGGGTATGTGGCCATTCTGGAGCCTCGTCTCTGGGTCCAGCATCTCTTTCCCCACACCTGTGCTTCTCCAGAAGACACTGCATGTTCCAGGGATTAGCTGTGTCTCCCAAACCCAAAGATAATAAACCCAGTACAAGAATGAGTCTATGTTAAGAATAAGAAAGGGATTGCCAGAAGCCAAGATTTCCTCTACTTATGAGAATATCCTCCTCTTTGGGCCTTGGAATTGTGATCTCATAGTTTTTATCAAGTAGCCACAATAGAACACTGAGATAACCACTTTTCAGGTATTCTTGGATGAGAAAAGGTAAAGTATATACCATACACCAATACGGATGGCTCAGAATTTGATGGATAAAATTATTGGTTGCAAATGACGTCTACTCTGGAATTCATAGAACACAGCACAAATTGTGTTTTGTTTTTCTTCACAAATTCAATCCAATCCAATCCAATAAGTATTTATTGAATTCCTACTATATGCCAAATACTAGGGATACTGCTATAACTGTGATAAAGGGGGCAGAAGGCCATAGAAACATACACAAAAAGATAAAGTAGGAAAATGAAGGGTATGGTGTAGTGAGAATAGCTAATGTTTATTAAGTTTACTATGTGCCACACACTTGACAATTACTGTATCTTTACAACTAACCTATAAGGTAGGGAATATTATATGTTGAACTCTCTGAAATTGTCATTTTTTGATAAAAAATTGTTGAATATAGACAATATTATGTGATTCAAACTGATGTCGTCACTATTTTGTTGATGAGGACAATGAGGCTCAGAGGGTGTCATGAAGAGACACAAGTGACCTGTGGTCATATGACCTGGATTATATATCTGGCTTTACCACTTAATGTTTCCTATCCTTACAAGGACACTGGGAGGATTAAGTGGAAAACTGTAATAAATGCAAAATGTCTGGCATATTATGAGATCTTAATGCTTTTTTCTTCTATAACAACCAGCCCCTGCTTAAGGGAGAAAAAGATAAGAAATAGACTGACCCCATTTCCTAGGCAATCAGGGGACTGGGATTGGGGACTGGGCTTCCTGGTACCCTGGGCTGAACACCAGGTCTGACCCTACTTGCCCCAGGTCCCAGAATCTGGAAATACAGAAGCATATGAAGGTAGCATTTCAGCACAAGGCTAGATTGGAGCCAAGAAAAATCATCCTACATCAACCATGAACACCAGGGAACTGGACGAGAGGAAGGGTTTGAGTTAGAAGTTAAAGGAGCAGACTCTGAAAGAGGGGATTCAGTGGTGAGTAGAACCTGAAGAAATCAGTGAGTTCAAGGTCAGGAAACTGGACAGGGAGGCCTTTTGTTGAGTTTCTGGAGACTTGGGATGAGCCTGCCAGGTCTGATTAAAGTGAATGCTGAGAAGTTGACAAAAGCTACTGGAATGGAGCATGAAAAGAACATAGAGAGTAAAAGAGTTAACATGTCAAGAGCATCCCATTGGTGGTGTCACTGATGGTGATTTCCCAGAAGCCATGGAATTGGAAAAGCTCTCTAAGGATTCTCAAAAAACTTCCCCTACGACTATCTTCTGTTTGCTGCCCTGGGGCTAGCTGTAGATGAGAGCTGGCACCTGGCAATTATGCCAGACAGTGATAAGGACTCGCAACCCCCTCTCAGAACTGAGATCGCAGTTTTCACCCTCACAGTCTCACTATTTTATCCCACCCCAAAATGTGATTATTTAAGCGAAATAAATTTGCTTGAGAATTTGGTGACCATCTTTTAAATTAAAGTGGAATTCCCACTGAACAAATTTAAATCTAATTGGGGATTGCTGGAACCCAGTTTTGTATAACTGGATCTTACAGAGCCTACATAGTGAATGTGTTCTCCCACATCCTCCCACTTCACCCCATGAATCTTTGATAGAAGTAATTCCCTCCTTCAAGAGCCACCATTACTCAGGGGTGCCAAATCCAGCAAGATGGATCAGATTTTCATCATGCTGTGCATGTCATCATTTCTCTTGTGATTACTTGTCACCATCAACACAAACCAAGGCCACAGAGCATATTTTTTTAAGTTAAAAAAAATGAAGTAGTACTTGTTAGGGCGCCCACACCTTCCTTGGCCCGACACAGGCCTGTCCCTCCATGGCTGCATTGTAAACCTCAGACCTTAGCTTCCCATGAGCACCAATCACTTTGAAACTTGAGTTTCTTAAAGCCCTGCTCCCTGATTAAACAAATCTGGGATAATGACAGAAAGTGTCATTTGAGTAACCTTCCACTCATGCATTCATTCAGTCATTTGCTCATTCACCAAATGTTTATTGAACTGATTGAATTATTCAGGAAGGAATGAGCTGTGTTCCCTGCCCTCTTATAGCTCACAGCCTAGTGGGTGGGAGAGAGGGTGGGTGCATGAATGGGGATGACAAAGGCACATGCATAAATCATTGTTAGAAAAAACAGAATAAAAATACATTCTCAAGAGAGTCACAAGGAGAGGGCCAAGAGGAGTAGGAGTTATTCATTCTCCCAAAATTAAAGAAAGGCTTCACGTATATGTTGGCATTTGAACAGGGCTTTGAAGAAAGACAGAAATATGAGCAAGATACAGAGTGGGGAGAAAACAGTCTGTAGGAAAAAATAGATTTGGTTTGTCACCATGAAGACTAACATTTATTAAATGTTTTCCTGTTCCAACCAAAGGAAATTTTTAAAAATAAGTTATAATATTTAATCCTGATAATAATCTCATAAGATAGGTATCCTTATTCTCACTTTACAGAGAAGAAACATAAAGGGGAATAAATCCAGCAGTGTTCCCAAGCTCAGGAATTTACTAAAGGGAGGAGCTGCCTGCTTCTTAACCACGCCCCTAAACTGCCTGGCATGCTGTGCAAGTCTAGCATCTTGATAGAGACCTCCCACCCCTTGGAATACCAGGTGAAAGGGCTTGGGCTTCATTATTGTCACACTTTTTTTTTTTTTAATAAAGTGAATGGTGTTTTCTTAAATTAATTAATTAATTAATTAATTAATTTTATTTTTGGCTGCACTGGGTCTTTGTTGCTGCACTCGGGCTTTTTTCTAGTTGAGGTGAGCGGGGACTACTCTTTGCTGTGGTGCATGGGCTTCTCATTGCGGTGGCTTCTCTTGTTGCGGAGCACCCCCGTTAGGCATGCAGGCTTCAGTAGTTGTGGCTCATGGGCTTAGTTGCTCTGCAACATGTGGGATCTTCCCAGACTAGGGCTCGAACCCGTGTCGCCTGCATTGGCAGGCGGATTCTTAACCACGTTGCCACCAGGGAAGCCCTATTGTCATACTTTCTAAGGAGAGAAAGGAAATAAATGACAACACAGGAAAACAACTTGGGCAGCTGTGTAGAGAATTAATTTGCATTTTAATGAGAATGTTTACTACCTCCAGCTTTTAACTAAGGGAAGATCAGACTCTGGGGTAGCCTAAGAGCTGAGAGACCTCCAGATGGAGCCAGGGCGTGGGCAAAGTCAGCAGAAAGAGACTCTCCACACGTCCAGCGAAGGTAGCTCTCCACCGTAGAGGAACCCACCCCACCCTTCTCATTCTATAAGGAGAGAGAAAATCTCTGTTGTTTTGCCCAGAGTCACAGAGGTGGAATGTAGCAGAACAGAGATCCAAACATGGGTCTTCTCTCTCCAAGTCCTGTGTTCCTTCCATTGCATGACTCGCATTGAAACTTCCCAATACTTTAACTAGGAAGAGCCCTCTAGTGGGAGCTGAGCTTCCAACCTCTGCCAGGTGCCTCCAGCCCAAGAGACACCACCAGCCCAGGTGACGCTGCTGTTCCAGCACAGGGGAGACTGTCAACTGCCCCTCTTGCCCCCCTGGGCTACTTCAGGGTGCACTCCTCCACTGCCTGGGTGCCTCCCAGTCTCACCCACGCATGTGTTTTCTTCAAAGGTTAGACCAAAGCAAATAATCTAGAAGTACCCAGAGAAGAGTTAAAACAGATCAGGTTGGGATGGCAGGTGAACCAGATACAGAAGATCAAGTTCCTTCTGTATTGTAGGCACAGGACTCTTAAGAATGAGAAATGAATCTCAAGACCATTGTGGGACTTACCCTTCTGCAACTTTACGATTGGACACATGGAGCTATTGGCCTTACAGCTAACTGGTCCAAATTAGGTTTCACATCTAATTGCATTAAAGCCTTGCTGATTTATTATTTGTGCATTTTTAATGGGAAAAAGCCAGTCTGATTTCAGCTCTGTGCTCCTCTGCAAACCAATCTCTCATTCATTAGCTGGGGTGTCTTAGGAGGAGAGAGTGCTTCCTGACAGAGGGGCCGCTTTTCATCAAGTCATTCAACATTTTGCAAATTTGACTAAAGTAACCCCACTAGAATGCCCCTCTGTTAGCTGGGATGGCAGCTACATGGACTAAGACAGGAAGACCAGAGCTGTGCAGAGGGAGCTGGGACACTGGCTCAGGCTGTGCTGTAAAACAGGGGGAAGCAGGCTGCACAGCAGGAGGTGAGCAGCAAGCAGACAAAGCTTCATCTGTATTTACAGCCGCTCCCCATTCCTGGCATTAGCGCCTGAGCTCTACCTCCTGTCAGCATTATGGCGAGTTGTATAATTATTTCATTATGTATTACAATATAATAGAAATAAAGTGCACAATCAATGTAATGTGCTTGAATCATCCCGAAATCATTCCTCCCTTCCATGGAAAAATTGTCTTCTATGAAACCAGTCCCTGGTGCCGAAAATGTTGGGGGCCGCTGCTGTAAAGGTGGCCAGGAAGAGCAAACAGAGGCATGGTTGGTCAGCTGTTTGTCTAAGGAATTTCCATCTGCTGGATGAGGTAGGGGTAAGTCAGTGATATTCCAAATCAGGAATGTGCCAGAGCTGATGGTGATCCTAGTATCTAGAGGGAGAGCAACAGGATCAACTTACACAGAGGAGGGCTCTGCTCATATCCAGGTGAAGTATGAGAGACCAACCAAGAAGGTGGAGTATGAATTCTTGACCATCGCCTACTGAAAATCCTTCAGTGACTAGCTACTGCTCTCAAATTAATATCCTAATTCCTAACACTGCTCACCAGTTCCTGTGGAGCCTGCCTCTGCTTGTCTCCCAAGCTCCATCTCTTTCCACTCCAGTCTTACCTTTCTGTTCCTTAATTATCCAGGGCTTTCTGCCACCCCAGGACCTTTGCACATGCCATTTCTTAAATATGGAACATATCTCCTAAGCCCTCCTAATTAACTTCCGTTCAGTATGTAGCCTTCCCTTTACTCATCATTTCCTATCAGAAGCCATCCCTGACACCCCAGGTTAAAATAGGTTCTTGTTTCACAGACTCTCAAAGAATCCAGTTTCCTATTGTATTGACTATATTTTCTTATTTTTCTGTATTATTGATGCTCTGACATTTTTGGTCCTAGAGAGACTGCCTCTTTCAGGGATAACTAGCTCCTAGAGATAGTAAATGACTCCCCTTGGAAATGTGCCTTTGATATAGAAACCAACCAATCCAGAGCCTACAACCTACTGTCTCCCTCATCAAACTTTCAAATACCAAATCAGTATTCCCCCTGCACTGGGGTAATTTAATAATCACCCTATAACCAGGTACTGGGCAATTTGGGACCTACCATCCAAAGCCCACCAAAATTATTCAAATTGTTCAACCCTAAACTTGCTCAGAATATCTACCTTACCTCTCCCCATCCTTCCAATCAAAACCCCAATAAAGCCTCTGGGCCATGCTCTGCCCTTTCTCCTTCTCTGCCTCCTGACTGACCCTAATCCTTCCCCATGTGGCCCTTCCTGGTATGTGGTGTCTGTTTTTAGGGATCTGTGAGTATAAACTTCTTATACTTATGAAAATATTTTTTCTGTTTTTTTAATATTTATATGAGATGATGGATGTTAATGAAACCTATTGTGATAATAATTTTGTGGTAGATGTAAGTCAAAACGTTACGCTGTACGCCTTAACCTATACACTGCTATATGTCAGAAATATCTCAATAAAACTGGGGGAGAAAAAAACCTTCTTTCAAGACAATCTTTTCCAAGTCTGCTGTCTTACCATACCTGATGAAAATATATCCTGGGTATACTTGAACACACTTACTGTCATAGGACTTTTCTTGGTCACTCCTGTGTTTCCTCCACTAGATTGTAAGCTTTCTAAGAGAAGGTTCTGTATCTGTCTGTGCTTCCTTTTGTTTCCCAGTGCCTAGCTTTTGAGAAATGCTCTAAGAAAAAGAACTAATATCCCAGTCCCAGGAAAAGAACTTGCAAAACTACACAGGAAGAATGAGGCAGAAAGTTACGCAGAGCTCCTCCAAGACAGAGAGGCTTCCAGGTGAGCGGCAGTAGGACCAGCCCCAAAGCCCATCAACTGGTGAGATAAGCCTAATTCCAGTTAGATTTGGCTCACTGGTCTGTAGGTTAAGGGCATCAATGACTTGTTGAGAGGGTCTGGGGGCTTGGAGAGGCATAGTCAAACTGACGGTTGAATCAACATTTTAGTACGCTCTACCCTGAGTGAGCCTCCATAGCCACTAACCTCACCTGAGGGTTTCTACCACTGGGGCAACATGAGGATGGTAAAATTATGCATGAATGAGGGCGCAGGACATGGGGGCTCCACTTTGCCAAGGAGAAAGTCATAAGTAGTCAGGAACTTCCTTTATGTGTGTGTGTATGTGTGTTTATTTTTTATTATTTATTTAATTCTTATTGCAATATAATTGAGATGTAACATTGTATAAGTTTAAGGTATACAAAGTGTTGATTTGATACATTTATCTATGGTAACATGATTACAACCATAACATTAACAAACACCTGTCACATCACGTAATTATCATTTCTTTTCTGTGGTGAGAACATTTAAGATCGAGTCTCTTAGCAACTTTCAAGTATGTAATACAGCACTGGTGATTATAATAGGAGCTTACTTTTAATATTTGCCTGAAAGAAGGCATCTGTGTTCTCAGCAAGCCCTTAGGACGTTGCAGAGTGTTTTTGGAAATATGGCCATTCCGTTGATGCCCAAGGGCATTTAGGAACACAGTCTGAGTGATGGTTGACATAGCTGTAACTATAAAATAACAGCGCTGATAGCCAACTCCCAGGGCTTAATCACAGGATGCCAGAGTGTCACTGTTGCTTCTTGCTTTCTCTTTAAAATGCGTCACAGAGGCTAAACATACATCCTGTGCGTTTCTTTGGAAGCCGCTGCTCTGCTCTCTGACACAGCATGTCCAATTAGAAACCCAACATCCAGCACCTCTGACCCCATCTGTGGGACGCAGGCTCCCAAGCTCCAGATTCTATTTCCAGCCTCAGAGATGATGAGCCCAGGGAGGTGATGCATCCAAACACCTCTCTTGTTGTCTCCTAATTGACAGCCTGAGAGCATAACATCAAATGATCCTCTCTCCAAACCCAATTAAGTAGCTTGCCTCTCCTGGAAGGCAAGTTTTTTGTTTTTGTTTTAATTCCCTTTTATCCCCGTTCTCCATTCCCATTCCCCAACTCCTGCCACCTTCCCATAGGCAAGCATACTAATATGTTTAATGTTTATCTTTTTTGTTTGTATTCTTACAAAATGGTCTTTATTGTTTTATATGCATGTATTTTTAATTTATGTGCAAGTTATTGTGTTAGATGCCTCCTTGCATTTCTTGCACTTTTTTTTCACTCATCACTGTACCTCTATGGTTTAGCTGCTACGCATGCATCTAATCTGTGCAGTATAAATGCCCACACCTTACCTGGCCACTGACTCAGTGATGGGTCCTCCGATTGCTTTCAACTCTCCATCATTGCAAACAATGCTGCAGAAGACATCCCTGTGCATAGCCCTTTATATCTGTGCATATTCTTATTTTTCTGATGGCCAGATTGCTCTCCAGAGGCTAAGAACTCCTCTATCTTCACATTCCCATCCTAGCCAAGCCTTTGGCATCTTCCAGCTTCCCACTTTTTGCCAAACTAATATGTGTAAAATGTTATCTCATTAATTTAATTTGTATTTATCTGATTCCTAATGGATTTGGACAATCTTCCATATGTTTGGTGGCCTTTTGGATTTCCTCTTCTGGCTAAATTTTCTATTTAATATCTTTTACCTATTTTTCTTTTGTGGTTGCTGTCTTGTAGAGTATGGATATTAATCCCTTGTCAGTGTTAAACATTGCAACTATCTTATCCCCTTCTGCCATCTATAAACTTTGTCTATAGTGTTCTTTGCCGAACATAAATCCTTAATTTGGATGTCATTGAATTTAACATTTTTTTGTCCAAAGGTAGTCATTCAAGGTTTTATTTTAAAAGATTTCCTTTACCCCTGTGTCACAAAGTTTGCTTTTTTGTTCTTTGTTTTTTTTTTTACTCTTAAGTTTATCGTTTTCCCACTTATGTTTAGGTCTTTAATCCCTTTAAGGTTCACCTTTAGTTGTGGTATTAGTAAAAATCCAGTTTTATTTTTCTCCATATAATGAGCCACTTTTCCCAATCTCACCTACTAAACCATCTGTCAATTCCCCTTTGGTTTATGGTGCCACATTTGTTGTAGTATATGAAGTTCTATATATTCATGGGACTCTTTCTCAGCTTTTCATTGTATTTCACTGCTCTATATATCTATTCTTGAATATATGCCATACATTTCCATTGTAACAGCACTGTAGGATATTCTGATTTCTGGAAAGCCTAGTATGCACTCAATTTTTTTTTTTTTTTTTTTTTTTTGCGGTACATGGGCCTCTCACTGTTGTGGCCTCTCCCGTTGTGGAGCACAGGCCCCGGACGCGCAGGCTCAGCGGCCATGGCTCATGGGCCCAGCCTCTCCGCGGCATGTGGGATCCTCCCGGACCGGGGCACAAACCCGTGTCCCCTGCATCGGCAGGCAGACTATCAACCACTACGCCACCAGGGAAGCTCTGCACTCAATATTTTAAAGGTTAACTTAGGTATTCTTGGATCTTCCTTCTCTAAAATAAATTTTAGAGGTTTATCAAGTTCTTTTTAATGTCCAAATGGAAAGTTGAATGGTATTCATTAAACTTAAAGATTAATTTGTGAGAATTTAAGTCATTACATCCAAATAAATGTCTCTTCATTTATTTATATAATTTTCAGTATATTTAGTTTAAAAGTTTATGTCTTTTTGCAAAAGTTAATTCCTAAATACTTATGGGTTTTGTTGCTATTATAAACGGTATTTAAATTTTCATTATATTATATTTGGTAGTAGTATAGAAGAAAACTGATTGTTATTTGGAGTTTAATTTTATATCCTTAAACTTACTGAATCCCTTTGTTAGTTCAAAAAGTTTGTATGTTGATGTGATTGCATTATTTTAGATTAGTATATATCACCTGCAAATAACAACAATTTTATTTCTTTTCCTAAGACCTTATAGCACTTTCACTTGGGGCAGGAATTCCAGTGCTCTGAAAACACAAGTGCTGGTATAAGGATCTTTGTCTTTTTTCTGGTCTTAGATGTAATGCATTATAGTTTCTCTATTATATATAATATCTGCCATAGGCTTTTTCCAAAGTTAATCAAGTTAAGGAAATTTCATTCTCTTCTACTCTTTTTTTCAATGCCATAATGCTTGGCTCACTTATTTTTAAATCTTTCATTTCTCATATTATTGCATTATTATTATTGGAGTGCATAATCTGCTAGATATCTATCATATAGAGTTTTCTCAAAGACACCATGGTAGCTACTTCAGTCATGCTTCCCCATTCATGGTATTTGGGAGGAAAGGTCAGGTTTTAACCAAAAAATGACTTCCAACTAAGGACCCATTGATGGTTGAATGTGTTTAATGCTAAGTTGAAATTCAGGGAAATTCAAGAGGTGGGTATAAAGCCATCTCCTTTCAGTTGAAGAGCTTATAAACTCTCTACAGTGTCATGACTGGAGCACTTGACAGATTTTAGTTCACAACACAGTTGAGATATTTGGAGGCTTAGAATGCCATATGGATTTCAGTGGAAAAGTCCACCAACACTAACATAATGGGAAGAAGAAAGGCTGCATATACTTGAATGGGGCTTTAAGAGCATGGAAAGATTCTAACAGGGAAAGGGAAAGAATAGAGGCTGAAGAACTCAGCCAATGATTAGTGTTTGGTATAAGGAAGGCATCTGACTAGAGCAGAAAATAGTTGACAAATACGAAATAAGGTTGAATAGCCTTGGTGAGACCAGAAAGTGAAGTCTTGAAAGTCAGCAGAGAAACTTAGTATTAAAATGGTGAAAACTAAAGGTGTTTCACTGGAGATTAACATAATAGAAGGAGTGTTTTAAAAATTATAATTTTCTAATTCTATTAGAAATATATATATGCACCCTTTTTAGCACAGATCAACTCAATAGGTATTAGTGAAGTCAGGCACTGATAGAGTAGAAGATTTATAGTCTAAGATTCAGCGAGGGCTTCCCTGGTGGTGCAGTGGTTGAGAGTCTGCCTGCCAATGCAGGTGACACGGGATCGAGACTTGGTCTGGGAAGATCCCACATGCCGCGGAGCAACTAGGGCCATGAGCCACAACTACTGAGCCTGCGCATCTGGAGCTGTGCTCCACAACAAGAGAGGCCATGATAGTTGAGAGGCCAGTGCACCACGATGAAGAGTGGCCCCCACTTGCCGCAACCAGAGAAAGCCCTCGCACAGAAATGCAGACCCAACACAGCCAAAAATAAATAAATAAATAAATAAATTTAAAAATAAAGATTCAGCTAAAGTGTTCTGTTTAGACCATAGACCAGACCCTCCCAAGAGCTATTTAGATTTATTACTTCTATTCACTTGCTTGCTTGTTTGCTTGCTTGTTGGTTGTTTTGGTTCAAGTTTTAATTTAGCATGTCCATGTATAATAAATCATTTAGATCTTCCTCAAGGATTTTTGATTTAGCCATGCTTTACACACCATAGAACTTTCCATTCTTGCTGACCAGACAATAGGCTTACTCATTAACTACATTTTTGACTAAACTCTGGCTAAATTTTTCTAAACAGAGCAGCTTATTTATTTGACTGGTAGATTAGATGGCTGGAGTTATGGGTAGAATTGTGTCCCCCAAAATTCATATGTTGAAGTCCTAACTTCCCATACCTCAGAATGAGAATTTACTTGGAAATAGGATTATTGCAGATATAATTAGTTAAGATGAGGTCATACTGGAACAGAGTCCACCCATAATCCATTACGATGAGTGTGCTTTAAAAGGGGGAAATTTGGAGAAAGACAGGCCCAGGAAAAAGGCTAAATGAACATGAGGGCAGAGATAAGGGTGATGCATTTATAAGCCAAGGAATACCAAAGACTGTCATGAAACCACAGGAAACTAGAAGGGAATCATGGAAGAAACTTCTCCTTCACAGTCCTCAGAAGGAACCAACCTTGCTGACATCTTGATCTTGGACTTCCAGCCTTCAGAACAGTGAGACAAATTTCTCTTGTTTATGCCATTCAGTTTGCAGCACTTTGTTACAGCAGCCCCAGGAAACTAATACAGTTGGTTCACAATTTTGCACTACCTTGGCTCTGTCGGAAGGGCAAGAGTGAATCAGAGCAGTAAAGCAGCAACAAAAGGAAGGAGGAGTGTCAGTCTGGCTCCTTTGCTGGTCCTTGTAGAATTAGCTCAGGTTAGGAGATTCATGTTAGAATTTTAGCTGAGAAGTTCATAATGTCTGTATATGACGATGTTTCATGGAGGACCTGTTTCTTCTCAACTCCTGGAGATAATAGAAGCTTCTTCAGGAGAGAAACAAGGTATCTCCCAAGAAGTAGGGTGCATACAAGTGTCCTATTGTCTGTTCAGCCAGCCTTAATACTCCATAGCTGAAGGACAAGACACTGGGCTGGAAGAGGATGCTGGTGAAAACGTTGGCCACCCAGGAATCAAACATCCTTAGCATGTGAGAGAATTCCCAGATAGGTGGGAGGCAGGCTTGGAAAGGAGCCACACTAGTAAAACAAGGGGGATGAGACCCATGGCATCTGGGTTTGGGGCATTTGACTGAATTTAGCCAAGCAGCACTGAGCACTTTGAATCTTGGTGACAGTTTCAATGAAGCAGGAACAGTTAAAGGTTTTCAAGGATATGGAGTGCATGTCAGTGGCATGGTGACAAGTATCTTATTTGGGAAGAGACAGTGGTGGCTACCCACACTAACTAGTATGGTGAGGTGACTTTGCCTTGACCTTATCTTCCAAAATCCCCTGGTTTGGCCAGTTTGCCAAGCTTATCACTATAATTCCCATTGTTTAAAGGAGCTGCCTTCCATTAATTGCTGCTTAAGTTAACCAGCATTGGTATGTGTTGCTGGAAACCAAGAACACTGACTGGTGTAGTCACTTATCTATTCTATCCATGTGAGTCCCCAACACTGGTAACCTTGAGTTTCTTCAGACTCTGGGCCCTCAGACAGCTGTACCCCTCTGCTGTGCTTTCTCAGCACCTTGTGCATGCCTCTATTGCCCCACCCATGACCCTCCATCTGCTTTTCTTCCTCACCAGCATGACTGTGAGCTCTTTAAGAAACAAGAAATAGGTAATATTTGGCTTTTGAGCTTCAGACTCAATCTTAGTAGCACGTGATAAATGTTGGGTTTTTTTTTTTTTTTGATCATGCTTATTCATGGAGTTGTCTCCTATCTCCCCTAAAGCTCTTCCTCACTTTGGAGGACTTGAGAATAATATGGTTCCCAAAGGAAACAGAGAAACAGCATATGAAATACAACAAGGGATCTTCAGGATTTCTCTAAGTGCTCAGATGCCACACTCTTGAGCTGGCTTGAGATCTGGTCCTGTCGACCCTTAGCCTAGTTCTCCTGCCTGCGGGTGGATGCTCCCTCTGCTACTTTTATTTTTGTATCAGCACCACCATTCCAGTCAGTCTTCTAGCAAGTAATTGAAAGTTGAATGAATTCTGTTCTAACTTTTGTTTTGCTAATTAACTAGATTCTCCTAAAGCAGTAGTAGGCCTGCTAAGACTCCTGCTAATACCTCCTCAAGCATTCTAAACCATGAGATAACACAAAGGGCCCTTCCCCCAACTCTTTTTCACCCTCTTGGACTTCCATTTCTCCAGTTTTTCTTTGGTTCCTGGAAGCTCCATCTCCAGTAGGCAATATTACTTAATTAACGATATTTGCCTACAAGCTTTAAGTAAGCTTTTCTAATTGCAACAGTTTCACATCACTTTTGTTCATTTTGATAAGTTATTTAAACACCATGAATAATTCAAATTCAGGTTTTGAATTGTTAATCGAATAATGATAGCAGCACTTCAACACTCTAACAATTTCACTTGCAGTGACTTTGAAAAAGGTCCTGAAACCATTTCCTTCAAAAACCTGAGGCTCTGATCTCAAAGCAAAACAAGAAATAGCTAAAATAGAAGCTTCTCTGCTCCTCAGACAGCATGTCCCCAATAGTGACTATGTTTATGTTGACTTTAGACATAGTAATACAGTGCAGATTGATATCACTCAATAGGAACTTTTAACAACTACAAATATCTTTGCATTCTCCCTCATTTTGATTTGCAGTCTCTCTATAAGTGGCCTGCCCTAAAAGACAATGGAAATGTCCCTTTCTGCTTAAGGACTGTCAAGTAGGCAGAATTTAGCAAGTGTTCCATCTGAGCACAATTAAGGATTGCTAACTATACAGAATATTCCTTGCTTCACCTATACCACTTGGCAGATGACTCACTTCCCAATCTATTACTCCAAGTTTCTGTCTTCAAAACAAGCCCCAGCTTGCAGGCCCAAGTGGCACCTGATAGTCCACCTGGATGTCCCATCATCTCAACACACCCACAGTTTAACTGATTCCCCATAGCTCAGGTTTTTTCCCAAGCACTGTGTCTTGGTTAATGCTGGGGAGGCATTAGTGGTTAATGGGGAGGATATAGTGGTTAAAAGCACATCAGTTGTAATTCCCAGCTGTAAATTCTACCTTGCCACTTACAGCTACATAACCTGAACAGTCTTCTTAACCTCTCTGTGCTTCAGATACTCTCATCTGTAAGATGAACATGATTATATTTCATAGGGTTATTATGAGGATTAAATGAATTAGCATTTCTAGGGACTTCCCTGGTGGCACAGTGGTTAAGAGTCCGCTTGCCAATGCAGGGGGCTTGGGTTCAAGCCCTGATCTGGGAAGATCCCACAGGCCATGGATTAACTAAGCCCCCGAGCCACAACTACTGAGCCTGTGAGCCACAACTACTGAAGCCCATGCGCCTAGAGTCTGCGCTACGCAACAAGAGAAGCCACCACAATGAGAAGCCCACGCACCACAACAAAGAGTAGCCCCAACTTGCCACAACTAGAGAAAGCCCGCAGGCAGCAAGGAAAACCCAATGCAGCCAAAAACAAAATAAAAGTTTTTTTTAAAGTAAGAAAAAATTTTTAAAAAAATGAGTTAGCATTTCTAAAGCACTTAGACGAGATCCTGGCACATAATAGGCATTCTAAAAGTGTTAGTTAAATAAAATGCTGTCCCCTTTCCCCCGAATGTCTCTGATGACTATCTTCTCTCCATCTTCCTTTGCCTGTTTCATGTCCTACCTCCCCCATGAATCTCTTCTTTATCACATAAGCACACAGTGGTCCCTCTCTTTCTCAGCTGCAAATAGCACATGAAATTGATGGAGTTCTGTTCCTTCATTGGTACATATCTACTGTATTCATTATGTCTTCTACTCATTTGTCCTTCCTCCTGGGGTAGGCACCCTTGGGTGTTGATGGACTTTGTTTCTATTTTATTAATCATCAAAGATCAGGGCATTCATAATTATCAGCTGGCCCAGTGCTAAGCATGTAGTAGGCATTAAATAACTAGTGATTAAACTGTTTCAGTAGTTGGGTGAAAGAAAAGAGAAAAAAGAAAAAGATTGTGACAGAACAATGTAAGAAGCACTGAGCCTGAGAGAACAGGTCATGTTCCCTAGCCCTCTGCACTCTCAGATCATAGCCTTCCTCACAATTTAATTACTTGTTTAATGATTATATCCTCTTCCAGAATGTAACCTCTGGAAAGGTGAAGATCATGTCTAAAATTACTTGGGAATCAATATTATAGGGAATGCATTTCCACTGTACCTATGATTCTTAACTGTAAGTATGTGGCTGTCACTCTGATAATGCTTCTAGTCATGGGCAGTTATGATACATATGTGATGACACAGAATAGCTTGAGTGTGAGAGGATTTAGTAATTTATTATTAATCACCAAAAGTCACTTCAGTTAGATTTGTGCAAAGAAAAGAGAACTATTTACACAGGATTAATAAATTACCCACTGCCTATTGTTCAACTCCAAAGACTTTTAATAACTTAGACCTGAAATTCAGCATTAAGGAATTGACTGTTCTACCTTAACTTCATGAGTTTGTTTCTTTTCTAACACATAGGAGAAATCTATAAATTCAGTTAGGTGTTGAAACAAGAATGAAAGAAAAACAACTAAAATCATCATAATTTACCATGTCATCAAGCACTATTTGTCTCTACAATTTACCCTGACAGGCATCTCATAGTTTGACTAGGGTAGAATAAGCTACCTTAAGAGTGATTGACATTTGATTTGTTTCCATTAATTTGTGAAACTAGAGAAATAACAAATTTAACAACCCCAAAATACTCTGGTGACATTTTATCTGTTTTAAACATTTTAGCAGATTGGCAGTGAATAGAATGTCCTATTTCAGTACACTCAATTTAAAACACCTCATTTGCCCTGTAAAGAAAGATAACCATTAGTGAAAAGTTTATTTTTCAGAAGTCAAAAAGCAGCTGAAGCACATCATGGTCTGTCGGAGAGCATAACTTAATGCCCCAGATTTTCCTTGTATGCTACTAAAAATATAATCTCTAGAATGGCTACCAAGGTACATGTAAGACACTAAACTATAAAATAGAAGGTTAGAGACCATTCAGGAAGGAATCGTGACTCTTACAAGTGCCCTTCTTATAATGAATATCAACGAGGCAACATATTTCAGCCAGACATTTCTCTAAACACGAGCTAATTAATGTTCCTAATAAAGTATGATTTTCAAAAAAGTTAAAAACCTGATTCTCATATAAACACAAAATGAACACATGTCAAAATTTCCATTCACTCATTAATAAATGAGTGAGCCAGTAAGATATTGACTCATTAAAAAGGGAAGTAGAGGAACCTTCAAGATGGCAGAGGAGTAAGACATGGAGATCCCCTGTGTCCCTACAAATACATCAGAAATACATCTACATGTGGAACAACTCCTACAGAACACCTACTGAATGCTGGCAGAAGACCTCAGACTTCCCAAAACGCAAGAAACTCTCCACGTACCTGGGTAGGGCAAAAGAAAAAAGAAAAAACAGAGACAAAGAATAGGGACGGGACCTGCACCTCTGGAAGGGAGCTGTGAAGGAAGAAAGGTTTCCACACACTAGGAGCCCCTTCACGGGCAGAGACTGCGGGTGGCAGAGGGGGGAAGCTTCAGAGCCACAGAGGAGAGCGCAGCCACAGGGGTATGGAGGGCAAAGCAGAGAGACTCCCGCACAGAGGATTGGTGCCAACCAGCACTCACCAGCCCGAGAGACTTGTCTGCTCACCCGTCGGGGCGGGCGGGGGCTGGGAGCTGAGGCTCGGGCTTCAGTCGGAGCGCAGGGAGAGGACTGGGGTTGGCGGCGTGAACACAGCCTGAAGGAGCTAATGCACCACAGCTAGCCGGGAGGGAGTCCGGGGAAAAGTCTGGACCTGCCAAAGAGGCAAGAGACCATTGTTTCGTGGTGTGTGAGGAGAGGGGATTAAGAGCGCTGTTTAAAGGAGCTCCAGAGACGGGCATGAGCCGCGGCGATCAGCGCGAACTCCAGAGACGGGCATGAGATGCTAAGGCTGCTGCTGCCGCCACCAAGAAGCCTGTGCGCGAGCGCAGGTCACTGTCCACGCCTCCCTTCCAGGGAGCCTCTGCAGCCCGCCACTGCCAGGGTCCCGGGATCCAGGGACAACTTCCCCAGAAGAACACACTGCGCGCCTCAGGCTGGTGCAACGTCACGCTGGCCTCTGCCGCCACAGGCTCGCCCCGCACTCCATACCCCTCCCTCCTCCCGGCCTGAGTGAGCCAGAGCCCCCCAGTCAGCTGCTCCTTTAACCTCATCGTGCCTGGGCTAAGAACAGATGCCCTCAGGCAACCTACATGCAGAGCCGGGGCCAAATCCAAAGCTGAACCCCAGGAGCTGTGCAAACAAAGAAGAGAAAGGGAAATCTCTCCCAGCAGCCTCAGGAGCAGCAGATTGAATCTCCATAGTCAGCTTGATGTACCCTGCTTCTGTGGAATAACTGAATAGACAATGAATCATCCCAAAATTGAGGCAGTGGACTTTGGGGGCAACTGTAGACTTGGGTTTGCTTTCTGCAACTAATTTGTTTCCGGTATTAAGTTTATCTTGGTTTAGTATTTAGAGCTTATTATCATTGGTAGATTTGTTTATTGATTAGGTAGCTCTCGTCCTTTTGTTTTAAAAAAAAAAAAAAAAATATATATATATATATATATATATACATACATTTCCTTTTTCTCCCTTTGTGAGTGTGTATGTGTATGGTTCTTTGTCTGATTTGGTCTGTATAGCTTTGCTTTTACCATTTATCCTAGGGATCTGTCAGTATTTTAATTATTTATTTATTTTGCATAGATTTTAGCACTTGTTATCATTGGAGGATTTGTTTTCTGGTTTGGTTGCTCTCGTCTATCTTTCTTTTTTTAAATTACTTTTATTTTTAATAATATTTTTTATTTTAATAATTTTTTATTTTTATATATTTATTTTATTTATTTCTTATAGTTTCTCTATTTTCTTCTGAGCCATGTGGCTGATAGGGTCTTCATGCTTGACCGGGTGTCTGGCCTGAGCCTCTGAGTTGGGAGAGCCGAGTTCAGGACCTTGGTCCACCAGAGACCTCCCGGCCCCATGTAATATCAAATGGTGAAAGCTCTCCCAGAGATCTCCATCTCAACGTTAAGACCCAGTTCCACTCAACGACCAGCAAGCTACAGTGCTGGACAATCTATGCCAAACAACTAGCAAGACAGGAACACAAACACACCCAACAGCAGAGAGGCTGCCTAAAACCATAAGTTCACAACTCCCTAAAACACACCACTGGATGTGGTCCTGCCCATCAGAAAGACAAGATACAGCCTTATCCACCAGAACACAGGCACCAGTCCCATCCACCAGGAAGCCTACACAACTCATTGAACCAACATTACCCACTGGGGGCAGACACCAAAAACAATGTGAACTATGAACTTGCAGCCTGAAAAAGGAGACCCCAAACACAGTAAGTTAGGGAAAATGAGAAGACAGAGAAATAAGCAGCAGATGAAACAGCAAGGTAAAACCCACCAGACCAAGCAAATGAAGAAGAAATAGGCAGTATACCTGAAAAAGAAATCAGAGTAATGATAGTAAAGATGACCCAAAATCTTAGAAATAGAATAGGGAAAATACAAGAAATGTTTAACAAGGACCTAGAAGAACTAAAGAGCAAACAAACAACGATGAACAACACAATAAATGAAATAAAAAATACTCTGGAAGGAATCAATAGCAGAATTACTGAGGCAGAAGAACAGATACGTAACCTGGAAGATAAAATAGTGGAAATAACTACCGCAGAGCAGAATGAAGAAAGAAGAATGAAAAGAACTGAGGACAGTCTCATAGACCTCTGGGACAACATTAAACACACCAACATTCAAATTATAGGGGTCCCAGAAGAAGAAGAGAAAAAAAAAGAGACTTAGAGATATTTTAAGAGATTATAGTTGAAAACTTACATAATATGGGTAAGAAAATAGGCAATCAAGTGCAGGTAGTGCAGAGAGTCCCATACAGGATAAATCCAAAGAGAAACACACCAAGAAACATATTACTCAAACTATCAAAAATTAAACAAAAACAAAAAAATATTAAAAGCAGCAAGGGAAAAGCAACAAAAAACGTACAAGCGAATCCCCAAAACGTTAATTCTGATTATTCAGAAGAAACTCTGAAAACCAGAAGGGAGTGGCAAGACATATTTAAAGTGATGAAAGGGAAAAACCTAAAACCAAATTTACTCTACCCAGCAAAGATCTCATACAGATTTGACTGAGAAGTCAAAACCTTTACAGACAAGCAAAAGCTAAGAGAATTCAGAACCACCAAACCAGCTGTACAACAAATGCTAAAAGAACTTCTCTAGGCAGGAAACACAAGAGAAGGAAAAGACCCTACAAAAAGAAACCCAAAACAATTAAGAAAATGGTAATAGGAACATACATATTGATAACTACCTTAAATGTAAATGAATTAAATGCTCCAACCAAAAGACATAGACTGGTTGAATGGATACAAAAAAAAAAAAAAAAGATCTGTACATATGCTGTCTACAAGAGACCCACTTCAGACCTAGGGACACATACAGACTGAAAGTGATGGGATGGAAAAAGATATTCCATGCAAATGGAAATCAAAAGAAAGCTGTAGTAGCAATTTTCATATCAGACAAAATAGACTTTAAAATAAAGACTATTACAAGAGACCAAGAAGGACACTACATAATGATAAAGGGATCAATCCAAGAAGAAGATATAACAATTGTAAATATTTGTGCACCCAACATAGGAGCACCTCAATACATAAGGCAAATTCTAACAGCCATAAAAGGGGAAATCAACAGTAACACAATCACAGTAGGGGACTTTAACATCCCACTTTCACCAATGGACAGATCATCCAAAATGAAAATAAATAAGGAAACACAAGCTTTAAATGATACATTAAACAAGATGGACTTAATTGATATTTATAGGACATTCCATCCAAAAACAACAGAATACACATTTTTCTCAAGTGCTCTTGGAACATTCTCCAGGATAGATCATATCTTGGGTCACAAATCAAACTTTGGTAAATTTAAGAAAATTGAAATTGTATCAAGTACCTTTTCGGACCACAACGCTATGAGACTAGATATCAATTACAGGAAAAGATCTGTAAAAAATACAAACACATGGAGGCTAAACAATACACCACTTAATAACGAAGTGATCACTGAAGAAATCAAATAGGAAATCTAAAAATACCAAGAAACAAATGACAGTGAAAACACGACAACCCAAAACCTATGGGATGCAGCAAAAGCAGTTCTAAGAGGGAAGTTTATAGCAATACAATCCTACCTTAAGAAACAGGAAACATCACAAATAAACAACCTAATCTTGCACCAAAACAATTAGAGAAAGAAGAACAAAAAACCCCCAAAGTTAGCAGAAGGAAAGAAATCATAAAGATCAGATCAGAAAGAAATGAAGGAAATGATAACAAAGATCAATAAAACTAAAAGCTGGTTCTTTGAGAAGATAAACAAAATTGATAAACCATTACCCAGACTCATCAAGAAAAAAAGGGAGAAGACTCAAATCAATTCAATTAGAAATGAAAAAGGAGAAGTAAGAAGTGACACTGCAGAAATACAAAGGATCATGAGAGATTACTACAAGCAACTCTATGCCAATAAAATGGACAAGCTTGAAGAAATGGACAAATTCTTAGAAATGCACAACCTGCCAAGACTGAATTAGGAACAAATAGAAAATACGAACAGACCCATCACAAGCACTGATATGGAAACTGTGATTAAAAATCTTCCAACAAACAAAAGCCCAGGACCAGATGGCTTCACAGACGTATTCTATGAAACATTTAGAGAAGCACTAACACCTATCCTTCTCAAACTCTTCCAAAATAAAACTGAGGGAGGAGTACTCCCAAACTCATTCTAAGAAGCCACCATCACCCTAATGCCAAAACCAGACAAAGATGTCACAAAAAAAGAAAACTAGTAGCCAATATCACTGATGAACATAGATGCAAAAATCCTCAACAAAATACTAGCAAACAGAATCAAACAGCACATTAAAAGGATCATACACAATGATGAAGTGGGGTTTATCCAGGAATGCAAGGATTCTTCAATATATGCAAATCAATCAGTGTGATAATCCATATTAACAAATTGAAGGAGAAAAACCCTATGATCATCTCAGTAGATGCAGAAAAACCTTTTGATAAAATTCAACACCCATTTATGAAAAAACCTTTTAGAGAGTAGGCATAGAGGGAACTTACCTCAGCAATAAAGGCCATATATGACAAACCCACAGCCAACAGCATTCTCAATGGTGAAAAACAGAAACCATTTCCTCAAAAATCAGAAACAGGACAAGGATGCCCACTCTCACGACTATTATTCAGCATAGTTTTGGAAGTTTTAGCTACAGCAATCAGAGAAGAAAAAGAAATAAAAGGAAAACAAATCAGAAAAGAAGAAGTAAACCTGTCAATGTAGATGACATGATACTATACATAGAGAATCCTAAAGATGCTACCAGAAAACTACTAGAGCTAATCAATGAATTTGGTAAAGTAACAGGAT
Source organism: Mesoplodon bidens (assembly GCF_964165515.1). Classification (NCBI taxonomy): domain Eukaryota; kingdom Metazoa; phylum Chordata; class Mammalia; order Artiodactyla; family Ziphiidae; genus Mesoplodon; species Mesoplodon bidens. Next base: position 99,228,570 of record NC_138165.1, read on the forward strand.
ACAAAATTAATGAACAGAAATCTCTTGCATGTCTATATACAAATGATGGAAAATCTGAAAGAGAAATTAAGGAAACACACCCATTTACCACTGCAACAAAAAGAATAAAATACTAGGAATAAACCTGCCTAAGGAGACAGAAGACCTCTATGCAGAAAACAATAAGACACTGATGAAACAAATTAAAGATGATCCAAACAGATGGAGAAATATACCTATGCTCTTGGATTGGAAGAAGCAACATTGTGAAAATGACTATACTACCCAAAGCAATCTTCAGATTCAAAGCAATCCCTGTCAAACTACCAATGGCATTTTTTCACAGAACTAGAACAAAAAATTTCACAATTTGTATGGAAACACAATAACCCCAGATAGCCAAAGAAATCTTGAGAAAAAAATATGGAGAAGAGGAATCAGGCTCCCTGACTTTAGACTATACTACAAAGCTACAGTGATCAAGACAGTATGGTACTGGCAGAAAAACAGAAATATAGATCAGTGGAACAGGATAGAAAGCCCAGAGATAAACTGATGCACATATGGTCACCTTATCTTTGATAAAGGAGGCAAGATATACAGTGGAGAAAAGACAGCCTCTTCAGTAAGTGTTGCTGGGAAAACTTGAGAGCTACATGTAAAAGAATGAAATTAGAACACTCCCTAACACCATACATAAAAATAAACTCAAAATGGATTAAAGACCTAAATGTAAGGCCAGACACTATCAACTCTTAGAGGAAAACATAGGCAGAACACTCTATGACATAAATCATAGCAAGATCCTTTTTGACCCATCTCCTAGAGAAATGGAAATAAAAACAAAAAGAAGCAAATGGGACCTAATGAAACTTAAAAGCTTTTGCACAGCAAAGGAAACCATAAACAAGACAAAAAGACAACCCTCAGAATGGGGGAAATATTTTCAAAGGAAGCAACTAACAACAGATTAATCTCCAAAATATACAAGGTGCTCATGCAGCTTAGTTTCAGAAAAACAAACAACCCAATCCAAAAATGGACAGAAGACCTAAATAGACATTTCTCCAAAGAAGATATACAGATTTCCAACAAATACATGAAAGGATGCTCAACATCACTAATCATTAGAGAAATACAAATCAAAACTACAATGAGGTATCACTTCACACTAGTCAGAGTGGCCATCATTAAACAATGTACAAACAGTAAATGCTGGAGAGGGTGTGGAGAAAAGGAAACCCTATTGCACTGTTTGTGGGAATGTAAATTGGTACAGCCACTATGGAGAACAGTATGGAGGCTCCTTTAAAAACCAAAAATAAAACTACTGTATGAACAAGCAATCCCACTACTGGGCATATACCCTGAGAAAACCATAATTCAAAAAGAGTCATGTACCACAATGTTCATTGCAGCTCTATTTACAATAGCCAGGACATAGAAGCAACCTGAGTGACCATCGACAGGGCCACACATAGAAGATGTGGCATTTATATACAATGGAATATTACTCAGCCATAAAAAGAAACAAAGATGAGTTATTTGTAGTGAGGTGGATGGACCCAGAGACTGTCATACAGAGTGAAGTAAGTCAGAAATGAAAAAAAAAAATACTGTATGCTAACCCATATACATGGAATCTAAAAAAAAAAAAAAAAAGGTTCAGAAGAACCTAGGGGCACAACAGGAATAAAGATGCCGACATAGAGAATGGATTTGAGGACACAGGGAGGGGGAAGGATAAGCTGTGGCGAAGTGAGAGTGGCATGGACATATATACACGACCAAATGTAAAATAGATAGTTTGTGGGAAGCAGCTGCATAGCACAGGGAGATCAGCTCAGTGCTTTGTGACCACCTACAGGGGTGGGATAGGGAGGGTGGAAGGGAGAGGCAAGAGGGAGGGGATATGGGGATATTTGTATATGTATAGCTGATTCACTTATACAGCAGAAACTAACACACCATTGTAAAGCAATTATACTCCAATAAAGATGTTAAATAAATAAATAAATAGGGAAGCAGAGTCAGACACTCCATAGAAAGCTAAAATAAATTTGCCAATAGTTTCAAAACTCTAAATGTCCTACTAGGCAATAAATGGTAACCCAGTGTTTGCTCTACTTTATGGGTAGGAATTACTTGCTTTGCCCCCAACACTAATCTGCAATGCTGTCAGTTAATATCTATTTTTACAAGGTTGTGAAAATCCCTAATTAATAGGAAATAGGAAGTTTAACAAAGGTATACCCCCTTGGATAATTAGATAGTCCCCAGGAGATGTGGGCCTGCTAAAAATATGCAATATTGCACTGAAAAAAACAGTAATGCTATCTTAGTTAGCTTCACAGCCATAACTAAATGCCATAGTCTGAGTAGTTTAAACTACAGAAATTTTTTCCTTAGAGTTCTAGAGACTAAAAGTCCAAGGTCAAAGTGCCAGCAAAGGTCAGTTTCATTCTGAAGCCTCTTCTCTTAACTTGATTTGACTTGCAGGCAGCCATCACTGAGCCTTTTCTGTGCACTCAGTGAGAAAAAGAGGGAGCAAGCTCCCAGAACCTCTTCTTATAAGGGCATTAATCCTATCATGAGGGCCCCACCTTCATGACCTCTTCTAACCCTAATTACCTTACAAAGGTCCTATCTCCAAATACCATCACATTGGGAGTTAAGGCTTCAACATACAAGCTGGGGGTGGGGGTGAACATTTTGTTCATAACAAATGCCTTTTGTCTATTTCCAACTTTTCACATAATTTTCTTAACTCTCTGAACACTTCAGCGTGATAAGTGGAAAATATGATCTGTTCTGATTCAAAGGCAAGGAAATTAAGATACTGGAGACAGTTTTGAGGAAGGATGCTCTGAACAAATATGGGAGAATTAAGTACAATGTGAGAGATTCAAGGTCAGAGATGTTAAGAAAAAAAATAGCAAAGACAAGATAAAGATTTTTTTTTCACACATACAAAAGGTGACATAATTTTTCATCAGCAAATCCTCACTATAAGAAATATTAAAGAAAGTCCTTCAGGCAGAAGAAAAATGATACCAGATGGGAATGTATAAATATGAATCTACACAAAAGAATGAAGAGTTCAGATATGGTAACTACATTGGTAAATATATGATATATTTTATTATTGTCTCCTTAAAAGATAATTGACTATAAAAACAAAAATAATAACAATGTAGTGTGAAGTTTATAATACATGTGAAAGTAACATATAATATTATAATAGCACAGAGGTTAGGAAGGGAAAAGAATTATACTATTTTGAGATCCTAATACTATATGTAAAGTAGTATAATATCACTTGAAGGTAAACTTCAATAGCTTAAAATATATACTATAAATGGTAGTGAAACCTTGATCATAAGTTCAGGCTCAGAATTTTGGGAGAAAATAAGGATTTCACTAAATAGAGGAAAATTGGTTAGCACATCCTGAGAGGGTACCAGTATAAATACAGAGCCTTAGTCCTATTTTATTCAACATGTATTAAACACCAACTGCATGAAGGGCATTGTTTCAAGTACTAAAAATGACAAAATGACCGTCCTTGTTTTAGTTGAGTTAAGGAAACTGTTTGCACTGACTGAAAACACACACACACACAAAGCAGCATAAAATATGTGCTATAATATAGAGGGAAGAAAATGCTATTGAATAGGGTCAATACACCTAGAGGGGCCAGGTAGAAAACTTAAACCAGGGTAGCAGGTGAGCTTGGTGAAATACAGTCACAAGTAGTAGGATTGTTGCAACCTGCAGAGCTCATATCTTTCTCAAAGCAGATTGTGCTATTCAACTTTAGCCGATGGTTGCTATGAAGCAGCAAACTCTGACTTGACATGATCCCGCCCCATCTACATTTCCTACACCATCTCCCACTATTGTTGCCTCCATTTCACACTGCTGCAGTGTGGAAGATTTTCTTTCTTTCTCCAATTATACTATCAAATGTCTTGTTGTTCCCTCTTCCAAGAATGCTGTTCATCCTGACCTCTGATATCAATATGACTCACTCCCTCACTGTCTTCTTATCTCTGCCCAATGATGCCTGCTCTAATCATCCTATATAACATAGAACTCCTTACTCTTATCCAGTAATGTGCTGGTAAATGTTTAACTATTAGTTCTCTGGGGAAAAAAAGTCCTGATTTCTAGCATTTGTTCATTTCCATGCTATAAATACCCCCATCATGGCCAATTTCAGTCTGCCAACATGACATCACTGAGTGCTGACTTGGGAAGACATGCACACAATGGACTCTTGAGAGCCCACGTGAGTGGCTCCAGCACATTTCTGTACTTGATACTCCCTTCCCCTTTAACCTGCTTTATTTTACCCTCTAGCACTTATCTGACATATTAAATATTTGCTTGTTTATTTATTTCTGGTCTGTTTGCTCACATAAAGACCAGAATGCAAGCTCTTTGAGGACAGGAATTTTGTTTTCTTCACTCACATATCTTCAGAGCCTAAAATTACTCATAGTATAAAGTAGGCTTTTAATACATATTTATTAAATGAATAAATGTGAGGGCAACCATGGTTCTTAGAGGTGAGAATTAAAATATTCTTTTTGTCTTTATTTTTTATTTGTTTGTTTTTATTGAAGTATAGTTGATTTCCAATGTTGTGTTAGTTTCAGGTATATAGTACAGTGATTCAGCTATATATATATAATATATATAGAAATACATATTTATATATTCTTTTTCAGCTTCTTTTCCTTTATAGGTTATTACAGTATTTTGAGTAGAGTTCCCTGTGTTATATGGTAGATCCTTGTTAGTTATCTATTTTATATATAGTAGTGTGTGTATGTTAATCTCATCCTCCTAATTTATCCCTCCCACCCCTTCCCCTTTGGTAACCATAAGTTTGTTTTCTATGTCTGTGGGTCTATTTCTGTTTTGTAAATAACTTCATTTGCATCTTTTTTTCAGATTCCACATATAAGTGGTATCATATGATATTTACCTTTCTCTGTCTGGCTCACTTCACTTAGTATGATAATCTCTAGGTCCATCATGTTGCTGCAAATGACATTATTTCATTCTTTCTATGGCTGAGTAATATTCCATCGTACATATATACCATATCTTCTTTATCCAATAATGAAATATTCTGTGTGAATAAATGCCATAATTTTTTATATAAAAGGTAAAATAGTTGGCCAACAAAGATTGTCCTCTAAGCCGTATGTTTCCAAACATGGGTGGACACATCAAGGACTGTGCATGAGACAATCAATTAGGAACTAGAGGAAAACAATAGAACCTCTATTTATAAGTTTTTATTTTAAAAATAGAAAATACATTAAGCTTACTAATACTTAATATGAGAAAAAACTATGAAATTCCATTTTGGTCAGACCAAATGTTGGCTGCTATTAGCAAATATGTTTTTTTCAAAAATAAAACATATATTATCTATCCTTCAAATTAAAGGTGCCAGTAAGTGGGAAAATGGCTGCTTAAAACCAGCAAAAACAACAACAAAAAACCAACAAAATTTGCACCATGGGGGCTGTGGGAAGAGAATTTTGAAAAACAGATGTTTGGAAATAATCATCAAAGAAATCCGTTATCTCCAACAAATATCCCAGCTGTATATTCTTTCTCAAACCCATAGCTCAGTATGGAGGATGCTATTTAGTGCCTTCTGGTTCCACATCCAAACTTACTTGCAGATTACTGATTATGTGGAACATATTAATTAAGTCCAAGTTCAGTGCTTTTTAAAGTTTGGTATGTGGATGACCTACAACAGAATATCCTGGGGGTAATTGTTAAAAATGTTAGCTATGATTACCATAGTGGTAATTACTTGCTCAAGGGTCTTCCCATGGTCAAAGGCTGTTTTCTTGTTGAGCAATTCCTGTCTAACCCCTAGAATAACGTTAGACAAAGATTAAGAATTTAATAAATATTTGTGTAGTGAATGAAATCAAGGATAAAGAGTACAAGTATCATCAGTTACAAACAGACAGATAGAAGGGCATTCTTAATGAATTACATACACACCAGTTTTATACATTCTCCATGGCATTTTGAATGGCTGGGAAAATGATATTCATATAAGGATTCCAGGATAGGGATGACAAGTTAATTATATTGCATTGAATTGTACATAGGTTATGGACATGACTTGCTCTTTGTTATAGTCAAGGTTCAATGCAAAAGACAGAAATTACTATAGGTAATAAGGAAGATTAAATACTTAAAAAATCAGTTTAAAGGCTGGAGAAGTTTGGTTCCAAGTTCCCATCATTGTAAATGTGATGCAGAGGTCAAATATTGCTACAGCCGTCTCAACTGCTGCTAATTTCAAAGCTACTTGCATCCACAAAGCTAGTGACGAGAGTGAGATGTAGAATCCAGTCATTGCTAATATTGATTTCTATTAGAGCCTAATTGTCCATCTATACTCTACTGCAAGATGACAAACCCCATCTTTCTGCCTTTTAGAGCTCACAAAATTTTATCAAATAACTGAATCTATTCAGTGTTCAGGACCCTAGCTGCAAAAGAGTCAAGGTAATGTCACATTTTTAGCTTTCTTTTTTTTTTAAACATCTGTTAGACTATAATTGCTTTACAATGTTGTGTTAGTTTCTGCTGTATAACAAAGTGAATCAGCTATATGTATACATATATCCTCATATCCTCTCCCTCTTGTGTCTCCCAACCACCCTCCCTCTAGGTGGTCACAAAGCACTGAGCTGATCTCCCTGTGCTATGCGGCTGCTTCCTACTAGCCATCTATTTTACATTTGGAAGCATATATATGTCAATGGCACTCTCTCACTTCGTCCCAGCTTACCCTTCCCCCTCCTCGTGTACTCGAGTCCACTCTCTATGTCTGCATCTTTAATCCTGTCCTCTCCCTAGGTCTTCAGAACCTTTTTTTTTTTTAGATTCCATATATATGTGTTAGCATACAGTATTTGTTTTTCTCTTTCTGACTTACTTCACTCTGTATGACAGTCTCTAGTTCCATCCAACTCACTACAAATAACTCAGTTTCGTTTCTTTTTCTGGCTAAATAATATTCCATTGTATAAATGTGCCACATCTCCTCTATCCAATTATCTGTCCATGGACACTTGGGTTGCTTCCATGTCCTGCCTATTGTAAATAGAGCTGAAATGAACACTGTGGTACATGACTCCTTTTGAGTTATGATTTTCTCAGGGTATATACCCAGTAGTGGGATTGCTGGGTCATATGGTAGTTCTATTTTTAGTTTTTTAAGTAACCTCCATACTGCTCTCCATAGTGGCTGTATCAAATTACATTACCACCAACAGTGCAACAGGGTTCCCTTTTCTCCACACCCACTCCAGCATTTATAGTTGGTAGGTTTTTTGATGATGACCATTCTGACCAGTGTGAGGTGATACCTCATTGTAGTTTTGATTTGCATTTCTCTAATTATTAGTGATGTTGAGCATCCTTTCATATGTTTGGTGGCAATCTGTATATCATCTTAGGAGAAATGTCTATTTAGGTCTTCTGCACATTTTTGGATTGGATGTTTGTTTTTTGATATTGAGATGCATGAACCGCTTGTATATTTTGGATATTAATCCTTTGTCAGTTGCCTTGTTTGCAAATATTTTCTCCCATTCTAAGGGTTGTCTTTTCATCTTGTTTATGGTTTCTTTTGCTGTGCAAAGCTTTTGGTTTCATTAGGTCCTATTTGTTTATTTTTGTTTTTATTTACATTTCTCTAGGAGATGAGTCAAAAAGGATCTTGCTGTAACTTATGTCATACAGTATTCTAACTATGTTTTCCTCTAAGAGTTTTATAGTGTCTGGCCTTACATTTAGGTATTTAATCCATTTTGAGTTTATTTTTGTATATGGTTTTAGGGAGTGTTCTAATTTCATTCTTTTACATGTAGCTGTCCAGTTTTCCCAGCACCACTTATTGAAGAGGCTGTCTTTTCTCCACTGTATATTTTACCTCCTTTATCAAAGATAAGGTGACCAAATGTGCCTGGGTTTATCTCTGGGCTTTCTATCCTGTTCCATTGATCTATATTTCTGTTTTTGTGCCAGTACCATACTGCCTTGATTACTGTAGCTTTGTAGTATAGTCTGAAGTCAGAGACCTGATTCCTCCAGCTCCATTTTTCTTTCTCAAGATTGCTTTGGCTATTTGGGGTCTTTTTTGTTTCTGTACAAATTGTGAAATTTTTTGTTCTAGTTCTGTGAAAAATGCCATTGTTAGTTTGCTAGGGATTGCATTGAATCTATGGATTGCTTTGGGTAGTGTAATCATTTTCACAATGTTGACTCTTCCAATCCAAGAACATAGTCTATCCCTCCACCTGTTTGTCTCATCTTTAATTTCTGCATACAGGTCTTTTGTCTCCTTAGGTAGGTTCATTCCTAGGTATTTTATTTTTATTGTTGCAGTGGTAAATGGGAGTGTCTCCTTAATTTCTCTTTCAGATTTTTCAGCATTAGTGTATACAAATGCAAGAGATTTCTGTGTATTAATTTTGTATCCTGCCACTTTACCAATTTCATTGATTACCTCTAGTAGTTTTCTGGTAGCATCTTTAGGATTCTCTATGTATAGTATCATGTCATCTGAAAATAGTGAGAGTTTTACATCTTCTTTTCTGGTTTGGAATCCTTTTATTTCTTTTTCTTCCCTGTTTGCTGTAGCTAAAACTTCTGCAACTATGTTGAATAATAATGGTGAGAGCGAGCAAACTTGTCTTTATCCTGATCTTAGTGGAAATAGTTTCAGTTTTTCACCACTGAAAACGATGTTGGCTGTGGCTGTGTCGTATATGGCCTTTATCATGTTGAAGTAAGTTCCCTCTATGCCTACTTTTGAAGGATTTAAATCATAAACCGGTGTTGAAATTTGTCCAGAGCTTTTTCTGCATCTATTGAGATTATTGTATGGTTTTTATCCTTCAGTTTGTTAATATGGTGTATCACATTGATTGATTTGCGTATATTGAAGAATCCTTGCATTCCTGGAATAAACCCCACTTGTTCGTGGTGTATGAGCCTTTTATAGTGCTGTTGGATTCTGTTTGCTAGTATTTTGTTCAGGATTTTTGGATCTATGTTCATCAGTGACACTGGCATTTAATGTTATTTTTTTGTGACATCTTTGTCTGGTTTTGGTATTCGGGTGATGGTGGCCTTGTATAATGAGTTTCGGACTGTTCTACCCTCTGCTATATTTTGGAAGAGTTTGAGAAGTGTAGGTGTTAGCTCTTCTCTAAATGTTTGATAGAATTCCCCTGTGAAGCCATCAGGTCCTGGGCTTTTGTCTGTTGGTAGATTTTTAATCACAGTTTCAATTTCAGTGCTTGTGATTGGTCAGTTTATATTTTCTATTTCTTCTTGGTTCAGTCTCAGAAGGTTGTGCTTTTCTAAGAATTTGTCCATTTCTTCCAGGTTGTCTATTTTATTGGCATATAGTTGCTTGTAATAATCTCTCATGAGCCTTTTTTATTTCTGCAGTGTCAGTTGTTTCTTCTTTTTCATTTCTAATTCTATTGATTTGAGTCTTCTTCCTTTTTTCCTTGATGAGTCTGGCTAATGGTTTATCAATTTTGTTTATCTTCTCAAAGAACCAGCTTTTAGTTTTATTGATCTTCGCTGTTGTTTCCTTCATTTGTTTTTCATTTATTTCTCATCTGATCTTTATAATTTCTTTCCCTCTGCTAATTTTGAGGTTTTTTGCTCTGTCTTAATTGCTTCAGGTGTAAGGTTAGGTTTTCTTATTTGAGATGTTTCTTGTTTCTTGAGGTAGGGTTGTATTGCAATAAACTTCCCTCTTAGAACTGCTTTTACTACATCCCATAGGTTTTGGGTCATCGTGTTTTCATTGTCATTTGTTTCTAGGTTTTTTTAATTTCCACTTTGATTTCTTCAGTGATCTCTTGGTTATTAAGTAGTGTATTGTTTAGCCTCCATGTGTTTGTATTTTTTACAGTTTTTTTTCCTGTAATTGATATCTAGTCTCATAGTGTTGTAGTCGGAAAAGGTACTTGATATGATTTCAATTTTCTTAAATTTATTAAGGCTTGATTTGTGACCCAAGCTATTATTTATCCTGGAGAATGTTCCATTAGCACTTGAGAAGAAAGTGTATTCTGCTGTTTGGGGATGGAATGTCCTATAAATATCAGTTCAGTCCATCTTGTTTAATATATCATTTAAAGCTTGTGTTTCCTTATTTATTTTTATTTTGGATGATCACTCCATTGGTGAAAGTGGGGTGTTAATGTCCCGTACTATGATTGTGTTACTGTCAATTTCCCCTTTTACGGCTATTAGCATTTGCCTTATGTATTGAGGTGCTCCTATGTTGGGTGCATACATATTTACAATTGTTATATCTTCTTCTTGGATTGATCCCTTGATCATTATGTAGGTCCTTCTTGGTCTCTTGTAATAGTCTTTATTTTAAAGTCTATTTTATCTGATATGAGAATTGCTACTCCAGCTTTCCTTTGATTTCCATTTGCATGGAATATCTTTTTCCATCCCCTTACTTTCAGTCTGTATGTGTCCCTAGGTCTGAAGTGGGTCTCTTGTAGACAGCATATATATGGGTCTTGTTTTTGTATCCATTCAGCCAGTCTATGTCTTTTGATTGGAGCCTTTAATCCATTTACATTTAAAGTAATTATCAATATGTATGTTCCTCTTACTAGTTTCTTAATTATTTTGGGTTTGTTTTTGTAGGTCTTTTCTTTCTCTTGTGTTTCCTGCCTAGAGAATTTCTTTAGCATTTGTTGTAAGGCTGGTTTGGTGGTGCTGAATTCTCTTAGATTTTGCATGTCTGTAAAGGTTTTGATTTCTCTGTCAAATCCGAATGAGATCTTTGCTGGGTAGAGTAATCTTGGTTGTAGGTTTTTCCCTTTCAACACTTTAAATATGTCCTGCCACTCCCTTCTGGATTGCAGAGTTTGTTCTGAAAGATCAGCTGTTAACCTTATGGGGATTCCCTTGTATGTTATTTGTTGTTTTTCCCTTGCTGCTTTTCATATGTTTGCTTTGTATTTAATTTTTGATAGTTTGATTGATATGTGTCATGGTGTGTTTCTCCTTGGATTTATTCTGTATTGGACTCTCTGTGCTTCCTGGACTTGACTATTTCCTTTCCCATATTAGAGAAGTTTTCAACTATAATCTCTTCAAATATTTTCTCAGTCCCTTTCTTTTTCTCTTCTTCTGGGACCCCTATAATTTGAATGTTGGTGTGTTTAATGTTGGCCCAGAGGTCTCTGAGACTGTCCTCAATTCTTTTCATTCTTTTTTCTTTATTCTGCTCTGCAGTAGTTATTTCCACTATTTTTTCTTCCATGTCACTTATCTGTTTTTCTGTCTCTGTTATTCTGCTGTTGATTCCTTCTAGAAATTTTTTAATTTCATTTATTGTGTTGTTCATCATTGTTTGTTCTTAATTCTTCAAGGTCCTTGTTAAACATTTCTTGAATTTTCTCCATTCTATTTCCAAGATTTTGGATCATCTTTACTATCATTACTCTGAATTCTTTTTCAGGTAGACTGCCTATTTCTTCTTCATTTGTTTGATCTGGTGCACTTTTATTTTGCTCCTTCATCTGCTGCATAGTTTTCTCTCTTCTCATTTTGGTTTACCTACTCTGTTTGGGGTCTCCTTTTCACTGGTTGCAAGTTTGTAGTTTCCACTGTTTTTGGTGTCTGCCCCAAGTGAGTAATGTTGGTTCAGTGGGTTGTGTAGGCTTCCTGGTGGAGGGGACTGGTCCCTGTGTTCTGGTGGATGGGGCAGGATCTTGTCTCTCTGGTGGGCAGAACCACATCCAGTGGTGTGTTTTTGTGGTCTGTGAACTTATTATGATTTTAGGCAGCCTCTCTGCTAATGGGTGGGGTTGTGTTCCTGTCTTGTTAGTTGTTTGGCATGGGTTGTCCAGCACTGGAGCTTGCTAGTTGTTGAGTGGAGCTGGGTCTTAGCGTTGAGTTGGAGATCTCTGGGAGACCTTTCACTGATTGATATTACTTGGGGCTGGGAGGTCTCTGGTGTTCTGGTGTCCTGAACTTGGCTCTCCCACCTCAGAGGCTCAGGCCTGACACACTGCTGGAGCATCAAAACCCTGTCAGCCACATGGCTCAGAAGAAAAGGGGGAAAAGAAGAAAGAATGAAAAAAATAATAAATAAAATTATATAAATAACGTTATTAAAATTAAAAATTCAAAATTATTAAAATAAAATAATTAAAAAGAAAAGAAGAGAGCAACCAAACCAATAAACAAATCTACCAATGATATCAAGTGCTAAAAAGTATACTAAGATAGACATAAAAATCAGAAATTAGTCAGTCACATAGAGCAAACCCCAAGTGTACAGTTGCTCCCAAAGTCCACCGCCTCAATTTTGGGATGATTCGTTGTCTATTCAGGTATTCCTCAGATGCCAGGTACATCAGGTTGAGTGTACTGATTTAATCCACTGCTCCTGAGGCTGCACAGAGAAATTTCCCTTTCTCTTCTTTGTTCACACAGCTCCTGCAGTTCAGCTTTGGGTTTGGCCCCGCCTCTGCGTGTAGGTTGCCCTCTGGAGTCTGTTCTTCGCCAAGACAGGAGGGGGCTAAAGGAGTGGCTGATTAGGGGGCTCTGGCCCACTCCGGCTGGGGGGAGGGAGGGGTACAGAATGCAGGGCGAGCCTGCAGTGGCAGAGGCTGGTGTGACCTTGCACCAGCCTGAGGCACAGCGTGAGTTCTCCTGGGGAAGTTGTTCCTGGATCATGGGACCTCGGCAGTGGCAGACTGCACAGTCTCTGGGGGGTGGAGGTGTGGATTATGACCTGTGCTTGCACACAGGATTCTTAGTTGCTGCAGCAGCAGCCTTAGCGTTTCATGCCCGTCTCTGGTGTCCATGGTGATGGCTGTGGCTCGTGCCCATCTCTGAAGCTCATTTAGGCGATGATCTGAATCTCCTCACGCATCCTAAAACAACGGTGTCTTCATTCTTAGGCAGTTCCAGACCTTTTCCCAGACTCCCTCCCTGTTAGCTGTGATGCACTAGCCCCCTTCAGGCTGTGTTCACGCAGCCAACCACAGTCCTCTCCCTGGGATCTGACCTCTGAAGCCCAAGCCTCAGCTCCCAGCCCCCATCTTCCCCGGTGGGTGAGCAGACAAGGCCCTCAGGCTGGTGAGTGCTTGTCGACACTGATCCTCTGTGCAGGAATCTCTCCACTTTGCCCTCTGCACCCCTGTTGCTGTGCTCTCCTCCATGGCTCCAAAGCTTACCCCCACCCACCCCACGTTTTCACCAGTGAAGGGGCTTCCTAGTGTGTGGAAACTTTTCCTCCTTCACAGCTCCCTCCCAGAGGTGCAGGTCCCATCCCTATTCTTTTGTCTCTGTTTTTCCTTTTTTCTTTTGCCCTACTTAGGTACATGGGGAGTTTCTTGTCTTTTGGGAAATCTGAGGTCTTCTGCCAGCTTTCAGTAGGTGTTCTGTAGGAGTTGTTCCACATGTAGATGTATTTTTGATGTATTTGTGGGGAGGAAGGTGATGTCCACGTCTTACTCCTCTGCCATATTGAAGCATAATCCTAGCTTTCTAACTTCTCTAAATAGAAGGAGGGTAAAATGAAGCCAGAGAAAGTCAATCTAAGTAACCAGAAAAGCTAAAACTAGTTAAATTAGCAAAGAGAATAATTGACTCAACATATGAAGTCATTTATTAGCAATAAAACATTTTATCTATTTCCATTTTATTTGACAGTTTCTCAGTTTATAAACTGATAGCTCTTTTAAATATAAGTATGGATTGTAGAAGTCTATACAAAAACCCAACTAAAAACATATTTGCTTATTTCTGTGAACTTTATTAAAAAGGGTGCAAATCAGTATGCTGCACAAAAAGAAGTTGATCTTATTAGATACTTTTTAATACTATTGTACCTGTTGAATCTTGTTTACCTTACCTATAATATAGTAATGAAGCAACATTATTGAAAATAGTTTTAGGGGCTTCCCTGGTGGCACAGTGGTTAAGAATCTGCCTGTCAATGCAGGGAACATGGGTTCAAGCCCTGGTGTGGGAAGATCCCACATGCCACGGAGTAACTAACCCCGTGTGCCACAACTACTGAACATGCACTCTAGAGCCCACAGGCTACAACTACTGAGCCCATGTGCCACAACTCTTGAAGCCCGTGCACCTAGAGCCCATGCTCTGCAACAAGAGAAGCCACCACATTGAGAAGCCCATGCACTGCAACAAAGAGTAGCCCCGGCTCGCCACAACTAGAGAAAGCCTGCGCGCAGCAACCAAGACCCAATGCAGCCACAAACAAATAAATTAAAATAATTTTTTTAAAAAAAGAAAATAGCTTTAGGCTGTTTTTCTGGGTTATCAAAGCTTTGTTCCCTTTCAAAGGCTAAAACAATGTGGGATTTAACATCCACAAGGGAAAATGACGCAGGTAAAGATAAAGATAAGTGAACCTAACTATAAATGTCAAATGGCTTCAGGGATCTTGGAATGAATTGAAATGTCTCAAAACATGTTGAAAAGGTGCATATGGTAATGAAAACATCTGCTTATTCCATGGTCACATGAGGCAGAATTAGCCAAAAAAAATTTCTTTAGTACTTATTAAAATATTCTTGTCAAACCTTTTTTGAGCAATGACTCTATTACTTTTGAGCCAACAGGTCACCAAGACTGGCCCAGGTGAAAATGACCACTGGCCTCAAGTGAATTTTTTTCATCATGTCTTAGTCATGAACCAGCAAGCAGACCTTGCAAAAGATGGGCTTAAGCTTCCAGAAATGTAGTAGTGTGAGTTGATTGGGCTCTTGAATCCATCGTTGTTCATCATAGAAACCCAAAGTTCGGTGTCTCAATAGCCCAGGTGGTCTGAAGGAAGAGTCAGAGTTGCATTGAACTTTGGGGTCACTGCTTTGTATTCTATTTCAGGCCAAATAGTGTCATGTTGGGGAGAAGATGTGTCAGTATTCATAGGCCTAGTTTATTACCTTATATATCTGTAATTTAAAAAAATTATATGGCATCTATATTTTGCAAATGTGGTTTGTAAAACCTCCTTTAAATAGGTGCTATTATTATCCCTTTTTACAGATGAGGAAACTGAGGCACAGAAAAATGAAATAATCTGTCCAAGATCTCACTACTAATAAGTGGCCAAACAGGATTCACGCCCAGGAGGGCTGTCTCCAGAGTCAATTATGCCAGTCCAAAATTGCCACAGCAAGCTGCTTCCATAAAACAATGTTTTATAATGCCACATTGTATACTTTCAAGTTTAATTTCTTGCTGTGCCTTCAGGACTTCTCAAGTTTTTGGTGCAGTCGGCCTGAACATGGAAACAGTGTTCTTTATTCTCCTTATCTCAAGTCAAAGCCAATGGTTCTAATTACTCTCTGGATAGGATAGAGTCCATCCAGCTGTATGCAAATAAGTCTGACTATTTACAAATGGACAGCTTTCTATTGATACATTCAGGCCACTATATGTTTACTTTTAAAACATTTGTTTAAAACTATTAAGTTCAGGGAGTCGGCCAAAGTTGCTTACAAAAACATCAAACCCAAGCCTAATAGGTTTACAGAGAGGGAATATATTGACTCACATAACAGAACAGTCTTGTGGTTTCAAGTGTGGCTTAATTCAGGACTCAGAGCATGTTAGTAGGATCCATCTGTTAGCTTTACAGTCCCAAGGCTCTCCTGATAATACAAACCAATTGCCAGGACTGAATCCCATTAGCCCTGATTGGCCTTCCTGGAGTCATGTGACCTGCTTGGACCAAACAGGATGCTGGGTTTGAGAGCACACTGTCTGCTGTATGAAGTAACAGGGATCTCAGGCTCTAAGGTCTTGATAATCACTTCTCCTGCTCCACCCCACATTTCCTAACTTAATAAGACAACCTGAAATTAAGAGGATTTCAGTTTGCATTAAAGAAGGGATATATCTTAAAAAAAAAAAAAGAAAAAAATACTGGGCACTCACTATCCTTCACATTTCCAATGTGAAATAGGCCATATCCCTAGAAATAGGAGCTTTATGAAGTCAGTACGTGCAGAGTTTTCAGGTGATTTTCTACAAAGACTTCAATTTCAAATGTCTTATCAGACACACAGAAAAATGCATTTCGTTACTAAAACATGTTTGCCAATTTTACTGTTTTCTTTACAGTAGTTTTATTTTTAAAGAAATGACACCTGATATGAAGAGATGAGGCTCCCATCTAATGTTGAAAGCTAGCCTTTGCATTAAGCTTTGATAGCATCAGAGCATCCACACTACTAGATTGTTAGCTCCTTGAAGAATGGCACTGTCTAGTCCACAGTTGAATATTCAGGACCTACTACAGTGCCTTGAACATAGAAAATGTTCTTTCAATGCTTAATAAATGAATGAATGATAATAATCAACACTCAGTACTTACTGAGTGCCAGAAACTATTCTAAGAGTTTTATATTTATTAACTCAGTCAGTGTTTGCAAAAAGCTTATGAGGCAGATACAGCTATTATTCCCATTTGTCAGATCAGGAAGCTCACACACATAGTAGGTAATGGGATGATGTTTTAATCTGGCACAAAATTCCGTGTTCTTAGCCACCATAATGTACTGCCTGTGAACCATGACACTGACACTTGTGTCCATGGAGTAATGACTATATGTATAGTCTTAGGAATGGAAGCTACATGGGGGGGTAATGAGTCTCTTCCTTGTGAAACCCAAGTTTCCAAACAGCTCTGGGATTAATTTGCTTAATCCCTTTGGGTCTTGTTTCGCTTTTCACCGAATACCCCAACATATCCCATATCTCTGACAAGATCTCTTCCACCTCTAATATTCCACATGTTCTATATTTTAAGATGTGCCAGAAAATAGCTTATCCCTTACTGGGAAACAGAGGTCTCAGACTCAAGTGTCTCTGGGTTCTCACAGATAAAGGAGTTTTGACAAATGTGGTCAAATGTCACTGGCCTTTCCTGCCTAAGGACATTCAAATGTAAAATATTTACTCTTTGGCCAAACAAAATTGTTGAGAGGGCTTCATTAGGGGCCAACAGTTTTCAGCTTTTACACTGAGCCTGGAGGCTTGTTCTAAGAAAACCTCACTGAGAAAGCCCAAATGGTCTCAGAGGACATCCCTAAAATAAAATGAGAACACTACTGAAGATAAATCAAGTGAGGCTGTTCCAAGTTACTTGTAGAAACCAAGGGTGCTCAGAGTTGACCTTTTTTATTCAATTTTACTTTTGTTTTCCAAACAAATCATACCTTAAATTTTTCTTCTTATATATCTTTCATTGGCTATTTTACCTTTTATATGAGTTGTGTATTTAATTTAAAATGTTGGTTTCTTTGTTTTAAGAAATGCAAAGGGTTTGAAGTTAAAAGGATAAAAGTTCCATTTTCATCAGTTTGGAATCTATTCAATATTAATAGAGGCACAGGTTCTCCTTGGCAATGATAACATCTGCCGTTTTCTTAGGTCTTGTTCTTTCTTTGTGAGAGCTCCACAGGCAACCCCCAAAGGAAAATTTCCTGAATATAAAACAATGGGAGCTCACCAAGGGGGGACAGAACACTTTCTGCGTAGAAATTGAACAGCCCTGCGTGTGTCCAGAGGAAATCAATAAAAGCCAATAAAAAAGAAAACCAAGCCAATAATTAACCAGAGAAATGCACCAAAAGTTGTAGTTCTGTGAAAACAGGCTTATCAAACATCTTCAATTAAGAAGTTTAAAATGATTCTGTACATTAAAAAAAGAAGGTGGAGGGGTACCCAGACCTTCAGTCAGCTCCATTTTAGGAGTGTTTTGGTTTATTTTTTCAATTGTATATCCCAACTCATCTAAAAACATGTAATTTATAATGGTTTTAATCTGTTCAGTAAAACATCAATTGACTAGACTGTAACTAATTAGAACTTTTCATTAAGCAAATTTTGTTTTGTCTCTCAAATACTATCTTTAAAGAAAAGTAATGGGACTTCCCTGATGGCGCAGTGGTTAAGAATCTGCCTGCCAATGCAGGGGACACGGGTTCGAGCCCTGGTCCGGGAAGATCCCACATGCTGCAGAGTAATTAAGCCCATGCACCACAACTACTGAGCCTGCGCTCTAGAGCCCACGAGCCACAACTACTGAGCCCTTGTGCCACAACTACTGAAGCCTGTGTGCCTAGAACCTGTGCTCTGGCTCAAGAGAAGCCACTGCAATGAGAAGACAGCACATTGCAAAGAAGAGTAGTCCCCGCTCACCGCCACTAGAGAAAGACCGTGTGCAGCAATGAAGACCCAATGCAGCCAAAAATAAATAAATTTAAAAAAAAGAAAAGTAACAATGATATTACAGATTTCTTTACAATAGATTGCAGGGACTATCTAGCAGTTAGAACATATTCATCTCAATTTTCTATACCTTCTACATTTATAGGATTGTTCCATTAAAAAAAGATTACTTTGAAATAAAGCTCTGAATCATCAAAGAAAAATTTACTTTGAATCATTATGCTATATTAAAATTAAAGCAGAGGAGTGGGCTCATACTTTTATCCACATGTACTTGAGAAAGACTTTAGTAACACATTAAAGTTGAGTAAACAGGATACTCCATGCTCTGGGTATTCTAGTTAACAGAAGTTTTAAAAAAAAAACACTGTATTTTGGAACCAGGGAATCACCGCTTCCAGGGCCATATTGATGAGATTTTTGAATCCAACATATTTTCTTCTGGAAGAACTCCTCAAATCAGAGAAAAGAAAAATAAGGTCAGTCCTGCTGGAGGGAGGATTCATTACTCTTAGCAATGCTTTCCGAATCACCTTTATGAGAAAAAAAAACAACAACCCACAATTAGAGGTGGGCAGGGGATACAAGATAGCAAAGAAGAGAGAAAGGCCAGTTTGCTGAGAGTGTAAAGAGCAGATAAAACCAGTTCCCTCAAAATGAATAGTGAGCAGGTACCAGACACAGCCCAGTTCAACATGTTACCTTCATCAACTGTGCTCCATGTAGAAACAGCCTCAGCTGAATGTTGAGCATCACCCAGAGAGATCTGTGCTCTGCCTAGCACTCTGGTAGTATTTCCACACTTGTTTAGATTTCTTGTCTGAGTTTCTTCTATCCAACTCTGGCTTTTGTCATAAAGCCATAGTGGAAAAAGTCTCAGCTTTGTGATTAGGCAGTTCAGGAATGACTTTAGGACATTCACTTCACCTCCTTAAGCTCGATTTCCATACTAGGGTGTGAGAATCACATTAAAAAGAATAATCTTGCTCAGAACAAGGCACATGTTAGGCATTCATCATTTATGCTCCTTACCTTTTCTAAGTTCTAAATAGGGAATCTCTGGTATTGAAAGCCAATATATAGTCTCCCCTTCAACTTTTCACAGGGGAATCGCCTTACATTGTGTTCCTTAGGACCAGACATTAAGGTGGAGAACTGTATGCAGAAGGTTTATTGAGAAGTGTTCTCAGAAGATAGACCTGTAAGAACATGGGGAAGGCAGGTTTGGGCAGAGGGGGAAGCATGTCTGTAACCCGATTGCACCTCAGCCTATGGGGAGTACATGTGTCATACGGTAAGTTTGACCCATTTGGGAACAGCTTCTCAAAGATCCTGGGTGGTCTTGTTTCCTGGGGAACTTAAAAGAGTTAGGCAATTTATATCACCAGGTGACTATAATGGACAATACTATATTGTACACATGAAAGTTGCTATGTGATTAAATCTTTAATATTCTCACCATAACAGCAACAACAACAAAATGGTAGTTATGTAAGGTAAAGGATGTATTAACTAACCTTACTGTGGTAAACCTTTCTCTACATATACATGTATCAAATCATCACATTGTACACCTTAAACTTTTACAATGTTTTATGTAAATTACATCTCAATAAACATGGACAGGGAAATTATAGCTCTTGAGGCTACGGTTCACTTTGAGATCATAACTGAAACTCTCATTCCCTCCTCCACCTCTCACTCTAGATTGCCCTCATCCTCAGCCAACACCTTTGTCAAGTGGCTCATGGGGAGGGGGGGCAGGCGGGGGGGGGTGACCCAAACCCTCATATGTAAGGAATGAAGCAGCACAGTTTTCACTACAGGATTTCTGCTTTGCTTCCTGAAGGAAACAACATGATTTTAATACTTTCCTGCCCTTCTCTGTCACCTGCCCACTTTCCCTTGCCCACTTTGAGGAGTAAATAATAGAACTGGAGTCTGGGGAGAGCCTGACATTCACTGGACCGTGGTAACCAGTGGGTTATCTGTGACTGCTGCATTGAACATCACTCAGTGCTGGGTCATCTCTTATCTCTTTGACTCTCCCACCATCTTGGACTTGTCCACAGTCCGAGAAAGGTAAGTGTTAGCATGTCTAGTCTTATATCCATTTCAATTATGATCAGTTTTGTTGCGCTATGGTAAAAGACAGCACCAAAATTTCAGTGGCTCAATGAAAGTTGATTGCTCACTCACCCAAGTCTGCTGTGGGTCTGGGACGGTCTCCAAGGTCACTGTTTTCCAAGTGGTGGCTCTGAATTCCAGGCTGCTTCAGTCTTGTGGCATCTCCACCCTGCACAAACGCCAAGGTTTATCACAACAGGGGCAGACAGTGCTAGAGAGCTGCCAGGCATCAAGGTGGTCAGTGAAGACAATGAGTCAAACTGAAAGTATCAAACCTTTATTCACTTGCTGTGATACTATAAGCAAGAGGACTAACAGGAAAGGGGGAAAGGGCATCAGCTTCCATGCCTATGATGGTCCATTTTTCCCCAGGGCACAGCACCAGGCTAAGGACAAATGACATGTGTCACAGATTGGAGGGAAGGAGAAGATCCCAGAACAAAAGTCTCCTGCTATTTTTTGGACCCAGGGGCTGGGAGGAGGAAGAGAAGGAAGGACTAGAAGAGGAAAAGTATTGAGTCAGAGTGGCTAAGATGTCCTGAAGCCCCGACTCTTTTTGGAGGCCTCCAAATGGAGGTGCCTCGGTTTGGAATGCAGATATGCATAAAGAGCAGAACCTTGGTGCCGTGCACCGAGTCTGAGGTGAGAGGGCAGCTTCCCCGCATCCACAAGGCCTGCTCGGTAAAGCCTTTGCAGTTGTCTATATTTGTCCACCCTGCCCAAGGAGATGCATTATGACTAAGGAATAGCAGTTCAGATTTCTGAAAAAAATTGAAACCACTTAGTAGCAAACTATCATCTGTGTCCACTCATCCTGTCCCCATTATGCCTCCTGCACAGGAAGAACAGAAGTGTTGACACAGAACTCATCCAAACAGCCTCCAGATGTATAATCTTTTTTACGAATTTTCTGGGGAAATAATCCATCTTCCAGTCTAATTAGACATGAAGCAAGAAATCATGAAACACAGATACAGAGGGTATTGAGTTGATGAGAAGGGCCCTTTGCTTAAAAAAATACCTGCATAAATCAATCGAATGGAAATGATCTTACACTTGTTCCACTACACTGGGATCAACAGCATCTTTGGAGGTTCTTATTTTCTCTCTCTACCCTTCTCTAAATTCTTTTGCTTTTAATTCTTCATTTCCCCCCTTTTTACAGCAGAAGATAGCCATATTTCTAAGGTTTAGGGGAGAAACAAAACATTTCCCATTTCAGAAGAAACTGCTGCAGGTGGGGGAAAAATGTTTACTGCAGTAACTCAGTTATGTTGTTCAGCAATTTATGTTCCTTTTGCAGAAAATCTTAGCTTTCCATGACACAAAATATTAGGGGTGTAACTATGTTTAAAAAAGAACTACATGTAGAAAAATCCCTAGAGGTTATTTTACCAACATATTAACCAGCTTTGTCTTTGGATGATGAGATTTCAAGTGATTTCCTATGCTAATTGTGCCAGGTTCCTTAGAATGATTTACACTTTATTCTGTTGGGCCCCACTTTATTCTGTTGGGACCCATCTGGTAAGATGTCTGAGAAATGAGTTTCTCTTCAAGCTTCTCCTTTGACCTTGAATTCTCTCTTCCTCTCTTTTTTTCTTTCAGTTTTATTGAGGTATAATGGACAAATAAAATTGTAATATATTTAAAGTGCACAATATAATGATTTGATATACATATAACTTGTGAAAGGATTCCCACTTTTGAGCTAATTAACACATCTGTCACTACACATATTTTTTTAATTTAATTTATTTAAAGCAATAAAAAGCAGTTTATCCATTTCTTCCACCTCTGGCAACCACCAATCTATTCTCTGTATCTATGAACTTGGTTTCATTTGTTGTTAGATTCCATATATTAGAGAGATCATGTGGTATTTGTCTTACTCTGTCTGACTTAATTCACTTAGCATAGTGCCCCCGAGGTCTGACCATCTGTTGCACACAAATGGCAAAATTTCATTCTTTTTTGTGGCTGGGTAATATTCCATTATTATCCATTACTATTTCTTTATCTATTTGTCCACTGATGGACACTTAGGTTGTTTCCATATCTTAGCTATTTTAAATAATGCAGAATGAACATGCAGATGCAGATATCTTATCAAGTTAGTGTTTTCATTTTCTTCAGATAAATACCCAGAGGTGGAATTGCTGGATCATACAGTAGTTCTATTTTTTATTTTTTGAGGACTCTCAATACTGTCTTTCATACTGGCTGAACACATTTACATTCCCACCTAGAGTGCACAGGTATTCCCTTTTCTTCATGTCCTTGCCAACACTTATCATTCTCAGAGGGAAATGCTCCATACATAGCTGTACATTTGGTACATCCACAGGAGGAAGAAAATTCAGGAGCCTCCTATGTCACATCTTGGTCTGAGGTCAACCAAATTCTCTCTTAATATCTGAGGAGTCCTCATTCTTTCAAACCAAAATAAATGTGTTTATTATAGTCGGGTCAGAATTTCAGTTATTGGTAGAAAGAAGAGTTTCTACAACTATTTAGCCCTCCTTGTTACTAAAATTGCAACTGCAATATTTTTATTATGAACTGAATGTGTCCCCCCAAAACTGCATATGTTAAAGCACTAACCTCCATGTGACTCTCTTTGGAGATAGGGTCTTTAGGAGGTAATCCATTTTAAATGAGGTCATAAATGCAGGGCCCTAATTTGATAGGACTAATATCCTTATCAGAAAAAAACCCAAGAGAACTGCCCCCCCTTCTTTGCCTCACAAGCACACTAAAGAAAGACCATGAGAGAGCACATCAAGAAGGTGGCCATCTGCAAGCCGGGAATAGAGCTCTAGAGCCAGATCAGGCCATATCTTGATCTCGGACTTCTCAGACTCCAGAACTGTGAGAAAATTAATTTCTGATATTTGAGCCACCCAGTCTATGGTATTTTGTTATTGCAGCTTGAGCAGACTAAAACAAATTGTTTTTACCTTTATTTTTTTTTTGTCTTTTTAAATTTTTCTTCAAGGAGTATGCATTTCTTCTGTGGAGGTTATTAGTTCTGTTCATTGAATATTTCTGGCTGTCTGCTTTCTGAGCCATAGAGCATTGCACTCTTTTATCTCCTTTGACATTAAGCACAGCCATGAGAGTTTATCTGGCCAACAAAAAGAGCCTGACCATGATATACTTCTTCATTCTCTTCCCCTAGCTGGGGTGATCCTGGAACCTGGAAGCACATGATGTTGACATAGTGTTTCTATCATCCAGGGTCTTTGAGTGACTATGATTAGCAGAGACTTTCTATACAATGGTCATTGATTGAGAAATAAATCTATAATTTCTGGTTATTTGTTTCTGCTGCATAGCATAGCCTATCCTGACTGATATAGCTTCTAAATGACAAAAAAATAAATAAATAAACCTTTTATAATGTAAATAATATCTACTTCTTCATGGAATTAGGCTTTACTTAGGACAAATTAAGCCATGTCAGTTGTCATCTACCTTGTGGGGTCAATGAACACTAACCTATCTCTCCAGCCCAAATACTTGACATATTGCTCTGTTGTCAATTATTAGTAATTTTGTTCTTTTGAAGCCAGGTATTTCTATCACTTTATATCCCCTTGCTAAATGATCATACCGATAAGAATGATAACTCATTAAGAAATTTTTTATCAGGAGTAGCTTAACATGAATACAAGCTGAGATCATTTATTGTAGATAACTGAATTCTTCAAGGACAGGAAACAGGTAAGGACATTAGGTAAGTTGCACAGTGAATAGTTTTGGACAGTAAGGGCATGAATCTTCTGGAAATAAAAAGTGAAAGGTGATTTAAAAAGACAGCTAGAATGTCTTCACAATAGTACTCAGAGAAAACTCCAAGACACTCCAAGAGTGTAGTGAGTGCTTTTATCTGTGGAAAATTATTTTCTTATAAATCAGAAAAGGCTGGAGGAAGAAATGGAGTGTGAAATGCACCAATTAAAGGGAGAAAGCTGGACAGCAATGGGAAAATGGAAGTGCTTCTATATGTCACAAGGTATAGTTACAGGGACCTCATCAGAAACACAACTTCCCTCTGAATTCAGCATTCCTTGTTATACACACAGTATGAATAAAATATCGGGCACTATTTCCAGAAGAATAATCTGTTATAAAAATGGTAGCAGTGAAAGAAATGGGGACAGCAGGAGCAGGCAGGCAATTATACTATGAATGCCCTAACACATTTTTTCCATTAAAAGTAAATGCCCCACACAAATGCACTGCTTCACGGTAACTATTCTGTTTTGTAGCTTCTGTGAATCAAGCTTGGGCTATTAAGTGTGTAAGAGTGAACAATAGTGTGTCTTGCTAATTACCATCTTGTCCAATTGGCTTGGAGTCTGGGTGGAAAAATACAGTTTGTAGCTCCCTATTAAAAGCTCATCTCCCCACAAATGTTTTCTAAAATATACCATTTTCTTCTTTATTTACAAAACATATGAAAGGTGACAAGATACTCTTGCCTCTCCCACTTCTGCTGACAGGATTCCATACTAAATCTTTTGTAGGGATACTCACAGTTACTAAAATAAAGAACCAAATGGATCTTCAAATATGACAATGTTAGGAAAATCCCAAAGTATTTGAATAAGTTCAGTTCTTCTCCTCTCTCCAGTTTCTCCATCTTTCTCACTCCACTACTCCTAAGGCATTATTTCTTTGACTTCTTTGTGACTTCCAGGCCAAGAGCCCTTACATTCTCTCAGCCCTCTCCTGTCATCATTTCCTTCCCTCTCCATCTTAGACTGAAGGGTCCATCACCTCAAGCAGGATCTAGCCAATATCCTCAATGTCTTTTGTACCACTACCTTTCCAATGTGCTCATCTAGTGTATCAGATTCAAATAGCAAAACTCCTATTCAAAATGACATAAGCAGTAAGGTAATTATCTCACATAACAAGAAGGCCACTAGTTCAATTATGCTAACAAGGACCCAGTTCTGTCTTTGAACCCTGCATCCTTATATGTCACCTTGCCTTCAGGCCACTTCCAAGCAGCACCTGCAGGCAAGACAGCATCCCAAGGTAGAAAAGTGACCATCTCTTCCTTCTCTCTCTTTTTAGAAGAAAACATTTTCCTGTCTGTGAAATCCACCTCATTGCTTAGAATTCATCACATGCTCATGCCTCTGCCCAAATCAGTCATTGATAAGGACCACCATGGCTGGTTGAGACTAATCAGGACCAGCCTCCCTTGAAGAATATGTCTAAAGTGAGGAGAGTGGTCACCTAAACAAAAACAGGGCTCTGGTAGGAAGGAGGAAGGGAGAATAGTGAGTACGATAGAAGCAGTTAATCATGTTGGAATTTTAGTGCAGTCTCACTGTTCACCTCTCCTACAGCCTGACCACTAGGCTCTGCTGACAGAACCATGCAGCGTGCATGAGGAATGCTCATTCATGACATTTTGACAGGTTGGGCACTAATATCTCCTGACAGTTCATTCAGTCATGTCTTCCCAGAGGGGATAATCTTCCACGGCATTCCATACCTTAACACTCACATCTCCCTCTCACTCTCTGAAAATTACAGGGTAAGTTGGTACCATCAGACAAGAGCTCCAAGATTTTTCTAAACCGATTCTGCAAATGTACTTACATCTGTCCTGAGCTGTTCTTCCTTCCTGTGACGATGGAAAAGTTGTTCCTGATCCTAAATACAGTAAACCCTTTTACCTCTATTACTGATCCTGTCCTTTCTCTCTTTATCCTTCTGCCAGTATGCCCCCTTGCTACCCTATTTTCAATCTCTCCTTCACTATCAACTTAATCCTAATAATATGTGATCCCATCCGCATGCTCATCTCTAGCCATTTTCTTTAAAAGAAAAATTCCCCATTTACCCTACATCCCTACCCACTTCCATGCTCTCTGTGTTCTCTCCGTCACAGGCAAACTTCCTGAAAGAGTAGTCTCCACTTCCTGTCTCTTCTTCCTTGTCTCCAATCACACCCAAAACCATTAAACCTGGCACCTACTCTCATCATGCCTCTAAGGCAGCCTCACTGTGCTTACTAACAACCTCCTCATCACTAAACCCAAGTCACTCTCCAAGCCATTTCCCACTTGACATCTTGGCAGCATTGGCCACACTATTGTTCACTCCACTGTCGTTTCCTTTCTGCTTCACAGGTTGTTCCTACATCCTCTGTCCATCGCTGTGATACTGGGGGATCTTAGGCTTCTTGCAGAGTTCTCTTGTTATATTATAGATAAACTTCCTGGGAGATACCACTTATTCTAATGTTCTTAGTGACCATCTGGTTGGTATGTAGCTGAGTGCATTATGGAATGGACTATCTGGGCTTAATTCTAGATTTTACCATTATTTAAGGTAAGTATTATTTATGTAACTTAGGCAAGTTACTTAACCTCTGTAAGCCTCAATTTCCATATTTGTTTGAAAGGGATAATAGTATTTACCTTGTAGAGCTGTTATGAAAAAAGAGATAATGAATACAAAGCACTTAACAATGCTTTCATGTAGTAAGCCCTCCAATGGTAATTTTTATTATTAATTTAATTATGCTGATGACTTTCAGACTGCTTGCTTGATCCAAATGTCTTCTAAACTTCAGGACCATTTATTCAATAGCATATTCAGTAACTTGACAGTGTCTCATGGGCCACTCTAACTCAAGATATCAGAAACTAAAACGAGCATAATTTTCTTTAATTTATTTTTACTGGAGTATAATTGCTTCACAACACTGTGTTAGTTTCTGCTGTACACTAAAGTGAATCAGCCATATGCATACACATGTCCCCATATCCTCTCCTTCTTGAGCATCCCTCCCATCCTCCCTATCCCACCCCTCTAGGTCATTGCAAAGCACAGAGCTGATCTCCCTGTGCTATGCGGCTGCTTCCCACTAGCTAACTATTTTACATTCGGTCGTGTATATATGTCCATGCCACTCTCACTTCACCACAGCTTCCCCATTCCACCCCGTCTCCTCAAGTCCATTTTCTATGTCTATCTCTTTATTCCTGCCCTGCAACTAGGTTCATCGGTACCATTTGTTTTTGATTCCGTATATATGCGTTAACATACGGTATTTGTTTTTCTCTTTCTGACTTACTTCACTCTGTATGACGACTCTAGGTCCATCCACCTCACTACAAATATCTCAATTTCATTTCTTTTTATGGCTGAGTAATATTCCACTGTATATATATGTGCCACATCTTCTTTATCCATTCATCTGTCGATCGCCACTTAGGTTGGTTCCATGTCCTGGCTACTGCAAATAGTGCTGCAATGAACATTGTGGTACATGTCTCTTTTTGAATTATGGTTTTCTCAGGGTATATGCCCAGTAGTGGGATTGCAGTCATAAGTTTTTTTATTTAAAAAAAATTAAAAATATATATAAATAAAATAAAAATAAAAATAATTTTTTAAAACTTAAAAAAAAAATCATGTGGTTTAAAATAATCATCTTCCTTCCCATTGCCAAATATGTACCTCTTCATGTTCCTTGAGAATGACAGCCTCATCCTTGGGATTGTCCAAGTCAGAGGTGTGAGATGCACCCCTGAGTCCTCCTACTCTTTGATCTATTCCAAATCCTCTGAAATCCACCTCCTGAGTCCCTCTCCACCTTTCCCATCATCACTGTCACCACCCTGGCTCGAACCATTATCTCTCACTTGGGTGACTGCTGCAGAGCCTTGTAAAAATCCATTCTTCACTTTGAAGTCAGAATGTTCATCTTATAACATCACTCTCATGTGAGTGGCTCACATCGCCTTCCTCCTTAGCCCTTCCCTGCTCTGCCCTCACCTTCCAGCCTTTATGACGTTTTTTGTTTCTCAAGTATTCTGTGTTTGTTATGGTCTCCTCAACTCACATGATACTCTTTGTCTTCCTCAGCCGCTACCTTATGCCTACTCTTACTTCACATCTCCACTTAAGTCCCATTTCCTCTGGATGTCCTCCCTCACCCCCACCCCTTGACTATACACACCCTGAGTCAGATGGTCCTGCCATTTGCTGCAAAATTATCAAGTATTCTTCCTTTTCAAGGCATGGATCATTTAACTTCCTTACTAGGAAACACCAGTGAGAGCAAAGTCCTTGTTCACCATCTACCACTGGGTTGGGCAATTCAGAGAACTTGTTCAATGACTGAGTGTATTTTCTTCACCTTTTCTTTAATTTTCATCCCGCCTCCTTTTCATTCCTCAAACCCAGAATACTCAGTTCTTTTTTGTTATTCCTACCCACATACTTCCTAGAAATGATTCTTTCATCAAATTCTCTATCCTTTTAGTTCCCAAACCAGTCTAACAATAGAATCATCACAGAGCTGTTCACAAACTATCTTTCCTGCTCCTGCTCATAGACCTACCCAATCAGGACCTTCAGGATGTTAGAGTTTTAAAATATCCCAGGTGATTTTGATGACTACCTGGTATTGAGAACCCCTTCTGTATATAATTTCAGTAAGGCCTGGCTTACAGATGAGTGTTTCTGGACATAGAATTGTTCAGTCAGACTAACTAACCCAAAGGGAGATACTAATGAATTAGTGTGATACCTTTCCCAGGGGATCTAAAACAACACAGTGCTTTATTCTAATTAAAGCCACTGTTTCCAAAAGCCCCTCAAAATCTAAATTTAATGGAGATATTTTGGGGCAGGTTGGTGGGTATTATTACACTCAACAATATTTATCTGAGCAACTTTGGTGTCTTCATTTCTGGGCCAGTCAGTCAGAAATAGAAACATACAAGTTGTGGAGTTTACATTGTAGGGGGAAGACAGTGACATGTACATGGGCAGGCATGCTATATGGTGAAAAGACCAGAAGAAGTATGAAACCTCCGTGGAACATAGAAGTGCTACTTGGGCTGAGCCTTGAAAGGTAGGTAGTACTTAATATGTGGATTTAGGATAAAGAGTATTCAAGGCAATAATAAGGACATGAACAAAGGTCAGGGCAGTAGAAGAGCATGTTCAGGAAATCGGGAACTTCTAGATCCAATTGGAACATGGAGGAAGGAGTGGGAATGAGGAGGAATGGAGTCTATAACAGATGGGAAATGAGATGAGATAGTTAGATTGGAGTTAGATTAGGATGGGCCTTGAATGCTGAACCAAGGACTTAATTCTGTAAATGCAATGGGGAAACATTAAAATTTGGTGTTTTGAGGGGTAGGGATAAATATGGGGCTATTGTAATCAGATATATTTTTACTCAGAAAAACATGTTGAGTGCCAGCTATATACGACATTACTCTATGTGTTGGGTCAGTGGTGATGAACAAGACAAAATGCCTGTTACATTACAGAGTATATCAGGAACTCTAGCTTGGAGGAGGTAAACACTAGGATTACTGAGCAGATCATTGCAATGGTTTACCTATTAGACAGTCAAGATCTGAACTAGGGTTGAGAAAACAGATAAGAAAATGAAATAATGGATTGGTGTTTTAAGAATTCTTAGAGAAATTTGCAATCAGTCAAAACCAAACTGTTCAATGTTTCCCTAAAGAAGACATTGGAATTGATTACTATAGACCTTAACTGTTGACGCTCCAAGCCAGAGACTATTATTCTAGTGGTAACAGATATAATTACCGAAGTTATGAGTCAAACATAACTATTGTTTTCTCTGGACAAAGACAAAAATTAATAACACTTCAGCTTTCTTTTTGGAAATTATGGAACTTATCCCTCTTTTAGACTGCTCTAATGGATGTGCACTAAGACACCTAAGAATAAAAATGCTCACTATAGCCTAGTTTTTTACACTAAGTAGGTGATTTTTTATTGCAATTAACAATGAAAGAATGTCTTTCATTATCATACACTCTAATCCTTAGAGTGAAAGTTCACACATGCTCACATACAAAATATGGAATATGGGTCATTTTTAAAGATCTAACTTTAGGTAGAGATGCTGATTACTTCAAACTGAATCATCTCAGTAGATCTGATCACAACTCTGCTACTAGTATCTATTTAATCTCAGCAGAAAATTAGTAATGAACCTGAATAACTTGACCTGAGCATACTTTAAATTTCCACTTATTTATTTATTTATTTATTTGCCACGCCACGTGGCCTGAGGGATCTTAGTTCCCCAACCAGGGATCAAACCCACGGCCCCTGCAGTGGACTTGAGGAGCTCTACCCACTGGACCACCAGGGAATTCCCCTAAATTTCCACTTTAAAATGTTTAAGCCAACTCATCAAAAAGACAAGAGATAACAAATGCTGGCAAATATGTGGAGAAAAGGGAATCCTTGTGCACCATTGGTGGGACTGTAAATTGGTGCAGCCACTATGGAAAATAGTATGGAGGATCCTCAAAAAATTAAAAACAGAACTATCGCATGATCCAGCAATTCCTCTTCCAGGAACATAGCCAAAGGAAACAAAAACACTGTTGAAGAGATATCCACACCTCCATGTTCATAGCAGCATTATTTACAATAGCCAACACATGGAAATAAACTAAGAGTCCATGGACGAATAAATAGGTAAAGAAGTTGTGGTATTTATGTAATGGAGTATTATTCAACCATTAAAAAAGGATGCCCTGCCATTTGCCACTTGGGACAACATGGTTGGATCTTGAGGACATTATGCTAAATGAAAAAAGTCAGACAGAGAAAGACAAATACTGTATGATCTTACTTACATATGAACTCCAAAAAACAGATAAGCAAACTCATAGAAAAAGAGAGCAGATTTGTGCTTACTGGAGGCAGGGGTGGGGTGGGGAAATTAAATGAAGGTGGTCAAAAAGTACAAACTTCCAATTATAGCATAAATAATTGCTAGGGGTGTAATGTACAATGTGATAACTATAGTTAACATCATTGGATGGTACCTTTGAAAGTTGTTAAGAGGCTCAATCCTAAGAGTTCTCATCACAAGGAAAAAAACATTTTTTCTGTTTTTTGGCACCTAAATGAGAAGATGGATGTTCACTAAACATATTGTGGTCATCATTTCATAATAAATGTTAGTCAAATCATTAGACTGTACATCTTAAACTTATACAGTGCTGTATGTCAATTATATCTCAATAAAATGAGAAAACTTAGATTGAGAAAAATAAAATAAAATGTTTGGGCCAAAATGCAAAAGGCATAAGTGTATACAATTTGCTATATATGAATGATAAAGGTGAGAGCTGTCTCAGAAACCCTATGCTGATTTAATAACCAAATACATCAATATTCTGTAATAACTTAAATGGGAAAAGAATTTGAAAAAGAATAGATACATGTATATGTATAACTGAATCACTTTGCTGTACACCTGAAACTAACACAACATTGTTAATCAACTATATTCCAATATAAAATAAAAATTAAAAAATAAACAAACAACCAAATACAAATCCATCATATAATCAACCCTTGCTGAGTGTTTAGTAGGTACACAACCCTGGGCTAGACTCTCATTCAGCAAAGTCTCTGCAATGGGCAGAGAAGCCAATGACTCCATGAAGTCTCCACTTCAGCTCAGCATACATCTGTTGAGTGTCTCCTCTGCTCAAGTGCAAAAGCACACCTTACTTTCCAACCACTTTAATAACAAAATCCATTCTGGCATTGATTAAAAGTTCCAGTCACTCTCTAGAAGAAGATTAGCATGACTCAACATTATTCCAAACATTTATCTAATTAACCTTTTTCCCAAGCGAGCTAGTTAAGAATATGGGGCACATTTGTTTGAACACAGGATTATCCAACATGCTCTAACAGGTCTTTGCAAAGCACTATAGCTTAATAAGATGGTCTTACAAGACAAATTTCCTAATAGTTTCAGAACAGTGTGAGCAAATCTCAGAGAACAATCTGGATTTTTCAGATAGATATGGCCATTTTAAGCTGAATGAACATCTGAGTTAGGTACTATTTTTATCCCCATGTTACTGATGAGGAAACAGATGCAAGGAGGGTTAAGTATCTTTCCCAAAGTCATAACTTGCTTACTTTACATAAGATGTGACACCTTGAGAAAATTGTGTAGCTCTCCTCACCTTTAGATGCATTTGCTATAAAAAAAAATGTGATATAGTTGTAACTGAATAAAGGACCAAGAATGTAAAAGCCTTCAAGGGAAGTGAACAATCTTTCTCCCTCATTCAAGTAAGTGCAGATAGTTCAGAGATCCATGGGAGAAAAGAGTAAAACTTGGAAAACACATTCAGCTAATCTTTCTATGGTCTTTGAAAAACATCAGCAACACTTCACCCCTGTCACTGTGCAGCTGGTTGAGACTGACTCAGAGTTCTTGGTTGTATTTATTGTGGGAATGGAATCACATTTCTTTAAAACAGAAAGTTGAGTGACTTTGAAGAAGAGATGCAATCTAACCTCTAATTAACAAAAGAAGATTTGCCTGCAATGCCAGGGATCTGAAGAACAAACAGAATAAATTTGCATATTGATTGAATGAGCACAACTCTACCAAATGAAAGAAAATATTCCCCAAAAAGGCAAAAACCATTTTTTAAATCATCCAAGCTCAGTGCATGGCATTGGTAGACTCTAAAAAGTTCATGTGGCACAGGGATCACAGACAACACACTCAATATTGCAGGCACTGAGGGTGGTCAAACAACCAGAATAAGAACATGATAGTATTAGAAGAGAGGGAGCCTGAGACAATGAGAAGAGAGATGAAGAAGATGTCAGTCCTGGAGGCTGCAGATATAAAGTACCACCAACACTTTCCTTTTCCAAGGACAAAAGACATCAGGAGACATTTTACCTGTAAAGATTCACACAGCAAAAAATGAAATGCATGGGGAAAAACATTTTAAAGGGTTTTTGTGTAAAGTTCTTGCTACCATAAGTGGAGGGGGAAGGAAAATTAAGGAAGAGGAGAAAATAATCTGATAAAAACAAACAGAGGGCTTCCCTGGTGGCACAGTGGTTGATGCCAATGCAGGGGACATGGGTTCGTGACCCGGTCCAGGAAGATCCCACGTGCCGCGGAGCAGCTAGGCCCGTGAGCCATGGCCACTGAGACTGCACGTCCAGAGCCTGTGCTCCACAACGGGAGAGGCCACAACAGTGAGAGGCCTGAGAAATACAAAAAAAAAAACAAAAAAAAACCCACAGGTAATGTTGAGAGATATACCCCTGGAATTCTTTGACTTACAAAATGCTTCTCAGTATTAGGCAAGACACCCTACAGAAATAAATAATTCAGTACACATGTAGTTCCCTTTGCTCTGTGTGTCCTTGGTCCCTTCTTTTGCTTGGCAAACTTCACTTTCTTCAAGACTCTGCTCAGACATTATTCTCTCAGCACGCTGTTGGTTTGCACCCTCAAGAGTTCCCCAGGTGAAATTCAAAACTGACCCCTGCACACAGAGGGCAAGGAGAGACCAAAGAAAGAGGCAGACAGCTCCTGACTGGTAGGTGGCAGATTTAATAAACAAGGGAATTTATATATGAATCTTGGCTTGGGCAGCTGCAACACAAGTAGATCTCTGAACCTGTTCTACAGAATCCTAAGACTTTATATACAGGCCTTAATGGGGTTCAGCCATCTATTCAGTCCAGATGGTATCAACAGCACCTCTACTAATCTCCTGGTAGACTTGTATTTCAATATTTGTTTCTGTGGTTATCTGCCCCAATCAGCTGTGAGCTCGTTAAAAGCCAAGACTTGCCTTAGAAATGTTTGCATTCTCATTGCACACATATCATATTTCTTCTCACACAGTATGAATTCAACCCCTGTTTGTGAATTATGGTGGCAATTCTATTAAGAACACAACATTTATTATAAGAAATGAGAGTATGGATTAGGAACCAAGATGGCAGAGTAGAAGGATGTGCTCTCACTCCCTCTTGCAAGAACACCAAAATCACAACTAGCTGCTGGACAATCATCAAAAGGAAGACACTGGAATTCACCAAAAAACATACCCCACGTCCAAAGACAGAGGAGATACCACAATGAGATGGTAGGAGGGGTGCAATCACAGTAAAATCAAATCCAATAACTGCTGGGTGGGTGACTCACAGATGGGAGAACACTTATACCACAGAAGTACACTCACTGGAGTGAAGGTTCTAAGCCCCACATCAAGTTCACAAGCTGGGGGTCCGGCAATGGGAGGAGGAATACCTAGAGAATCAGACTTTGAAGACTAGTGGGATTTGATTGCAGGACTTCGACAGGAAAGGGGGAAACAGAGACTTCACTCTTAGAGGGCACACACAAAGAAGTGTACACATTGGGACCCAGCGGAAGGAGCAGTGACCCCAGGGGAGACTGAACCAGATTTACGTGCTATTGTTGGAGGGTCTCCTGCAGAGGCGGGTGGTGGATGTTGCTCACTGTGAGGACAAGGAAACTGGCAGCAGAAGTTCTGGGAAGTACTCCTTGGCATGAGCACTCCCAGAGTCCGCCATTAGCCCCACCAAAGAGACTTGGTAGGCTCCAGTGTTGGGTTGCCTCAGGCCAAACAACCAACAGGAAGAGAAACCAGCCACACCCATCGGCAGTCAGGCAGTAAAGTTGGATTAAAGTTTTACTGAGCTCTGCCCACTAGAGCAACAGTCAGCTCTACACACCACCAGTCCCTCCTATTAGGAAACTTGCACAAGCCTCTTAGATAGACTCATCCACCAGAGGGCAGAAAACAGAAGCAAGAAGAATTACAATCCTGCAGCCTGTGGAACAAAAACCACACTCACAGAAAGATAGACAAGATGAAAAGGCAGAGGGCTATGTACCAGATGAAGGAACAAGATAAAACTCCACAAAAACAACTAAATGAAGTGAAAATAGGCAACCTTCCAGAAAAATAGTTCATAATAATGATAGTGAAGATGATCCAGGACCTCAGAAAAAGAATGGAGGCTAAGAACGAGAAGATGCAAAAAATGTTTAACAAAGACCTAGAAGAATTAAAGAACAAACAAACAGAGATGAACAATACAATAACTGAAATGAAAACTACACTAGAAGGAATAAATAACAGAATAGCTGAGGCAGAAGAACAGATAAGTGACCTGGAAGACAGAATGGTGGAATTCACTGCTGTGGAACAGAATAAAGAAAAAAGAATGAAAAGAAATGAAGACAGCCTAAGAGACCTCTGGGACAACATTAAACGCAACAACATTCGCATTATAGGGGTCCCAGAAGGAGAAGAAAGAGAGAAAGGACCAGAGAAAATATTTGAAGAGATTATAGTTGAAAACTTCCCTAGCATGGGAAAGGAAATAGCCTCCCAAGTCGAGGAAGCGCAGAGAGTACCATACAGGATAAACCCAAAGAGAAACACGCCAAGACAGATAGTAATCAAACTGGCAAAAATTAAAGACAAAGAAAAATTATTGAAAGCAGCAAGGGAAAAATGACAAATAACATACAAGGGAACTCCTATAAGGTTAACAGCTGATTTCTCAGCAGAAAATCTACAAGCCAGAGGGGAGTGGCACAATATACTTAAAGTGATGAAAGGGAAGAACCTACAACCAAGATTACTCTACCTGGCAAGGATCTCATTCAGATTCGATGGAGAAATCAAAAGCTTTACAGACAAGTAAAAGCTAAGAGAATTCAGCACCACTAAACTAGCTTTACAACAAATGCTAAAGGAACTTCTCTAAGTGGGAAACACAAGAGAAGAAAAGGACCTACAAAGCAAACCCAAAACAATTAAGAAAATGGTCATAGGAACATACATATTGATAATTACCTTAAATGTGAATGGATTAAATGCTCCAACCAAAAGACACAGGCTTGCTGAATGGATACAAAAACAAGAGCCATATATATGCTGTCTACAAGACAACCACTTCAGACCTAGGGACACATACGGGCTGAAAGTGAGGGGATGGAAATAGATATTACATGCAAATGGAAATCAAAAGAAAGCTGGAGTAGCAATACTCATATCAGATAAAATAGACTTTAAAATAAAGAATGTTACAAGAGACAAGGAAGGACACCACGTAATGATCAAGGGATCAATCCAAGAAGAAGACAAAACAATTAC
The DNA here is from genome assembly GCF_964165515.1 of Mesoplodon bidens. Classification (NCBI taxonomy): domain Eukaryota; kingdom Metazoa; phylum Chordata; class Mammalia; order Artiodactyla; family Ziphiidae; genus Mesoplodon; species Mesoplodon bidens. The sequence continues at coordinate 99,265,010 of NC_138165.1, forward strand.
AAAGATATATGCACCCTCCATAGGAGCACCTCAATAGATAAGGCAACTGCAAACAGCTATAAAAGAGGAAATCAACAGTAACAGAATAATAGTGGGGGACTTTAACACCTCACTTACACCAATGGACAGATCATCCAAAATGAAAATAAATAAGGAAACACAAGCTTTAAATGACACAATAGACCAGACAGATTTAATTGATATTTATAGGACATTCCATCCAAAAACAACAGATTACACTTTCTTCTGAAGTGCACACGGAACATTCTCTAGGATAGATCACATCTTGGGTCACAAATCAAGCCTCAGTAAATTTAAGAAAATTGAAATCATATCCCGCATCTTTTCTGACCACAACACTATGAGATTAGAGATGAATTACAAGGGAAAAAAACACAAACACATATAGGCTAAACAATACATTACTAAATAACCAAGAGATCACTGAAGAAATCAAAGAGGAAATCAAAAAATACCTAGAGACAAATGACAATGAAAACACGATGATCCAAAACCTATGGCACACAGCAAAAGCAGTTGTAAAAGGGAAGTTTATAGCTATACAAGCCTACCTCAAGAAACAAGAAAAATCTCAAATAAACAACCTAACCTTACGCCTAAAGGAACTAGAGAAAGAAGAACAAACAAAACCCAAAGTTAGCAGAAGGAAAGAAATCATAAAGATCAGGGCAGAAATAAATGAAATAGAAACAATGAGAGCAATAGCAAAGATCAATAAAACTAAAAGCTGGTTCTTTGAGAAGATAAACAAAATTGATAAACCATTAGCCAGACTCATCAAGAAAAAGAGGGAGAGGACTCAAGTCAATAAAATTAGAAATGAAAAAGGAGAAGTTACAATAGACACTGCAGAAATACAAAGCATCCTAAGAGACTACTACAGGCAACTCTATGCCAAAAAAAATGGACAACCTGGAAGAAATGGACAAATTCTTAGAAAGGTATAACCTTCCAAGACTGAACCAGGAAGAAATAGAAAATATGAACAGACCAATCACAAGTAATGAAATTGAAACTGTGATTAAAAATCTTCCAACTAACAAAAGTCCAGGACCAGAGGGCTTCACAGGTGAATTCTATCAAACATTTAGAGAAGAGCTAACACCCATCCCTCTCAAACGCTTCCAAAAATTTGTGGAGGAAGGAACACTCCTAAACTCATTCTTTGAGGCCACCATCACCCTGCTACCAAAACCAGACAAAGATACTACAAGAAAAGAAAATTACAGACCAATATCCCTGATGAATATAGATGCAAAAATCCTCAACAAAATACTAGCAAACAGAATCCAACAACACATTAAAAGGATCATACACCATGATCAAGTGGAGTTTATCCCAGGGACACAAGGATTCTTCAATATATGCAAATCAACCAATGTGATACACCATATTAACAAACAGAAGAAGAAAAACCATATGATCATGTCAATAGATGCAGAAAAAGCTTTTGACAAAATTCAACACCTATTTATGATAAAAACTCTCCAGAACGTTGGCACAGAGGGAACCTACCTCAACATAATAAAGGCCATATTCAACAAACCCACAGCAAACATCGTTCTCAATGGTGAAAAACTGAAAGCATTTACACTAGAATCAGGAAAAAGCAAGGATCTCCACTCTCACCACTCTTATTCAACATAGTTTTGGAAGTCCTAGCCACAGCAATCAGGGAAGAAAAAGAAATAAAAGGAATACAAATTGGAAAAGAAGAAGTAAAACAGTCACTATTTGGCAATGACATGATACTATACATACAGAATCCTAAAGATGCCACCAGAAAACTATTAGAACTAACCAGTGCATTTCATAATGTTGCAGGATGCAAAATTAATGCACAGAAATCCCTGGCATTCCTATACACCAACAATGAAAAATCAGAAAGAGAAATTAAGGAAACACTCCCATTCACCATTTCAACAAAAAGAATAAAATACCTAGGGGCTTCCCTGGTGGCGCAGTGGTTGAGAGTCCACCTGCCGATGCAGGCAACTCGGGTTCATGCCCCGGTCCAGGAAGATCCCACATGCCATGGAGCGGCTGGGCCTGTGAGCCATGGCCACTGAGCTAGCGTGTCCAGAGCCTGTGCTCCGCAACAGGAGAGGCCACAACAGTGAGAGGCCTGTGTACCGAAAAAAAAAAAAAAAAGAAAATAAAAAGAATAAAATACCTAGGAATAAACCTGCCTAAGGAGGTGAAAGACTTCTACTCAGAAAACTATAAAACACTGATGAAAGAAATCAAAGATGACATAAACAGATGGAGAAATATACCACATTCTTGGATTGGAAGAATCAATATTTTGAAAGTGTCTATACTACCTACAGCAACCTACAGATTCAATGCAATCCCTTTCAAACTACCAATGGCATTTTTCACAGAATTAGAACAGAAAATCTTACAATTCATATGGAAACACAAAAGACCCCAAAGGGCCAAAGCAATCTTGAGAAAGAAAAACAAAGTTTGAGGAATCAGGGGCCCTGACTTCAAAGTATACCACAAAGCTACAGTAACCAAGACAGTATGGTACTAGCACAAAAACAGAAATATAGATCAGTGATACAGGATAGAATGCCCAGAGATAAACTCATGCACATATGGGCATGCAATTTATGACAAAGGAGGCAAGAATATACAATGGAGAAAAGACAGCCTCTTCAATAAGTGGTGCTGGGAAAACTGCACAGCTACATGCAAAAGAATGAAATTAGAACACTCCCTAACACCATACACAAAAATAAACTCAAAATGGATTAGAGACCTAAATGTAAGACCAGATACTATAAAACTCTTAGAGGAAAACATAGGCAGAACACTCCATGATATACATCACAGCAAGAGCCTTTTTGACCCACCTCTTAGAGAAATGGAAATAAAAACAAACAAACAAAAAAAAGGACCTAATGAAACTTAAAACCTTTTGCACAACAAAGGAAACCATAAACAAGACAAAAAGACAACCCTCAGAATGGGAGACAATATTTGCAAAGGAAGCAACTGACAAAGGATTAATCTCCAATATTTACAAGCTGCTCATGCAGTTCAATATCAAAAAAACAAACAACCCAATCCAAAAATGGGCAGAAGACTTAAATAGACATTTCTCCAAAGAAGATATATACATTGCCAACAAACACATGAAAGGATGCTCAACATCACTAATCGTTAGAGAAATGCAAATCAAAACTACAGTGAGGGGCTTCCCTGGTGGCACAGTGGTTGAGAGTCCACCTGCCGATGCAGGGGACACGAGTTCATGCCCCGGTCTGGGAAGATCCCACATGCTGCCGAGCTGCTAGGCCCATGAGCCATGGCCACTGAGCCTGCATGTATGGAGCCTGTGCTCCGCAACGGGAGAGGTCACAACAGTGAGAGGCCCGCATATCGCAAAAAAAAAAAAAAAAATCTACAGTGAGGTATCACCTCACACCAGTCAGAATGCCTACCCTCAAAAAATCTACAAACAATAAATGCTGGAGAGGGTGTGGAGAAAAGGGAACCCTCTTACACTGTTGGTGGGAATGTAAATTGATACAGCCACTATAGAGAACAGTATGAAGCTTCCTTCAAAAAATTAAAAATGGAGCTACCATATGACCTAGCAATCCCACTACTGGGCATACACCCTGAGAAAACCATAATTCAAAAAGAGTCATGTACCACAATGTTCGTTGCAGCTCTTTTTACAATAGCCAGGACATGGAAGCAACCTAAGTGTCCATCGACAGATGAATGGATAAAGATGTGGCACATATATACAATGGAATATTACTCAGCCATAAAAAGAAATGAAATTGAATTATTTGTAGTGAGGTGGATGGACCTAGAGACTGTCATACAGAGTGAAGTAAGTCAGAAAGAGAAAAACAAATACTGTATGCTAACACATATATATGGAATCTAAAAAAAAAAAAAAAAAGAATGTTTCTGAAGAACCTAGGGGCAGGACAGGAATAAAGACACAGACGTAGAGAATGGACTTGAGGACACGGCGAGGGGGAAGTATAAGCTGGGACAAAGTGAGAGAGTGGCATGGACTTATATGTAGTACCAAATGTAAAATAGATAGCTAGTGGGAAGCAGCCGCATAGCACAGGGAGATCAGTTTGGTGCTTTGTGACCATCTAGAGGGGTGGGATACGGAGGGTGGGAGGGAGACACAAGAGGGAGGAGATATGGGGATATATGTATATGTATAGCTGATTCACTTTGTTATAAAGCAGAAAGTAACACACCATTGTAAAGCAATTATACTCCAATGAAGATGTTAGAAAAAAGAATGAAATTAGGACACTACCTAACACCATAACCAAGAATAAACTCCAAATGGATTGCAGACTTATATGTAAGACCAGACACTATAAAACTTTGAGGAAAACATAGGAAAAGCACTCTTTGACATAAACCACAACAAGACATTTTTTGACCCACATCCTAGAGTAACAGAAATAAAAACAAAAATAAAGAAATGGGACTTAATTGAACTTAAAATCTTTTGCACAGCAAAGGAAACCATAAATACAACAAAAAGACAACCCTCAGAATCAAAGAAAATATTTGCAAATGAAACAACAGACAATTGATTAATCTCCAAAATATACAAACAGCTCATGGAGCTCAATATCAAAAAAACAATCCAGTTAAAATATGGGCAGAAGACCTAAATAGACATTTCACCAAGGAAAACATAAAGATGGCCAAGAGACACATGAAAAGATGTTCAACATCACTAATCATTAAAGAAATACAAATCAAATCTACAATGAGGTATCACCTCATGCCAGTTAGAATGGCCATTATCAAAAAAGCTAGAAACAATAAATGCTGGAAAGGGTGTTGTGAAAAGGGAACCCTCCGACGCTATTGGTGGGAATGTTAATTTATACAAGCACTATGGAAAACAGTATAGAGGTTCCTTAAAAAACTAAAAATAGAACTACCATATGACCCAGGAATCCCACTACTGGGTATATATGCTGAGAAAACCATAATTCAAAAAGCGTCATGTACCACAATGTTCATTGCAGCTCTATTTACAATAGCCAGGACATGGAACCAGCCTAAATGTCCATCGACTGATGAATGGATAAAGAAGATGTGGCACATATATACAATGGAATATTACTCAACCATAAAAAGAAACGAAATTGAGTTATTTGTAGTGAGGTGGATGGACCTAGAGTCTGTCATACAGAGTGAAGTAAGTCAGAAAGAGAAACACAAATACCGTGTGCTAATGCATATATATGGAATCTAAAAAGAAAAAAGAAAAAAAAATGGTACTGATGAACCTAGTTGCAGGGCAGGAATAAAGAGGGAAACATAGAGAATGGACTTGAGGACATGGGGTGGGTGGACGAAGCTGAGGCAATGTGAGAGTAGAATCAACATATATACACGACCGAATGTCAAATAGTTGGCTGGTGGGAAGCAGCCGCATAGCACAGGGAGATCAGCTCGGTGCTTTGCGATGACCTAGAGGGGTGGGATAGGGAGGATGGGAGGGAGACGCAAGAGGGAGGGGGTATGGGGACATGTGTATGCATATGGCTGATTCACTTCGTTGTGCAACAGAAACTAACATGGCATTGTGAAGCAATTATACTCCAATAAAGAACTATTTTTTAAAATATGACCCAGATTATAGATTAAAATACAAATTCCTTGAGTCCACCAGGGAATCTACATCTTTTAAAAGTGCCCCAGCTTTTAAAAATTGATGGAAAGTCAATTTGGAAACACTGACTTAGGAAGTAAAAATGTCACAAATCAACTTTTGGTAAGCTAATCTGTAATTATTTAATGAATTTTCAACAAAAAATATCAAAGTATGTAATCTTTACTTTTAAGCAATCTTGCCACAGTGCTGAAACAGTCATATTTGAAATAGGAAAGATTTAAATAATCCATGAGATATTTTTGTCTTTGAATCACCAGCTTAACATTTTTTTCAGTCACTTGTCCTACCTAACTGAGTTGTTTTGAGTTATACACACACCACTTCCATCTCAATTTCAAATGACGTAAAATTGAGGGACAGAAGTAAACTGGACTGTGGACTCCATAATGATATATAAGGGTTAACACTCTTCATTACGAACTAATTAGGCTAATTGCCTTCTCAGAAATCTAGATTTGAATATACTATAAACAGTGACAGTTTATTCCCACATGACTAATGCTACGGTTGGAGTTTAATCAGCAATTCCATTATGCTCTCAAATTCAACCTTCAAGTTCAGGCAATCTTTCTGGGCAAAAGCATTAGCAAAGTTGCAGATTGTAATCATGTCCTGCCCAAGAGTTTCTCAACTTTCAGTGACAACATGACCTAGTGCCAATAGTACTGGGAGAATTGAAGACCTAGGTCAGTGATTTCCACTGGGCCCTTCTTTTTCTCCAGAATGGGATTCACCCAGGACCACCAGGGACAGCTTTGAAATATGCATTTCCACAAACTACCCAAGGTAATTCTGATGTGAGAACACTGCTCAATATTCTATTTTCAACTTTGTCACTAAATGTATTGACCAGCATAGGTAAAGTACATAATCTCTCATGTCTTGATTTGCCAATCTATATATCAGAATAATGACATTTGAACCTTTCTGCTAGGAATACTGGAGAGATAACATTAGTGAATTACATTGAAAAATTGAAACTGAAGATTATGTTAAAAGAGTAGCAGAACCGGTTTAGCATTAGAAGAATCTAGATCCAAAACTCAGTCTACTGCTTACTCACTGAACTTGCATCTCAATTTCATATCTGCAAAAAGGAGATAATAATGCCAACCTCATAGAATTATATGAGATTAAAGAAGATATTATATGCAAAGTGCTAGTCTCATGATTGTTACATTGTGGATATTAAAAAAAAAAGTAGATGTTACTAAGGAGGAGAAGAGCTACAAATCTGGTGGGTTTTTTTCAAGTAGAGTAAGAAATAAAATTATGTTGTCATAGCCACTAATATTTTGAGAATGTTTGTTACCCACTGCATATAACTAGCCCCTCCTGATTGATACAAAAGTCAATTGATGGTAGAGTGTTTTGCTTTTAAACAAAGGAACTACTAGGTAGGTACAGCTTTCTTTATGAACTTTGGCCACTCTGAATATAACTCTTTAAGCAATGAACCATCTGCAAGGAAGTTACACACTTATCTTCTGCTTATAAATATCACTTGCAGAGGCAAACATGAAGAGCCCCCAGCAGTAATACACCTCTTGCCAGATGTTAATTTTCACATTTAACCAGACGCCATGTTGTTTTTATTTTCCAGCTGCAATTCGTTTCTCATGCTCATGAGGATGAGATCTTGAGACACCATAGAAGCAAGCCTCTCTCAGTGGAGAGTTTGCCTCTACCCAGGGATCCCAGACTCTCTAGAAAGCATTCTATTTGCCCAGATCCATCAATGCTTCTACTGCATGAGACACCAGCAGCCCACTCCCCACTTGTTTACCGCCCTGGCAGCTCTCAGTCATTCCTCCCTGAGGTGGGGACGACCCCTTGAGTCTTGTCAACATCTGTCACGGATGAGGAGTTTGCATGGGAAGACACTACCTGACGTGTGTCAGGAGAGAAAAGTAATGATAAGAAACCACCAGGAGTGTAGTATAAAGCCTATTATTGTTACAGATGAACCCCAGTTAGGAAAACAGAGCAGAGGGGTTGAAAGAACACAGAATTTGGAGTCAGAAAACAGGGATCTGAAACCCAGCTCCTCCAGTCCTACCAGTAATATACCTAACATTTGTTGAGCATTCTCTAAGCACATTACATGCATCATCTCACTTAACCTTCACAATTACACATGAGATGGATTCTACTGTATCATTACCCTAGTTTTCTAGACGGGGGAACTGAGGAAAAATGAGGTTGTACCACAAACAAAAGTGTTGCTTTCAGTTCATCAAACAATTCCTCTTTTTATAAACTCCTATAATGGTCAATTCTTCTGTACATCTGCCAACTATATTCAGGGAGACAGGATTCTGAAATATCTGTGTAATTAATTTCTGGTACAATCAATGGACAGTGGGTCGGTTAGGAAATATCTCCTGCCAAGCAGGGCAGCGACATTTACTAAAGGTGAGATGTAAGACAGCAGTGTGTGAGTATTAGATAGAATTCGGCAGAACTGGACAGAAATAAGGCTACATCATTTACAGGCTAAAGTGAGTTGGTCAGTTTCTTCACACTGGGTTGAATGAGCATTTCCTCAGATGTTTTCCTCCAAAAATGTTCCATGTAGATTAAAAATAATTTAAATATCTCTAGACATCTTACCCTACCCATTTGAAACCTTCGACAGCTCAGTACCCAAAGGAAAATGTCCATAACCCTAAACAAGGAATCACAGGTCTTCACAATCTTCCCCAAACATACCCTTCAGCCACACTTTATCTTCCCCCCAAGCACATACACTGACCCTAGGTCATAGGACCTCGTACCTCTGTTACCAGAGCATGCCTTTCCCTCCATGTCTTTGTTCATGCTGTTCCCTCTACCAATTATACCTTTTTCCTAACCATTGTCTGTCAAAACAATATCCATGTGTATTAGTGTGCTAGGACTGCTGTAACAAAGTGTCACAAACTGGGTGGCTAAAAGACCAGAAATTTATTGTCTCACGATTCTGGAAGCTAGAAGTCTAAGATCAAAGAGTTGGCAGGGTTTGTTCCTCCTGATGACTGTGAGAGAGAATCTGGTCCATGCCTCTCCCCAGCTTCTGGTGGTGTTCTGGTCATTTTTGGCACTCCTTGCCTTGTAGATGCATCATCCCGATCCCTGCCTTCATGTTCCCATTACATTCTCCGGGTGTGTCAGTGTCCAAATCTCCCCTTTTTATCAGGACACCAATCAAAGTGGTTTAGAGACCAACCCCACTCTAGTTTGACTTCATCTTACCAATTACATCTGCAAGCACCCTATTTCCAAATAAGTTTACATTTTGAGGTATCAAGGTTAAGGGCTTTAACATAGGAATTTGGGGGAATATAGTTCAACCCATAACACAATGGCTCAATTCTTACATCAAGAACTACCACTACATTTAAAAATGCTCTCCCCTCAAAAAAAAAAATCCTCAAATTCCAAGGCAAGATGTAAGTTCCTCTCCTCTGAATTTACAATGTTGATTCACATTGAATAACCTTCAAATGTCTTATGGTACATCATACACTTCTGTGTTTCCTAGTTGTTCACCATGTATGTTTTTCTCCTGAAGGTAAGATTGATGTCTTGTTGACCTTCATATTCTCTTCATGAATAATACCTCATCCGTGTTTGCAATATAGAATTTTAATCTCCTCTTCATTCTTGTGTAGTCACTTTTTCATTCCTGTTTTTCTACCAAGAAGCCACACCCCAGGGGGTGTTCATTCCCTGGCAACATACATCACCACAGAGCTGAGCTGGTGACATACATGAAGTAACCACATTCCTTAACATTTTAGCTGATGTTTTAGAAGCTTTACCATTGCAGCACAGACATTTCTCACAAATAAAGCTACTTGGTCCAGAACACCAGGCTAGTGTCTTACACAGGTAATTATACACGTGTTTACATTCTTACTCTACTAGCAGAATGCCACTAGACTTATCATAAAGAATGTGATGTATTCAACCTGCTAAACCTGCAGCTGAAGACAAGAGTCTCTTCAGATTCCAAGGAGCCTGTGTTGTGTGGCATTTTCTAGTTGATACTACTAGCATCTCAGACAACTAGGGGGTTTATAGGTAAGGATTGCAGAGGATTCCAGAGACTACTACTTCTAACGTTATTTCCTTTCCCTGAAAAAAATACACATTTAATCACAGCATCTACATAAATATTAATAAGTTTATGTTCATGCAAATGATGTAATACCTTAAAAGCAGCATTTAAATGCCTGCACCTAAAGCTAGTATTTAAAAGAGAAGAAAGACTGATCTATTTGAAATTCCTCACCTTTTACTCTTTATTTCTTGCATTTCTGTTGTTATTTAGCTTATCTAAGGTTGTCAGCCTGTTTTATTCTCTACTCTCTACCCATTCCTTTCACAGATTTCCAAGAGCCAGCATGGAGAGGATGGGATGTCTTTCTGCTACCCCATCTGTCCCTGGCTTCACTCTTTGTATAAGAAGCTTGTTAATCAGGAGAATCTTAAGTATAAGTCAGTGATTCTCATCCCTAACTGCATATTAGAATCACCTTGGGAGATTTAAATGATTCTGATCTCTCAACTCCAAATTTTCTGATTTAATTAGTTGTGAAAAGGGTCCATGCACAAGCATTGCTTGGATATTTTTGAAGAGCTTCCCAGTGATTCTAACATTCAGCCAGTTTAAGAGCTGCTGAATTAACTTTAGTCTGTCTCTCAAAACCATTGTTTCTGAATGTGTGATCCACAGACTTCCTGCATCAGAGTCATCTGGGAAGATTATTAAAAAGGTAAATATCCAGGTCTTATCCCAAACCTACTGAATCAGAATCCGTGGGACTGAGGCCCAGAAATCTGCTTTCAACAAGTTTTAAATGATTTGGAAAACTCGAAAATGACTGTTCTAAAACAGTAGTTTCCCAATTCCTTTTGCTGGGGCTTGTTTTTGGTCAATTTTTGTTACTCAAAGCCAAGACCTATGACATGCTATGATACACACTGTTAGCTGGCTGATCCAGTAGCCAATTCTAGCCTGGTTCTCTCACTTGTCTTCCAATGTAGATGCCAGAAAAGCTGAATATTCACTTTTGTAGGATCTCTCTCAGCTACTAGAAATATGATGTCACTATGACCCAGTATGGCAAATAACTCACAAGGGGAGACCTGCTAGTGTGACTGGGAAACTCTTGCTTCTTTATAAGAAGGACTTGTGCAAGCTACATACTCCTGGCTTCACCTCTTCCCTGTTCTTTCTGCACCTTTGAAACTGGATGGGATGCCATCTTCTGACCATGGAGGAGCAAGAGAAAAGACAAAAGACCAGCACACTATGGCTGAAGAAGTAAAACAATGGAACAACACTGGCTTGTTGATATCATTAAGAAGTCCACAAATGATTTCAGCATTCCTAACTGATAAAGGACTTTCCTCCATAATCCATTCCACAGAAGAACCACATTCAAAGAAGCATGATGCATTAGAAGTCTCAATTTTTATTCCTTTTCAAGCATTTAATATTGTCCAAGAATTAGTCTACAAAGCCTAATATATAAACCCTTGTACCCCAGTCTCCACCTCTACTTCCACTCTGTCTAATCTTGGAGGTCTTTCATTCTACTGCCTCCCATCTCAAAAACAGAACTATCTTACCCAAGTCATCTTGCTTCACCTTGAGGTCCCTTGAGTCCTTCTTTCCTCCTCATAATCCTCTGTCCTCTCTCAGAGGACAGAGTACATTCACTGGTTATTTCCTTACTTGCCTAAGAGAATGGGGGGAGCAAGAAGAATTCAAGAAGGGTACAGAGAATGGAGAAGCTGTGGACACTTCATTTTAATGATTTTTAATCCCTCACACAAATAAACCTAAAATGTAAAAATGGCACAGGCTTAGAAGTTTTAAGACTGAAGACACACACCAGTCAGAATGGCCGTCATCAAAAACTCTACAAACAATAAAGACCCAGCTCCACTCAATGACTAGCAAGCTACAGTGCTGGACACCCTATGCCAAACAACTACCAAGACAGGAACACAACCCCACCCATTAGCAGAGAGGCTGCATAAAATGATAATAAGGTCACAAACACCCCAAAACACACCATTGGACATGATCCTGCGTACCAGAAAGACAAGATCCAGCCTCATCCACCAGAACACAGGCACTAGTCCCCTCCACCAGGAAGCCTACACAACCCACTGAACCAACCTTACCAACTGGGAGCAGACACCAAAAACACTGGGAACTACAAACCTGCAGCCTGCAAAAAGCAGACCCCAAACACAGTAAGTTAAGCAAAATGAGAAGACAGAGAAGCACACAGCAGATGAAGGAGCAAGGCAAAAACCCACCAGACCTAACAAATGAAGAGGAAATAGGCAGTCTACCTGAAAAAGAATTTAGAGTAATGATAGTAAAGATGATCCAAAATCTTGGAAGTAGAATGGAGAAAATACAGGAAACGTTTAACAAGGATCTAGAAGAACTAAATAACAAACAAATAGAGATGAACAAGACAATAAATGAAATTAAAAATTCTCTAGAAGGGGCTTCCCTGGTGGCGCAGTGGTTGAGAGTCCGTCTACCAATGCAGGGGACATGAGTTCGTGTCCCGGTCTGGGAAGATCCCACATGCCGCAGAGCAGCTAGGCCCATGAGCCATGGCCACTGAGCCTGCGCGTCCGGAGCCTGTGCTCCACAACGGGAGAAGCCACAACAGTGAGAGGCCCGTGACTGCAAAAAAAAAAAAAAAAAATTCTCTAGAGGAAGCAATAGCAGAATCACTGAAGCAGAAGAATGGATAAGTGACCTGGAAGATAAAATAGTGGAAATAACTAACACAGAGCACAATAAAGAAGAAAGAATGAAAAGAATTGAGGACAATCTCAAACCTCTGGGACAACATTAAACGCACTGACATTTGAATCATAGGGGTCCCAGAAGAAGAGAAAAAAAACAAAAAAATGGACAGAGAAGATATTTGAAGAGATTATAGTTAAAAACTTATGTAATATGGGTAAGGAAATAGTCAATCAAGTCCATGAAGCACAGAAAGTCCCATAGAGGATAAATCCAAGGAGAAACACACCAAGACATATATTAATCAAACTATCAAAAATTAAATATGAAGAAAAAATATTAAAAGCAACAAGGGAAGAACAACAAGTAACATACAAGGGAATCCCCATAAAGTTAACAGCTGATCTTTCAGCAGAAATTCTGCAAACCAGAAGGGAGTGGTAGGACATATTTAAAGTGATAAAAGGGAAAAAGCTAAAACCAAGATTACTCTACCCAGCAAGGATCTCATTCAGATTCGACTGAGAAATTAAAAGCTTTACAGACAAGCAAAAGCTAAGAGAATTCAGCACCACCAACCAGCTTTACAACAAATGCTAAAGGAACTTCTCTAGGCAGGACACACAAGAGAAGGGAAAGAATTATAATAACAAACCCAAAACAATTCAGAAAATGGTAAAAAGAACATACATATTGATAATTACCTTAAGTAAGAATGGATTAAATGCTTCAACGAAAAGCCATAGACTGGCTGAATGAAAACAAAAACAAGACCTGTATATATGGTGTCCACAAGAGACCCACTTCAGACCTAGGGACACATAGAGACTGAAAGTGAGGGGATGGAAAAAGATATTCCACGCAAATGGAAGTCAAAGGTAAGCTGTAGTAGCAATTCTCATATCAGAGAAAATACACTTTAAAATAAAGACTATTACAAGAGACAAAGAAGGAGACTCATAATGATCAAGGGATCAATCTGAGAAAAACATATAACAATTGTAAATATTTATGCACCCAACATAGGAGCACTTCAATACATAAGGCAAATGCTAACAGCCATAAAAGGGGAAACTGACAGTAACACAATCAGAGTAAGGGACTTTAACACCCTACTTTTACCAATGGACAGATCATCCAAAATGAAAATAAATAAGAAAAAACAACCTTTAAATGATACATTAAACAAGATGGACTTAATTGATATTTATAGGACATTCCATCCAAAAACAACAGAATGCACTTTCTTCTCAAGTGCTCATGGAATATTTTCCAGGATGTATCATATCTTGGATCACAAATCAAGCCTTGGTAAATTTAAGAAAATTGAAATCATATCAGTTGTCTTTTCCGACCACAATGCTGTGAGACTAGATATCAATTACACGAAAAAATCTGTAAAAAATACAAATACATGGAGGCTAAACAATACATTACTAAATAACCAAGAGATCACTGTAGAAATCGAAGAGGAAATTTAAAAATTCCTACAAAGAAATAACAATGAAAACACGACAACCCAAAACTTATGGGATGCAGCAAAAGCAGTTCTAAGAGAGAAGTTTATAGCAATAAAATCCTACCTCAAGAAACAAGAAACATCTCAAATAAAAAACCTAAATTTACACCTAAAGCAATTACAGAAAGACAAACAAAAAACCCCAAAGTTGGCAGAAAGAAAGAAATCATAAAGATAGGATCAGAAATAAATGAAAAAGAAATGAAGGAAATGATAGCAAAAATCAGGAAAACAAAAGCTGGTTCTTTGAGAAGTTAAGCAAAATTGATAAACCATTAGCCAGACTCATCAAGAAAAAAAGGGAGAAGACTCAAATCAATAGAAATGAAAAACAAGAAGTAACAACTGACACTGCAGAAATACAAAAGATCATGAGAGATTACTACAAGAAACTATATGCCAATAAAATGAACAACCTGGAAGAAATGGACAAATTCTTAGAAAAGCACAACCTTCTGAGACTGAACCAGGAAGAAATAGAAAATATAAACAGACCAATCACAAGCACTGAAATGGAAACTGTGATTAAAAATCTTCCAACAAACAAAAATCCAGGACAAGATGGCTTCAAAGGAGAATTCTATCAAACATTTAGAGAACAGCTAACACCTATACTTCTTAAACTCTTCCAAAATATAGCAGAGGGAGGAACACTCCAAAACTCATTCTACAAGGCCACCATCACCCTGATACGAAAACCAAACAAAGATATCACAAAAAAAGAAAACTACACACCAATATCACTGATGAACATAGATGCAAATATCCTCAACAAAATACTAGCAAACAGAATCCAACAGCACATTAAAAGGATCATACACCATGATCAAGTGGGGTTTATCCCAGGAATGCAAGGATTCTTCAATATACACAAATGAATCAATGTGATAAATCATATTAATGAATTGAAGGATAAAAACCATATGATCATCTTAATAGATGCAGAAAAAGCTTTTGACAAAATTCAACACCCATTTATAATAAAAAACCCTCCAGAAAGTAGGCACAGATGGAACTTACCTCAACATAGTAAAGGTCATATATGACAAACGCACAGCCAACATTGTTCTCGATGGTGAAACACTGAAACCATTTCCACTAAGATCAGGAACAAGACAAGGTTGCCCACTCTCACTACTATTATTCAACATAGTTTTGGAATTTTTAGCCACAGCAATCAGGGAAGAAAAAGAAATAAAAGGAATCCAAATTGGAAAAGAAGAAGTAAAGCTGTCACTGTTTGCAGATGACATGATACTATACATAGAGAATCCTAAAGATGCTACCAGAAAACTACTAGAGCTAATCAATGAATTTGGTAAAGTAGCAGGATACAAAATTAATGCACAGAAATCTCTGGCATTCCTATACACTAATGATGAAAAATCTGAAAGAGAAATTAAGGAAACACTCTCATTTACCATTGCAACAAAAAGAATGTGATACCTAGGAATAAACCTACCTAAGGAGAAAAAGGACCTGTATGCAGAAAATTATAAGACACTGATGAAAGAAATTAAAGATGATACAAACAGATGGAGAGATATACCATGTTCTTGGATTGGAAGAATCAACATTCTGAAAATGACTATACTACCCAAAGCCATCTACAGATTCAATGAAATCCCTATCAAACTACCGCTGGCATTTTTCACAGCAAGAACAAAAAAAAACACAATTTGTATGGAAACACAAAAGACCCTGAATAGCCAAAGCAATCTTGAGAAAGAAAAATGGAGCTGGAGGAATCAGTCTCCCTGACTTCAGACTATACTACAGAGCTACACAAATGAAGACAATATGGTACTGGCACAAAAACAGAAAGATTGATCAATGGAACAGGATAGAAAGCCCAGAGATAAACCCACGCACATATGGTCACCTTATTTTTTGATAAAGGAGGCAAGAATATACAATGGAGAAAAGACAGCCTCTTCAATAAGTGGTGCTGGGAAAACTGCACAGCTACATGTAAAAGAATGAAATTAGAACACTCCCTAACACCATACACAAAAATAAACTCAAAATGGATTAAAGACCTAAATTAAGGCCAGAAACTATAAAACTCTTAGAGGAAAACATAGGCAGAACACTCCATGATATACATCACAGCAAGAGCCTTTTTGACCCACCTCTTAGAGAAATGGAAATAAAAACAAACAAACAAAAAAAGGGACCTAATGAAACTTAAAACCTTTTGCACAGCAAAGGAAACCATAAACAAGATGAAAGGACAACACTCAGAATGGGAGAAAATATTTGCAAAGGAAGCAACTGACAAAGGATTAATCTCCAAAGTTTACAAGCAGCTCATGCAGCTTAACATAAAAAAAAAAAAAAAACAACCCAGTCCAACAATGGGCAGAAGACCTAAATAGACATTTCTCCAAAAAAGATAGACTGATTTCCAAGAAACACATGAAAGGATGCTCAACATCACTAATCATTAGAGAAATGCAAATCAAAAATACAATGAGGGGCTTCCCTGGTGGTGCAGTGGTTGGGAGTCTGCCTGCTAGTGCGGGGGACACGGGTTTGGGCCCTGGTCTGGGAGGATCCCACATGCCGCGGCGCGACTAGGCCCATGAGCCACAACTACTGAGCCTGCACGTCTGGAGGCTGTGCTCCACAGCGGGGGAGGCCGCGATAGTGAGAGGCCCGCGCACCGTAATGAAGAGTGGCCCCAGCTCGCCACAACTGGCGAAAGCCCTCACACGGAATCGGAGACCCAGCAGAGCCATAAATAAATAAATAAATAAATAAATAAATAAATAAATAAATAAATAAAAAGCCAAGCATCAGAAGCCCTTTAAAAAAAAATTTAAAAAAAATACAATGAGGTATCGCCTCACACAACTTGCAATGGCCATCATCAGAAAATCTACAAACAATAAATGCTGGAGAGGGTGTGGAGAAAAGGGAACCCTCTTGCACTATTGGTGGTAATGTAAATTGATACAGCCACTATGGAGAACAGTATGAAGACTCCTTAAAAAACTAAAAATAGAACTACCATACGACCCAGCAATCCCAGTACTGGGCATATACCCTGAGAAAACCGTAATTCAAAAGGACTCATGTACCACAATGCTCATTGCAGGTCTATTTATAATAGCCAGGACATGGAAACAACCTAAGTGTCCATCGACAGATGAATGGATAAAGAAGATGTGGCACATATATAAAATGGAATATTACTCAGCCATGAAAATAAATGAAATTGAGTTATTTGTAGTGAGGTGGATGGACCTAGAGATTGTCATACAGAGTGAAGTACGTCAGAAAGAGAAAAACAAATACCATATGCTAACACATATATATGAAATGTAAAAAAAAAAAAAAAAAAGGTTGTGAAGAACCTAGGGGCAGGACAGGACTAAATACACAGACATAGAGAATGGACTTGAGGACATGGGGAGGGGGGAGGGTAAACTGGGACGAAGTGAGAGAATGGCATGGACATATATACACTACCAAATGTAAAATAGATAGCTAGTGGGAAGCAGCTGCAGCACACAGGGAGATCAGCTCGGTGCTTTGTGACCACCTAGAGGGGTGGGATAGGGAGGGTGGGAGGGAGGGAGACACAAGAGGGAGGAGATATGGGGATATATGTATATGTATAGCTGATTAACTTGGTTAAAGAGCAGAAACTAACACACCATTTTAAAGCAATTATACTCGAATAAAGATGTTAAAAATAAATAAATAAAAATTAAAAGTACTAAATGCAGAGTATAATTTCCATAGCTAAAAAATGTCATTAGTACCAGTTATTAGTTCATCTATTTTAGTAAAATGATTCTCCTTAGAAACTGATTTTCTTTCGTTAAACATGCTGAACCCAAATAAAATTGAGGGCTTGTAATTACCAGGAGAAGGAAAGATCAACTGCATTGTTACTGTGCCATAGGCTGTCCTTTTCATTTCTTCCTTGTGAATCATATGAACTTTAGTGAGATCTCACAACCATGTTTTTCATTAAGGAACAGATAATGCATTTAGCTTTCTTTTTATGACTCAGTCTAGAGAACACTATGGTCTGGCCCCTGGGGTTTTGAAATAAACAAACTACTTCCTCATCAATATTGAGATAACCTCAGAGAAGCTGAGAGATAGGTTTTACTCAGCATAGGAAAAAACCAGTACATTTCACAAATACATACATACATATATATATATATATATATATATATATATATACATACATATACAGCACGGTGATAGAAGTTGTCTGCCAAGGTGTGTGACACAACACCCACCTGGGCTTGCAGGTCAGGAGGGTAATTGTCTCTGACACAGCAGCTTCCAGGATCCACTCTGAGAGGGAGGCTAAGGACTGATTTATCAGCTGCACTGGGAGTACTGATTCCCACTGCTCTCCCAATTCAGGCAGTAAATCACCTATACGTTTTGTACCCACATTATCATTTGAGGCACACTTTGATTCTAACTACAAGGGGAGCAATACTTGGGACTCGGTGGGGGTGAGGGGCCGGGATCTGTCTCCTTCATTGGTGGGGCAACATATGTATAGCCCCCCATCCCCATAACCAACTATATACCTTCCCTTTATTTCACAGTCTTGCTTTTCCTAAAATATTCTCAGTATATCCTTCCCTGTTGAGTTAACACATTACTCTTTTTTTTAATAGCTTTATTGAGGTAAAATCGATATACAAAAAACTGCATATATTTAATGTATACAACTTGATGAGCTTAGACATATGCATATACCTGTGAGACCATCACTACGATTAAGGTAATAAACATATCCCTCACATTCAAAAGACTCCTCCTACCCCTCTGTCATTCTTTTCTTTGTTATTTTGTGTGTGTGGTAAATACACTTAACATGAGATCTACCCTCTTAACAAAAGTTTTAAGTGCACAATACAGTGTTGTTAACTTTAGGCAACATATTATTATAAAAATATTGTTGAAAAGGAGCTACCTTTGCAGAATGTGCTCAAGGAGAAACTGTTTATCCTGCTCTTCCCCTAGCAGTGCTTCTTCTTGTCATTAACAGATTTTAAATGGTCACTAAATAATGTCATCACTGTCCTAAAGAAAGAGAAACTATAGGATGTATTCTTTAAAATGACTTTGTATGGACTCTTGGAACAAACTGAGATCTAAGCTATATGGACCCAAAGTCTTATCCTTTCCCAGAGGTTATTTCTTACCTCCAAATGACATTCATTCAGATGAAGAAGGCAGGGTTTTTTGGTCATTACAAAGAAGTACAAATACTGTTAGAAAATATGCCCCAATCTATTTTTAGCACCTTTTGAAGTCTCTCAATTTCATAAAATCTAGCACACATTGTTTCTACTCTTTCCTGGTCATTCAACCAAATTTTCTCTAAGGTCTCCTTCTCTCCAACACAGGAAATGCAGATTGACTCAGTCTGCACACACATACCAAGCTAATGCCTTTATCATCCTGACTACAATACAAGAACCAATTCAAGTCATCTACGTCTCAGACTCCTGCCTCTGTGTTTTGAATCCAGCCACCTTGTCCTCTTAGGTATGGCTTTATTATCCCATCTCAGAAACTAGCCCTTCTCCCTGGTAGAGGGGCATTAAGATGTGACAGGGAGGAAATATTGTTTTGGTGCAGAAGCTAAATCCAGGAAAGAGTGGGGTAATTGTCAGGTAACTTGAGGTAGGTAACAATTGAAATGGAGTGGATCTTTGACTCAGTTGTAAAACTTGACCTCAATTATGGGAAAATTTCAAATCAATTCCAAGCACAAAGTTAGTTTACTTGGATTGTGTTAGAGGCAGAAAAGGGGATGTGAAAGTTAGAGAAAGTTTAAAGGAGGACAAGTATGAAAGAAAGGAAAATGAGGAGAAAGAGCCTGAACCATCCAATTAATGTTTAATGATAACTCATGGTGCTGCCCATGAGTCACTTAATATATTGTTGAAAGAAAATGAAGATGTATTTAGATACCTCCCTACCTAGTTAAAAAGAACATAAGGTACTTTGGAGTTCATCATGAGACGTTTTGCGTGGATATGATGAACAAAGATGAGTTATGACTCAGTGACTAACTAGAGGAAATGAGTCATAAGATGGAGTATGTAGCTGTTTGAGCTTCTGCACCAAAATCAGCCAATATGACATTCAGTTTGTAAACTTACTGAACACTATTACTATTGTTAATATATTCATTTATCAACATAACATGCATTTCTTGATCCTGTAACTTGAGATCCAACTTTATAATGAACTTTACTCTCAAGAGCCAAGAGATTTTTATTTTCTTTTGTTCTTTTTTTCCAAGTAAACATCTGCATTGATCATGGAATTTATTCAAATTACTGGAAACTCATAAATACAATGAAATAATCTATGCTCTCTTCCTGTGGGGCATAAAAATTCATATGCATTAAAAAGAAGCCAATCATGGCAGCTATGTCACAGCTGCATCATAAAATATACAACCTCAGGGTCTAGAAAATGATTCATAATTTATCCAATGAAATACAAAATACCAAATTTTTCATGTTAAAGGAAAATATGGTCTTAAATTTCTGTTGCATTTGGTTCTCTTATATTCATCCAAACACTTGGATTCATATTCATAATGAATAAACATCTCTTTTTAAAGCAAAGTGAGACCCTGAAGATAGAACATATTTTCTTTTTTTCCAGCTTTATTGAAGTATAATTGACAAATAGAATTGTACATAAAGTGTACAACTTGAGGAATTGATAAATGTGTATTATGTATCGATAGCCACAATCAAGTTAACACAACCACCCCTGCACAAAGCTACACTGTGTGTGTGTGTGTGGTGTATGTGTATGGTGAGAATGTTTAAGATCTACTCTCTTAGCAAATTTCAAGTATACAGTCCAGTATTATTAACAACAGTAACCATGCTGTACATTAGATCTCCAGAACTTATTCATAACTGGAAGTCTGTACCCTTTGACCAACACCTCCCCACTTCCCCTCCCCCTCCTCTGACAACCACCATTCTCTGATTTATGAGCTTGACCTTTATTTAAGATTCCATATATGAATGTGATCATATAGTATTTTTCTTTCTCCGTCTGGTTTATTTCACTTGTAATGTCCTCCAGGTTTATACATGTTGTCACAAATGGCAGATTTGCTTTTTTTCTGGCTAAATAATATTTCATTGTATATATTTATACCACATTTTCTTTATCCATTCATCTGTCAAGACAATGAGGCTATTTCCATATCTTAGCTATGTGAATAATGCTGCAATGAACACAGAAGTGCATGTTTTATTCAGATATAAACTCAGAAGTGAGTTTGCTTGATCTTATGGTTGTTATATTTTTTATCTTTTGAGGAACCTCTGTACTGTTTTCCATTATTGTTGCACCAGTTTACATTCCCACCAACAGTGCACAAGGGTTCCCTTTTCTCCACGTCGACAACACTTGCTTATTTCTTGGTTTTTTGATAACAGCCATCCTAACAGGTGTGAGGTGATATCTCACTGTGGTTTTGATTTGTATTTCCCTAATGATTAGTGATGTTGAGCACATTGTTATGTATGTGTCGGCCATTTTTATGTCTTCTTTTGAGTGATGTCTATTCAGGTTATTTGCCAATCTGGATTACTTGGGGTTTTTGTTTGTTTGTTTTGCTATTGACTTTGAGCACCTTATACATTTTGGATATTAACCCCTTAACAGATGTATGGTTTGCAAATATTTTGTCCTATTCTATAGGTTGTCTTTAAATTTTGTTGATTGTTTCCTTTGCTGTGCAGAAGCTTTTAAGTTTGATATAGTCTCACTTTATTTTTGCTTTTGCTGCATATGTCAAGGAGATTTATCCCTGTTTTCTTCTGGGATTTTTATGGTTTCAGTCTTACATTTAAGTCTTTAATTCATTATGAGTTAATTTTTGTGAGTGGTAGAAGATAGGGGTCAAGTTTCATTCTTCAGCATATGGCTGTCCAGTTTTCCTAACACCATTTATTGCAGAGACTCTTTTTCCCATTGTGTGTCCTTGGAGCTCTTGTCAAAGATTAGTTGACCATGTATGGGGTTTTATTTCCAGGCTCTCTATTCTGTTCCATTGACCTATGTGTCTGTTTTTAATCCTGATACCATACTGTTTTAATTACTATAGCTTTGTAATATAGTTTGAAATCAGGAAGTGTAATGTCTCCAACTTTGTTCCTCTTTCTCAAGATTGCTTTGGCTATCCAGGGTCTTTGTGGTTCCATATGAGTTTTAGAACTATTTTTTCTATTTCTATGAAAAATGCCATTGGGATTTTGATAGGGGTTTCATGAAATCTCTAGATTGCTTTGGGTAGTATGGATATTTTAACAGTATTAATTCTTCCAACTATGAATTCAGGAAATCTTTCCACTTATTTTTGTCTTCTCCAATTTCTTTTATCCATGTTATACTTTCAAGTGTACATACAGGTTTTTCACTTCGTTAAATTTATTCCTAAGTATTTCATTCTTTTTGATGATATTAAAGAGGTTGTTTTCTTAATTTCTCTTTCAGATAACTCATTGTTAGTATATAGAAACACAACTGGTTTTATATATTTACTTTGTATTCTGCAACTTTACTGAATGTGTTTATTAGTTCTAACAGCTTTTTGGTGGATTCTTTGGGGTTTTCTATATATAAGATCATGTTATCTGCAAACAGAGACAATTTCACTTCTTCCTTTCCTATTTGGATGCTTTTTATTTCTTTGTTTTGCCTAATTGCTCTAGCTAGGACTTACAACACTGTGAGTAAATGTGGTGAGAGTGGGCATTTTGTCTTGTTCCTGATCTTAGAGGAAATGTTTTCAACTTTTCACTGTTGAATGAGCTTTTCATTTGTGGACTTTATTATGTTGAGGTACATTCCTTCTATACCTAATTTGTTGAATTTCTATCATGAAAGGATATTGAATTTTGTCAAATGCTTTTTCTGCATCTATTGAAATGATCATATGATTTTTGCCTTTTATACTGTTAATGTGGTATATTATCAAATTTATTGATTTGCTTATATAGAATCATCCCTGTATCCCAAGCCCAAATCCCACTTGATTATGGTGTTTAATCCTTTCAACATTCTATTGAATCTGTTTTCTAATATTTCATTAAAGTGTTTTGAATTTATGTTCATCAAAGATATTGCCTGTAATTTTCTTTGCTTGTAATGTACTTATCTGGCTTTTGTATGATGTTAATGTCAGCCTCATAAAATGAGTTAGGAAGTTTTCCCTCCCCTTCAGTTTTGGGAAGTTCAAGAAAGATTGGTGTTACTTCTTCTTTAAATTTTTAGTAAAATTCACCCAGGAAGCCATCTGATCCTGGGCTTTTCTTTGTTTGGAGACCTTTAATTACTGATTCGATCTTACTACTAATTGGTCTTTTCAGATTTTCTATTTCTTCATGGTTCACTCTTGGTAGGTTGTATGTTTCTAGGAATTTTTCCATTTCTTCTAGGTTATCCAATTTGTTGGTGTGTAATTGTTCATAGCAGTCTCTTATGATCCTTTGTACTTCTGTGATATCAGTTGTAATATCTCCTCTTTCACTTCTAATTTTATTTATTTGAGTCATCTCTCCTTTTTTCTTAGTCAGTTTAGCTACAGGTTTGTCAAGTTTGTTTATTTAAAAAAAAACAGCACTTAGTTTTGCTGATCTTTTCTGCTTTTTTTCTAGTCTGTATTTCATTTATTTCTGCTCTGATCTTTATTATTTCTTTTCTTTTGCTAATTTGGGGCTTAGTGTATTCTTCTTCTAGTTCCTCAAGATGTAAATGTAGGTTGTTTATCTGACATCTTTATTTTCTCTTAATGTAAGCCTTTTTCACTATAAACTTCCCTCTTATAACTGCTTTCTCTGTGTTTCATAAGTTTTGGCATGTTGTGTTTCCATTTTTCTTTTTTTAAGATACTTTTTGATTTTCCTTTTGATTTCTTCTTTGACTCTTTGTTCAGAAGGGTGCTATTTTATTCCACATATCTGTGAATTTTCCAGTTTTCCTCCTGATTTCTAGTTTTATGCAATTGTGATCAGAAAACATACTTGACATTTCAATCTTCTTAAATTCGTTAAGTCTTGTTTTGTGACCTAAAATATGGTCTATCCTGGAGAATGTTCTCTGTGTGTTCAAGAAGAATGTATATTAATGTTACTGTTGAATGGAATGTTCTGTAATGTCTGCTAGGCCCATTTGGTCTAAGTGTACTTCAAGACCAGTATTTCCTTACTGAGTGTCTGTCTAGATGATCTATCCATTGTTGACAGGAGGGTATTTAAGTCCCCTACTCTTATTGCATCACTGTCTATTTTTATTTTCAGATTTGTTAGCATTTGCTTAATATAGTTGGGTACTCTAATGTTTAGTGAATTTGTAGTTACAATTTTTGTATCCTGTTGTGGAATTGACACCTGTGTCATTATGTAATAACCTGTTTTGTCTTTTGTTATAACTTTTTATTTAAAGGCTATTTTTCCAATATAAGTATAGCTACCCCTACTCTATTTTAGTTTCCATTTACATGGAATATATTTTTCCATCCCTTCACTTTCACCCAATGTCTGTTCTTAAAGGTGAAGTGAGTCTTGTAGGAAACATATAGGGTTGGGTCCTTTTTAAATCCATTCAGCCATTCTCTGTGTTTTGACTGGATAAATAATTTATTTAGATTTAAAGTAATTCTTGATAGGTAAGGACTTACTATAGTCATCTTGTTATTATCCTTGTCTTGTTATTTGTCTTCTTGGCTTCAATATGCAACATCATATATTAAATATATACACATTTATTTAAAATATTTGATCAATCATCATTACCTAAAGGTGTTGGCAGGATGTACAAATTACTTTTGATAGGTAGAAAATCAAATAGCTGCTCAAGATTTTTATTTTCCATTCCTGATCTCCATGGCTTGACATCTCCTGAGAAATGTAACCTCATCTGGTGTAGAAAAAAAATATATGATGATGACCCAAAGATTCACTAATTTAAATCAGGAATTGGCAAATTGGCATTTTCTATAAGTGATCAGATAGTAAATATCTTAAGTTTAGTGGGTTTTACAGCCTCTGTCACAACTTCTCTGGTGTTGTAACACAAAAGCAGCCATAGACTGTATTTAAAAGAATGGACCTTGCTGTGTTCCAATAAAACTTTATCTACAAAAACATGTGGTAAGTCAAATATGGTCCATAGACATAGTTTTTCTGACCTCTTATCTAAATTATCACAGGTGATTTTACATGTCCTACTCTTCATTAATCAGGTAGTAATGAGAAAATGAAAAATATAAAACAGTAAAATTCAGTCATGAGAATAATCCATAGGCCTTTTGTTCTCAGAGAATAACATGACAAACATCTTTTCCTCCATATTTAACTGATAGTAATGTCTTGAACTAGTAGATGGGTTCAAAGTATACTTTGGCAAGAGAACCAACAGCAAATAGGACTCACTAATGTAAGAGAGGAATCAATGATGACTCCAAACTTTTCAGCATAAGTAAATGGTGATGCCATTTATTAAAATAAGAAAGACTAGGTTGGAATATACTTGTGGCTGGGGTTAGAATTAAAATTCTAGATTGGAATATTGATTTTGAAATGTCTATAAAACATCAAAGTAGAACTGCCAGGTAGGCTGTTGAATATACTCAGAGAAGAGGTTTTTGACTAAAAAGATAAATTTGGGAGTTATCAACTCATAGATGGCATTTAAAGCCATAGAAGTGGATGAAATTAGGCAGAGGATGTAAAAAGAGAAAGCAAGACAAGGAAAGATCTTGATGTACTTTCTGAATCATCCAAGAAAGAACTAATCACATTCAGCATAGTTAACTAGTGCTAAGAGGATTTTATTGTACTCCCAATCTTGGTGAATCTATAATATGTGAGTGGCAAAAAACCCACTTTTCTTTTCCCCAAATAATTTTTTTTTCAAATGTACTGTATCACATAACCTTTTTCCAAGAACTGTCTTGGTGTACATGTTCATCTAAACAAAATTTGGGAAATGCTTATAATTGTGATTAGTGTAATATATTTAATATAGCTTTTTTTTTTTTTTTTAGTCACATGGTGTGGTATGCAAGATCTTAGTTCCCCGATCAGGGGTTGAACCCATGCCCCCTGCAATGTAAGTGCAGAGCCCTAACCACTCGATCACCAGGGAATTCCCATAATATAACGTTTTTTAATAAATTAATTTTCTTATACACATCACCAATTTTTTCTAGTCAAAGGGATAATACTAGCCTTCCCAGCATGAAGCAAAGCTGCTGATTTCAAATAATCTCTGCAATTCAGACTTGCACTGCATTTTTATTTCTATCTATATAACATACTCAATGCACTCCCTCTTGTGGTGTTACCTGCCTGGAGATATAGGTAAATTCCCTGCAGTTTAATAACATGAAGAGAACAAAAAAGAGTGGATACTTTCTGTCATCTGCTCAAACATTTTATCCTTCACATGTACAAGACCACTCCCTATTTTTAGGAAGGTAATAGGAAAAGGAAAAGGGAATAATAGTTGAGAGAAGAACAAGAGTGCTCAAGACAATGAATTTATTGCAAACAGCCATTCCATTTTCTGGAGAATTGGGAAAGAGGTGGTGTAGTTCTACTTTCAGTATGGTTGAGTGGCTCCTATCAGACAAACCCTCCAGTAAATAACAACTACAAACTCTGGACAAGGTATAAAACAATTAACTGAAGGTACTGAAGGGTGAACAGAAGCAGGCAGAAAATGGAGTGGAGTCAATATTTGTAAAAAGAGAATGGCACTAGGTAAAATTTTAGTTTTATAACTTTCTGATGGATGGGAGTCTTTTTTTTTTTGATGGATGGGAGTCTTAAGGATAAAAGAACTGAATTGAAATTTGAGCTGCCACCTACCACAGGAGAGACAAAAATTTTCAATTTCAGTTCAGCCAAGTTACCAGCCTGATTTTTTTTAAATCTATATTCTTCAAAGGAACATAATAGAATCAAGAGTTTCTATAACACATTCTTCACAATGTCCAGGATACAATACAAAATTTCTCCTCAACATATAAATAAATAGAAAAACATGGCCCATTCTCAAGAGAAAAGACAATATAATATAGACCAATCCTGAGATGATTCTGATATTGACATTAGCAGACTAGGATTTTAAAGCAGCTACTATAATTATGCCCAAGGATGTAAAGGAAAATACTCTCATAGTATGTGAAAATTAGGACATCTCAGCAGAAAAATAAAGGAATCAAATATAATTTCTTCATCTAGAACATGCTATATCTGAAATTAAAGTGTTACCAGATGGGCTTAGCATCAGAGTGGAGATGACAGAGGAAAGATCAGCCAACCTGAAACTAGATCAGTGGACGTGATCCCATCTAAAGACGAGTAGAGGGACTTCCCTGATGGTCCAGTGGTAAGGAATCTGCCTGCTAATGCAGGGGACATGGGTTCAATCCCTGGTCGGGGAACTAAGATCCCACATGCTGTGGGGCAACTACTGAGCTCTCACACCTCAATGAGAGAGCCCGCTTGCCACAAACTACAGAGCCCACTCACACTGTAGCCTGCGTGCCACAACAAAGAGACTGTGTGCCACAACTAAGACCCGACACAGCCAAAAAAATAAATTAAATAAGTAAATAAAATAAATAAATATTAAAAAAAAT
Source organism: Mesoplodon bidens (assembly GCF_964165515.1). Classification (NCBI taxonomy): domain Eukaryota; kingdom Metazoa; phylum Chordata; class Mammalia; order Artiodactyla; family Ziphiidae; genus Mesoplodon; species Mesoplodon bidens. Next base: position 99,292,677 of record NC_138165.1, read on the forward strand.
AAAGACAAGTAGAAAAGAAGATTGAAACTATGAAAGGAACAGAGCCTCAGGGACTTGTGGGACAATATCAAAAGGCCTACTATATGTGTAATTGGAGTCCCAGAATGAGTGAAGGGAAAGTATGGGGTAGAAAAAATATTTGAAAAAATTTTCAATTTCAATAAGTGAATTGTTGTCAAATTTGGTCCAAGTAATAAATTTACAGTGAATACCAAGCAGAATTAATGCAAAAAGAACTATTCCTATACCCATCATAGTCAATCTGGTGAAAACCAAAGAGAAAATCTTAACAGTAGACAAAGAAAAATAACACATTGCTCACAAAGGAAAAAGAATCACTGACTTCTCATCAGAAACAATGATTTTTAAAGTGCTAAAATGTTTTTTTAAATAGTGAATGCAAAATTTTATCTCCAGCAAAATTATCCCTCAAAAATCAAGATCAAATAAGGACATTTTCAAATAAGAGAAAACTAAGATTTCATGGCCTGCAGACCTGCACTGCCAAAAATGGTAAAATTCTTCAGGCTGAAGGGAATGGAAACCTAAATCTTCAGGAAGAAATAGAGTATTAAAATTGAAAAATATATGCAAATATGTAAGAGATTATTTTTCTCTTAAATTTAAAGATACATATGACTATTTAAAGAATCACATTGATCCAAATATTTGAAGATAGACAGGATTTTTCTTCACTTTTCAACTAAATGTTATCAAGCTTAGATCTTACAAGGTCATCAAATTTGTCCTGGCATGAAACTGACATATGTTTTCTATCAACATTTACTTGTCACATTCATTCTATTTGCATTTTTTCTCCTCTTTGTAGAGAAATGTGTCTAGAGTTAATAAGCTTAGCAAGCTTCTAGCCTAATAGGATTATTCTCAGAACATCTCTTTTGAAAGGGAAACATTTCCTAATGGACTTTCTTTTAAAGATATTTCTGAGTTGTGAATCAATGAAATGATAAATAATGAACACACTCCTGTGTAGTTAGAACTCCTAGGTCCCAGAACATGTACTTTATTCATTGACTCTGCTGACATTAAAGTTAATATAAAGATCGAAACATGTCCAGATAAGGGTAAAATTCTTAAAGGAAAACAATAAAATTTACACCCCCTGGAAAAGAATTATAATGTAAAATTCCTCCAAAAAGCAAAGTGTAATTTAAAAATTAAGTTTAAAATGCATTCAAATGCTGGTGGACAGAAGAAGGAAATTATGTACTATTTAAAATCTTGAGCAAAACTATCCAAAATAAAGTCATCAAAATCATATTATATTCAGAATCTTTTCCTAGTTTCTAGAGGTAAACAAAAAAAATTATTTTCCCAGTTCTTGCATTTGCCTGCTGGACATTTGTTCTGGGTGTGCTAACAATGCCTCAGTTTCTATGTATCAGCAGCTAAAGTCATCTTCTGTCTTGAAACGTTTTCTCTCCTAACTTCTCACTCCCTAGTATCACCATTGTCGTTGTCTCTGAAGTTCCAAACTTAAAAATGAGGCTTGGTTTCCTCTTACCTCTCATAAAAGGATTGACCATGTCCTGACTATTTTTTAATTGCAAAGTTTCTCTAAACTAACCTTTTTTTTCCCTTGCCCCTGCCTCCAATCTAATTCAAGCTACAGAACATGTTACTTTGGGCCAAGAAACCTGGATTTGGGGATAAAGAATACAGAGGTAAAAAAGATATTGTCCAGGCCTTAAGTTAATTGGTATGCATTGAGCATTTAAATTAATTCATCTAATCTTACTACAACTCTATGAGGGAAATATTATTATTACCCTAACTTTAGAGAAGAGAAGACTAATATAGAGAGAAGTTAAGTAACTTGTCCAGGTAATGCATATATGTACAGTAGGCCTAGACTGAAGTCAAGTCAAAGTATAAGTCTTAACCAATACAAGTGTTGCCTTCCAGGGTCAGGTACTAAGGTCATAAGGTAACCTGACGGCATCACCATGCCTTTACTCCAGGACAAGTTCTCTCCAATCAATTAAGTTCAATGTGCCAAAACACGGTAGTCATAGAAATGTTTTCCATGGATCAATACCTGTTTTTTTCTGTTATCCTCTCCTTCACCCTCAGCTTTAGAGGAAAGATAAAGATGGAATCTAGCTAGTTGGCAATATTTTCTTGTGTAAGGGGACCAATCTATCTTATATCCCAGTGGGTTCAGCTTCTGCTGGGTTGGCCCTAATTATTTATCACTTCCCTGCTCTCAGTCGCTAAGGTCACTCCTATCCAGAGGAAGAAGCATAAGATGCAAACAATTTTTTTTAACTTTTTATGTTATATTGGAGTATAGTTGATTAACAATGTTGTGATAGTTTCAGGTGTACAGCAAAGTGATTCAGTTATACATATACATGTACCTATTCTTTTTCCATTTAGGTTGTTACATAATATTGAGCAGAGTACAGGTCCTTGTTGGTTATCCATTTTAAATAAGATGTAAAAATTTTAAAGCAGCTGGAGCTTAAAAGTGTCCCTGCCAGACCTGGAAGAAGATAAAAGAACCGTTGCTACTGAAAACGCCAGTACCACCAATAGAAAGCTATTCTTCCATGATCCTGAAGATACAGAAAGAGAAGACCTGGTGAGGGAGAGGAGAATTTATGGGGCTGCCAAGGCTGCCTCCATAACTGGAAATTTTTCCATTGCCTTTTGGGATGAACTTTCTTAGTATGAAATCCATCTTCAATTGTGCATGAGGCCTGTGGTGGAGGAACTCTCTTCCCCTCTAAATCTGCTTATCCTATTAGGGCAGATTAGGAAGAGGGTCCCAGAGACTGGGCTAGGATAGCCTGGAGGTCAAGGAGGATTTGCTCCATATGGGAGCCCAGGAGCAGAATGTTTCATCCAACCATCTATTCATCATCTCCACAACCAGTGTCTGCAAGCAGCTTTCAGCCAGAGCCCTGGCTTAAGGAGCCATACTCTTGAGAGAAACTGGCAGGATCTGAGCTTTTAGCCTATCAAAATCCATACTGGCTGGCACAAGAACAGAGATTCCTTTTAAAATTGAACATGTCAGCCAAATTAATCCTATTAAACTCTAAATGACCCTCCATTGAGGAAAGCGCATTAAGAAGATTGTTGCTATATTACAATTCCTTCTCTACCATAGAAATCTTCTTAGGAAACGAGAATTTTTTGAAATGTCATAGAATGTCAGAGGTAGAGGTAATCTTGAAAGACTATAGACTGCCTTAGTAATCATCCCATCCAACCATTTTATTTTATAAATTCTTGGCATAAGGAGAAAGAAAATTCATCAAAGTATGTGAATCACTTAAGGTTTTTTCCTTAATTGAAACATAAAATACATATAATATATTATATCTATAATTTGGTTTATGAAATAAAATAATAAATTCTGATGATTTTTAGTCCCTTAAAATAAATCTTAGTATAATCTAATCCAAAGCCTCTTCTAAGGATAACTTGAAATACCACTCCTGTGTTGTTGCAAATGTCTCCTCTGGCCAGACTGATCTTCTCTCCACCATTAGAATAAGGCTTACAAAGCATTTCTTTCTGAGCTCTAACCCACTCTTGATATATTTTCACAGGTTGAGTCCACTGTCTTCTCCTCTGTATCACTATACATATCTTGACTTCCTTCTTCCCTGTGGACTTAATTCTAGGTTGAACTTTTAATATGGTAGAAAGTTCTCAAACTGCAGGTTTTGGGCTTCCAGTGTCAATCAGACTTTAGGAAAAACAAGCAAAGTCCAGCATGAGATACAGTATTTCCAACTATCACTAATAGTAACATTACGGCTAATAGGTAGAGAGTGCTTAGTAAGTGTGAGACAACTTAATAAGCGAATTACCTCATTATCATGGCACCTGATTTTATCTGGAGGTTGGTGATATTAAACTCTCCATATTTCCTACAAAGAAAGAGGCTCAGGGACTTCCCTGGTGGCACAGTGGTTAAGAATCTGCCTGCCAATGCAGGGGACAAGGGTTCGAGCCCTGGTCCGGGAAGATCCCACATGCCGCGGAGCAACTCAGTGCATGTGCCACAACTACTGAGCCTGTGCTCTAGAGCCCGCAAGCCACAACTACTGAAGCCCACGCACCTAGAGCCTGTGCTCCATAATAAGAGAAGTCACCGCAATGAGAAGCCTGGGCACAGCAACGAAGAGTAACCCCTGCTCGTCGCAACTAGAGAAAGCCTACGTGCAGCAACAAAGACCCAACACAGTCAAAACTTAATAATTAATAATTAATTAATTATTTTTTAAAAAAGAAAGAGGCTCAGAATTAGGAAATTCTCCCAAGGTCACATAATTAGAAATAGTAGAACCAGAATTTTAATCCTAGCATTCTGATATCAGAGTCCTCTCTCTTAACCACTATGCAAACCTGCCTATAAACATATGATGGACCATAGTCAGAGACAAAGCTGGAAGATAATTTGTGATTAGATTTATTGGGAGGCTTCAAATTTTGTGCTACAGGGCTGAATATAAGAGGGGCACCTAACCCAGCCTGTGGGGAGTTCCAGGAAAATTTCATAAATGAGTTTCCTTCAGAGCTGAGCTTTGAACAAAAAGTAGGAGTCACACACTATGGCAGAGGTGTTCTCTCATCAGTAGGAAGACCATTGAGGAAAGACTGGAGGTATAAAAGGGTGTGGGGCACTTTTTTAAACAATTTATTATGATTTATGTGTCATTTTAAATATATCAGTCCATTAAACTATGTAGAAGTAAGTATGCAAAAAGTTGACAAGACAAAGTATAATTTAGATATGTTTAAGTAGATAGACTGTCTGACATTCTGGATTTTTCAGTCACTTTATTATTATGCTAGGGCAGCTAAGTAATCCTTAACTTCAGCTGGAGTAAGACTTGTAAACCTGGCTTCACTGAAGATTCCAACTTCTATGTAATCTTCTGTCCTTTGCCCTTCCAAACTTTCCTTTAGGATTAATTTGGCTGTATGAGTGGCATCTTCAAGTTCCAGATCTTGGTTATGTCTTTTCTCAAGGAAAGGTTTCCCATTCACATACTTCTTTCCCACTGATGTGACTTTCCAGGCAAAGTAAGGTCCAGATGGATCTGACTGAAATAAATATGGTCATCCCTCATTCCAACCACAAATAATTAAAAACAAAAAACCTCCAAGTGGAGGCACACCACCTGACTGGGTGTATTCTTGCATCACAGAAGTTAAGCTCTGTACTAGCAGAGTTGTGAGAATGGGTTCTTGGTAAACAAGATAGATTGCTGAACTAGTTTTCCAGCTTTGTGCACTGGCACTCTGAGATCTGGACTTATGCCACTGTACACCAAACCTCTATGCTTGGTCATCACTTCCACTTTGTGCACATTTCACTTATTTACAGAATGGATTTGTTTCTTCTCAGTTGCTGATACCACACCATTTGCAGCTATAATTCCCACTGAAGGGGCTCCTCCAGCTACAGCAGACGAAGCATATTCAATCTGGACAAGTTTTAGATACAGGCTGAATGCGATCAGCGAAAACCTATAAATGTGCCCCACCATCTTTACCTGGAGATCCCTTTTTTGTCGTTTATAGTAGCTTTATTCATAATTGCCAAAAACTTGAAACAACTCACGTGCCCACTCATCAGTGAGGAAAGCAGAGTGAGTTCACTGATTGTTGAGTAGGCAGTTGGTGGGTATCAAAGGCTAACATTAAAAACTCCCAAATCAGATAGTGAAGATTAAATAATAAAATAGAGGAACAGAGGCCTTTCAAAAAGATAACAGTGCAAAAGTAACTACTAGAAAAGTAAAACCTTCCTGAATATCAAAAGGGGAAAAAAATTAAAGAAAAAAAACACATCACATAAAGAAACATGGAAAATAGTATAATACATAGAAAATAATTTGAAAAAGTTAAGACCAAACACAAAAACCCTATCAATAAATGGACTTAACTCACCTATTAAAATAAATAAATCTCAATTATATTCACAGAGCTAGACCTAACTTTATGCTGTATTCAAGGGACACACATAAAACAAAGTGATTCAGAGGTTTAAATGAAATGGGCAAAAATATACTAGGAAAATATAAATAATAAGAAAGGAAGGGGCCTTCCTGGTGGCGCAGTGGTTGGGAGTCCGCCTGCCGATGCAGGGGACATGGGTTCGTGCCCTGGTCCGGGAGGATCCCACATGCTGCGGAGCGTCTGGGCCCGTGAGCCATGGCCACTGAGCCTGCGCGTCCGGAGCCTGTGCTCCGCAACGGGAGAGGCCACAACAGTGAGAGGCCTGCGTAACGCAAAAAAAAAAAAAAAGAAAGGAAGTTTTCAGATTCTGATGTCTCAAATAAATAGAATTCAAGCCAAAATGCATTAAAGATAACGAAGGTCCATATAAATACTGTTTTAAAATTCACAAAAAAGATCAAACATCTCTGAGCATCAAAGCACCAAATAAGGTCAAAGCTAGTTTTATTAAGCAAAACCATAGGAGATGCAAAGAGAAAAGGAAACATACTAATAATAGGAGATTTCCACTCTCAGTACAAGATAAATCAATAGACAATAAATAAATATGTAGAAGACCTAAATAACATATTTAATAAGATAGCTCTTACAGACCTATACTGAACTTTAACCCTGATAATAGAAAACACATTTTCTTCTCAGGAACACATAGTCTATTTACAAAAGTGATCAAATATTAGGTCACAAGGAAAGCAATAGTAAGTTGCATAAGACAGAAAAATAACTCTCTGATGACAATGCAATAAAATCAGTAATTATTAATAAAGTATTTTTTAAAAAGCTGAAAGACCCTTCCTCCTGGAAATTTGAAAGCTGCTATTTAACTGGCACAGGCCAGAGGAGACTAAGGAGATATGACAACTAAATGTAATGTGATCTCCTGGATTGGATCTTGGAACAGAAAGAACATTCATGGAAAACTGAAAAATCCAAATAGTCTGGAGCATAGTTCACAGTATAGTATACCAATATTGGTTCTCAGTTTTAACAGATGTACCATGATAACCTAAGATATTAACAACAGGGGAAATTGGTTGAAGACTATATGGGAACTCTGTATTATCTTTGCAACAGTTCCATAAATATGAAATCATTCCAAAATAAAAAGTTTGTTTTAAAATTTTTCAATTGAAAAATACTGCTATCAAATAGCTATTAAATACAAAGAGCTTTATAACCAAAATAACAGAACTTCTAAAAATTATTATATTATTTTTGACTCAGATATTTATTATTCTCTAAGACATGACCAATGGGCCTACTTATCATTCATAAAACCTCCAAAAATCTATTAAACTTTCTAATGTCTGTACACTGAAATCAGTATTACAAGCCGTATTATTAAAGAATTATGATAGAAAAACTGAGTGTTTGAGAGATTTTGACATAGAGCCTAATATATAGGTAAGAGAATCCAAAAGAAGACTTACCATCCCTCATTGTCTTTATAATTGGTTGAAACACTACAATACAGAATCTGTGGGATAAATTTAAATCTGTTAATAGAGGAAAATTTGAAGCCTTAAATACTTTATCAATACCAAAAAAAATTTAAAGCTAAACTCCCAACTCATAAAAGCCAAAAAAAAAGAAAAAGCCCACCACCACTACAACAAAAAATAAACCATGGGCTTACCTGGTGGTGCAGTGGTTAAGAATCTGCCTGCCAATGCAGGGGATACAGGTTCAAGCCCTGCTCTGGGAATATCCCACATGCCATGGAGTGACTAAGCCCATGCACCACAACTACTGAGCCAGCGAGCCACAACTACTGAAGCCCACGCACCTAAAGCCTGTGCTCTGCAACAAGAGAAGCCACCACAACGAGAAGCCTGTGCACCACAACAAAGAGTAGCCCTTGCTCGCCACAACTAGAGAAAACCTATGCACAGCAACAAAGATCCAACACAGCCAAAAATAAATAAAATAAATAAATTTTTAAAAGCTTTAAGAAAAATAAATAAATAAACCAAAATATAAAATAAGGAAAGAAATAATAACTATAAAAACAGAAACTAATGAGGGAGATGACAGAAAAGCAGCATATCTAATTAGTAAGACAAAATATTATTTTTTTTTAAATTAACAAAATGAATAAAACACTAACTTAACTGTAGGAGAAAGCACAAATATACAAAATTAATGTATTAGGGGAAATAATCATTGAAATAGAAGACTTTTAAAATAAGATTAATTTGCAGACCTCTATACAAATACATTTGAAAAATTAGATGAAATGGATAATTATGTAGGAAAATACAGTTTTCCAAAATTGACTCATTAGATAGAGAGTTCAAAGAGATATATTGCTGTAGAAGAAATACAGAAAGTTTATAAATTGCTTGTATAAATTAAAATAAATAAAAAGAACAAAAAATACTTTTGAAAAATTAAAAAGGTGAATTCTAGACTCTCCACTTATTCTGAAGTTCTTCATTTTGATTCATTTTATTTTTTTCCTGGTACTCTCTTCTGCTATTTCCCTCCATATTTTTCAGCTTGAACACTGGTTCAGAAAGAATTTTCTCATGTAAATTTCTCTTTTTTGGCTTCAATTCATATTAGAAGATCTTCCAGTAACTTCATCAATAATGTAATTTCAGTTTATTGGTCTTACATCTAATCCCAAATGGAAAATATAACTTTCATATGCCCTTCTGAAAATCTTATTGCTGCTTAAAATATTAATTTGATAAAGGCTAGGAAAAATTCAAATTCCAAACCAGAGATTTGGCTTTACATTTGAAATAGGTCTCTTCACAATTGGACTTGATCAGTGTCTTATGAACTGTCTTTGAATTCAAACCTGTCATGTTTCCTTCTGAACTCCTAGAGGTACCATCTGATCTCTCCCCTCAGAAGCATTTCTCCTTCTCATAAACCGTCACTTGAGTGAGTAAACAAGTTTCTTTTTGTCATTTCCTCACTTTTGCCATCATTGTGATATTGGGTGTTTTTCTCTGAATTCCATCTGCCCTAGTGGAAATCACTGGCATGAACGATCAAAACCTTTTATGTGGTTCACAGTGAATTAAAGTAATTCTTATTTTAATGGGAATAATAAAGTACTGAATGACCTTTGTTATCAAATGATAAAAATATTGCTATTGATTATTCTTTGATTATTTGATTATTCTTTGATTATTCTTTCTTTTTAAAAAACAATTTTTTTTTCTTGTATTCTTTTTTTTTAAGACCATACTTCATTCAGATTTCTTTTGCTTTTTTCTAAAATTTTTATTTATTTATTTATGGCTGTGTTGGGTCTTCGTTTCTGTGCGAGGGCTTTCTCTAGTTGCGGCAAGCGGGGGCCACCCCTCATCGCGGTGCGCAGGCCTCTCATTATCGCGGCCTCTCTTGTTGCACAGCACAGGCTCCAGACGCGCAGGCTCAGTAATTGTGGCTCATGGGGCTAGCTGCTCCGCGGCATGTGGGATCTTCCCAGACCAGGGCTCGAACACATGTCCCCTGCATTGGCAGGCAGATTCTCAACCACTGCACCACCAGGGAAGCCCCTATTCTTTCTTTTGAGTTTGATTATTTTTTTGTTGAGCCAGACTCTTAAGAAATAATGTTAATTGGACCGGTGCTATTTTTTCATTTATATGTTTCATGCTGTCAGCAGAACTTAAAATTTTAAAGAAAATCAAGCTTTTCTTCTAGAGCAGTTATAATGAATGTACAGATAACTCTGTATAAGATTCAGTTGAGACTGTGTCTTTTTAGTTGCAAAGAGGAAAATACAATATTTATCATTTTTTTAAAATATTCTCAATAGAATAAAAATTTAAAGATGGTAGAAAGTGTCCTGGTTTTATCTTTCACTTCCCTCTGCTATCTCTCTTCAATTTCCTTCTTTCTGTGACTTCTCTTTTCTTTTAGAGCTTAAGACAAATTTTGTTTTTCATCATTATCTTGGGTTAAGTTCAGTTGGGAAAGAAATGAGAAGCATAGGAGTTGATAAGCACAAAAATTCAATTCAAATAAAACTGGCTTTTGCATTTTTCAGTCTTCAAAGAAGAGTCACAGTTAGGTTTGGGAGGGGCGTTCATTCTGCTGCAGTATTGATACCCACTTCTTATTCAGTAAGTATATCCTGTGTGCCAACCACTGGGAAGGGGTGTTGCTGGACTCTGGGGATAAAATGGTGAGAAAAACAAGACAGAAACCTGACCTCACAAAGTATAGAATCAAGTCAGAAGATTAATTAAATAATCATGTAAATTAATGTAAGTTTGGAGCATGCAAGAAAGGAAAGGTAGGTGGCATGATGAACACATATTACAGGGAGATCTGGAGCATTTCATCAGGGTCAGATGAGGCTTCCCTAAGGAAATGACATTGTGGTTGAGAGTTGAAGATGGTTAGTAACTAGGCATGGGGTAGAGGATGAGCAGAGCAATCGGGTATGGGGAATGGACTGTACGAACCTTCTGTTTTCTGCAGAAGGTTGGTGTAATAGGAGCCATAAGAAGTGCTTCATAATATAACAGCACAGTAATGCATCAGTCATTTTGAGGGAAAAAATAGAAAAATGGGTCACAGTACTTAGCACAGAATAAGTACTAAATAAACTTGGGCTTCTATTATTATCATTTTCCATTTCAACATGCCAACTCCCACCTCTCTCCCCAGCTGCAGCTCTCCCAGACAGCTTCCAAACAGCTTCCGACGATGACAGAACTGTACTCTCAGCCCCCAGGCGAGAACCCCTTGCAATACGTTTCTAAATTCTGTGACATAGCGGAAGTCTGCCTTGAATACATAAGTTAATGCATTGTTCATTTAGCAAATACGTGTTAAGCAAGTATGTGATTAACAGTAAAGACAACTAACATTGGCTGAGGATGTACTCTTGTGCCAGGGATATCTTATGCATAGTGAGCTCTTCAGAACAATTTTATGAGGCAGGAACTTTTGTGGCCATCATTTAGCAATCGAGGTCAGAGAGGTTAAACAATTTCTCCAGGGCCACATACCTAGAAAGTGGCAAGGCTGGACTTGGAATGCAAGAAATCTGTCTCCAGGATGTGAGAGCTCCATACTGCTTCTTTGAAGACAGACAAGGCATTTGCTCACCTAGAGCTTACAACCTACTTGGAAAGAGGCAGGGAGGTGGTGGAAATTCAATAAACAAGTAAATGAATAAGCTGGATAATTGCCATTTGAGATTAGTCTTACAAAGCAATTAAACTGAGTGATGTGATGAATAGTGATTAAGGGTGGGCAGGGGAACACTGATTTAGAAAGAGTATTCAGAGATGACTTCTTGAGGAAGGGGCCTTAGAACTGATACTTAAAAGATGGAAAAGAGACAGCTCTGTGAAAAGGGGAAAGATTCCCAGCAGAGGAAATAGCAGGTGCAAAGATCTTGAGGTAGGGCAAGATTGGTGCATGGGAGGACTAAAGGAATCCATAGCAAGAAGATGAAAGAGAAGGGAGATAAATCAGATCATGTAAGACCCTGTGCCATGATGGGAGGTTTGAATGTCACCTGAAAAACAATGGGAAGCCAGTGAACATTTTAAAACAAGAACCAGGGTAAAAAGATCTGGTTAATATTTTTAGAGTTTCACATTAACTTTCACAGTGGAGAATAGATTATAGGAGTCAAGAATGAAAGAAGAGGGTTTCCCTGGTGGTGCAGTTGTTAAGAATCTGCCTGCCAATGCAGGGGACATGGGTTTGAGCCCTAGTCCGGGAAGATCCCACATGCCGCGGAGCAACTGAGCCCATGCACCACAACTACTAAGCCTGGGCTCTAGAGCCCGCGAGCCACAACTACTGAGCCCATGTGCCACAACTACTGAAGCCCGCGTGCCTAGAGCCCATGCTCTGCAACAAGAGAAGACACTGCAATGAAAAGCCCACGCACCGCAATGAAGAGTAGCCCCCACTCACGGCAAGTAGAGAAGCCTGTGTGCAGCAACGAAGACCCAACGCAGCCAAAAATAAATAATAAATAAAGTTTAAAAAAAAGAATGAAAGAAGAGAGACCAGTTCAGAGCTACTGCTGTCAACCCAGTGAGAAGTGGCGATGGCTTACATTAGAGTATTGACATTGGACATGGAGAGATGGAAATAAAGATATAAATTTAAAGTCTTACTCATGAATTGGATGTAGAGAAGGAGGCCAGGAAAACCAAAGATGACTCTTAGACATTTTGGATTAAATAACTACAAATGGTGGTCCCTCCTAAGGGAGACAAGGAAAGAGCAATCTGGGGGCAAAAGTCATGAGTTCCACTTTGAATATGAAGACTCAAATACCAATCAGATCTTCAGTCAAAGGTGTAAAGCACAAAGTTGTATATGCAGTTGGACCCTAGGGCTAGAGAAAGAAATGCAAGAGTCATCGACATGTATGGTCTACAAAGCCATAGAGATCCCCCAAGAGGGTAAAGAAGAGAAGAAGGCTTAGACCATAGTTCCTCGGTATCACTGGCTAGTTCACCATCCCTTTCTGGGTCTCAGATTCCCTACCAGTTCAATGGAAGCAAAGCAATAATGATACATCCTGTCTCAGGCTGAAGGAATTCCTTTTATTCATTCTTGATCATTCCTCTACATTGCTGGCGAGTAAGGAGATATTTTTATTCTTTTCCCTAACAGGTTCTCAAATAGGTTGAAGGACTGATGAGGGTTTTGGAGCAAAACAGAATTATTCTTAGAACACAGTTCAGTTTTCCTTCCACTGAATGTGGCCTGCAGATAAAGCTCCAGAAAAGTCCTTATTCATTTTTCCTTTCAGAATGTTTATGATAATGGAGCCAGGGATGTTATTAACTTCTTTATGTAAATCTGATGAAGCTGAGTGACATTCCACGGCTCTAAGGAGTAAATAAGCACAAACCTCTGTATTCAAACCACATAATCATACCTGAAAACTCAGTTTCAGCACCAAGATTTACAAGGACCAAGCAGATGCTTTTGTCAGTCAATCAACAAGTATTTACTGTGTGCCCTTAGGGTGCCTGGTAGTGGATGAGACTGTTTTTGTGAGCAAGCAAGTGGGTTCTCTGCTTTGAAAACAGAAATTTAATCTCTTTTTCATCCAAGCATTTCCCTCCAGCTTTTCCAATATGCCCTTTTTTGTGAATGACTAACAGAATAGCTCCTGCAAAGGCAGCCTGCAAATCCCAGGCAGAGGCCCCAGGAGGAAAGATGACTCATATGCACCTGACATCAAAGCCTCTTCTCCTTTCAGAGGAGTAGGAAGAGAATGGTAATGGCCTGGGTAAAATGACCCAGATGCCCTCATGAGTCTGTGTGGGTCATGACGGCTTACTCCTCCCCCGCCTGATGATGATTTCAACCCAAAGTTTAAGCTGTGAAAACTCCAACTTCATTGACAAGTTGACTGGAAAACTAAAAACAGGAGTTTTTCTTCCTGTCAAGTAATAGCCAATCTTTGTTGTGAGTTTTTTTCTCTTTGGAAAATGCTGAAGGAATGCAGCCCCTTTCATGGTGTGTTTTGTATTGATTTGTGTCTTAGTTCAGGCTACTATATCAAATACCACCAACTGGATGGTTTAAACAACAGACGTTTATTTCTGGGAAATCCAAGGTCAAAGTGCCAGCAGATTCGGTGTCTGACCAAGACCATCGTTCTGGTTTGCAGATGGCTGCCTTCTTGCTATATCCTCATGTGATGGAAAGAGAGAGAGAGAGAGAGAGAGAGAGAGAGAGAGAGAGAGCTCTGGTCTCTTCCTCGTTTTATAAGGACACTAATCCCACCTGGGGGTTCACCATCATGACTTCATCTAAGCCTAATGAAGGTGCAAAGGCCCCACCTCCAAACACCGTCACACTGCGGGGTTAGGGCATCAACGTATGAATTTGGGAGGGACACAAACATGCAGTAAATAATAATTTACTTACAACATATTAAAAGTGATAATTTCCAGTTTGCCTTTTACTTCCTGATTTCCAAGGACTTTACCAGGATGCACAGAGCCATTCCACAATTTAATCATACTTATTCAAACAGAGGTTCAAGTGCACCAAGTAACCCCTGGGTCACAGTTCAACAAAGCTCTGACAATAGTCAAAAAAGTCAAACAAATGTGCCCCTGGAAACTTTCTGGCCATGTCACAGTTCAGTCCCCTTTGATATTGGTCCTGGGGCCTCCCACCCAGGCTGTCTCATTGTTTAGTCCCCTGGGTCATCTGATCTATTCTAAATCCTTCTCTTCTTTCCAGGGAAACTAGATATCCAATTAACAGATCAAGCCTAAATTGATGATTGTTAATGGGTTACTTGGTCTTCCTCTGAAATCTCCATTCAAGTAACCATCAACTCCAGCACCCACAGACCACTTGATTCTCTGAATTTCTATTTCATAAAGGTCTTTGCCACGCCTTTCAGCATTTTTTGATATACTATTAAGTTTTCATTGTCCCTTACAGTTTGTTTTGTGGCTCTTGAGAGAGGTAAACTTACTTTACAATCATCCTAATTTTTCTTTTGTTCTTTTACTCAGAGCACCCATCACAATGCTTTGCACTAAAAGTTCACCCAATAAGAGTTTTTGAGGTTAAATATAATTTACATGATGGTGACCTCTGGAACTATAGTCTAATGACATAAATCTAATAGTAGCATTTCAGATATTATAGTAAGTGGGTAAGAAAGATAATTCAGGGTAAGAAGGACTTTTGGGACCTCTTCACATATCCACATATACACTATTGATGTGGGAAACTCATTAATTTGATGCCAGTCCTGCCCCAGCTTAAGCCTCAGTGTAACATCATCCCCCAAATTCACACAGGACTGATTAGTAACAGAAAACCAGTTGTTAACATCATGAGAGAAGGCCCTAGCCTGTGCACGACAACACTAGCAGAGGGCACTTCCTAGAGTACAAGTTTGCTAAGGAAAGCAAATTACAACAAAAAGTAGATGCCTGATGAATATCGGATAAGAGTTAAACAGAGATATTCTCAACAAGCTTTGGAAAGCTGATGAATTGCCCTGTCCTTCTCTAGACGGATAAAAGTTTGGTCTCTTGAAAGTGGGACCCCAATCTTTGGGAAATGCCTAGAGTCACCAAGACCAATTCTTGTTCTCTGACTCCTTTTTCTAAAGTTTATGTAAATCTGTATCTTCTGAATTCTATATCTGCATTTTATTTCAAAACTCTCTTCCTTTCCCCCTGTCTTTAGGGGGGTCATTGCTGTGCTGGTTGTTAACTATTATCACTCTCACTGAGACTCTGACCAATAGACCCCTGAGGAACATCTGCCTGGGAGCCTCTAACCCTTTGTATTCAATATTCAATCTGGAATGTCCCAAGTTTGGGTGCGTGTCTAGAAAGTGAATCAGTTACAGGAGTTCATCTTAAAGAGATCCAAACTCTCGGCATCTACTGGGGAAAAAAGGGAGAACCATAAACAATTACTAGAGTATATATATAACTGATTCACTTTGCTGTACAGTAGAAACTAACAACATTGTAAAGCAACTACACTGTAATAAAAAAATTAAAAAATAATAATAATAAATAAAACCACATATCATAAGATATCATTAAAAATACTGCAATTTTTCAATTCACATTCAAGAAAACAACAGTATTCTAGCTACATTCATATATCATCCACATAAGTATCTTCATCATAAAAAAATTATTACTAGAGATCAGAAAAAGACAGGTGGTTCATGGCTATTATACGGGAGATCTTTAGGGAAAGAGCAGGCTCAGAATGAAGCATGTGATAAGTGCAGGAGGAATAAAGGCACTTAAATTTTAACTCTGTAAAATCAATGTGTGATGGTGTAATAATTATCTCAAGGTTTAATAATGTGAGTAATGTCACAGCTTGTGATAAAACTGAGATTTGAACTAAGTTCTTATCTGGCTCAGATGCTTCTCTGTATTTCCCACCATGTGCTGGGCCCGTGGGTTGCTGCCTCTCACCTCCAGGAATCAGTCACTGTATTTCTATTGACTTTCTACTTGTTTTCTGTAGGCATTTCATCTCTGCCAACATCGATGCTAAAGTGGAATAAAAATGAGCTATATCTGCATGAAATATATCCTACATTTTCTTGAATATTACCTCATCTTATATATTTACTTCTTCATCCCATTCCTGAAATACATCAAGTCGAATAAATTTCCCAATATGGTAAGTATAAACTGATGTTCCAACAGCCTTGAATGAACCTTCATTTTCTGTGCAACAATAGTTCCTACTGCTATTTCTCTAGTTCTTCCATTGGTGGAAGGTCTGAATGTCAGTAACTCCGCAGGGCCACCGCTTCCCCAACCCACAAGTCCTGAAACTCATTGGAGGCCCAGGCCCAGCTCTGGAATATTCCTCCTCCAAGATTCTAGGTTCCAGTAACTCCAACCTCTTTCCTCTTTTCCATAAGACTGTGAACTACCTCTGTGACACATGATGATTCCCTTTTAGCCTTTTCAACCTTCCATCCTGTCCAACAAATTTTTTTAAATTTTTATTTATTTATTTTTTTGCGGTATGTGGGCCTCTCACTGTTGTGGCCTCTCCTGTTGTGGAGCACAGGCTCCGGACATGCAGGCTCAGCAGCCATGGCCCACGGGCCTAGCCGCTCCACGGCATGTGGGATCTTCCCGGACCGGGGCACAAACCCGTGTCCCCTGCATCAGCAGGTGGACTCTCAACCACTGCGCCACCAGGGAAGCCCCTGTCCAACAAAGTTTTTATATTAAATTCTTTCTGCTAAAATTATGGATATGTTTTCATGACTGAATCCAAACTGATACAGTTATTGATCCCAGAAATTGAAGTTCTTTCCCACTCACTGACTCACATTTGCTTTAGTAAGGTACCTAAAGTAACTGGTATTTCCTGTTCACCTAAGTCCAATGGGCACAATGTCACTGATGTTGTAGACTAGTGTATTATTTTTTGGAATATCAAGATGATCAACATCTCTGCATACTACATTGTGGCAGACAGTAAGAGAGTGAACACAACCCTGAGCCTATACTAAGAAGATATACTTTTGGCCATGTCAGGTAAAAGCAAACTACGTCTAGTAGTCCTTGCAAATTGGCGTAGGGACAAAAGCAGTCATGAGGTCAATCACTGCATACCAAGCACCAGGGGTTTTCTGATTTGCTTCAGTAAAGACACTACATCTGGAACAGAGGCTACAACTGGAGTCACCATCTGATTAAGTTTATAATAATCCACAGGCATTCTCTCACATCTCTCTTCCTTCTGCATAAACCAAATAGGCAAGAAAAATGCGGATATAATAGATTTTTACTTGCATTTTACAAGTCTTTGAGGTCATTTTGTGAAAGGCTTAGGGAAAGACTTATAGTATATACTTGTGATTCTCTGTGTGTGTGTGTGCGTGCGCGCGCGTGTGTATGTGTTTAAATCAACCAGTAATGATATTTTTCTCAGCACTACTATGTATCAGGCACTGAGCAAAGGATGAAAAGATAATGAGACAAGAGGGCTGCCCTCAAGGAGTGTTTTTTTTCTGGAAGAGGCAGTCCAGTAGAAGTACATGTACACAGATAAACTGTAATACAATCATTAACAAGGTATGATGATGTACAAAATTAAGTGATGTGGGACTACTTTATATAAGAAGAAAGCTACCATTTATAGAAAAGATCCTTGAGAAGGCTGTAAATACATTATTTTGGAATTGGCTTGAAGCCAGTGTTAGTAGTATAATCCAGGTCTTCTTGTTACAGTAGGAGAGTGAGCAGGATTCATTTTCTTTTTTTTAATTAAATTTTTTTTAATTTTCTAAACTCTCTCTAATGAACTTACACTTGTTTTATAATTTGAATAAATCTTGTTTAAAAATCCTCTCAGGGAATTCCCTTGTGGTCCAGTGGTTAGGAGTCCACACTTCCATTGCAGGGGGCATGGGTTTTGATCCCAGGTCAGGGAGCTAAGATCCCACAAACCACGTAGCATGGCCAAAAAATAAAATAAGATTTAAAAAATAAATAAATAAGATCCTCTCAAAAGAAAGCCTTATCCTATTTAATAGCTACACAATAATCCTCCTTCATATATAGTTCCCAAAGCCAGATATAAGTAATGGTGATAATAATGATGCTTGTGATGATGATAATCCACTACTTACTTACTAGCTGTGTGATCTTGTACTCTCTGATTGTTTCCTCAAATGTTAAATGGAAATGATAAGAATATCTACGTAATAAGATTGTTGTAAGAATTAAATGCACAAAGAAATACAAAGCCCCTAGAAAAGTGTGTCCCACATAGTAAGAACTCAGTAAATAGTAGCAATAATAACAACAGCAACAAAATAATTGCAACTAGCATTTATTGATCACTTACTGTATACCAGGCAATGTGCTAACCATCTCAGTGGATCATGTTATTTGCTCTCCCAGCCAGATGTAACTAATGAAGATGAGATTTTAATTTCAACTGTCTTAGTTACCCACATTCACAGTCTTGCATTAGAAAATTGTGCACAGGTATGAATAATTCATTACTCCATTAGCTACTCATGTCTATAATTCTTTTCAGTCTTTCTACTTAGAAAACAATAGGATAGATCACATCGTCACACCATGACCTTGGACTTTTTCCCAAAACTGAACAAAAGCTTTGGACTCTTCCAAGGCAACACAGACTTGCTTTTACAACTTGCCCTTTGGAATAGAGACTGACTTCAGCATGGACCTTGGTTAGCAATCTCACTGTCAAGTGATCTAATTACTGTTGTGGTTGTATTTCCACTCATTTAATGAGGCTTCAGTGCTCCAAGAAGGAGGAGGAGGGGGGGGAGAAGGAGAAGGAGAAGGAGGAAAGGAAGAAAAGAGAGAAAAGAGAGAAAAGAGAGGAAGGAAGGAAGGAAGGAAAGAAGGGAGGGAAGAAAGAAAAATGAAGGAAGGAGGGAAGAAAGAAGGAAGAAAGGAAGAATGAAAGAAAGAAAGAGAAAGAAGAGAGAGAGAGAGAAGGAAGGGAGGAAGGAAGAAAGGGAGGGAGAAAATGACAAAAACAAACAAACGAAATCAGCTTTGAATATGTTCTGCACTGCAAGTCACAGGTGGAGGTATTTTTTAACCTTAAATAATGATATCTTTAATAAAATACTTCTTGCTCCCAGTTTATCCAGATAAACTAGATTAAAAGGGACAGGCTCGAATGGGAGCTAGATGGAAACCCTGAGATAAACTTTTGGTAATCTCTCTTATAAACTGCCTGGGGTTTTTGAAGCTATATTTAGTCTTCTGAATTCAAGTCCACATCATAAATACAGTAACTAAGAGGAGCCTGATGTACATGATATGCAGGCTGCTGAGTGTCTTTGAGGGGTATAATTCACACATGAACACCAGTTATTCTTATTTTTCTGCGTCATTCCTTCTTCAGGGACAATTTTAAATCATCTGTGGGTAGACAGTTCAGCCAACTAAAAGTAACTTTTTCAATTTTTATAAAATAGATCCTATACAATAAAACAAATGAACATAAGGGCACCTTATTCTCCTTTTTAGGGTATTTTTCTCTCTATTTGCATCCTCCCTTAGCATAATAGACAAACTCATTTATCCCAGAAAAGACTGTGTGCTGAGTATATACTCATACCTTCAGAAAATATTTAGCATCCATTGCCATATACGAAGCCTTTGTGCTAAACTCTAGGGATAAAAGGACAACCAACACAGAGCCCCTGGTCTCCACGAACTTATTGTCTAGAGATGAATATGGATAAATAGACAAGCAGCATGAAAGTGGTAAGCCAGGG
This sequence comes from Mesoplodon bidens, assembly GCF_964165515.1. Classification (NCBI taxonomy): domain Eukaryota; kingdom Metazoa; phylum Chordata; class Mammalia; order Artiodactyla; family Ziphiidae; genus Mesoplodon; species Mesoplodon bidens. The sequence goes on from NC_138165.1 coordinate 99,312,424, forward strand.
AAGTACTAGAGAGTAAAGAAGTACCAAGCCTGAGTATATGAATACATTACTACTGAGTAGGGGGAATCAGAGGAGGCCTCTTGAGGGTAACATACAGGCTGAGGTAGAAGGAATTTAATATCAGTCCTTTATTTAACAAATATTTGGGCTTCCCCGGTGGCGCAGTGGTTGAGAATCTGCCTGTTAATGCAGGGGACACGGGTTCGAGCCCTGGTCTAGGAGGATCCCACATGCCGCGGAGCAACTGGGCCCGTGAGCCACAACTACTGAGCCTGCGCGTCTGGAGCCTGTGCTCCGCAACAAGAGAGGCCGTGACAGTGAGAGGCCCACGCACCACGATGAAGAGTGGCCCCCGCTTGCCACAACTAGAGAAAACCCTCGCAGAGAAACGAAGACCCGGCACAGCCCAAAATAAATAAATTAATTAATAAACTCCTACCCCCAACATCTGAAAAAAAATTTTTAAAACAAAACAAAACAAAAAAACAAATATTTATTGAGCCATTTATCTGCACAACCTTGGGGATACAGTAATGAATAAGACAGAACCCCTGCCCTCAGGTAGCTTATTGAGAGAGACTGACAATAAATAAGTAGATAATAAATATATACTATCACTTTAGGTACTGATAACTGCTAAAAGAAACTAAAGTGAGGTAAGGAAATAGAAAGAATTTCTGAAGAAATATAAATAAGGTAATAACATAAATAAATAAATTTATTTTATTAAAAATAATAATAAAAAAATAAAGAAATAGAAAATGATGGAACAGTCAGGAACAACCACTTTGAGTAGGAGACTTTCAAATATAAATGAGTAAAGTGAGGAAGTCAGACAGTTGGCTTTTTTTTTTAACATTCTTTTTTTTTAATTGAAGTACAGATGATGTACAATATTATATGTTACAGGTAAACAATATAGTGATTCACAATTTTTAAAAGTTATACTCCATTTATAGTTATTATAAAATATTGACTATATTCCCTGTGTTGTACAATAACAGATAATTGGCTCTTTATTGACAAATGGTGCCTATAACAAACAAGCATGGAACCTCTGTGGAATATAGCACTGAACTTGTGTTGCCCACGTGTCCAGGGGGCTTAGCTAGGTGTCTGCTGATCTTGGCTGGGCTCCATCACAAATCAGGGGTGCAAGCCAATATGGCCACAGTAAACCAAAGAGGAGAGCAACCTGAAGGCAGAGATGTTGGCTTGAGCCAGGTTCATGCAGATGATGATAAAGAATTTGAACTTGATATATGTGTGATAGGAAGCTTTTGGAGGCTTTTGAAAAAAGAAGTGCCATGATGTGATTATTATTTCAAAAAGATCACTCTTATTGTTGCAGGATGAACTGTAGTAAAGCAAGAATGGAAATGGCCATCTAAAGGACCTTTATGATATCCAAGCAATAAATTTTGGTGGCTTGACAGACTCAGATATAGAGAACAAACTAATGGTTACCAGTGGGGAGGGGAGGGAAGGGCTATATAGGGGTGGGGGAGGGAGAGGTACAAAATATTGGGTGTAAGATGGGCTCAAGGATGTATTGTACAACCCAGGGAATGTAGCCAATATTTTGTAATAATTTGTAAATGGAAAGTAACCTTTAAAAATTGTATAAAATGTTTTTAAAAATTTGGTGGCTTGAACTAGTGTAGTAAAGGCATAGGTGACAAAAATAGTCTGAATTTTTAAAAGCTTTTGAAGAGACATTTGACAGGTCTCAGAGGTAAGCTGGAGGTGAGAGAGAGGGATAAGCGAAGTCTAGAAGCAGATTCTTCAGGCTGGACTCACCAGTCAGCCCCACAGCAACATAGATTGGGTTTCCTTCTTAGCCCCTCTGACAGTTGTCCAGAGAGGTGACATTGCCCCTCTCCTCCACTCTGACAGGGGGCATCAGCAGATTAGACATAAAACAGAGTGTCCCTCACCCCTGATTGCCAGTGGGAACACTGAATCCACACCCAGCAGGTTCAGGGTCAGCAGTCTTGGGATTAAACCCTGTCTCTACAGTCTCTGCAAAACTACTTCACCTCTTGGGTCTCAACTTCCTCTTTACAATGGAAGTAATGACTGACAGCAGCAAGTGCTGGCAAAGATGTGGAGTCACAGGAACTCTCATTCATTGCTGGTGGGAATGCAAAAGGGTACAGACAGTTTGGAAGACAATCTGGCAGTTTCTTAAAAAACTAACATACTCTTACTATACAATCTAGCAATCACACTCCTTGGTGTTTACCCAAAGGAGTTGAAAACCTAAGTCCACACAAAATCCTGCACACGGATGTTTATAGCAGCTTTATTCATAATTGCCAAAACTTGGAAGCAACCAAAATGTCCTTCAGTCAATAAATGGATAAATAAATTCCAGACAGGGGAATATTATTCAGCATTAAAAAGAAATGAGCTATCAAGCCATGAAGTTATGGAGGAAACTTAAATACAAATTACTAAGTGAAAGAGGCCAATCTGAAAAAGCTACATACTGTATGAGTCCAAGTACATGACATTCTGGAAAAGACAAAACTACAGAGAAAGTAAAAAGATCAGTGGTTTCCAGGATTGGGGTAAAAGCAGAGCACAGAGGACTTTCACGGCCATGAAAATATTCTGTGTGGTATTATAATGATGGATGGATGTCTTTATAAATTTGTCCAGGCCCATAGAATGTATAACACCAAGAGTGAAGCCTTAAGTAAATCATGGACTTTGAGTAATTATGATGTGTTAATGTAGGTTCATCCTTGGTTAAAAAAAGAAAAATGTACCATTCTGGTGAGTGATGTTGATAATGGGGGAGGCCATGCATGTGCTGGGGTAGGGAGTATATGGAAAACATCTATACCTCCTTTGATATTTTATTGTAAACCTAAAAATGCCTAAAAAATAAGAAAATAAATGGGGGTAATAATGTCCACTTTGTAGGGTTCTTGAGCACTAAGTGGGAAGACTGTGTGGACGAGTACCTACCATGGTGTGACCCTCTCCCCACTGGAGCACCAACTTTACATGAAGCAAAGGCAGCATCCTCCATGAAGCATTAGTTCTCTAGGTTGTGAATAAGTACTTTCTGGAAAAAATGTTTCTATCACTCAAATACAATTAGGAAACACCAAATTAAAAGGTCTCTTTGCAGTAGGAGTTTCCCAAGCCTGCAATGGGCTCAGATGTACTGTGACTCTCCACAAGGGAGAAGAGACTGCAAAATTTCTGAATGTTTCTAAAGCATTTTTCATCACAGGACCTTATTTTCTTGAGTATCTCCTGCAAAGACTTGGATGTTATCCCATATGTTGGTTTTCCTCCAATATGTTATGATTTTTAAAATATTTCCATGAACAAATGAGTTTTGCAATATTGGCTATAAAAAAAAAAAGACTTGGATGTTTCACACCTAGGGGAGGAGTGGGGTAAAAGCAGAGTGGTCCAAGGACGCCCTAGTAAATACTCAGGAGAAAAAAAACATTAACCCACTCACTTTCTCTGCAGGGAAGTGGGTATGATGAGGTCCAGTCTCAGCCTTCAAGCTGCTGGGAAGGGTGGTTCAGAGGAGTGGACTCTGAGGCCAATTCCAAAAGGTCAAATACCAGGGAAGGTTCTGGAGCCATACGGAACTGGGAGGAGAATGCAAGCAAGGAACCTGAGGTCAGAGGTCAGAGATCAGAGTTGGAAAACCCCACCTCTATGGGCCCCAAAGCTGGGGGCAACAAAAGAAAAGAGGGGATACGGAGCCAGGGATGAGCACAGGTCGACAGAGAGGGAGTGATGTTCAGTCTTGGCTCAAAGCAAACCTTGTGACTACGGAATTGTGACCCTGTGTCCCTCCCCTGATCTCTGGCTTGGCATGTTCTATTTGGGCTGGGGCAGGGCCTCTTAGAGGCAAGGGCTGCTTAGATGATTGGGATGTTTTCATGGATTTGCCAACGGGATAGAAATGGGTCACTTTGCACCAAGGTGGGGTACCTCTGCTGGAGCAGCAAACATGGAGAGGCCCCTTGGAGAAGGTTGGTGGCAGGGAGGGACTTCAAGCAGGAGTCTGCAGAGAAGAGCCAGGGATGGGCCACATGGTGAATGGCTTGTTTCTCAGTGTTGCACGGGCTTAGCTTGAACCCACAGCGATTTCTCTCACTCTAGGTCAGAAGTCCACGGAGGACCCTGTGCAGGATCCTGTGTGTCTATCTCCAAGGACATCCAGAACTTGGAAACACCTGAAAGACACAACCACATTCCTCTCTTGCCCTCCTCCTTCTGGTCGAACTTCCATTCTTCCATTTTGAGCACATTCTTGGACAATCTAGGAATAGGCAGGAGTCCGTTTTTAAAAACACTGTGAGCCAGGAATGTGACCTTTCACTCAGCTGTTTCTTTGGCAAAGTTCCTCAACACATGTATCATCTACCCACTCACCAGCATCCTGAACCAATTTACTTCCTGACTGCAGTGTGGCTGTCTCAGAAGAATGTCTGTCACTGCAACAGCTCAATTCCACTCATTCAAGTACCCATAACTGGGTTTAGCTGACATTTATTGAGGACTTTCTGATTGTTAGGCATTGAACCAAGCTCTTACAAGCTTTACTTCATTTAATTCCCACAACAACCTTAAACAAAAAGGGGATTTTTTTCCCCTCAGTTTCACTGATGAAAAAATTGAGAAGTTAGTCAAAACACAAGGTCCCACAGAGAATAAGTGGCAGAGCTGGATTCAAACCCAGCTCCAGCTTCAATATTAAATATGTTAACTATGACATCGAATAAGGAATTCTAGTCTAAACGTGGCATTGAATAAGGAATTCTGGTCTAACTTCAGCACTAAACAAGGAATCTGGAGATGTGGGTTCCAGCTCCAGCTCCGCAATTCGCTATCCAATAGGAAAGTCACTTGCTGAAAATAAATTTATTTTAAACTTATTCAAAAGGTTTTCAATTATAATAAAGACATGGGGCACGGGAAAGTGTTAAGGGTGAGAGAGCTAGATTGCAACTTACCTGGAGTGATCAACAAAGAACTCTCTGGGGAGGTGACGTAGGTAGTAAGTTCCAAAACATGCAAAATTTCAGAAGAAAGCAAGAGCTTATCACATGTTGGAGGTGCAGTTACATGGGGCATACTGGGATCACTGAGGTAGAGAGACTGGGACAAGACCTCGTTCCACTCCAAGGAGTTTGGACATTATCTTACTGGCACCAGGGGACCACGGAAGGGTTTAGAGTAACAAAGGGAAAAGTATCTTAGCTGTGCTTTGCTCAGTCCCAAAGAAATCACTGGCACAGGACCTGAGTTAGAAAATTCCTCTCAAATTCTTCATTGGAAAGACTGAAACAGTCAATGTCTCTTTCCCTGAAAAAGGGCAAACATTGTGAACTATATCTGATGTTTTTCAACAGAACAAAAATGTGACCATGATTATATTCCTGGTCAAGGCTCTGAAGACAGACTTTTACAGAAATAACCACAAAAGCCACAATGAGATACATATAACAAGTCTTACAGTATCTGGTTTCAGAAAGACATAAATCAATTAAAGAGCATAAGAATCCCACGCACCCACAGCTTACTCTGTGGAAACGTGGAGGAAGGGGTCCTGAGAGATGCTGGGAAAAGGAGAAGCTTCTTTAAGTGAAAATGAAGAATAGAGTGTCCTGAGCTTGAACAGCTCTCCAAGTAAACTGTGCAACCCTGGTCACCTCCTTGCTACAAGGGTCCTAAAAGCCAGAGCACAGGTATCAGGAGCTGTCAGGTCTATTCCTTAAGCTCAAGGCAGAACATCCTCAAATTTTTAAATGTGCAGTTTATCCAACATCTGCTTTGAGCACTTAGGAGTGAGAAGACATGGGTGAGCCATGGCAATCCATAAAGCCTTCCTAAGACAGACAAAATTCACAATCACAGACCCATGGCCCTCACTAGCCATCCCTTTATTGGTGGTAAAACATCCTCACATGAATTACTTAATAGTTACATAACTATCCCTCTATCCTAGGACCAATAGATCTAAATCTATCCATTTAGATTGGTCCTAATCTTTTGAACTATTGCAAAACTATTGCAAAGATCATCCTTGTTCAAGTAGATGCTCCATATTTTGGATTATTGCTTAAGTAAGATCTGGAATAGGCAAATTTATTGTGGAAAGGGCCAGATAGCAAAAATTTAAGGTTTTGTGGGGCATGCAGTCTTCCTCCTCCTCCTCCTTTTTCTTTCTGTTTCCTCTTTTAATAATTCTTTAAAACTGCACATCCATCCTTAACTGGCTGGTCATACAAAAAGAGTCCTTGGGTTGGATTTGGCCCATGGATCAGTTTGCCAACTCCTGCATTACATTCTCAAAATTCCTGGGTCAAAAGATATGATCATTAAAATGTTATTTACATACACTAACATTGCTTCTTCAGCAATGTATGCTGTTCACCTGTGGCATCCAACATTGGGTGTCATGTTTAGTTTTCATTCCTTTTTTGCTAAATATCACTTGAATTTTCATTAAAGAAATTTTGCCAGAAATTCTTATCATTCCAATTTTACTAAAACTTTTAAGAGTTTGGAAATGGAGCCCATGGCCCTAGAAAAATAAAATGCCCCCCATGCCTTTCTTTTAACTGTACCGTGGGGAGGCAGCCTAACCATATCATAGAAGGTACCATGTCACGTCAGGCCCTCAGCACACTGAGGATATTATGCTCCAAGGCTAGCCTGTGGCCTTTCCAAGCTATGTAAAAATTAGCTTTTCTTTGGGGAATTATCCTGAATATGTCAAAGGAAGAGACTATTTTAAACCTAGAGTTTGCCTATGATTAAAGCTCATCTTGTGTCAAATTTGTCCTCTTGGCCTCAGGGGTGATATTAGTCTCACGCTCCCTTTGTCCAGTGAAACAAGCAATTCATCCTGGCCCCCACCACAGCTGCAGGCAGGAGTCCAGGAAGGACCCCACGGGGAGAGGGGGAGGAGGAAGACCACCATGTTTGCCTTAAAGGAATCCTCTTCTTTGAATTCAGTATGTAAGAACTGGCATTCAAGTGCAATTTCTGTAATCTCTAATTTCTGTAAACTCACAGGATGCTCTATTTTTCTTCCATGAAGCTATTTTAGGCAAAACAAACCATCTCCCCAACATCAGAGTTGGGATAGCTCTTCTGCCACTTATCACACTGATCTCAGATGGCCTGGATTGGCAGTAGCTTGAAGCAGGATCTCAGTTCCCTGACCAGAGATTGAAGCCAGGCCACAGCAGTGAGAGCACTGAATCCTAACCACTAGACCATGAGGGCCAGTGGCTAGTGACAAGGCCCTGGCTTGTCTGCTTTGTAGAAATGAATTTCAACAAAGAGATGGAAAGTAGTGAAGCAAGTAAGGTGTTTAATAGGAGGAAAAAGAGTACAGTACTTGTGGATGGACACACGGGCAGGTTCAGAGAGAGTCACACCTCACTTCTTGACAAGTGTAGTCAGGAAGTTCTCCTTGACCTCAAGAATGAGAAATATGTGGTCTGTTTATCTCTTATCTGGGCAGAACTCAGCTCCTCCTTCCCACCCCACCCCAACATTGTCTTTATCTTGGAGTATCTGTCTACAGGGGACAGACTTCACTGCTCAGCCTGGGGCCTATCTATCTCCTGCCTCAAGATGATCCAGAAGAGAAACCAACACCAGCATTGACTAAGCACTTTCGAAGTCACACAATTGGTGTGTGACTGAATCCTGAAGTTCCAGGTCCAAAACCCACTTTACTATCAATTCAGAGATTCTAGGTACTAATTTCAAGAGTTTATAAAATGGAATATGTAAAAAGATTCCCTTGGTCTTAGAAGCTGAGAAAGACCCACCTCTCCCCTTGCTCCCATGCAGGTCTGCCTTTCCTGATCCTCATAGGGACCAGTCCCAGCAAGGTTGACAACGTTCCCCAGGCAGAGTTAGAACCCCAAGTCTGAAAAATTGTCAGTTCTACATACTTACCTTTTGTTTACCTCATCTTTTTCCCTTGGGAACATGGAGATACATCCAATGTCAGAAGAAATAGAGCTAAGAGTCTTTCTCCAGCCACTTCATCTCTGGCTCTAACTATGTAATCCTGGTAAAGAGGAGAGATCCAAACTCCTCACAGGACCCACTACACTCTGCCCCCAAAACACCTTCCCTGGCTTTCCCCTTACTGGTCTCCATAATTATTTGTTTTCAATACCATACTCCTAAGTGATAGCATCTGACTAAGGTTGTTGTTGGGGGTCCGCAAGACCAACCTCGGGCTCGATAATTCACTAGGACTCACAAGTCTCAGAAGCTATGAGGCACAGTTACAGTTTATGGCAGTAAAAGGATAGAAAATAAAATCAGCAAAGGGAAAAGGGATGTGGGGCAAAGTCCAAGAGAAACCAGGCACAAGCTTCCATGTGTCCCCTCTTGGTGGCGTTGAAACAGAAGGGAAAGGGGCAGGGCACAACTTTTAAAAGAATGACATAGCCCAAGGACACGACATAAACTGATTAGAACGAAACAGGTCCAAGATGGCAGATGAGTCGACTTCCACTAGACCTTGAACCTCAGTATATGCTCACTGTAACACATCAAGAAGCTAAATGACACACCCACCCACTCCATGACAGTTCCAAGGCTGGCCAAAAGGTCAATAAGTGGGCAGTGGCTCAATTCCTGGAAATCCCCACTCCCTCCCCAAAATAGCTGGAATACTCCTCCCACTCATTAGCCTATGAAATGACCCACCCCTATAAAAACTGACAACCCCATACCCTGGTGCCACTCTCGCCTTCTGAGATGGCCCACACTCTGTCTGTGGAGTGTGTTTCTCTCTAAATAAATCCACTTCTTACCTATCACTTTGTCTCTCACTGAATTCTTTTTTTTTCAATATATAGTGTAATATTTTATTGAGGTATAATTGATATATAACATTATATTAGTTTTGGGTGCAACATATTGATTCAATATTTGTATGTATTGCACAATGATTATCACGATAACTCTAGTTAATATCTCTCTCACTGAATTCTTTCTGTGATGGGACATCAAGAACCTGAGCTTCATTAAGTCCTGTTACCAGGTGTGTGATCTAACTTAGAGAACCATGGGTTCAAGACCCAATCTGAGTTGCACGGTTTCAGTGTCACATGGGAATACGCTTAATTCTCCCAGCAGCCATGTGCACAAAACATGCTAAGTGCTGCCAACTGGGGATGCTCACTGGGCCTTGGCATCCAGGAGTTCTACTGCGGATCAGTCCTGAAGGTGGGCAGAGCCCATGTGACTGATCTCAGGTACTCAGATTTCAGCCCCAACCCAGAGTTAAAAAAAAAAAAAAAAAAACAGGTGTTTACCATCAATCACATTGTCAGGATAAACTGTCACACTGCAGTAGCATGGCCCATCCCTCAGGCATAAAAAACACTCTTATCAGGCAGAACACCGCTCTGAGGGCTCAGAGGTTATCTCCCTAGAGCCAGCCAGCTGGAGGCAGGTTTTTATTTAGAATGTGCCCGGTCTAAGCAACTCAGACCTGCTGAATTAACCCTTTCCTGTACTAGTTGTGATCTGAGAAAAAGACAGATCCCTTCAAATGCTTTTTTGGAATAAAAAGGGACAATGGGACCAATCCAAACCTCATGGATTCAGTGGAAACCCCATGACCAAGGTTTTAACCTGAACTTCCACTGGAGGTTCAAAAGTATTAATTTATGTAACAAACATTAAGTAGATATCTTGATAGCAATATGAAGCTCACAGCTTCTGCCCTGAAGACACTCACAGTCTTGAGGTAGAGGCACCCTGTTGTCAACATATTATCATGTATCTCTGACCCACAATGTTCTCTGCTCCTGTAGCATCTGATGTCATCCATTAATGCTGGGGAAGAGGTAATGGGGGAAGTTTCACAGGAGCTGACACCTGAACTGAGGCCCAGGTGGTGGCCAAGAATTGCCAGGTCAACAGTGAGCAGGGTACCCTGAAAGCAGGAAAGGAAAAGGTAGGATTTTCAAGCCAAGGGTACAGCACTTGTATTAGAGACAGAGAGCTCAGTGTACTGGGGGTTTCTGGACTATCATAAATAATGAGGACTTTTCTAAGTCCTCATTATTTACATGATATCATATAAAAGAGGACTTTTCTAAGTCCTCTCTCTAAGGTCAACTTTGTAAGGCTAGTTTTTACTGGGTAGTTTATGGCAGTTTCCCAACATTTTTTACATCATAGCACTCATAAAAAATAATCCAACTTGGCTCTCAGACCTCCTTGACAATTTTTGCTCATTCTAAATTCTTAAGCTACTATTCTTCATCTATTAACAGGAGCATGAAATGAGAGAATCAATAAATGGAGAACCTTTACATTTACCAACACAAAATAACTTATTCTCTTTTATGCTGCCTGTCCTTCCTTACCTGCTCATCCGTTCTAAATTTTTAAAAGAAACTGCCCCTCTTGTCCCTTATAAGTAATATCTTAGCTAGGTCTAGTGTGAATTGTAACTTATTGGTGGTTACCATTCCCAAGGCAAATACCACCTTCTGCTATGGTAAGCTTCTTTGAAAGGCGTTTTTCCATCTCTGTTTACCAATGTGCCTTCATACCTTTGTTTTCACATCACCTGCATTTGTACAGATCTCACATGGTATCTAAAAAGCAAGTCAACTCATTTTTGGAGCAGAGGGCAAAGCAAGGCTGAAGAGACAGAGATGAATTAGCACATCACTACTTTCTACTCCATGAGTTAGAAAAAAATCATCAGAAAGGGAGGTTCCATTCTAACAAAAAGCCAACCCCTGTAATCACGTGGAAGAGTCATACATTGTCCATGTGACACAGTTAAAAACACAAAGAGTGTACACCTTTGGGTAGAAGTGAACCATATATATATATTTTTAGGAGGCTGTTCTTTCTACAACCACATCAACAAAACCCTCGGGTTCTCTCCCCTTGCTGTTAAGAGCTGGTGATGGGTTTGCCACCCAGATGAATGGCTTCAACATAAAAGCTCAGTGTCACTCACATAAAAGATACGGAATTAAGGCTGACCTGGAAATGTGATAGTTTAACTTCCGGTCCCAACTCACTTGTGTTCTTTTCTTGTTTCTTCTTTCTCAAGAAAATAAATATATCTTTGTGGTACCACCAGTAAGTGCTCAAGCCCAAGAGGCTTCTCTGCTCACCCGCCGGGGCGGGCGGGGGCTGGGAGCTGAGGGTCGGGCTTCGGTCGGAGCGCAGGGAGAGGACTGGGGTTGGAGGCGTGAACACAGCCTGCTGGGGGTTAGTGGACCACGGCTAGCCGGGAGGGAATCCGGGAAAGTCTGGACATGCCGAAGAGACAAGAAACTTTTTCTTCCCTCTTTGTTTCCTGGTGCGCGAGGAGAGGGGATTAAGAGCGCTGCTTAAAGGAGCTCCAGAGACGGGCGTGAGCCGCGGCTAAAAGCGCGGACCCCAGAGATGGGCATGAGACGCTAAGGCTGCTGCTGCCGCCACCAAGAAGCCTGTGTGTGAGCGCAGGTCACTGTCCACGCCCCGCTTCCGGGGAGCCTGTGCAGCCCGGCACTGCCAGGGTCCCGTGATCCAAGGACGGCTTCCCCGGGAGAGCGCACAGCGCGCCTCAGGCTAGTGCAATGTCACGCCGGCCTCTGCTGCCGCAGGCTCGTCCCGCCTCCTTACCCCTCCCTCCCCCAGGCCTGAGTGAGCCAGAGTCCCCGAAGCAGCTACTCCTTTAGCCTGTCCTGTCTGAGCAAAGAATAGAAGCCCTCAGGCGACCTACACGCAGAAGCGGGGCCAAATCCAAAGCTGAGCCCTGGGAGCTATGAGAAAAAAGAAGAGAAAGGGAAATCTCTCCCAGCAGCCTCAGAAGCAGCAGATTAAAGCTCCACAATCAACTTGATGTACCCTGCATCTGTGGAATACATGAATAGACAACAAATCATCCCAAATTGAGGAGGTGGACTTTGAGAGCAAGATTTATTATTTTTTCCCCTTTTCCTCTTTTTGTGAGTGTGTATGTGTATGCTTCTCTGTGAGATTTTCTCTATATAGCTTTGCTTCCACCATTTGTCCTAGGGTTCTATCCGTACGTGTTTTTTTTTTCTTTTTAAAAAATTTTTTTTCTTAATAATTATTTTTATTTTAATAACTTTATTTTATTTTATTTTATATTCTTTCTTTCTTTCCTTCCTTCCCTCCTTCCTTCCTTCCCCCCTCCCTCCCTCCCTCCCTCCTTTCTTTCTTTCTTTCTTTCTTTCTTTCTTTCTTTCTTTCTTTCTTTCTACTTTTTCTCCCTTTTATTCTGAGCCGTGTGGATGAAAGACTCTTGGTGCTGCAACCAGGAGTCAGTGCTGTCCTGTGAGGTGGGAGAGCCAAATTCAGGACACTGGTCCACAAGAGACCTCCCAGCTCCACATAATATCAAATGGAGAAAATCTCCCAGAGATCTCCATCTCAACACCAGCACCCAGCTTCACTCAACGACCAGCAAGCTACAGTGCTGGACACCCTATGCCAAACAACTAGCAGGACAGGAACACAACCCCACCCATTAGCAGAGAGGCTGCCTAAAATCATAAGTCCACAGACACCCCAAAACACGCCACCAGATGTGGACCTGCCCATCAGAAAGACGAGATCCAGCCTCATCCACCACAACACAGGCACTAGTCTTCTCCGCCAGGAAGCCTACACTACCCACTGAACCAACCTTAGCCACTGGGGACAGACACCAAAAACAGTGGGAACTACGAACCTGCAGCCTGCAAAAAGGAGACCCCAAACACAGTAAGATAAGCAAAATGAGAAGACAGAAAAACACACAACAGATGAAGGAGAAGATAAAAACCCACCAAACCTAACAAATGAAGAGGAAATAGGCAGTCTACCTGAAAAAGAATTCAGAATAATGATAGTAAAGATGATCCAAAATCTTGGATATAGAATAGACAAAATGCAAGAAACATTAAACAAGGACCTAGAAGAACTAAAGATGAAATAAGCAATGATGAACAACACAATAAATGAAATTAAAAATACTCTAGATTGGATCAATAGCAGAATAACTGAGGCAGAAGAATGGATAAGTGACCTGGAAGATAAAATAGTGGAAATAACTACTGCAGAGTAGAATAAAGAAAAAAAAATGAAAAGAACTGAGGACAATCCCAGAGACCTCTGGGACAACATTAAACACAGCAACATTCGAATTATAGGGGTTCCAGAAAAAGAAGAGAAAAAGAAAAGGACTGAGAAAATATTTGAAGAGATTATAGTTGAAAACTTCCCTAATATGGGAAAGGAAATAGTTAATCAAGTCCAGGAAGCACAGAGAGTTCCATACAGGATAAATCCAAGGAGAAATACGCCAGGACACATATTAATCAAACTGTCAAAAATTAAATACAAAGAAAACATATTAAAGCAGCAAGGGAAAAACAACAAATAACACACAAGGGAATCCCCATCAGGATAACAGCTGATCTCTCAGCAGAAACTCTGCAAGCCAGAAGGGACTGGCAGGACATATTTAAACTGATGAAGGACAAAAACCAGCAACCAAAATTACTCTACGCAGCAAGGATCTCGTTCAGATTTGATGGAGAAATTAAAACGTTTACAGACAAGCAAAAGCTGAGAGAGTTCAGCACCACCAAACCAGCTTTACAACAAATGCTAAAGGAACTTCTCTAGGCAAGAAACACAACAGAAGGAAAAGACCTACAATAACGAACCCAAAACAATTAAGAAAATGGGAATAGGAACATACATATCGATAATTACCTTAAATGTAAATGGACTAAATGCTCCCACCAAAAGACACAGATTAGCTGAATGGATACAAAAAATAAGACCATATATATGCTGTCTACAATAGACCCACTTCAGAACTAGAGACACATACAGACTGAAAGTAAGGGGATGGAAAAAGATATTCCATCCAAATGGAAATCAAAAGAAAGTTAGAGTAGCAATTCTCATATCAGACAAAATAGACTTTAAAATAAAGACTATTAGAAGAGATAAAGAAGGACACTACATAATGATAAAGGGATCGATCCAAGAAGAAGATATAACAATTGTAAATATTTATGCACCAAACATAGGAGCACCTCAATACATAAGGCAAATACTAACAGCCATAAAAGGGGAAATCCACAGTAACATATTCATAATAGGGGACTTTAACACCCCACTTTCACCAATGGACAGATCATCCAAAATGAAAATAAATAAGGAAACACAAGCTTTAAATGATACATTAAACAAGATGGACTTAATTGATATTTATAGGACATTCCATCCAAAAACAACAGAATACACATTTTTCTCAAGTGCTCATGGAACATTCTCCAGGATAGATCATATCTTGGGTCACAAATCAAGCCTTGGTAAATTTAAGAAAATTGAAATTGTATCAAGTACCTTTTCGGACCACAATGCTATGAGACTAGATATCAATTACAGGAAAAGATCTGTAAAAAATACAAACACATGGAGGCTAAACTATACACTACTTAATAACGAAGAGATCACTGAAGAAATCAAATAGGAAATCTAAAAATACCAAGAAACAAATGACAGTGAAAACACGACAACCCAAAACCTATGGGATGCAGCAAAAGCAGTTCTAAGAGGGAAGTTTATAGCAATACAATCCTACCTTAAGAAACAGGACACATCACAAATAAACAACCTAATCTTGCACCAAAATAATTAGAGAAAGAAGAACAAAAAACTCCCAAAGTTAGCAGAAGGAAAGAAATCATAAAGATCATATCAGAAAGAAATGAAGGAAATGATAACAAAGATCAATAAAACTAAAAGCTTGTTCTTTGAGAAGATAAACAAAATTGATAAACCATTACCCAGACTCATCAAGAAAAAAAGGGAGAAGACTCAAATCAGTACAATTAGAAATGAAAATGAGAAGTAAGAAGTGACACTGCAGAAATACAAAGGATCATGAGAGATTACTACAAGCAACTCTATGCCAATAAAATGGACAATCTGGAAGAAATGGACAAATTCTTAGAAATGCACAACCTGCCAAGACTGAATTAGGAACAAATAGAAAATATGAACAGACCCATCACAAGCACTGATATGGAAACTGTGATTAAAAATCTTCCAACAAACAAAAGCCCAGGACCAGATGGCTTCACAGGCGAATTCGGTCAAACATTTAGAGAAGAGCTAACACCTATCCTTTTCAAGCTCTTCCAAAATATAGCAGAGGGTGGAACACTCCCAAACTCATTCTATGAGGCCACCATCACCCTGATACCAAAACCAGACAAGGATGTCACAAAGAAAGAAAACTATAGGCCAATATCACTGATGAACATAGATGCAAAAATCCTCAACAAAATACTAGCAAACAGAATCCAACAGCACATGAAAAGGATCATACACCATGATCAAGTGGGGTTTATTCCAGGAATGCAAGGATTATCCAATACATGCAAATCAATCAACGTGATACACCATATTAAAAAATTGAAGGAGAAAAACCATATGATCATCTCAATAGATGCAGAGAAAGCTTTTGACAAAATTCAACACCCATTTATGATAAAAACCCTGCAGAAAGTAGGCATAGAGGGAACTTTCCTCAACATAATAAAGGCCATATATGACAAACCCACAGCCAACATCATTCTCAATGGTGAAAAACTGAAGGCATTTCCACTAAGATCAGGAACAAGACAAGGCTGCCCACTCTCACCACTCTTATTCAACATAGTTTTGGAAGTTTTAGCCACAGCAATCAGAGGAGAAAAGGAAATAAAAGGAATGCAAATTGGAAAGGAGGAAGTAATGCTGTCACTGTTTGCAGATGACATGATACTATACATAGAGAATCCTAAAGATGCTACCAGAAAACTAATAGAGCTAATCAATGAATTTGGTAAAGTTGCAGGATACAAAATTAATGCACAGAAATCTCTGGCATTCCTATACACTAATGATGAAAAATCTGAAAGTGAAATCAAGAAAACACTCCCATTTACCATTGCAACAAAAAGAATAAAATATCTAGGAATAAACCTACCTAAGGAGACAAAAGACCTGTATGCAGAATATTATTAGACACTGATGAAAGAAATTAAAGATGATGCAAATAGATGGAGAGATATACCATGTTCTTGGATCGGAAGAATCAACATTGTGAAATTGACTCTACTACTCAAAGCAATCTACAGATTCAATGCAATCCCTATCAAATTACCACTGGCATTTTTCACAGAACCAGAACAAAAAATTTCACAATTTGTATGGAAACACAAAAGACCCCGAATAGCTAAAGCAATCTTGTTTAAGAAATACGGAGCTGGAAGAATCAGGCTTCCAGACTTCAGACTATACTACAAAGCTACACAAATGAAGACAATATGGTACTGGCACAAAAACAGAACAATTGATCAATGGAACAGGATAGAAAGCCCAGAGATAAACCCACGCACATATGGTCACCTTATCTTTGATAAAGGAGGCAGGAATATACAGTGGAGAAAGGACAGCCTCTTCAATAAGTGGTGCTGGGAAAACTGGACAGGTACATGTAAAAGTATGAGATTAGATCATTCCCTAACACCATACACAAAAATAAGCTCCAAATGGATTAAAGACCTAAATGTAAGGCCAGAAACTATCAAACTCTTAGAGGAAAACATAGGCAGAACACTCTATGACATAAATCACAGCAAGATCCTTTTTGACCCACCTCCTAGAGAAATGGAAATAAAAACAAAAATAAACAAATGGGACCTAATGAAACTTCAAAGCTTTTGTGCAGCAAAGGAAAACCATAAACAAGACCAAAAGACAGCCCTCAGAATGGGAGAAAATATTTGCAAATGAAGCAACTGACAAAGGATTAATCTCCAAAATTTATAAGCAGCTCATGCAGCTCAATAGCAAAAAAACAAACAACCCAATCCAAAAATGGGCAGAAGACCTATATAGACATTTCTCCGAAGAAGATATACAGACTGCCAACAAACACATGAAAGAATGCTCAACATCTTTACTCATTAGAGAAATGCAAATCAAAACTACAATGAGATATCATCTCACACCAGTCAGAATGGCCATCATCAAAAAATCTAGAAACAATAAATGCTGGAGAGGGTGTGGAGAAAAGGGAACACTCTTGCACTGCTGGTGGGAATGTCAATTGGTACAGCCACTATGGAGAACAGTATGGATGTTCCTTAAAATACTACATATAGAACTACCATATGACCCAGCAGTCCCACTACTGGGCATATACCCTGAGAAAACCATAATTCAAAAAGAGTCATGTACCAAAATGTTCATTGCAGCTGTATTTACAATAGCCCGGAGTTGTAAACAACCTAAATGTCCATCATCAGATGAATGGTTAAAGCAGATGTGGTACATATATACAATGGAATATTACTCAGCCATAAAAAGAAATGAAATTGAGCAATTTGTAATGAGGTGGATGGACCTAGAGTCTCTCATACAGAGTGAAGTAAGTCAGAAAGAGAAAGACAAATACTGTATGCTAACACATATATATGGAATTTAAGAAAAAAAAAGTCATGAAGAACCTAGGGGTAAGACAGGAATAAAGACACAGACCTACTAGAGAATGGACTTGAGGATATGAGGAGGGGGAAGGGTAAGCTGTGACAAAGCGAGAGAGTGACATGGACATATATACACTACCAAATGTAAAATAGATAGCTAGTGGAGATCAGCTCAGTGCTTTGTGACCACCTAGAGGGGTGGGATAGGGAGGGTGGGAGGGAGGGAGATGCAAGAGGGAAGAGATATAGGAACATATGTATATGTATAACTGATTCACTTTGTTATAAAGCAGAAACTAGCACACCATTGTAAAGCAATTATACTCCAATAATAATGTAAAAAATAAAACTTGATCCCTTTACCATCACAGGAACTACTGCAGCCAATTAGTTGCCATATTGAATTTAGTTTTTTGTCATCCAGTTTCATTTAGCAAACAGTTATTGATATTTTACTGAGTGTCAGGCACTGATAAGATTTCTGGGGACACAGCTGCAGACAGAAGTGCAGCAGTGTCACCTGAAGATTTGGGAGCCTGTCGTGCTTCAGAAATATAAGATTTTAATGCTATATCTTATTTGTTTGTTTGTTTAGGCTGCACCGGGTCTTAGTTGAGGCACGTGGGATCTTCGTTGTGGTATGTGGGCTCTTAGTTACAGCAAGCACATGGGATCTAGTTCCCTGTTGAACCACCAGGGAAGTCCCTAATTTCTGAACTCAAGACAATACAAGAGATAGTATATCTTGATCAAAAATAAACTATTCTGGTGATCCTCTCGAAATGAGCAGACTGCTTGCTGGTCTAATGAATTTCTTTTTTTTTAATGAATTTCTTAAGGTTCTTCAAAAACATTCCAATCTGGGAGTGTTAAGGAAAATATACCTTTTTAATTTTTTTTTTTTTTTGCCACCCCATGCGGATTGTGGGATCTTAGTTCCCCAACCAGGGTTTGAACCCAGGCCCATGGCAGTGAAAGCACCGAGTCCTAACCACTGGACCACCAGGGAATTGCCAAAAAACATACCTTTTTAAAGGGGGGGGGGTTCAGATTCTGGTTTGATATCTATAGGTTTCCTCCATTATCTGAAAGCAGGGTGTCCTATGAAACATTTCGTAAGCCAAAATGGTATAAAAACAGATAAGGCACAGATGCTTATAGACACAGTTCAAAGCTATGGTGGCTTGAGGCTGAGATGCTGACTGTAACTCCTGGGGAAGGAGTTTGGTAGCGCCAGTCTCCTGTTCAGGGTGCCCGCTGCCTTTATAATGGCTTCACGCAAAACACACACTGAATCGTATTTCGCTTTCTGCTTTTTTGTAAAATCAAAAATCCTCTTCAGATTTCTTTCAGTTATAGAAAACAGGTACTAATGCAGGTCTTTTGTAAAAGCCAAGGGTCGTAAAGCGAACTTTCGAAAAGTAAAAAATAACTATATGAGAAATTGTGTCAGTGAATATAAGACTTTAACAGGCCCTTTAGGAGATTCAGAAAAGCAATCTTTCTCTGACTCTCTGTCTCTCACTCACACACACACACACACACACACACATAAACACACACACACACACAGCTCTCAAGGATTGTGCAGGTCAGCAAGAGATAGGGCATGTATATAAATATTTATAATATAATACTAAAAATAATAAGTACCCTGAGAGGTACTATTGTAAAACAAAGGGGTTTTAGAGGAGGAAGGAAGGCTGGAATAAGAGAGGAGTCATGAAACTGACACTTGAGCTGGGTATTAAAGAATCTGGACATAGGGAGGCGTTAAATAACATTTCAGGTAAAAGGAAAAAGTAGAACAAGCAACAGCCAAGAAGAGTAATACATCGACCTGTGAAAGGATGGGATACGTGACTTGGAGTTCAGATCATGGAAGGTTTTAAAAGCCAGACTAAGAAGCTGCCTCAGCAACCACAGAAGCAAGGTAAAAATTTAGTACAGAGTGACAAGTGTGCAAATTGGTGAGGTGGGCAGGTATAGTGGTGGGGACTGTAGAAGTCAGCAGTGCACACCCTCCAGCTTCAGTTGATTATTGCACGCAGATGTGCAGGGCCTAAGTGGCCAGTTCTTACAATTTTTCAAGAGAAGGAGAAAAAAATCTAAGTTTTATATAAAATCACAAAATTGATTCCATTTTTCATACAGTGAAGGCCAAACAAAATTTGTATGCAGGCTCAGGGTATCTTGTGGTACCCAATTTGTACCTCTACAAAACTGACTTCTTGTGTGGATAGTAACATTAACTTTCTACTTCTCAGCAGCCTCAATTCTTTTTTTTTTAAATAAGTTTATTTAGTTTTTTTTTTAATTTTCATTTTTGGATGTGTTGGGTCTTCATTGCTGTGCATGGGCTTTCTCTAGTTGCAGCGAGTGGGGTCTACTCTTCATTGTGGTGCACGAGTTTCTCATTGCAGTGGCTTCTCTTGCTGTGGAGCACGAACTTTAGGCATGCGGGCTTCAGTAGTTGTGGCACGTGGGCTCAGTAGTTGTGGCTCATGGGCCCTAGAGCACAGGCTCATTAATTGTGGCACATGGGCTTAGTTGCTCTGCAGCATGTGGGATCTTCCCAGACCAGGACTCGAACCCATGTCCCCTGCATCGGCAGGTGGATTCTTAACTGCTCTGTCACCAGGGAAGTCCCTCAGCAGCCTCAATTCTCTCAGTCAGATTTATTATCTGATTACCTCTTCTACATAATTAATTGTGTGTATTAACTCTAAAGGGTGCTATGTTTTTCCATTCTCTGAAGAAAACCTTGATTAAACATATCCTGATCCCACTGATGGTAGCCCACGATTGTTTCATGTGTCAGGGTAGGTTCACTGCTGTAACCAACAAATCCAGGAGTTCAGGGACTTAACATCATAGAAGTTTACTTCTGTCACACATGTTTACTTCTGTCCAGTGTGAATATTCCTTCTTGGTTGGCTTTCCTGACAACCGTTTTAGGTTCCTTCCATCTCATGGCTCTCTGCCTTCTCTGGATCTTAGAGTATTTTCCTTTGGCTATAAACCGGGAAAGACAGAGAATGGAGGGTCACACGAGGGAGTGTTTTAAGAGTCAGACCTGCAGTTGGGCATACGTTACTTGGACCCACATGCCACTGCTTATGATTCCATTATGGATAAACCAAACTTCAAGAAGGGTGGGAAGTGAAGTCTAGCTGTAAACCCAGAAGGAAACGGGAAATGGTCTGGTAAATGAACATCTGGTCTCTATCATATTTTCCAAGCAGTGCTTTGGTTTCATCCAGCACTGGCTCCTTGACTCAGAACTACATGTGAAGGTCTTACTTCATAGTTAGGTATAAACAAGGTTGAAATGACAAGCTTTACCTGAATGCAAGAAAAGTCACATAATTCAATGACTTTTCTAGATCATTAGTCCCTTTTATTCACATTAGCCAAAAAATGTATTGCTCTTCTGTTCTCTCCTTTCACCTAAAACACGTAAGATATTCCACCTCCAAAATTCAACAATGCAACCTTGGTGATTCGCTCTTTATCTGTATTCCAAGAGCAGCTCTTCTTTCTACTCTTATAATGGCACCCTTCATCTAAAGTGCACTCAATATACTTCACTTGTATCATTTACAAGGGTGAAAAACATGCTTGAATGTCATTAGGCTTTTATTTCATACCAGGAAACAAGCTCATCAAACACTTTCATAAGGTAACACCTTTGATCAAGGCAAGATTTAATTAAGCAAATGATTAGCACTGGGACCTGATTAAAACATAAATGTTAATGTAATGATTATTCTTTCCTCTTCTGTATAATGAGTGGTTCAGACTAGCTCACTTCCATGATCCCATCTGATTCTGACATTCCATCTATTCCAAAGAGCAAGTTCATGAACCTTGTCAGTGGAACATTCAGGACAAGCATGAAGGCTCCCAATCCCTAGTCCATTTCGATGCTCTAAACATCATCATGACACTTAGTCTTATGCCTCAGAACATCCCTACCAGAGAGAAAACCCACTTGCTTGCTCTGAGACTGATGGATGAAAATCATATACAGAAGATTTTAAAATGATAAGCAATTATTTCCCATCGATTCAAAAGTTCACAAGAGTTGAACTTATATTTGAATAGCATTTGGATGGCTGTCTCAGAAAAATTCCTAAATTCAGCAATTATGCTCATACAATTTTGAATACAGAAAGCACAGAGAACTGATAGGGCATAAATAAAATATACACACATGTAACACTTCCAGATGAGTTAGTCTGATTTTTACTTTATGATTTATCATTCTTGAGCTTCTTTGTGTAGGTAAAAAATTTAAATTTTCTTCCAACTTAATTTGCTCTCTGCTCTTACATTTTTAATGAAGTGTTCAACTAATAGCGGAAGTATGTACACATCATTTTCTTTACAGCTATTACTCTCATCATATAAGATTAGACATTTTAAGTAGAACATAATTGATTTTATCCATTTTTCTTATTATGTGCCTTGGTTTATTCACTCATCCATCCATCATTTCAGTTTTAGCTTTTAATATTATAATTAGCCAAACTCTGACCCAATAAAAGAGCATTAAAATTTGGCTTCAAGAAATAAAAATGCTTATTTCTAAAAACAGGAAAATATAATCAATCCTTTAAATACAGATTCTCCAAAATTATTTAATCCTACATAAGCAAAAGTAATGTTTATAATTTAAGACATTTTTAGAAGTTTATTTTATTAAAGGGAAATTAATATTTTAATACTTCCAACACTGACTGCATTCATTTCCAAAATTATATTTTTGTACCATTCTTAAAAACATAAAAACTTAAATTGGGCTTCCCTGGTGGCGCAGTGGTTGAGAGTCCGCCTGCCGATGCAGGGGACACGGGTTCGTGCCCCGGTCTGGGAAGATCCCACATGCCGCGGAGCGGCTGGGCCCGTGAGCCATGGCCGCTGAGCCTGCACGTCCGGAGCCTGTGCTCCGCAATGGGAGAGGCCACAACAGTGAGAGGCCCACGTACCGCAAAAAAAAAAAAAAAAAAAAAAAACTTAAATTATTTTTTAAACAATTTTTGACCATAAACCCCTTACAATTCCGTTAGGTTTTTTCTTCACATTTATATAGTCTCAAATTTTAGATATTTTTCCACTGTAGAGGAAAAAGTTTATTAAAACTGGAGAGCCTTCACAAATTCAACAGATTTCTCTCCCTCCAAAAAACAGTATAAAAGAGAGTTTAAAATCACTATTAAAGCAGTATGAGGATTACCTCACATTTGGAACCAAGTGTTCTCATAATTTTTCCTCTTCTTCAGTCTAAATGTCTTATTTACTTCAAAATATTATCAAGTAAACTATGCTGGCATCTTTCTACTAAACATCCACTTTACACAAGATTAACATTTTAAACATGCACAAGTATAAATTAAGAAGCAAAGTTCTCTTATAAATTATAGCAATATCAGGTGTAGCTCATAAAGGTAGTTATAAGATCATGCTAACAACAGCAAAAGCCCACATTAACTCACACAATTGCACAAATGCTCTCTTTACCACTCTCCATGGAAACACTCACTATTTTCCAAAGGAATGAGTAAAAATTTCCACTTTGGAATAACACTATTAGTTAAACAAAGGACATGTCAAGGACATGAAAACAATTCTAACTAATCTAGAAGATGGTTAAATCTACCCTTGTTAGGAACTATGCTGTTAAGCCCTGAAGGGAAATGCTTAGAACATTCAATAAGGATTAAAAAAAATTTTTTTAATGACCCTCCTTCACAAATTATTGAAAGAGTCATTGGCTTGCTTACTCACATTCCAGAGCATCTACTGAACTTAATTTAACATTGCAGGGACCATGCGAAAAAAATATATTAACACTTACCAATAAAGTTTACTGATAAAAACTCAGAAAAGTAAAGTTAAAGACAGTTCTGAGTGATATTTCATGGGTATTAAAATACAAATCCTAAAGAAGAGTTACTAGCTGTAGAAGAACAACATCTGTTGTATGTTTGATGAAAAAGCTTTATATTATTTCAGAAGACTTGATATGGGAAAAAGTTTGAATTAACAATTCACTTGGGCTTCGCTGGTAGTGCAGTGGTTAAGAATCCTCCTGCTAATGCAGGGGACACAGGTTCGAGCCCTGGTCCGGGAAGATCCCACATGCCGCGGAGCAACTAAGCCCGTGTGCCACAGTTAATGAGCCTGCACTCTAGAGCCCGCAAACCACAACTACTGAGCCTGCATGCCACAGCTACTTAAGCCCGCATGCCTAGAGCCTGTGCTCAGCAACAAGAGAAGCCACCGCAATGAGAAGCCCATGCACTGCAAGGAAGAGTAGCCCCCGCTCCCCACTCTCCACAACTAGAGAAAACCTGAGCGCAGCAACGAAGATCCAATGCAGCCAAAAATAAATAAAGTATTTTTTTTTAAATTCACTTGATTTATCATAAGAAATGTCAACTTTACATTTGTTAATGAAAGAAAAGGAGTTAGTAGATTTAAAGGGTGACTGAGTCGTTAACTATATGTAAAGAGATCAGATTATCAAAATGTGGGTGAATGGTGAGAAAAAAGCCAATAGGAGCAAAACAATAAATTCTCTTCTCTCATTTGCTGTCACCTGCTTATGAAGTTACACCTTGATAGATAATTGCCTAGAAAATGAACAGGTTATATTAGAAGGACTTCAACAAGAATTATGGGTAGCAATTTCAAGCATAAAATCTGATTAAAAAAATTATATTCATAAAAACACGCTTAAGTTCCTCAATAAAAAACTTGAAAAAATTTTTGGAAGTTTTTATACAAGTTTAATATTTATTATTTTTCCTTTCCCTTGGTGGTTTTATTACAGTTATATGATATAAAGAAAACATAATGACAATTATATGATATAAAGAAAACATAATGATTATTTTCACCAAAGTCCATGTAAGATGTCCCCCAATCCCTCAAATTTACCCCAGAGTGCCATCTCATTATGTTCACGCCCTATGTGGCTGCTGATATGAAGTCTGAGGACCTCCCACTATAACTAGACAGTGTCTAATATGGAATTCCCCAGAATATGTGGAGTACATTTGAATGCGATTCAATCAATACCTTTATCTAAAAATGGTGGAGAGCTTCAAAAGAACCAGAAAAACTTACATCAATTTAAATAAAGTTTATCTTTACACAGTGTTTTTTAAAATAAAGAGTTCTGCCATATTAAAAAAAAAAACTAAAGCACAAAATCAAAGATCTAAAGTAAACAAAGTGATAAAAATGACAAACTTCAATCTGATGCCCTAATTGTAAATACGTGATTAATTTGAGGAAATATTCGATGTTAAAAGCTCCATAATTACTTCATATACTAACCTGAAGTATTTCCTTTCAATAATGGTTATATTTTGGAGTTGGTCAATTTTTCCTCATGTTCTTCCACTCTTCTCTTGCCATCCTTTCCCTAAATATGTCCGATACGATGAATCAAAGAGGACATTTTCCCCTCATGTTGGATTCTCCAAGAGCAAGCACACTCTTCTCTTAGGAAGAATACTAGAAGGTCCCTAACCACTGCCACATGATGACATTTGACCTCAAAACTAACATTGAAAATGCACAGGTAAGACATCAAAAGCGGGGCACCAGACGGAACAGTACAAGCTATTTCCCTAGAATGTCTGATCACTTCCACCACCTGGTTATATAGAATTTTCCAGGAAGCATGAATGCGACATAGTCACAATAATAACAGTCAGCAGCAAATAGTTTCTTTGGGAGATGAGGAAAAAAAAAGGAGGAAAGGCACCTACAATATAGGCTGCAATAATATTAAATGCTCCAAGTAAGCCTAATAAACAATGTCTTCAAATATATTAGATATACAAGAAAACATACTGGAAACAAAAATCTCTCAAGCAACTAAGGGTGCTTGTAACATAAAAGATTATTAAAATAGTAGTATTAATAAGTATTATTGCTACTGTTATTAATCTTTATTATACTATTTTTATAGTAAGGGAAGTTATAGACACTTTTTCAGATGTCTCAAAACCTTAATAAATACATAGAGTTTGTACAAAACACAACCTTATTGGAATGCCCCTTATATTCAATTAAAAGGTAAAATTAAAACCTCAGCCTAGATAGCAGCTTCCAAGGCATCAAAAACACTTAAGGCCTATACTATCTTTGGTTCTTGTCCTTAATTCCAGCCCTGAAAACTTAATGAATTCAGGACATTAAAATCAGATACACTGCATCTGGACTGAAATTACAGTATTAAGTGTATTAAAAATGTCTAACATCATGTATGAACTCTGAACTATGAACATAATTTTGAATCATTATACAATTTAAAAAGCTAACATTCAGAAAAAGTATTGATATAAGATATACTTTACATTCAAAATCACGGATTATGACAATATAGTTTACACCCTGTCAGTAGAGGACCAAATGCAACAAAACACATTGTAATAAATTTATTTAAATTAGCTCAAAAATATGACATGGAGGTAAAACACTGCAAACAAACATTCAGCCTAGGGCTTCCCTGGTAGCGCAGTGGTGGAGAGTCCGCCTGCCGATGCAGGGGACACGGGTTCGTGCCCCGGTCCGGGAAGATCCCACATGCGGCAGAGCGGCTGGGCCCGTGAGCCATGGCCGCTGAGCCTGCTCGTCTGGAGCCTGTGCTCCGCAACGGGAGAGGCCACAACAGTGAGAGGCCCGCAAACCGCAAAACAAACAAACAAACAAACATTCAGCCTATTGAGCAATGAAGCAGTTGTTTTAACATCCAAGTAGTCATATACAGTATAATACAGACATGAATAATGATAAATATATTATGTTAAACAACTTTAATTTTTGCTAGTTAACAAAAAATCCCTTTTAAGTTATTTTTGGCATGGTGCCAGAGGCTCTGTCAGATAACTGGATGCAAGGCACTGCTTATTTACGGGTTCACAACATGTAACACTTGGAGTCTTCAAGTAGATGCATGGTTAAAATGTAGGCTTGTTCATGTATTCTTCCATTGTCTGAAAGAGAACCATAGATTAGAGCAATTTTCCCTTAAACCACATCCTTTAGCAGACTGTGAAAATTCTTCATTCTCTTACTCATTTATTTTGCCATTAGAAGAAAGAAGTTTTTGTTTTTGTTTTTGTTTGGGCTGCACCACACAGCTTGTGGAATCTTAGTTCTCTGACCAGGGATTGAACCCAGGCCCACAGCAGTAAAAGTCCAGAGTCCTAACCACTGGACCACCAGGGAATTCCCAAAAAGAAGTTTTTGAAGTGTATATGGTCATAAATCTTTGCATTCTAATCAAGAAAGGTGGTTCAAAGTTTGAGTATAATTTGTATACACATCCATATGGCTGGAATTAAATAACTTTCAACAGAGAAATGGCTAAGCTTGACCATAAAAGGAATGTCTGATAAGAGAAATGCTAAAGCAACAGCTGCAAAGCTATCACTGTTGACTTCAGAAAAATGTGCCTGCTAAAATAACCATGAGGACTACCTCCAGACACAGGTATTAGAGAAATCTGAATTGTATTTGTATAACGTATGTATCATTACATACATACATAACATATGTATCATTACAGATACAGAACATCTTATTGCCAAGACATAAGGGATAAACAGACCATAATTCTTAAGAATGTCTTTCATGTACTTTGAAAAGGCTTTCCTCCAAAGTACATAAATTATGTTTCTTCATCCTCCTCATCACTTACCAAGTTTGCTAACATGCCACAAGGCCCTAATTTTTTCCCCATACTTAAAAAAAATGTTTAAATGGATTCACAACCACAGGCAGAGTTCAAAGTTACAGTCATGTTGCAAGCCCTTTATTATGCATGATGGATGGACTTCCTCTTCCACCCTCTCCTGTTATAAACATATGTTTGTGTAACAAATATATTTGTGTAACAAGGCCCCTGGGTTGAATCAATCAGGGAGCTCAAGGGGCCAGCCTTTGGTAACACCCCTACCTCTTCCATGGAAGTCACAGCGCAACCAGCAATGCTTAACCTGTTCTTAAGCTTGAACCCCAGGAGATGTGATTCACATGCACCTGCCAGGGAAGACATCGACCAGCCTTGCCCAAAGAGACCAAGACCATGGCTAAGCAAGACTGCTCAGAAGATACTAGGGTTAGAAATCAGGTTTTCTAACTGTGTTCACCAGCTCTACTTAGAACTCCAGTCCTCCTCTGCTGAAAATACTTGTGGTCCATTATCCACACTTTCTTATAAAGCTCTTACACCTTCTGGATGAGCACTGGCCAAGAGAAGCCCACACCTTAAGACCTCTGCCCTATCTCTCCTCTTACAGATGCTACCCATGTCTGTCAACTTGGCAGGGGTATCACATTGCCCAGGGGCCCATGACTGTTTCTTGGTACCTGAGTTTAGCCCATCTAAAAGAGTATACAAAATTACAAATATAAAATTGGGTATACATTTACTTAGAATGAGAAAAAAATGAGAGTAGATTACAAATTTTTTTTTTTAATTACAAATATCAGGGCTTCCCTGGTGGCGCAGTGGTTGAGAGTCCGCCTGCCGATGCAGGGGACATGGGTTTGTAACCCGGTCCGGGAAGATCCCACATGCCGCGGAGTGGCTGGGCCCGTGACCCATGGCCACTGAGCCTGTGCGTCCAGAGCCTGTGCTCCGCAACGGGAGAGGCCACAACAGTGAGAGGCCCGCGTGCCGCAAAAAAACAAAAAAACAAAAAAACAAGAATTATAAATATCACAAAATCCAGAACAATAGCAGAATGGGTTTCATTCATTAAGTGCCTGACACACTTCTATAAAATCTTATATATTCATTATATGGCCACAAATTCTTTGCAGCTGAGCTATCTTACTTTTGCAAATTTGACCACATGAGCCTGCAGCCTTAGAAGGGGTCTGTCTGGGCCAGGAAAGGCCCTGGAGTTGTCACTTCACTGGCTTCACAGTTTATTGGTCTCTAACTATTGGCACTGCTTCACACCACCGGATAAGTCAATCTGCCTGAGACTGCGCTGGCTGCCCTTTCTGAGCTGTGCTGTTACTTAGAGTTACATGAGCCAATGACATATGAGGTTGGTACTTTCTTGGGCTTGCCCCTTTAAAGGTTGGAACAGACTTTTAAGGCTGGCACAAACTTAAAGAGCTCTGCCCTAGCCTTTCACAAGAGGACTAGGGTATCTTGGGACCCCAGTTATCCAGCCAGCACAGCAGTGTTTCTTGTGCATTCAGCACTATGCATGCTACGAGTTTTTATTGCATTATGGTTTAACTTAAACCATAATGCAGTAGCTGTTTAACATGGTTTGTGCTTTTAAGGGTGACAGTGTTGGGGTGCACCTAGCCAGTTCTCATGAATCCGCACATACACATATGAGGTATCCCATTGCTTGACCTAATGAGGTACCGTTTGACCCTCCCTTCTTAACTTGCTTTCTTATTCTGTGGTCGGAACATCTTCTGTTTGTCGCCCCCACTGGTGATCCCAAGAATTGCAACCTCTGTATTTAAGGGTCACTACCATCTCCTTTCAGAGTTTCTCTTTCCTTCTAATCATCTTTGCACCATTGTCCACAGGTACCTTCAAAATAAGATACCTCTTAAAGTCATCCCCAAGCAATTAAACTGTTCCTTTCTTTCCATATTATCAACATCTAGCCCCAGTACACTCAGAATAAGCTCTGAGCATTTAGGGCTTTAAGACTACATATCTTCTTACTAAAAATGTAGAGACAGTCTTTTTATTCTAAAAAACTTTTATTGGGTAAGGGTCAGGGAAAAGTCCAGGGCCTACTCTGAGATTTTCAGTTGTGCTAAAAGTAAAAGCAATATTACAAAGGCCTCCCTTAAACGTAAGCAACTAAGTTTGTATTCAATACAAATATGTGTTCAAGTCCAAAGGACAGGGAAAAAAGAAAGCAATATTTTTTCTCTTTATGCAATTATATTACTTGTGCCTATCCATATGCTCAACTTCTCTGACCAGATACACAAAGCAAACCATATATACAAAGTCAATTTTTCAACCAGCTCCCCAGATGTTCATTGACTTAGCTGAAGTACCAAACCCCAAGAGAACACTGGTAACACTGCTTCTATTTGGCAGGTGTTGTGAATTCAGTGAAAGATTTAGAGGGCAGTCATGATACTGCCTGCTCACTATGGGGACACGGCAGCTAAATGGAGGGTCCCCTGAGACCCACCTATCAAGACCTTCCACTCAATCACCAGGGAACGACCAATTAATGTTTAATTGTGAAAGCCCTCTCTCTTGAAATAGCAGGCAATACCTGCTTCCCAGATTTAAATGGAACTAGAAGCACCAGATAACCCGCAAGCCCTTTAAAATTCTACTTCCTACAGAGGGGAAATTCAAAATAACCCAGGTGTATCTTGGCCCTAATTCAAGGAGCTTTAATTACTGAAGTGCCAAAGACCCTGTTCAATGTCTGTTTCTCCTTTAATGTGATTCCACAGTAAGGACCCTGAGGATAGAATTATAAATAACCCGCTGGCATATTTTAAGAAAGGTTATGTAGAATTTCCAAACCACTGATTTCTCAGGTACCTTGTAAAATTCCCTTCCTGTGTCATTTGGAGACAGCCAAGTGAACATCAGAAAGTTTAAATGCATTTTTTTTGAGGTGATAACACGCCTAGAAATAAATGCATCAGCTTCCTAATAGGCAAGCACAGAGGCTCAGGGGTACCCTGTATCTTTCTTGGTATCCGTTCACCTGAGGACTGGTTCCCTAGATGGGCAGGAGCAAGTAATCAGCTCAAAGATGTGCCAAAACAGTTGCTTGGAAGTCATGTCTAATGTTTTATTAACTGAAGCAGGCTGTTACTTCCAAACAGCAGCAAGAATGGCTTTAATGCCAATTTTTAAAAGACACTTGATAATGCTCTGGAATCTTCTGACCAGCTATCATGAAAACAGAAAGATAGATTCAATGATGCTGTGAGAAGAAGAACCCAGAGGTGGCAGAGCTGGGATGGAACCCAGGTCCCCAAAGGTATGCTTGAGCAGGGGCTGGTCAGATCATCTCATTTGGGGGGGCAAAGTTCAGTGGGGTGAAGCGCTCTTTCTCACAGTGCCCATGGGAGGACTGAAGGAGTTAATGTAGGTATGTTCCGTTATTAGGGACAATGCAAATCTAGACTGTATCTACAAGAAAAGTCCCAGTGTATTTTATATAAGTATCACAGAGTCGGGAACATGACCAAATGGCTGCTGCAGGGCCCATTTATCCCTTGACAAGCAAGCCACAGAATTCCCAATTTATTTATGCAAATAGGAGCACACATACAGCCTCCCAGGAAGGTAGGAAATTTTAATTAATATGATGATTGCCATCTTCAATAATAAAGCTCTAGTATCCCTGGCAAGTAAAATAATAATGTATTGCTATTCTCCTTTCCCAGGGCAGCACAGATATTTTAATGAAAGGCTTTTTATACCTCCCATAAAATTATTCTTGAAAAGAATAGCACCAAATATGTAATCCCTTTTTGATAGTGGGGTATCCTCACTGAAAAGCTCAGACATGAAGAGCAAAGACTGTGGAGCCCAATTACCTGGGTTCAAATCTCTATCCCATGCTTACTAGCTGTGTGAGGTTGAGTAGTCATTAAACCTCTCTGTGTCTTAGTTTACTCATCTTTAAAATGAGGGTAACAATATACCTACCTCTTAGAGTTGCTGTGATAATTAAATAAGTTAATACACGTAACGTACTTAGAAACTGCACCCTGGGACTTCCCCGGTGGTCCAGTGGTAAAGAATCCTTCCAATGCAGGGGACTCGGGTTCGATCCCTGGTCGAGGAACTAAGATCCCACATGCCACGGGGCAACTAAGCCTGTGCGCCACAACTACTGAGCCTGTGCGTCTCAACTAGAGCCCGCGTGCTGCAAACTACAGAGCCCATGCGCTCTGGAGCCCACGTGCCACAACAAAAGATCCTGCGTGCTGCAACTAAGACCCAATGCAGCCGAAAATTTAAAAAATAAAGTCAAAATTTAAAAATAAAGATTTTACCTTAAAAATAAAAACTGTACCCAGCACAGAGTAAACACCCAGTAAGTGTCAGTCAATCTATCATCACTACCACCATCACCATCACAGCACCACCATCATCTTTTCCCAGGGCATGAGAAAATGTGTACTGACCTCCTGTAACATATCAGAATCTTCAATGGCTTTAACAGCACATTTCTTGGATGTTTCCTGAATTTCTCCACCAATTATAAACTCGTCCAGGATAAAATAAGCCTTTTCAAAATTAAAGATAATATCTAGCTCGCAGACCTGGTAAGACAAAAATGAATATTTTGATAAACTTGCAGTAGTATCAGGGGAAACATGGGCCAGTGATTCAAGCTTTTCAACAGTGACACCCATGTGGCACACCAAAGATAAAAATACCAGATGGTATTTTAAAGCCAGAAAAGTAGAACTACGGAAATCCGGGCCCTGAATAAAAGTAAAACCACATTCTATTAAAGCAGAGCATGTCCTTAGATAATATTGTTTAATGTCACAACAGGAAATTTGAGACTCAGTCCAGGAGTGAAGCTGCGCAGCTCATCTCTCCATCCTCACAGATAAAAGCTGAGCCGCCACTGCGTTTCAGGCACGAGGGCAGTGCTTCGTTGCTCCTGCTCTCTGGTCTGTAAATTTGGCTCCTAGCTTTAGAACTCTCAGAAGCTCATTCTTCAGAGGCAAATTAGCTCAATTGTGTTAATTTTTCTCAAAATTATGTCCCAGGCCGGTGCTTCTCAAACTACAGAGTATATCCCAATCACCCAGAAAGCTCATTGAAACGCACACTACTGGGCCCTACCCTGGAGTTTCTGATTCAGTAGGTCTGGGTAAAGCCCGACAGTTTGAACTTCTCATGGGTTCCCAGGTGATGCTAATGATGCTGGTGTGGGGACCACACGTCGAGAACCGCTACCACTGTCACAGACCAAAGCAGAGTCTGATAGATTTGGTTAAATGCAGCAAGTAGCAAGACCACTCCCCATAATCCAAATAAGGCCCAATTCCAATGCTTCAACCAGACAGCCACTCAGGCACCATCCCTGCTGTTTCCCTTCTCACATATTCCTCAACTCTCGCTTTCCATACCTTACGGAAGGTCTGCTCACTGAAAGTTTTCAGTCCTCTCCCAGCTTTATGGCTCAAAAGCATCTGATACACTTCACCCAACCTTTGTTTGAAAATCTGCTCTTGCTTACGCCCTGATGTTGGCAATACCACTCAGTGCCCGTTTTCCTACTCCATCTCTGATGATCCTTCTCAGGCTCCTTGGATGATTTATCTCCCCCCCGAAACTTGCATTCATTTAAGAAGTATTTACAAAATGCTTGGGACACATCAATCAGCAAAACAAACATCTCTGCAGCAGGTTGCTTACATTCTAGGGACCCACCTTCTTCCTAAAGACTGGTGCTTCCCAAGAGAGCCTCTTCTCTCTTTGCAACACACACATTCTCCTAGATAATCTCATTGACTCTCTACAGCTGGGTCTTCCATGCAGGTGGCTTAACAAAGTGAGTGGGCCTGATCTCTCTCTGCAGCGCTAATCCAATATTTTCACCCACTAACCAGATATTTCTGCATGGATATTCCTCCATCTTCATCCCCATATTCCAAACTGAGTCAAGCATATTCTTTTCCCTTTAGTCCCTATTTTGCTTAGTAGCTGCAAGCTCTATCTTGTGGCTCAATCTAATTCATTCTACAGTTCAGCTTAAGTTCCCCTCCCTCTCATTCCTCTCTCCCCCTTGATCTCATCCTTCTCGATTTGATCACCAATTTCTACTGATTCCATCTTGTAAATAAACCCCTAACCTCTTGTCCATTTTCACCGCTGCTACTGCTAAGGCCTGCAACATCTCTCGCTTGGGGTGCTGCAGTGACTTTCTAGGTGGTGTCTACCCACGTGAGGCTAATGACCACTAGCACTTTGCTAAAATGCTGATCTGGGTCCTCTCCTGGGTGAGGTCTTCTGTTCAGGACAGTTTTGATTCCTCAGCATGGCATGTAGGAATCTTTACAGCCCAGCTCTCTGGCTTCCTGTGTGGTACCCACACCATGCTAAAGCTACACATTCCACAAACTCACACCATTCTTTCATGCTTTTGCCCTTTGCACATTCAAGAAATCCCTGGAATGTTCCCCAAATGTCTTTTCCTTTATTCTGCTGGCAAAATCAAACTCATTTTTCAAGGCCAAATTCAAAAGGTATGAGCACAATGATTCCCCCAAGTCCTCTTTTCTCACATAGAGATTCTACATTACTTCCTTTGTGTTCTTTTACATCTTGTGTGCCCAAGTATACGCTTACTTATCAATCACTTCCCCTTGTACTGTGAGCTCAGGTACAGAAATTGTCTTAGTCATCCATATACCTCTGGAACCTGGCACATAGTAGGATGCAATAAATGTTCTCAGGATAAATGAATGAGTCGGCTACCATACAGGCCTTATTTTTATGATGCTGGGGGCTAATGGCTTCCCAGATCGACAATCCTATGACTTTACATACAATGGATGTCAATATTTTAACAAATTGCTCCATATATTTAGGATTTAGGTCAATAAACTTGCAGACTCTCCAAGGAAAATGGTTTATATTGACAGATCCAACTGAATCTAGAAGCATAAGAACAAATAAGTACAAAACCACTATAATAAATGGCCAACTCAGAAAAACTAATCTAATGAATCTGCAAAGGTTATGGTCTCTTCATTCATTAGAAAACAGCATCAAATCAACAAGTGTGTGTGTGTGTGTGTGTGTGTATACACACACACACTAATTTCCCCCTCCCTACAGGGTCTGTCTCTTTCTCTCTCTTTCTCTCCACACATACACATACACACACATACATGTGTAAAACCAGTTGAAAATAAGAGTCTATTCACTGGGACATGATACTATAATCCAGGACTTCCCCAGAACTTTAAGATTCCCTCTTGAGAACAACCATCAGAAAAAGGATGGCATCATAAAAGGAAATATTCTCAGCTTATAAACGCTTTTATTTCTAGAACACTCACTCCAGGAATTTGAATGAGACGAGAGTTAAGCTGCCCAGGCAAAAATGTAGAGATCAGAGTACAGGTTAAAAGTACAACAATGGATTGGGAATAATATTTGCAACATATATAACAGAAAGGAAAGCACAGTATCCATGATATAGAAAGAATTCTCAGGAATCCCTAAGATAAACACCACAACATAAAAAATCAAATAAAGGCTGTCAAGAAGCAATTAATAGACAAGGCAAGAAATGGAAAAGGCCAATGCACATCTAATAATATATACAGCCTCACTAGTAATCAGAAAAATGCAAATTGAATTAATGACCATCTGACTATTAAGAAGAGATAATATCCATTGCTGGTTAAGTGCATGGATAAATAGGTACTCGCGCTCACTGTTGGTGGAATTTGTAAATTTTATAGGCATATTGAAGGCTCAAATTGTAGTGTCCATCAATTTTAAATGTACAATTTAAAACTGTGACCCAATAATTCCGCAAGGAATTTTTTCCTATGCTATACCCAAACCAGTGCATAATAATATATATTAATAACAAGGATGATGGCAGCATCATTTATAATAAAAATTGGAAACAACTCAAAAATCCAGCCATAATGGAATTGCTTAAATAAAGTATGGTCTACTCCTACTTGTGTATCGTATTATATACCATGGGAATTCTATGCATAAAGTTGGAAAGAATGAAGTAGATTTCCATGGATAGACATGGAAATAGCTCTAACATAGACTGGTAAGGGAAACAAAAGAAAGTTGCAGAATAATATGTATAATACAATACCATTTTTTATTTAAAAAACTGTATAAGTCTAGAAGGATATGTAAAAATATGTATTATTTTGCAATTTTAAACAATATATAGATAAACAGAAAGAAAGCACGGTAGATTAGACATTCATGCACATTAAAGAAGGTACAAGAAGTAAGCAGTTACCAGAGATCAGAAGAGGTGGGAAATCAGGATTTATAGTAGCAAGAGCTGGGGAACCCCAGAGTTCAAGGCAGGTGTAGACCAGGAATCCAGGACAGACAGGAACCTCATGAGGAGAAACGAGCAACCAGAATCCTGCAAAGTGAACTTGACAGATACTAATGCAAGTTCTCTGGGAACTTCTCATACCCCACTCTCCATTCTCCTAGCAGCAACCCATCCCCAAGGCTGTAGGGTTCGCCAATGGCCATGGGGCAATTAATTTACTGCACCTAGTTTCAAGGGGTAGGGATAAGGTTAGGTAATATGCAAAGCCAGATACAGATACACACACACACACATACACACACACACACACATACCCCTTGATTATACAGTTACTATCTCCAGATCATAAGGGAAATGGCTACACAAGTTCTACTGGCCTTATAGAGAATGTTACAAACAAGCAAGTCATTCATATACAGCAACTTCAAAATACTACTCTATTTGCTATTGAGTCTAACCCCAAGGGGTTATTGTATCTGAGAGTAAGAAGAGAAAACACCTCAGAACCTGAGACATAATGTAGATTTCTTCATCTACTGCCTAATTACTCAAATATTACTTCTAATTCTACCTTCAGGGTGCTGCCCCAGTATATCAGAAATGTACCCTTGATGCTCAGATGACTGCACTCCATCTAATTACGCAAAAGCACATGGCTTCTGTGTTAATAAACACACGAGCTTCTTTCCTTATTTTTTCTCATTTTCTCATGTCTCTCTATTCTGGAAGAAAGCTTACAAAAGAAAAAAAAACAGTGGTAATTTAATGTTACCTTTGATCTCCTAGCCTTGTGCTTTACTACAATTTTACTATAATTTGGCTTGAGGGACTTCTGTTATAGCATAATACATGATGTAGTGAGATTATTTCTGGCATTTAAATAACTACATCTTTTTGGATAGAATCTAAGAAGGAGCTTCCCTTACTGAATTCTGTTCTAAAGTAAGTACAAAAAGTTCAAGTTATGTACAGCAAATGCATAAAAGGATGTATAAAATAATAATGCAAAGTACAGTTACATAGCAATTGACAGTTTATAAATATTGTTAATTACACTATGTCTTTGAGCCTCATAATAGCCCCCGTGAGATTAGCAGAGTAAATATTTCTATTCAACTTTCTGAATGTCATTTTTCTTATCTGTGAAATAGAGATCTATGATGAGTCAAATCATGGGTTTGGTGAGAAAGCCAGCTGACACCAGGATCCAGCAGGACATAGAGCACCCCTCCCCTGACAACAAGAAAACTCCCTGAATCAAGACAGAACCTCGCCAGCACAGCAACCTCTGCACCATCTGGGTGCATCAGTAAAACCTCACATAACAGCCTATAATGGGAAAATATGGCAGGTGTCTAAGTCCTCAAACTGACCCTTGTCTACTGTGAGACTCTGAGGCATTGCCTCTTAGCCTCTATAAACTGGGCTTCATGCTACTCACTGAAGACCAAAAGATTAACTAGTTAATCCTTGTAAATCTCCTGGAAATTGAAAAGTGCTAAAAAAAAAAAAAACCCATAAATTAGTAGGCAGATATTTTGATTTATCTGTCATAGGAAGGTAATATTTTCTAGTCTTACGAGAAACTCAGTACAGAGTTTTTTTCTGGGATAATATAAGGGCAAAATTCAAGGAAATCTTCAGGATTAACACAAGAGGAAAAGAAAACCAAAGAGAAATATATCATTCCTGAGACAATGTCATAAGAATCAGTATTGCTGGGCTTACTCATCACAGTTAATTAATAAGAATTTAACATGTACTGGGCACAGAGGCTTGAACTGCTCTTAGCTGCTGTTAGCTTAATGAAAGATTCATTGAATTTTTTTAGTGAATTAAATTTTGGTCCATGACAAAGACATAGCTTCTAAAGGTATGCCAAAACAGGATGAAAAATTAATAATATTAGAGAAATAGGAATGCATCCTGATTCTGCTGACACTTTAACTGGGCTTAGAATTAGTGAAGTTGATTCAAATTCTCTTGAGAAAGCAACGTGTTCTGAAATATCTGATATTTGGTCAGATAAGACTGAGATAAAATTCAATCCCAATTCACATTATCACAGTTGGATAAATCTAAGAAAACACAACAAGTCAAACCAGAGTGCAGAAATGAGGGGGAAAAGGCAGGCTATGGGAATCTCTGGGCCTCAGGAGAACTCTTTCAGGGCTTTGTTAAAGGCCAAATCTGCAGTTTATTTCAAAAGAAAGTACTGCAATATCAGAATTCCTCTGAATAATTGAAAGCATAAAATTAAATAATCTCAGGTTTGAAAACTTGCCACTATATATTTGCAAATCTCCCTTTAAAAACATGAAAATAAACTTGGTGAACCAGGAGAGAGCAAAAGAAAAATGGTCTGTCTTATTATTTCTATACGCTGACCAACAAACTGAAATCTCTGAAGCAATATTTAGGTCTTATAACATAACTTACAAAGACAAAAAAAAAAAAAGAAGAAGAAGAATCAAAGAGAGGGAGAAAGGGAGGGAAAATTATTTCAGAAAACTTTCAGGTACTCATCCTTGTGAAAACTGTTACAACAAATCTGATAAAACCTTAACCAATACTTCAACTGCTGTTCATTCCATTATATAGAATACAGTGCACAGAAAACTCTTCTGAAAGCAAATTCTCTTAACAGCATTTAATAAAAAACTTCAGAGGGCTTCCCTGGTGGCCCAGTGGTTGAGAGTCCGCCTGCCGATGCAGGGGACACGGGTTTGTGCCCTGGTCCAGGAAGGTCCCACATGTCACGGAGCGGCTAGGCCCGTGAGCCATGGCTGCTGAGCCTGCATGTCCGGAGCCTGTGCTCCACAACGGGAGAGGCCACAACAGTGAGAGACCCATGTACCGCAAAAAAAAAAAAAAAAGTCTTCAGTGAGCCAGGAAATAGGGAAGAGAGTATTACTGAGAAGAAAACATTTTCCTAATCCACTGATTCACTTCTTGAGACTGTGAACTAGATAAAATGTTTCTGGAACATTCTCTAAAATCTGGCCCAGAGCTGGTTCCAAGTGTTGAAAAAATGAACAAATAAGTCTCAGGTCATGATCTCGAGATACTAGCAATTTGGTGGTCAGGCAAATCCTGTACAAGTTGAGGATAATACAAGGCTGCTCCATGTCGCTGGAGCACTGGATATGTCAGGGATAAAAAGACAGAGAAGTGAGAAGGTTGGAGCAGTGGTCTGGGACCAATGTTTACAATGAGTAAATGCCAAGCTAAGAAATTTGAATTGTATTCATTAAAGATGGAGGAGAGTGACCGAATGTCACCAGAGATCTGTGCATTGGAAGGACGATGCTAACAAACAGGCTAGGAAAGGCAAGCAGAGATGAGCCCAGAGGCAGAAAGGGGGAGATGAGGTTTAAAGGAAAAGCAAAACTGTAATCCCAAGTAAAACTATACTAGTGAGAGTGAAAGGAGATGAATTTTCGTCCAACTTGAATAGACAGAGGCA
Source organism: Mesoplodon bidens (assembly GCF_964165515.1). Taxonomy (NCBI): domain Eukaryota; kingdom Metazoa; phylum Chordata; class Mammalia; order Artiodactyla; family Ziphiidae; genus Mesoplodon; species Mesoplodon bidens. The sequence goes on from NC_138165.1 coordinate 99,351,486, forward strand.
GACTTAAGTAAAGGGTGGAGAAATATGTAAGGAACACTGTCCTTCTGCACTGAAAGACCCTAGGACATCATAATTTCAAGCACAAGACTGAACAGGTTTTCAGTAGCTGATTTTCAGTTCTTGTCACGTTAAGACTGAGGTGAGTGTGAGAAGCCCAGTGAAGAGCGTCATCAGCAAAGTGAAGAAGAGTCATCTGGTGATGGATTTCCAGGAGACAGAGTCTAGTAGACACACAGGAGAGAAGAAAGAAAGAGCAGGAGGGCATTTAGAGGGCAGGGGGAGGGAGGGAGCTGGGGAAGAAACCAAGTTGGGGCCTTCAAAAACACAGGATGAGAATTAGCAGAACTCAGTGTCAGGGCAAAATAAAGAGGAGCGGATTTAAAGAAAGCACTTCACTGAGCAAGGGTCCAGTGCTGCAGAGAGGTTAAGGCAGGTGAAGATTAAAGCAGCATCACTGATGTTGACCATTATGATTTCCTTGGAGGAGTAAAGGTGAAGCCAAGCCATAAGCTGCCGCAGAGTGAATGTGTTCTGGGGATCAGGGCACCTCGTAGAGTGTATTACTTGGCAGTAAATGCATGGAGATTGAATAGCAATGTGAAGGAAAAGGATTTTGGTTTTGTTTGTCTGGTGGTGTTTTTTTTTTTCTTATGTATAAATAAAATTAAAGAACACTTGCAGCTTAGTAAAAGAAACCAGAGAGAGGATAAAAAGTCACAATAGAAAAGAGAAGACAGTCAGTGGGGAGTAAAGGACAAAATATCAAGGAATCCTTCACAATTAAATTCTAGTTTATTGAAACAAGGTTGTCTAGTGTGGCTGTGGTCTGGACATACACACACCACCTGCCTCTGGAAAGCTCTGGATCTCCCATTTACTAAGAATTACAGGAAAGGGGAAAAGCCTTGCATTCTGATCCTCGGTGCAAATGCAGTTCATATTTTAGACCTGAGAGAGAGAAGGAATGTGAAAACAGACAGAACTCAAGTCAGAGCTGGGGTGGAGGCTGACTCATTCTAGAGACCAGGACACCACTTACATTTCCAAAGTATTTGTCCAGCAACTCCACATAACGATGCACAATCTCTAGTGTCAAGAGCTCATTGTCCTGATTTTCTACTGCACAGCAAAAATATAAACTAGCATACCTTGAAAAGAAAAGAAGATAACATAAAATATAATGACACATTACACAACCTGAAGATGGTTTTTTCCATGAATATGCAGTTAACCGCTTCCTCTTGAGGGATTCTTCCTGTCCACATCCAAGAGGGAAATCATTATTCATCATATCCAATAGCCTCCCAAAATGTAAAATAGAATATATAAAAAATATGGTAGGGATTGGGTTATTTCTGTTAATTATGTGAAAGGTCCTCAGAACTTTACCTTGAGGAGCTGTGATCAGGGGACAGAGTCCTTTGACCCATGGTAATCAGGGTGCCTGTTCATGCCCCTCCCTGGATTGTGAATTGTCCTTTCTAAACTCCAGAGCCCTGACCAAGGGGCCCAGGGGCCCACTTGGGCCCTCTTACTTCATACTTCATACTGTAATGTGTCTCTTCATACTGTACTGTACTGTAGTGTGTCTCTTACTTCAGACTGTACTGTAGTGTGTCTCCCATCCTCAGCTTATCAAGTCCTCCCCCCCATGTGTGTTTCTTCTGCCTAAAATACCCTCCTCACCCCATACATGTGGCTCACTCCTACTTCTCCTGTAGCTCTGAGCTTGGATGTCCTTTCCTCCAGAAAATCTCTGTCCTCTCTGACTGCACTGGTTGCCCCTGCTATGCATTCCTGTGCCTCCCCACAGAGCATCCAGAGCTCTTCATTCCGTATTTCATGGCCTGTCTCTCCCCCACTAAATCAATGGCTTCCCAAAGGCAGGTACTGAGTCTGCGTTGCTCACCGTTGTCTACCCAGTAGTTATAGATATCTGTTGAGAGAACTGCTGAAGCCTATTCTTCAGGTAATGGTTTAAATCACAATTGAACCCCAAGTTGTAGAAACCAGCAGAGAGTAGGGACAAGCCTTTTGTCGTCAAGGATTTCCTGGGACTCTGTCTTTCTATCCCTGGGATGCTTATTACTATAAGAGGCCTTTGCTGATATCTCCCACGATGCTAGTACGAAAAGTTTTGACCTTGGGCCCAGCGAGAGAAGCTTGGTCCAGGCACTTCCTGGTAATTTACTCCACTGAATACAGCCTTTGATGTTACCTCTGTCTTTCCCCTTCCAGTTTTATAAACACGCCTTGTGAGAGCCTTTCTAATGTTTGTTTTCCCTCTGAAAGTTGCAGTATGATGTTGGATGCAGGGTCAGATCGGCTGTGTTCTGGTCCTGGTTTAGGCATCAGTTATCTGGGTCTTTATGAGCAAAATGACTTTACCTCTCAGGGCCTCAGTTTCTTCATCTAGAAATCGAGGTCCCTTTCTAGTATGGTCTTGCCATGGCAAGTAGGTACAGTAAAGAGAGGATATACAGTCTTTAAAGTCAGAAAAATCTGGATTTGAATCCTGGCTCTGCTGATTACCACTCAATTACTGTGACTGGGGACTAATTACTTAAACTCTCTACGGCTTCAGTTTCCTCATCTGCAAACGTGACTAATAAAGAGCTGCCCATCTCTCTATCATGTTAACCTTTTTTCTATAGCATTTGTTACTAACTGAAACTGTTTTGTTTGCTTAACAGACAGAATAAGTTCCAAGAGAGCAGGAATGTTCTGTGTCTTGTTTGCTACTGTATGCACAGTCATTAGAACAGTGCTGGAAATATAATAGATGCTCATAATTTCTTGAATGCATGTGTGCATTATCAACACATAAATTAAGTATCTAGAATAAGTATCTAGAAGCCGTCCTGGCATATGGAAAGCCTTTCAATAAATGAGAGTTCTCTTCTATTTAGTCTACTGGTACACGCATTTGGGCTCCAGCCTTCAAAGGTTTCAGTAAATGATAGAATTGGTGTTGCAATCTAAAATGCTCAAGACTAAACAAACCAAATAGTAATTAGAAATTCAGTTCTCATGAAGTTACTCACACCTTTTATAAACAAGTTTTAGATCCTTCCAGTCAACAAAACTGCTTGTCCTCTGACCACGAGAGAGAACAATCTGAACAATTTCCCGGGTGATCTTTTTCCTTTCCTTGTCAGGGAGAGTAGTGTACCATTTCTGCAGCCGTAATTTCCCTTGTCGACTGAAGAGCAATATGAAATGAATCTAGAACAAATAAAGGAGAGAAAAAAAACAGAATTTGGTCAGCCAAATCATTCTACCATAGGTATTAAAATACAGCAGCAGGGTTTACAAAGGATTATTCTGAACAGAGGGAAAAAATAATTACCAGCATGAAAACTATCCCATCTGACAATTACATATAACCCAAAAAGAACAAAGAAAGGTATACACCACAAACATAGCTTACTTATACTATAGGAGAGAGATAAGTTTTCTTTTATGAGTCACAAACTCATAGTGAGAAAAAAATATATCAAGGTAGAATAGAACTCTTTTGAGAAAATATTAAATTCTTCCTTCACAAGCCAAAAAAAAAGTTAAAAACAGTAGAAGGGTTTGCTTTAAAAATTATACTCTTGGGTTCCCCTGGTGGTGCAGTGGTTGCGAGTCCACCTGCCGATGCAGGGGACACGGGTTCATGCCCCGGTCCAGGAAGATCCCACATGCCGCGGAGCGGCTGGGCCCGTAAGCCATGGCCGCTGAGCCTGCGCGTCCGGAGCCTGTGCTCCGCAATGGGAGAGGCCACAGCAGTGAGAGGCCCGCGTACCACACACACACACATACACACACACAAAAAAAAATATATATATATATAATATCACAAGTATAGAAACCAAATGATAATATAGACATAAAGAAGAGAAGTAAGGGAAGGAAATAAGGATGAAGCAAGGGGGAAAAGTGAGCAAACTAGAAGGGGACCATATTCTAATTTTTTAATAAAAATTATATATATTTAAGGTGTACAACATGATGATTTGGTATACATATACATGGTGAAGTGATTACTATAGTCAAGCTAATTAACATATTATCTCCTCACACAGTTCTCAGTTTTTGTGTATGATGACAGCACCTGAAATATACTCTCTTAGCAAATTTCCTGTATTCAGTATAGTACCATAAACTATAGTCAGCATGCTGTACACCAGATCTCTAGATTTATTCATCTTACATAACTACAACTTTGTTCCCATTGACCAACATCTCCCCATTTCTCCCACCTCCCCATCCCTTGTAACCACTGTTCTACTCTCTGCTTCTGTGAGTTTGATGTTTTTAGATTCCACATATAAGTAAGATCATGTAGTATCTGTCTTTCTGGATACACATACACACAGCATACTTTCTTTATCCAGTCATCTGTCAATGGACACTTAGGTTGATTACATGTCTTAGCTATTGTGAATAACAATAGCAATGAACATGGGAGTGCAGATATCTCTTTGAGAAACTGATTTCATTTCCTTTGGAAATATACCCAGAAGTAAGATTTCCCTTGGAAATATACCCAAAAGTACTATCATATGGTATTGCTTTTTTTTAATCATTTGAGGGACCTCCATACTGTTTTCCATAATGGCTGCCCCAATTTACATTCCCATAAACAGTGTGCAAGGGTTCCCTTTTCTTCACACCTTCACCAACACTTCTTATCTCCTATCTTTTTGATAATAGTCATTCCAACAGGTCTAAGATGATGTCTTATTGTGGTTTTGATTGGCATTTCCCTGATGATTAGTGATATTGGGCATATTTTCATATACCTGTTGGTCATTGGTATGTTTTCTTTGAAGATATGTCTATTCAGGTCTTTTGCCCATTTTTTAAAAATTGGATAATTTGTTTTCTTGCTATTGACTTGTTTGAATTCCTTATACATTTTGGGTATTAACCCCTTAACAGATGTACGGTTTGCAAAAATTTTCTTCTATTCCATAAGTTGTCTCTTTCCTTTGTTGTCTCCTTTGCTGTTCAGAGGTTTTTTAGTTTGACGCAATCCCATTTGTCTATTTTTGCTTTTGTTCCTTGTGCTTCTAGAGTAGTATCCGAAATATCATTGCCCAGATCAACGTCAATGTCAATATCAATGTCAAGAAGTATTTTCCGTAGGTTTTCTTCTAATAGTTTTACAGTTTCAGGCCTTACATTTAAGTCTTTAATCATTCTAAGTTGATTTTTGTATGTGAAGTGAGATAATGGTCCAATTTCATTCTTCTGTGTGTGGATGTTAGTTTTCCCAACACCATTTATAAAAGAGACTGTCCTTGTCCCACTGGGCATTCTTGGCACCTTTCTCAAAGTTCAAACTAAGTCTCAAATGTAAGCTCTTTACTCCACTTTGTGGGTTACTTGGCTGAGAGTTTTAGAGTGAACCATCTCAAGATACAGTTTGGCATCACAATAAATGTTTACAATTTAAATAGTGTGTTGACCACATTAGGAAAAAACCTGATTTTATTTTCAATTAAGTTTCAAAGTGTGTATTTGAAATGCACATTCCTATTTCAATGAATTTTGAAAGCTTTAAATGAATAGAAGACACTGTAAAAATTTACTGTGGAGCCTGGGAGGAATGGAAGATTTGTTTTTCAGAAATTGTCAGATGGTCCGATCTTTATTTTAAGAGATTAAGTTTTCTCAATCCACAGTATGAGAAGATCAAGTTTAGAATCATAATTTATTATGTTGCATGTTTGTTTTGTTTTTAAAAACTCATTATTGAGGTTAATTGTGTCATGGAGGGAACAATATATACTAGGAGCCAAAATAATTAAAATTTTAAAACTTTCTACAAATAAAATATTCAACCCTTTTTATTAAAGAGATTTAGCTCTGAATGTCACAGCACAAATCATACAAACTCAGTAGGTGGATATATCCAAAGACCAACAGAAACCAGGCTCTTTCCTCAGAGTATCCCCTACCCCAACCTATACAATCTGAGGTCTTCTTAATAAACTATATTCTTTCTTAGAAAGGAAACATCTGTTAATAAGGACTTGAAAACCAAGACATGGCAGGTGAAAAGAAAGCAAGTTAAAAAGCCCTGCTCAACTCGCAGCTTTAAGAAAAATCACCCTCAGTCCGGAATGTTAAGCATCTGCTTAGAACAGAGCATTTTCTTAAATACACATTTCACTATCAGCACAGGTATAGATAATTCAATAATGAAACATAGCTACCGCTTTCTAAGAATCATATTGAGAAAGGTATTTTTTGCTTCCAATTAGAGATCATCATAAAAGTGACATTCTAAAAGTACACAAGTGAATGGGAATAGAATAATAAAACCTCAGGATCTTGAGAACAAGTTTCAGCTTTGGATTATCACCAGTGGCTAAAACTATTCAATCCAATTTCTAGTGACTGGTCAGACCTTTGCTAGAGAAATGAAATCCACACATTTTCTTGGTGTTTACTTTGCCTTTCCTGTCAGAAATTTTTCTTCTTCACATCTAACCTAAATCTTTTCTGTTACAATTTAAACCGATTTTCCCTGATTTTATCCACAGAGCATATTAAAAGACAATATATCACTACCCTCGAAATAATAACAAACTCTTCAAATACTTGAAGACAGACTTTAAAGTGTACCTGGAGTCCTTTCCTTCCGGAAGAAATTACCCTGGTTTCATGTCTTCTTCTTATTGGTTCTATTATCAGATTTCAAAACCATCATTGTTACAATTCCTCCAGGATTACTTCATAGATAAATGTCGCTTTTAATTTATGGGGCTCAGATCAAGGAGCTCCAGTGAGTGGCTGGAACTATTGCTGAGTTTAATTATGGATTACTTTCTATTTCTTCTATTGCAACTTTCTCTCAAGATCAAGTGCCTGCCTTCTTAAATGGCTCAACAAGGTAGAAAATAAACAAATAACTCTTTTTCATTCTAACAATGGATTCAAAGAGAAAGGATGACCAGGAACATAATACACACATCCATAAAGCGATTTAAAATATAAAAATGTGTTTCAAATTCAAAAGAAGTAACAAATAGGTTCAAGTTTATCCGATAATTGCATTACACAAGACAGTGTTGACAGATTTTATCCTCTCAAGTTCTGCTCTGAGGCAGAAGCAGTGTAGCTCGCTCCTGTGTGTCTGGGGTCTGTTACCTCTCCAGAGTTAACAGTGTAGCATGAGAAAACTGGTGGAATGAATTGTAGTGATTCACAGGAGTTCATCACCTCGAGCAATTAATTGTATCCAATTTATCAGTTTAGTCATTCAAGGCATATTTGGATAATATGTTTCAAGAGGTTAATCAAATACCATTTTTGATTAGCATTAGCTTGAGAGTATGAGAAAAAGGCAATTGGGAGGGTTTGGGTTTTTTTCCCAATATTTACAAAGAGCCAACTTCAACTCAAGTTGATGTCATAAACAGACTTCAACTGACTTCAGAACACCCAGGCATTTTGTTTCAATAATAGTGCTGGCAAGAAAGGAATGATGGAGAGGCTGATTGGTAATCCTCTTCTGGGAAATGCCAACTCCAGAAACAACCATAACATCCAACGAAGTATGATGAGCAAGGCTGCCTTCTTACATTTGGCCCAAGTGTTCTGGCCTTAGGTAGGCATATGATTTCACTGAGCTCTCCCCTCCCTCATTCAAGGTTAACCTGAGACAATAGCAGAGGAAATAATCAAATTGGCAGCTGAATTAATTGTATTTTAGAGACCTTAGAGCACAGATCATTTATTCACGCAACACATATTTACTGAGTGCCTACTCTGTGCACTATGAACCTACAACGTAAAACTTGGTTCTTTACCTTGAAGCACTTTTAATTGTGATAAAGAATACAAAAAAATAAAGGTAAACATATTGAAATAAACCACAGGGCTTTATCTCCTCTACCTCCCAAAATGCCACTAAAATGACAATAGTAGAATTTTCTTAAATACATTAACCCTCAAAGCCTAGGAGAATGACAGGGGAAATGATAGCAGCCAAGAGATATCAACAAGTCTTTGGAAGATGGAAGGAGACAGAAGGCTGTTAAGTAACTGAGCAAACTAAGGGAGATCATAGCTTACAAGGCAGATTACAAAGACAAACCAGCCAACTCTCCCAGAGAAAGCCTGAGGGCAGCACTTGTGGGTACCATGGCTCCACAAAGTTCTAAAAGCAAGGACACTGGCGAAAGGTCTACCTACAGAGTGGTTGGCATGGACCACCTGTGGCATTTCCAGTGGATTACAGCTAAGTGAGAACACTCACGCATGTGTACACACATAGCACACATGCACACACACACACTCCTCAGTAAGTTCCCAGTTGCTTTATTCAAGGGCACAGAAATTTAGTGGAGGTCATGCAGTTGAAGCACCTCTTAGCTCAGCTTCCTCTGGCCCCCAGTCAGTAATGGATAGCAAGCAGCTGCCAATGGTGATCCAAACAAGGCACGGTTTACTCAACCTGAGAGGCTCAAATTTGCGCAATGCCATATTTCTTCTCTACTTAAGGCTCTCAGAGACCTTACACAAGCAATCTACGCCTGTAAGAAGAAATATTTAGAGACACCTGCAACCCTCCTGGACTTTAAACGTAATTCAGAGCCTGCAAAGCTATATATGTATCTTCACTAAGAGAGAAACATGTTCCTGCACCTCTACCACCAACTTTGTTGTATAAAAAACCCATCTCCTAATCAGGAAATGGAATGATTCCTCCCTGGAGACACTAAATGGCAGAGAAAAGACCTCTAGGTACTAACAATGGAGCCTTCCAGGCCACCTGACTATGCCCTCAGAACTGCCTATTAGCATCTTAGCACCCACTTTTAAATATGAGCAGAGGCCAAGGATTACCAGACATTTGAGAATAGTCTCTAATGTCAAAGAAAGAGACTGAAAAAAGCAAACAGGAAAAAAAGGAAGCACTGGATACAGTAAGGACAAACTGTTACACACACACACACATATATACACACACACACGAACATGAATATGCTCAGAGAGTTCAAAGAAGATGGAGTTCCTATATCAATAAAACAAAAACAGCATGCTATTGGGGGGAAAAGAGAGAAAACTCTTGCAAATTAAAAAGTATGGTAACCAAAATAAAGTCAGAGGGTTTCTCCAAGAGATCGGAACAAACAGAAAAACAGATGGAAAATTAGAGGAAAAAATAAAACTATTAAGGGGTCAACCTAGAAGGTGCAAAATCCAGAGAGTTACAACAGAGATAATGGAGAGGAAGAACTAAGGGTTTGCATGCCACAACTAAGGAGCCCACATGCCGCAACGAAGGAGCCCACGTGCCACAACTAAGGAGCCCACATGCCGCAACAAAGGAGCCCATGTGCCACAACCGAGTCCACCTGATGCAACTAAGACCCAGCACAACCAAATAAATAAAGAAATAAAAATTTAAAAAAACAAAACAAAACAAAACAAAAGAGCATTGGACTCCTCACCTGCATTTGTTGGAAGACTACACGACTACACCTACACCCAACCAAATTATCAATCGAGTGAAAGAGGGGAAGTGACCTTTGAATTTTCACACTTGCAAAGATTAAAAATAAAGAGAGAAAGATAAAGAAATTTGCACTCAGTATATCTTTCTTAGGAAGCCACTGTAAGACGTCTCTGAGCAAAGAGTAGAAAAGAGTTAGATATGGTTACCTAGGGCACAGGGAACCCAAAGCAAAATGATGCTGAAAGGAAAGGCCAGAGTGACAGCCACATATCAGACCAAGAAAGCAACCATTCCAGACAGAAGTGGTGGAGGCTGGAGGAGGGGGAGGGGAAGGGAGAAATAGAATTTATTGATCATTTCATTTCTTTTTACAGTTGGAAAGAATATTGATAGCCATCTGAAAGATCAGCTAGTGCACTGGTGGGACAAAACAGGGATAGATACATAGAAAACCAGGCCAGTGGAAAAAAATATTTATAAACTCCAGAAAAAGAAATGATACAAGCAAGAAATCATCATCTTTAAAACTACTTTGGGAGAAAGAAAAGTGAGGAAATCTGCATGTGAGCAGAAGGAAGTAAATGCCCAATTACTATGACAGGAAGGCAGGAGACAATGTAAAGAATTAGGAGTAGAAAACTGCCAGCATAAGCATATTATTTAGAAATATAGACATAACTACCCAAAGAAAGACTACAATTATTGAAAGTGAAGAACGTGGTAAAGGAAAAGAGTTGCTGTGTTTCATTATAAAGTATATGTCTGTTTGATTTTTTTTAACTATTACCTATATTACTTGGATTTTAAAATTTTTTAAGGAGTTAAAAATAAATAAATAAGGGATGGTGGAATGCCTATATTTGACAGTGACATTTCAAGCATATTCTGAGGGGATTCCCCTGGTGGTGCAGTGGTTAAGAATCCGCCTGCCAGTGAAGGGGACACGGGTTCAATCCCTGGTCAGGGAAGATCCCACATGCCACGGAGCAATTAGGCTGGTGTGCCACTACTGAAGCCCATGTGCCTAGAGCCCATGCTCCGCAACAAGAGAAGCCACCGCAATGAGAAGCCTGTGCACCGCAACGAAGAGTAGTCCCTGCTCACTTCAACTAGAGGAAGCCCGCAGGCAGCAAGGAAGACCCAATGCAGCCAAAAATAAATAAATAGAAATAAAAAATAAACTTATTTAAAAAAAACATGTTCTGAGATATTTTCCCTTCTCCCTCCTAATATTAAACTCTGAAATTTAGGGGCTTCCCTGGAGGCACAGTGGTTGAGAGTCCGCCTGCCGATGCGGGGGACACGGGTTCGTGCCCCAGTCCAGGAAGATCCCACATGCCGCGGAGCAGCTGGGCCCGTGAGCCATGGCCACTGAGCTTGTGCGTCCAGAGCCTGTGCTCCACAACGGGAGAGGCCACAGCAGTGAGAGGCCCGTGTGCCGCAAAAAAAAAAAAAAGAAAAAAAGAAAAAATCTCTGAAATTTAGAGGGAAAAATCCTTAAATACATTAACTATTCTAAACTATCAGTTATGAGCTCTCATTTGATTTTATCTGAGGCAGTTTTATTTTTCAACCTGTACCAGTTCATGAATAAGAGTGCCATTAGTTTACTAGCTTCCAGGTGGAATAATACATTTTATGTCCTGATTTTACTTCAATCACATAACATTTGACCAGAATTTTACTGTTCCTAATATAATTTTTAAAAAGAGAGGACGGACTAAAAAGGTTCTTCAGATTCTGTACCTATCCTTCATGTACTAACAATTCACTATACATCCCCCTTAGCTTTCACCTGTGCAGCAAAGACGTTCACCTCTGAAACTTCTTTTCATACCATGGGTTTCTCAATTCCCTTATCATTTTGCATGTTTCTTCCTGGATCATGTCTAACTCCACTTTTTGCTCATAACAGGGACTTAGTAAATATTGGTGGAAGTGTTGAATTTTGAGAAACGGCAACTAGCCCTGCATTAATATTCTGAGTACAGAACTGGGTTTTCTATAAGGGGCGGAGAACACTGTGGTTTGGGGTTTTATTGGGATCATATGCTTGTAACTGGGATTCCTTTTCTCCAGATGCAATAAACTCAACTCTCACTTGTTGTATTTGCCAGATCTTCTGGCAGCTTATCCTGTCCGGCTTAACAGTTCTCTGGCCAAAAGAGCTTAATAGCATTTAAAAACCAAGAGCTCCAGCTGCCCTATTCTCTCTGCTAGATCAGTTGTAAAAAATGTTACCCACAACTGGTCTGGGCACTCATTCCTTCGGGGTCCCACAGTTTATACTTGCACGTAGGAATGATCCCTTTAACAATTAGCCTGATTTCCTTCCTCTAAGCCTGCTCTGAAAGCGACAAGACCAACCCTCCAAGGCTGCTGCCTCTCATGCATCTCCCTTTGGTCGGAACCCCTATCAGAGGGGTTTCCAGAATGTAGAAAGAAGGGATATCCACTGCTTCTTCACCAGCCTCATGGATTCACCTTCTCATTGGGTTCCAGTTCCCTCTTCCACAAGCCAAGTTTCCTTCTCTCTAAAAAGGTCATTTGCTTAAGCTTCTAGTGATCTACCTTTATTATAGATGTTACCAGCATGCCCCAGGTGGAAATAAGATGTCAGACCACAAAGTTTCCCAGAAGTCATTTACTCGTGTTCTTAGGACAAAGGTTCATTGACAACTGGCTAGACCTCTAACTTAGTGACCCTTTGAAACAAACTAGTTGCATGCTGGAATTTTTTTTTTTTTTTTTTTTTTGCCATACCACACGGCTTACAGGATCTTAGTTCCCCAACCAGGGATTGAAACCAGGCCCCTGGCAGTGAAAGCACTGAATCCTAACCACTGGATCACCAAGGAGTTCCCTGGAAATTTAAATTTTAGTGTTTTCAAACTCGTTATATGCCACCCAGTCCAAATGGTGTACCTCCACCACTGTTTCAGATTTGATCCAGGACACGCTGTGCATTTACCACTAGGCCAACCCAAATTGGATTCAGGACATGAAAGGCATTTATCACTAGGCCAGGCCTTGGTCAGGGCTGGGGGGCAGTAGAGCAGGTTGGTTGTTACACGGGAAGACTCTGGTGATAGGCAGCTTGGGAGTTTGCATTGGAATCCAGGTTCTGTCATTTGTGAGCTAAGTGGACTTGGAAAAGTTCCCTGACCTCTCTGGTCCTCAGTCTCCTCATCTATAAAATAGGGATGACAACAGTAATGACATCAGTAATGTAGAGGGATACGATGATATCACACGTCTACCTTTTAGTGCGGAGCCTAGCACAGAGTAAGCTCTCCATAAATACGTGCTATGGCTAATGAATCATCCAGGAGTCAGCCCAGTCCATTTACAATCCCATTTATCTTCATTGAGGCAAGCAAAAAATTCCCTGCTTCCACCTTTGGAATCACTCCATGTCTACCCCATCACTTTTTCACTAATTGGTCCCCACATTCTGGTGGAAAGTGTCTGTGACAGCCATTTCATAGGTGCCCAGAAAGGCATTCTGCTGTTTCTTTGGATAATAAACCATCCAGTTTCTAGCTGATGTGCTGCTTTGCCTTCTCAGTCACCCTGTCTCGTCAACCACTTTCTCAATGCTTAAATAAGGAGTTTAGTCCAGAGATAGCCCAAACGTGCAGGTAGTCCTTTAGGGTTCCTTTCTTTCTCTGAACGGCTGACCAGTGGCGTTCTGATCGTGTATTTGTTAATTCTCTCCAAGTTCCCTGTAAGGTGTTTACTTGGGGGTTCCTCAATTTTTTCACTTGTGTGTCTGTGTATGGCTCTAGTTTCTTTTTCTATATTGAGCAACAAGAGGTGTTCAGGATTTTCACCTTCCCTGCTGACTCTTTGTTTAAACTGCATCACACTTCTGTGGTGGGTCACGCTCACACTTTCCCCACCAGTTTCTCTTTCAAGGGGCAACAGGGCTCAGTGGGAATTCCAGGGCAGGTGTGGCACTGAATCAGCTGTCAGCTCCCCTGTCTGGGCCTCATCTCCTCCTCTAAGAAACAGGAGAGCAGGGTCACGTAGTCAAATACCTTTCACAGGCTGGGCAGAGGCAGGCAACATTTTCAATGAGGGTGAGGGTTCCGTAATCAGAAGGGGTGTAAGACACAAGGTCAAACTGTAAATCACAAGTTCCAAGGGCCAGCCTCAACTCAGCCATAGGAAGGTATTGCCAAGAAAAACATTCAGCCAGTATTGCCAGGTCTTCAGCTTTTTTTTTTTTTCCCAGAAGAAGCCTGAAACCTGGATGATTATGTGAAATACCGGGATTGTTTTAATATTGGCAATTAATAGGAATAATGATAACAAAACCCTGTGCAAGCCAAGCAAAGCACATTGTGAGTGGCTGTGGTCTGTGAGCTGCATTTGGGCTGCAGGCCTCATTTGAAACTGCTGAATTAAATGACAGCTGAAGCGCCTTATTTCATGAATGCCTTTCTACAGCTTTATTGCGCTCTACAGATTTCCCCTTTTTTTGTGGTTTCTAAATCTACCTGTTTGAGGAAGGGGCCCCCAGACCCCAGAACCTTGCTTCCACCTCTCAGCCTAATATTATTGTTGAAACTATTCTCAGATCAGTGTCTCCTGTTAACTCTTATTCATCAAAATTTTTCACTTTTTTTTTTTTTCCTCAAGATTTCCAGCTCAGGGTTCTGCCTGCACAGTACAGGAAGAGAAACTGTATATAGAGAAGTAAAATCTACACAATCTCAGGGTCTCATTTTTGGCTTATTACGTCAACTTTCTTCCTGAGATAAAATGTTGAAAAGCTG